>NC_136071.1:1151110103-1152310103 GCF_964261635.1 Lissotriton helveticus | reverse complement strand
AGGCAAAATTCTTAAGATGGGCGGACGGATATGAACCTATCGTTGGATGTGGTAATGGAAAGCTGTGCATGTAACTTGTGTTAGATAAAGTTAGGTGTGCAGTATTAATTGTTTATTTTGTGTAATCTTTGTAACATTCAATTTCTATTCAATGCCACAGTGAACCTTAAACTATTTAGGAGTTTGTGTTATTTCAGTGAGTTATGTACCCCTACTGTAAACCTAACATGCTCTTTGGTACATTTTGCAAAAATGGTTTTTTTTAACTGTAAATATATGTGTAATATAATATAGCATGAATTGTCTGTATACTTTTCAGTGATGCTTGAACAATTTTCAGTGTGGATTTGTTGCTATAAATGTTGCATCGCTAAAGTCATGGGGGTTGTGAAAAATCCAAGCATCAAACAAAGAACAAGTACATTAACACCTTGAATGCTATGGGGATTTTTCTCCTGTGCTGGAACTCCATGAACCCCATTATTCATGACGAGCTGGGCTCGTCATCAGCGTAGCAGGAGGCTACTGCATGAGCTTGGAAGGGGTTAAATGAGCCACGCCCATCCAGCAGGAGAGTGCTAAGGGTGTGTTATGGAGCTGGTAGGGCATTTTGGAGCACACTGTTGCAAACATATTACTGAGACAGTACACTATTTTCCATGGAAATGGCCACTAAAATTGCACAGGCATGTAGTTTTACTGATAACACGATACAGCACGTATATGACGTGGAAATTTGGTTTCAGGGAATATTTATAATTTGTGCATCACCAAGTAAAGTTTTTTGATTTCTTTTGATCCTATTAAAATATTTGATTCTGTAACACTTTGCAATTACACAAGAAAGTGCTTCATTTCTGCTTTCCTTAAGGTTAATATCTTTTGAAATATTTGTACAGTTCAAGTTTTGTTATTGTCTAAAACCCTACAGCCCTTCCTTTCATATTCAGCAAGATTGTCATATAGTGCACTTTACTAAATCCTCTCACTTTGCAGTCAAAGTAAAGCAAACACCAATCTCCATGTTAAGCAAATTTGACATTTGACCTTTATGATAAGATACATTTTAAAGGCATTGGTATCAATCATCCACCTTCTGAACTCCAAAATGAATATTTTAGGGTTGTTGCAGCACACTCCACAATCCAACTTCCAAATCATATGATAACATTTACAATTATTGAATGCACTAACATATGGCTGACATCAGAAAAAGTTATAACTAGTTTTCTCAGAAGACTTGCTCGACCAGGAGGCTGATTCTGTTGCCACCTCTTTGAATCTGTGTGAATCTGGAAAGCATCCCAGTAAAATACCTTACACTCCCTAGTTTGCAGCTTGAACATAAAGGCCATAAAATGATTTTATTTGAATTGAAATGTATCATTCTGGATATTAACATCTTATTTGCAGAGAAACTTGAAATATTTTAGCTGTTTTTTACATGTGTGCTAAAAGTGTTGTGGGCCTAATTTTCTTATGTTCACTCGTGTGTAGAAGCTTAATTGGGCCTGGTGTACATACTAGTCTAGGTTTAACTAGCAGGAAGCTGGTCTTTACAGCACTCACCAACTACCCTAGTTAGCCGATGGTGGAATACATACTTATTTGTACTTCGATCAAACAATAATTTGCTGAAGCTAATGGGGTCTAGGGGATAATTATATAATTACATACAAGCATGGCTCATGTGTATTCTGGAGTGAGGTTTACTCCTAAACTTGGGTTGCAATTACATTTGATTTCTCTTGTTTGACAGTATCAACAACCATTATTATAAACAATTACACAATGCACTTACCAGTAAGAGTGCATATCATCTCATGCAGTTCCATATATGCTTTTGATATTATAGTTTACTTTGTCAACTCACAACATGACGGATTCCAGATACTACGTTTAAAACAAGCAAAATTCCATAAATGTTTTAATATGCTTTATGGAAAAAAGCAATATTTATTTGTATATTTTTTTTTTATTTTAGGAGTTTTCTGTAGCGCTGGCCAGGCCCAAGGGTATCGGAGCGCTTAACAACAGGATATGTATAAGTCAGATAACGAGTACATTACACACAAAGATAAGTGTACAACAAGTCCACAGATAAAATATGTATACAAAGAAGCGCTCAGCTAGACCAGAGGCGATGAGGGCAAAGTAATATCCTGAGAGCTTCACGTAGAGGTGCCGACCCCATGTGATGGGGAGGAACTGAGGGGAGAGGTCGGTTGCAGGTACGTGCGGTCTGGAGGCAGACAAGTTAGGGCTTGAAAGTTACGTAGTTGGTTTCGGGAAGGCACGATTTCGGTAAAGGTCTTTTAGGTGGCGTTTAAACTTTAGAAAGGAGGAAATAGTTCCGATGTCTATTGGGATGGCGTTCCAGATTTTTGGAGCATACCCTGCAAAGGAGCGATTTGCCGTTTTCTGTTTGCGTGTTTTATGGGGGATGAGAAGGAGGGAGTTTGAACTTCTGAGAGTTCTAGATTGACTGGCTTTCTTGAGTTTCGAGGCTAGGTATTCTGGTTTCCCTCTGTGCAAGGCTTTGTGTGTCAGGCAGGCCGTTCTGAAGCTGGCCCGCATTTCCACTGGGAGCCATTTTAGATCTCTGAGTGCGGGAGAAATGTGATCAAATTTTTTTTACTCTTTAGATCATTCTGGCTGCTGCATTGAGGGTGTTTTTTAGGGGTACTAGGTGGGAGAGGGGGGTACCAGAGAGGATCGTGTTCCCGTAATCCAGTCTGCATAAAACAAGAGATTGGGTGGCTTGTTTGAGATCCGCAGGTGGAATGTAGGGTTTGACTTTGTTGAGTAGCTTCAGATTGAAGAAGGCACTCTTGGCAGAGTTTTTGATGTGGTTCGCCATGGATAATTTGTGGTCTAGGGTGATTCCCAGTGATTTTACAGAGTTAGTCAGAGTGGGATTCACGTTGAGAGTATGAATGGCTTTCAGCCACTCCGTCAATTGTGGGTTTTCTTCCTTGTTGGAGATGAGGAGGATTTCTGTTTTACCTTGATTGAGTTTCAGGTGGTTCGATGATAACCGCTCTTGGACTTCTTTGAGAGTATTATTGAGTCTTAGAATGTCATTGAGGGTATTCCAGGTATATCTGGGTGTCATCTGCATATGAATGGAAGGGGATGGCAAGCACACCAAGTAAATACCTTGAAGACTCGAGACCCGGGTAAAAGCGCACCCGCTGATACCTGACTACATCGACCATCATGCTCCGGGGTCACACGCTGATGGGACGAGCAGTGTGCGACCTCATGTGGACTTACTATTTATACAGGCTCCCTTGAGCCGGTGTGAGGTGACGACCTCGAGATAACGCATCTGCGCGCCTTAAAAGGTATCTGGACCTATGAACACTTTCGGCAGCCCATGCAGCAACCCCGTGCAAACACCTAATCCCTGCTGATGAGCGTTAATGAACGCGAAACACGTGTCCAGGGATGGCAAGCACACCAAGTGAATACCTTGAAGACTCGAGACCCGGGTAAAAGCGCACCCGCTGATACCTGACTACATCGACCATCATGCTCCGGAGTCACACGCTGATGGGACGAGCAGTGTGCGACCTCATGTGGACTTATTGAATGGAAGGGGATGTTGGCTTTATTCAGAATGGAAGCGAAGGGTAACATGTAAATGTTGAACAATTGTGTGGAGAGAACGGAACCTTGGGGGACGCCTCTGTTACCTGGGAGAAGGTCAGAAGTGAATGATTTGATTTTGACTCTCTGGGAGCGATTCTGGAAGAAGGATGAGAACCTTTGCAGAACCTGTTCTTCTGCACCAACTCTCTCTTTGAGGACCTTGATGAGGAGATTATGATCAACCGTGTCAAATGCTGCTGACAGGTCGATGAGGATGAGTAGGAAGCAATGGTCTTAGTCAAGGGAGTGACGGATGTCGTCGACAATGTTAAGGATTGTAGTTTCGGTGCTATAGCCTTTTCTAAAACCTGATTGATGTTGATCTACCAGGTTGATAGTGTCAATCTGTTTGTTCAGTTGGCGGAGCACACATTTTTCCAGAATTTTGGCCAAGAAGGGAAGATTGGAGACCGGTCTGAAGTTATTCAGGTCGTTTGAGTCAAGGTCTGGTTTTTTCAAGAGAGGAGTTACTTGTCCGACCTTGAGGTAGTTGGGTATGGAACCCGTTTTTAAGGAACTGTTTATGATTTCGCACCAGAGTGGAGCGAGGGCGTATTTCAGATCTTTGGCCAATTGGGATGGTAGAGGGTCCAAGTTATGGGATGAGGGCTTCGACGTGGCGATTAAGTTGAGAATCTCAGTTTCCGTGACGGGGTCGAAGGCGGATCAGGTAAGTGCGGGTCACCTGCTTGAGGTGGATTCGATTGTTGTGAGTTTGTTGCCTGGAGGATGTGGGTTAATGTCAAGGGAAAGTTCGATCTTGTCGATTTTGTCAAAAAAAGTTGACGAAGTTATCGCATAAGGCTTTAGAGGGCTGGACGAGGGAATTCGATGGTTTGGAGGTTTGTTTTTTAATGATGTCAAATAGTACTCTTGGTCTGTTTTTTGCCTTATCGTGCACAGTACAGAAGAAGTTGTTTTTTTCTTTAATTATATGGTTTTTGTACTCTCTTCTTGCTGATTTGAGCTTTCCCCAGTGGCTGGAGGAGGGGTTCTTTCTCCAGAGCCGTTCTGAGGCTCTGAGTTGCCTTCTTTCCTCATTGATGTCCTTGTTAAACCATGTTCTTGAGAGGCTGTTCCTGTTTTTTTTCAGTTTCACGGGGGCGAGTTGGTCTAAGATGGAGTACATTGTTGTGTTGTAGTGTGCTGTGAGTTCTGAAGTAGAGAGGCCGTCCGGGGAGATGGGAAGGAGGGAGGATATTTTTTCTTCTAGGTCAGCAGTGCTGATCTGCGATAGGTTCCTAGACCACTCAGGGGGTTCTCTGGTGGAGGGTGGTACATGATCGGTTGCGCTAGGTGGAAAAGGATTAGGTGATGATCGGACCAGTCGACTGGAAGGATGTGGTCAATTGTGACTGCGTCCTGTTGGGCAGTAATTGCGTCCAGGATTGCACCTTTGTTGTGGGGGTTTTCTGAGCAGTGTTGGGTAAGCTTGTTGGAGTGTAGTAGGTCATTCAGTGTTTGTATTGGAACACTATTCTCATCATTCTAGTGGAGATTGAGGTCGCCTAAGATTATGCTGTTAGTGCTTCGGCGGTAGCAGTGGGCTATCAGGTCTGACAGGTGCTCCGTGAACGAGGTGGTGTTGCCTGGTGGATGGTATAGGAGGTTACAGTGAAGTACAGTGTTTATGGCGGTACTGATGTTGGTGGTTAGACATTCAAAGGAGTTGTGGTTAATGGACTCTATTTCAGAGATCAATATGTTATTGTTGTGGATAATTGCCACGCCACCACCTATTTGGTTCTTCCTATCCTTGTTGATGATAGAGTAGCCTGGGGGTACGGGCACATCCAGAAGGGGGGTCTGACAGTTGGTTAGCCAGGTTTCGGTGATGAATGCTATGTCTATGTCATGCTGTGAATGGTTTCTGCCAGCTCTGTGGCAGGTTTTGCAGCGGATCTGCAATTGATGAGCATGCAGTTTGTGTTGGGCCTTCCTATATTAGGTTCAATGGGGATGTTGATGAGGAAGGGTGGTGGTCTGGGGGTTTCGGGAGGATTTGGTCATTTCTGAAGCCGATGATTACCTGGATTGTAGAATGTTCGTCGCTAGGGGTGGTGTGTAAGGGAGGGTGTCTAGGGGGATTCGGGAGGAATTGATCGCTTCTGAAGCCGGTGATTACCTGGATTGTAGATTGTTCGGGGCTAGGGGTGGTGTATGAGGAGGCCATCTCGAACGCTTCCTCTGGGGACATGGCTTCAGCGGTTCTGCTTGGTCTCGTGGCCTGGTGCTGGGAGGGGCAGGGTGTCTGGCAAGGGGGTGGGGGTTTTGTGTGGCTAGGGCGAGTGGGGTGAAGAACGGTGAAAGAGGGGTGGTAGTTAAGGGGAGGTTGTGAAGCATCAGGAGGTTGGATAGGATGAGATTCAGTCGCTGTATTATGAAGGCGACTTGATTTTTTATATGGACAAGACGACAGTCCGTCACATCTTGAGTGGGGGGGGGGGTTGCTTCTGGATGGGGTCACTACGGCCTGTTGTCGAGTTGGTGGAGGAGTGTCGTCTTTTGGTGTTTATTATGTTACCAGATAGGGAGCTAGAGTGGGTCGTATGGTGTGGAGAGTCTGGATGTGGTGATTGTTTGGAGTTGGAGACGGGTTGAGACTGAAGGAAGGGAGCCATGGAGGAAGTATTGCACTCATCTGGGGTAGGCAGGGGCCTGTTAGGCTGTGTAGGGTGTGGGGGAACCAGGTGTGGTGGTCGTTTGGTCTTGAAGAAGGGTCATGGCTGATGGTTGGGCACCTCGGGGGAAGTATTGCATTTGTCAGGGGGAGATCGAGGGATGATAAGCCTAGGGGGAGAGCAGGTGGAAGGTCTAAACTAGGGGGTGAGGCTGAGACCTTTGAACTGTATGGAGTGGGTAGGGTTTGGGGTAGAGTGTTGGAGGCTGTGGAAGCGGGAGGTGAACTGTAGCTGCAGGGAGAGGGGAGGGTTTGGGGTTGGGCGTAGGTGGCTGAAGATGCGAGGGGTGAACTGGGCATGGGGGGTTGGTTGCCCAGTTGGGAGAGGGGCATGGGGGAGGGGGGTGATGTGCGGGTGGGGTTGGAGTGAAGAGAGCGGAAGAGGAGATCAAAGGCTTCAAGATTGTCATTGTTGGCCTGGATCAAAACGGTGCCATTGGAATATATGGTTACCGAAGTGGTTCCGTGGCGTGGTAGGTGATTAGGGGGGTAGAATGAGAGTTTAGAGCTGTGGGGCATGTTGGTGGTTTTGATGATTTGGCGTTTTGCTCTCAAGTTGGAGATCCAAAAGCCAGGGTTGGCTGTATGAAAGATGAGGTCCATTTTCACTTGACCTTTCACGGGAGAGTGATAGATGTCGGCAAAGAGGGACTCTGGGAATTGCCTGATCAGTTTATGTGTAAGGGATTTTTTTGATTTTGGTGCGAGGTTAGAGGGGAGAGTCAACAAGAAGGAGTTTGGACCATGTCACCTAAAGTAGGGTGAGGAGAGGGGGTTGGGGGACGACGACGTGAGTGGAGGCATTATGGTTAGGTGTCAGTGAGGCTTATAATTTTTTTTTTTTGGGGGGGTTCTATTACTGACCTAATGGTCAAGGTTGGGGAGGTTTCCAATGGGTTTAAGGAAGAATGATCTATCAGTAAGTGTAGTGTGTTGGAAGGAGGAGCAGAGTCAGAAGGGAGCTATGACGCGGGGATGCAGTCTCTCCGCAGATGATGCGTAGTCATTGAGGCTGGTGCTCTTTACGAGACCAATTCAGGACAGGAGGAGAGGGCCTTGACAAATGGAGGAGGGACGGATTACTCTGATAGCATCTAGTAGGGATTACTCTGATAGCATCTAGTAGAGGGAGACAGGGGCAGGAGATTGTCACTCGGAATTTTACCCAGGGAGTGACTCACCTGCACCACATTCGGTTCAGCAGCCGATGCTCCCTTGCGTAGGTTTCAATGTGCGCACCAAGCGCTAGTCCCTTAGAGTTTCATGGGGAGTTGTCACGGTTGACCGCCATTATGAGATCAGGAGGAACGGGAGGGTTTGAGCAGGGGGCTCAGAGACTGTCAGTATGAAAATAGTAGAGATGTCCGGGGCAGGAGGCCGTCAAGGTTTTTGTTCTAGGCGAAGCTCCCAGGAGCTAATGTTCAGAGTGCCCCTCTTGAACGTTTGGGACCGAGTGATTTGTCTAATTGTCTCTAGCTTTCCGCCATTTTGAGGTCAGGCGGGACGATCTGGGCAGGGGCTCCTGTTAAGAAATTGTGACCTTACCAGTAGAGGGCCAGAAGGCGGGAGAGAGAGTCCGGGTTCGTGTCGGGGCGTTGCTCACCCCACGTTCACTTCAGGTTGCTCCCGAGTCAGAATTTTCGGAAGAATTCCGCCATTTTTAAGCCAGGCGGGACGAGGAGATCTGGGCTGGGGCTCCGGATTCAGTAGTGGCTTTTTGAGCGGGAGGCAGAAGGAGCGAGAGAGAGCCTGGGTTCCTGTCAGGGGGAATGCCACCCCCCCCACGATCAGATCAGGCTGCCCCCTGAGCTATATGTCAGGAAATTTCCGATGCGATAATGTGGTGAAATCAGTGCCTGGAACACAGGAGCAGCTGACCCTAATGGATGTCGTTTGGTGCTCAGTTTTCCTAGTTTTCTGTTAAATTTCCATTACACAAATATTGAATAATATTATTCACTATTAGAGTGTGAAAAATAGAGGATAATTAGCTGGAATGTGACCCTATCTGACAGTTACAGTAAGTAAAAAATGCTTTAACCCCTTTGCTGCGGGGAGTTTCCCCCCGCTGTGCGGGGGGGGAGGGGCCGCGCGCAGCGCCCCCATGCTGGAGACGAGCTGAGCTCGTCATGAGGCAAAGCGTAGCTGCCCTCATGACGGCCGCACCCGTTTTTAGAACGTTCAGAACAGCTGGGAAATTATCCCCGCGTGTGAACGTTCCAACGGTTGTGACGAGCTCAGCTCGTCATGAGTGGAGCTCAACTGTACTCCATGACGAGCTGAGCTCGTCAGCAGCATGGATGAGGTTAAATGTATGTTTTATGCATGCTTGCGGGTGAGTGCGTTTATCTGAGAGAGTGTGCGGATGTGTGTGTATGTTTTAGCATGTGTGTGTGAGTCAAAGTAAAGGTGAAATGGTGTGTGATGTCGCTTCAGCTACCCCGGCATTTTGGTGAATTGATGCCCATGAAGCTAACTCCTATTCACAAACTGCACTTCTATACTACTGTCACAAAAAGAACCAAAATAGTAGTCGATGTACTCCAGGTTGGTCAAAACCCACCCCCAGCACTCCCTTTTACTAGATGGATTATGTCTTTCTCAAAGTGACTTTTACGTGTGCTATCCTCTTCTGAACTTCACAATATTCTATAATTTTGTTTTTGATAATATAATTTAGAAACATGCATAACTACCCACTTTGCATATTCCTTACACACTTAGATTGGCAGATATTAATAATTCGGTATGCAAACATGCCCGGGAGTCCTTTCACATTTGTACAGGGAGCTCCACAATAAATTCACATATGATTCTTCTGTAGAGAATATTTTCATTTACGTTTCAGGTGACCTAGATTTGCATTTTTTGTGTCTGGGTGTATTAATTCTGGCTGTACCGTGGAGGTATGGTTAAGCTACCCCAGGTTCCTTTGTACAGTCAGAACAGTTTGCAAGACAAAAAGGCCCTTTGACATCACCTCCATTGAATTTTAATTCAAAAGGCCTACAGCTTTGATCAGTATTGTGCAGGACCCAGAAGTGTGAATATTTAACACTCTTCTTTTGAGGTCTATAGGTTTTATCTTAATTGAATGCCTGACTTGAAGTATGCATATAAACGCATTCCTTTATGAAGGACACTGAAAACATACCAGCTGTTCTACATGGATAAGACGTGTTCCAGAGTGCAGGTCCTATCACATATTGTTTTCCAAGATAGGGCCTGACAAGGACAGTGCTTTCAGTGGGGCTTAGTTGCTAAACGATGAAATACAGCCAGGAATCTGGTCTCTGCAGATCTGCATTTCCTCACTGCCTTTTTATTCTTTTGAGACACATTTTACTGCATTTACCTGAGTTCTTATGTAACCAAGTTACCCACAGTTAATGCACCAGCTAGGCACTATCAGTAGACAGCTTCAAGCCGCTAGAAATTATTTTCACCATCTCTGTGCAATGCATATTTCACTCACAAGCTTGCCAATTCTCTAATGTGTGTGACTCATTTAGTGACTCAACAGTGCCAGTCTCTGCCATTTCATATTTTAGTGGTATGTCTTGGTGGAGTGCACAGCAAATAAATGCAGCCAACCAGTGGAGTTCTTGATAGAGCAAGATTTCGCATCGCGACTTGCTCGAGTCAAGAACCTCGAATCTGCTATAATCCTGTAATCAAAATTGTTTGTTTTACTAAATTTTATGTATTCAAATGTGCGTATGTATCATAGTGATGCTTGCCTATGTGTTTTATTAATACGAATAACCCTTGTATATAAAATGGCCGCTGCTTTGGATTTTTGCTTCTGCGCATGCGTTAGACATACTCACGTGATGTGACGTAGTTGCAGTTCTGGAGGGAAAGGGTGCGCATGCGTAATAGCCATAAAATGGCCGCCTATGTATTAACGTGGTGAAGCTTGCGCAGATGCTCTCGTGTTATTGTGTGTTGCGCTAATCTATAACCGTATAGTATATTTTTATAATGATAATCCTGAAGTATAAAATCATGATATGTAGTACATTCATTTATTTCTATGTTTTAATTTGTTTTCGCTTACTTTTCATGTATCACGGTGACTGGGGGGTCTGAATGTACTGAGAACCATCTTGAAGGTCCCTTCCGCGCATGCTCGCGCCGCCAGGGAAGAAATAACCTTGGACAGTGGAGCTCAGCCAGCTGGCAGCCACAGTCAAGATGCTCCTGTGAAAGCCACCTCTGACCCAGGAGGATGGAGCAGAACATGTTCTCTGTCCTGTAACATTGTAATTATTCCATTGTATTCTGTGCTGCTTTTCCGTGGGAACCCCAAACTTGCTAGGCGGTACCCTAGAATGTAAATTAGGTCTTGGAAAAGTCTGTTCTGATTGGTGTGTTAACCCATCCTACCTTAGGACCAATCGAAATTGGGGATTCTGACACTTTGCAACATTGGGGGGTGGTACACTGACCCGCAAACAGTATAACTAGCCTAGGTTCACCTAGGGAAGTCGTCCGACTTGTCTGAATAGCTGACCTGTCACTGACCCAACGCACTCAATAGGTGACTTGATACAGAGGTGCTGCGGAGCACTCTGTACGAATTTGACCATAGACTTTAAAGGTTTTACTAAACCTTAAGTGCTGGCGGAGCACTTTTGCTGGGGAGTTCGCTAACCCAATCAGGGTTCTAACTGATATCTGCAGAGAGGGTGGAGCGCTGGCGTTGCTTCCGAACTGTGGGTGCTGGTCATGTCCTGGTGGTCCTGTCCTGATCCTAATCTGGGTTTCCTGTCCTATCCTGAGGTGTCCATTCTGCACCTGCTGTCCCATTGAGAGTTATCCTTCCTTGAGGGTTTTCCTGTCCTTAACTGACCTGTGGCCAGGGTTGGTTTTCACACCATTCTAGGTAAATATATTGCTGAGAAATTCTAAACTGCACCTTCCTATTTTTCTGTCTTTTGCTTCAATAAAGACATACCTTTGCATATGTTAAATTTCCATGCTTTCTGAAACCACCATTTGAAATTTATTGCATTGAATTATATAGCGTGTTCCTATGTTACCCTACCTTTTTGAAATCATTTTCTGCATTGCAGTGTGCAATTTCCTGATGTGGTCTATAATTTTCTCTCATAAAAACTGACTAAAGTAAATTTTGATTTATAGCGTGTTTCACTTTTGCTCTCTCTATAGCTGTTTAGGATTTCAAATAATCCAAATTAGTGTAATTATTATATTTGCATATGTTTGCCCATTCCTAGATGTCTATTTAAATCTTAATTTTACTCTTCTTAAACGTGTTCCCTGTTGTACTATTATATAGAAAACCCAAATGCCTGCCCTTACATTGTTCTTTTATGGTTATATGATTTTCGTCATCTTGATTATTGATTGCCTTTTAACTGTAAGCCTAATGCTCTTAGAAATCTGATTACTAGATAAAATCTTAAAACTTTCCAGTTGTCCGTGGTCATTTTATGATAATAACAAAGTTGGGTTTGTATGTTTCTTGCCTTCCTTTCACAGCTAGCTCCCTGATCCATTGTGGTCATAGGTACCCGTATCGGTGGATGGTAAGGTCGGGTACACTAGGAAAATTGTAAGGACTCATGTTTATTGATAGTAGATTGTATGGTCATCTGATTAATGTAGATGGTGAATTAAAGTATATGGGCCCGAAACCTAAGTGGTGAAAATATTGGTCGGGTGACCTGCGATCTCTATCAGTAAAGTACTGGTAGCAGAGGGGATGGTTAGGGAATAGTTAAAGGTTAGGTAGGACTAGTTAATTAGCTAAGTTGGATGCTGCTAAAGTAACAAACCTTGTTGCTGCTAAAAGTAGGTAATTCAGGTGATCTGATCACTCACTTGAAATGTTTGCTTTGAAAAATTATGAAATGTTTTAAATTGATTTTTCTATTATTGTACTGATATATGTATTAACACATTTGTAAGTTAAGCGTTATTTGTTGTGTTGAGAATCCCCGGGGAAATTGAATAGCAAGTGGTGAATAGAATCCATTTGTTTTGTGGTCACTGGCTTTCAAGGAAAAGTTGGTGCAGGTTAGGCAGAACTGGAAGCACTAACTAGGGTTTTTTTTCTGAATGTATAAATGTTAGCAACGATGTTCATTGGCAAAATTCCTATTGTGGCATAACCTAGTGGGGGTCACACCGGAAGAGTAGCAGGTCCGTCGGAGCTTGAGTGATAGCAAAGGGGTTCGCGGGTGAAATTTTAGACTTAGCAAATATCCCAGAAAGTGGATGAGTCTGAGGAAGTAGCAGGTTCCGTAATGCTTGAGTGAAGGGTAGGCGGAAGAGATCTATCCGTAGCGTATGAAAAGTAAATGGAAGTAGTTTACTTGCAGCGAAACAAAATCTTTTCTGTCTAGACACTTGAGTACAGTGGCGAATGTGTATTCGTTGTGAAATAACAAAGGACTAGCACTTTAGAAAGAAAGAAAGTTTTCCGTTACCTTGTATAGGAGGGAGTCAGTCACGAAGCTGCTCTGACGTCACTCTGTGCCGCGCTGGGATTCGTAGACGCAGCGGGCGGGTAGCGGAGCTGAAATGGTAAAGGAGGGGTGAGTGCCGAAGCGTGAGAACTGTCTCACGAAAAGGCCGCGCACCCATTGGTCGAGACTATTTGAATCCGTGCATTTCATTGGACGCACGAAAATAAAAGACGCACCTAGATTGGCAGTGATTTTGTAAACAGTAATCACTCATAGGATTCGTATGTGGCATTCATATAGACCGCATACTCGACCTGATCCACGGCATATGGGATTTGAGAACGATCAGTGGAAAGGTGTTAAAAACAACATTATGTACGGAAATAAGAGAAAATTATCCCTGGTAAACAAAGTAAAGAATTATTTAAAAAAAGACAAACTGATTAAAACTAGAGAAGGTGTTGTCATTCCGCCACCGAATACTCCCGCATCTTTCATGATGTTCGATAAAGGATACAACACATGTGTATGGTTGGAAAATTGGGCGGAATACACAAAATATGACGGAGTATTGGCTTTTCCGTTAGAAGGAACATTTAACAGCAGAATTCTATTTAATTTGAGAACACGAATGAATGATTTACATCCCAGACCTAGATTAACGCAGTATGAAGCATTAGAGGAATGGGAGATTGAGGCTTTTGAAAGGGATAAGCCCCGAATGGATAAAGGGTTAACTAAATTTTATCCAAAGTTGAAACAGGAAGCCCGAGCCAAAAAGATGAAGCAGTGGAGACAGAATATGATTGTAGAAGGACTGTTTCCAATGATGCCAGCATGTGGTCCTCCTGAGGGGGAGAAAAGGACAGAAAAATGTAAACATTGGGTGCCCCTTGGGGAGTCGGATGATGAATTGTTAGACGACATGTTTATAAGAAGTCTACCTCCTTATAATGAAGGACATCAACCTTCCAGTGAAGGGAATAAGTCCCGAAGACCTCCTCCCCAGGATGTGGCCAGATCTGGAAGTGTAGGAGGAGGTTACCAAATACCTCCCTATACCGAGAGTCTAGGACCCGTAGATACAAGAGACATTTATCCCAGAATACCAGCTAGTGGGGAGGTGGGATACCCACGTGAAAGAGACTTTTTCTCTAGACCTCCCTACAAGGGTGAGGCAAGACCATCGAGTTCAGGCATGCCATATTTTCAACCTCAGAGTGAGGAGGGACCCAGATCCCTAGGCTCAGGAAGTCTGTTCCCAAGATCTAGTTATAGTGAAGGTCCGAGAGAGACACATCCCACTTCCCCGAATTACGCTCCAACTTTGACCCCACAGATACTACATGACAATTCAGTCGAAAGAACACTGGAGGACAGGGAACGAGAGGCTCTAACCAAGCAGAGAGCTGAAATAATTCAGAAAATCTCCCAGTTAAATACAAATCCTGAAGCCTTGACGATCCCAGTAACTATCGGACCAGTGGTTCCGTTGTATGGGGACCGCCAAGGGAGTCCGAAAACTCCAGTTATTACCCCAGTCATAGCACAGACAAGACCAGAACCCTTAATCATAGATGATCAAACAAGTGAGTGCGAGTCTGAAGTCTCACTACTGGATCTGCCCAATAGAAACACAGGGAAAAGGATGCAGAAAAGACATAATCCTTTTAACACGAGGGAGATTCAAATGGAATCGACTTCGGGTACTAAAAGTGTCACGTTTGTGACGCCTGAAGAAATCGATAGATGGAGTCAAGAATTAGATAAACAAACTCCACCAACGAAACCTTTAGATCTCTACAAATTGAGAGTAGAAATAGAACAACTAATGGCAGGAAACGTAGGATTAGACAGGTTAAATACCTACTCTGAAGAAGAATTGCTGTTTATTTGCAAAAGTCTCACCCGAAACACCCGAGTACTCCATGAAAAATTGACAGACACCGCTGCTAGCATGGGAATAGATATCTCAAAATCGAAACCTTTGCAGAAACCATACAGAGCAGATTTCTCAGACAAAGATTTGGAAAACCTGAATGTATCAGGGAAAAAGGCACAGGTTAAGGAATTATTGACAGTGTTGCAGAAATGGGGAGATGTAGAGCGATGGAAGGCCAGGTGGGCCAAGAAAAAAGATGAGGCCAGGTCTAAGCAGGTAACTCCCGAATTCGTTTTAAAAGAAGCTGACAAGCCAGAACAGTTATACCCCATGCGCGAAGTGCCAGGTAGAAAATATGTACATGTTCCATGGTCCAGACAGGATACTGTGTCCTTTACAAATGATTTCCCAAGATTACGAGAAAAGCCTGTGGACTGGTACAGGCAAGTGGAAAGATTTGTAAAGGTGCAGAAATATTTATGGAAGGACCTGGATGGGTTTTTCGACATAGTGGTCCCTGTGGATTTGTGGACCGAGTGTAAGATCGCCATAGCTTGGCCTAGTGAGGAATACCCGAGAGACTCTAAAACAGGGGAACCCTCTATTGAGGTGATGAGAAAATATGAACAAGTAATTCAACACTTAAAGTAAAAGGTGCCCGCAAAAGAAACTGATTGGACCAAAATAGATAGAACCACGCAGGAAAGGGATGAGACTGTGCACTCCTTTTATGAAAGGCTGTTGCAGGTGTTCAAAACATACAGTGGTATAGATAACATCGAGATGAAGGACATGACCCACTTCATTTACAGGTTTGTAAATGGTTTAAGACCCGAAATTTGCCAGTGGATAAAAGATAATAAAATTTGTTGGCAATCCAAGAAAATGGATGAAGTCCTACGGTATGCAAAGTACCGTGAGGACGAGATGGCAGAAAAGAAAAAGGCTTTAAAGGAGAAGGTGATGTGGGCACAAGTAAAGCTCGCAGAACAGCAGGAAAAACAATTGAATAAGTTAAATAAAACTACTCAGAACCAAGGCCCTGGGGGTGGGGGAAAGCCCCGAGCAAAAATGAGCAGAGAAGAAGCTAAAAAGAAATTTCCCTGCCACCAGTGCGGGGAAATTGGACATTGGCGAGACGAGTGTCCATCTTTACAGCATGATAATACCCAAACCCCTGATTTAATTCCACAGACGCAGAATGAAAAACCAAGAAAGACCCAGCAGCAGATAAAAACAATCCAAGTGCCCCGAGCGCCAAAACCTAGTTTTAAGGGAAAGTCACCATAGGGTGACGACATAGAGATCTGGGGAGGCAATGAGAACAGAAATGCAGCAACTTCGCAGTATTTGTTAAATGACACTTTTTTCTGTGACGACCAGTACTGACGGGGCCTGAGTGGGGAGGACGAGGAGTGTGTACTTGGCGCCTCCTTGCCGGTAGACCAGTCAGGGCCATACATTGAAGGAAAGGTTGATGGAAATGATGTCACCTTTCTGTTGGACACTGGTGCTACCCGTTCTACTGTGAGAACAGCAGACGTACCAAACCTACCCCTCTCGGGAGAAGCAATCCAAGTAGTGGGTGTATCTAATCAATTGATTAGTACACCTGTTACCGAGCCAATGGAGATCTCAATAGGGAACTTTAAAGAAATGCACAGATTTGTCGTTTGTGATACCAGTCCAGTGAACTTACTGGGACGTGATTTGCTGTGTAAAATGAACTGCACTATCTTTTGCACACCAAAAGGCGTCGAAATTCAAACCCCAGACGAAGATGGCATCTACAAATTAATGTTAATCAGACCTGACTCAGAAATCAAACAAATGACCATACAGGACTTACCTGAAGAACTCCAAGAGACAGTGAAATCAGAAGTATGGGACTTTACTGGAAAAGATGTAGGACTGATGAAAAACGTAGACCCCATACAAATAGCCATGAAAGAAAATGCAGTCTACCCCAATACTAAACCCTACCGAATGAGTGCCGAAGTAAGAGCAGGAGTTGCCATTGAAATACAGAAATTGCTAGAAGCAAATATCATACAAGAAGTGATGAGTAGTCCGTGTAACTCACCAATTATGGGCATAAAAAAACCTAGTGGCAAGTACAGAGTAGTGCAGGACCTGAGAAAGGTAAACAAAATTGTGGTTCCATGCTGTCCTATTGTCCCGAACCCAGCAGTGATCCTGTATCAGATACCCTGGGATGCTGAATGGTTCACTATGAATAGACCTATGTCACGCATTCTTTTCGATCCCATTGCATCCAGACAGCAAGTTTATTTTCTCATTTGCTTTCAACAGTCACGTGTATGTTTGGAATCGTGTCCCCCAGGGGTACACAGAAAGCCCCTCTATCTTTAATCAGATCTTGAAAAAGTGCCTTGAAACTTTAGTCTTACCTGGAAAGTCTGTTTTGGTGCAATATATCGACTACCTCTTGGTGGCGTCTAAGAGTCATAGGGATTGTGTGATTGACACCATTGCCTTACTGAATCACCTAGGTGAAAAGGGACATAAAGTGGCCCCTGAAAAACTACAGTTCTGTTAAAAATCAGTAAAATATCTGGGGCACCAGATAGAGAAAGGCGTCAGAAAAGTCACCTCAGAGAGAGTCAGAATAATTCAAAAAATGCAGTTACCCCGTACTCAGAAAGAAGTCAGAATGTTCCTTGGAGTTGTAGGTTACTGCAGGCAATGGATTGTGGGATTCGCAGTCCTAGCAAAGCATTTGATAAAGATGACAAAGAAAGGAGCACAGGACCCAGTGGAATGGGATGATGAAAGCTTAACCGCATTCACTAAATTACGAGATAGTCGGTACACAGACATAATATCGACTCCAAAATATCGTTTGGACATAATATCGACTCCAAAATATCGTTTGGAGAAAATATCGACAGGACAGAATATCGACAGCCAAAATATCGTTTTTAAGGTAAGTGAAGTAATATCGTTTTTATTTTTAGGGTTCAGGGTCAGTTTGGGGTTTTTTGGGTAAAGGGGTATTTTTAGGGTTCAGGGTCAGTTTTGGGTTTTTGGGTAAAGGGGTATTTTTAGGGTTCAGGGTCAGTTTTGGGTTTTTGGGTAAAGGGATATTTTTAGGGTTCAGGGTCAGTTTTGGGTTTTTGGGTAAAGGGGTATTTTTAGGGTTCAGGGTCAGTTTTCAGTTTTTGGGTAAAGGGGTATTTTTAGGGTTCAGGGTCAGTTTTCAGTTTTTGGGTAAAGGGGTATTTTTAGGGTTCAGGGTCAGTTTTCAGTTTTTGGGTAAAGGGGTATTTTTAGGGTTCAGGGTCAGTTTTCAGTTTTTGGGTATTATTTTATTATATTTTATTACTATATATATGTGTTTAATAAATATGAAATAAAAAAATATTTATTTAACTTTCACTAATTATTTAATTATTATAAGTTAATTTAAGTAATTTTAAGTATATTTTAGTAATTAATTATTAATATTAATTTAATTTAACACTGTTTTTAGTAAATACGATATTTTTTTACAACTATATTTTTGTAAACGATATTTTTAACTCGATATTTTTGTACTTACCTGTTTGTAGATAGAAACTCGATATTTTGACTGTCGATATTTTTTCAACGATATTTTTGATGGTCGATATTCTGTCCGTCGATATTCTTTCAGTGATCCGAGATAGTCTGTGTACAGCCCCTGCTTTAGGAATGCCTGACTATTCTAAAGAGTTTGCTCTATTCTGTGACACCTGTGATAATTGTGCATTATCAGTCCTAACTCAGGAGCATGGCTTGACCAGACGTCCCGTGGCATATTTCTCTGCCACTTTGGATCCAGTGGCTGCTGGATTACCTGGATGTTTGAAAGCAGTAGCTGCAACTTGCACGAGTTTAGAACAGTGTGGAAAAGTAAATTTTGCCATGTTCTGTGTCCCTACGCCTCATCCATCATATGTTATGTGTGCATGACCAATATGCATATGTTATTCCCCATGTCCGATTAATGACGCAATTACAGTTGTGTCCACCTCTAGTATGTTAGTTCCCAGTCCTCGTGAATACTACGAATATCAGGCCTATGTAAAGTAATGTTGCCACGTTTCTCAGTGTGCACGTTATCCCATTATAAAGTTCCCGTTTCCAGGCCTCAAAAGGGCCCGGACATCAGATTCAGCTCCTGTCTCCTGAAAGCCTCGCTGAGGAGCGATACAGCCCCCACCTGTATCCTCGACCCTTCACTTACTTCCTGCCTCGCAGTGCCCGGTGTAGCTTGGCTCTGCCTCTGAGTCTGCCAAAAGTATGTTATAGTTCCAGCTATCAGTTCAGTCCTCCTCTTCTGCATTCCTAAGCTACTGAACTGCATCAATAGTTTCCGTCATTGTCTAGCCTTCTCGTCTCCACGTTAGAGAAATACTGTATTTAATGGTCATTTAATATTCTTCATCACGCACTACATGTAGAATAATGCATGGTCCAGTCTTAGAATCAAGTTAGCTTTTCCCCTCATGACTTCTAGTTTATATCAACATGTTCCCTAAACATCAGATACCAGATAGGGTTTAGGTACATGTCGCTCCGACCCTCCAGACTTTAGTCTCTGCTCCTAACACAGAGTTCGTAGCCCCCAGCTTCTCCTAGTAACACGTCATTGCCAGTTTTCGCGCACCATTAGGTTAGAGGTCCCGGCTCCTTAGGTAGCCCCCTCCTATGTTTCCGCCCATTCATGACATATTCTGTTACGTTTGCACCACATATCTATGTATACGCCCAGTTACACCTCTTTTCACTGTTATCTTTCGCGACTGCTACGCGTCATGCCTTCTGCTCCACCCACTGCTACGCCTATTGCAATGTAATGCTATGTGTTCGCGCTATGTATATATGCCTGTGTTTTGTTATTGAATGTTAGCGCGCTCATCCCAGACCTAGCCCCAGCAGCTGCTGGGCCTCTTTTCCCCTGTTGGGCCCCAGTTGTCCTGCTGGGCCCTGTCATTCTGTTCCTATGCAGGTTGTCCTGATCCTGTCCTTATGCTGTAATAAACCTGCAGAAACTCCTACTACCTCGAATCTTGACTCTTATTTTATTGAGCTATCTGTTATGCTATAAGCCTAGTCAAAAATAGGGTATTATTTATTTATTTACCACATAATGGCGCCCGAACAGGGACTTGCCCTTTCCCCACGCGTCGGTGAAGCCACGCCGACCCCCTGACCCTCTGCAGTCGTGACGGAACTCTTCTGCGCAGTGGCAGATATTTCTGCTCAAGTATCCCTCAGGCCCACGGAGGAGACGGAGGAGGCGGTCCAGCATCCGAACGAGACGGTGGAGGAACGCGGCGAGTCCCGACCAGAGCCCAAGCCGAGAGTCCAAGGTCCGAGGTATCCGGAGGCCCACCTGTAACTGAAGTTCGAAGTCCGAAGTTCGTCGTCCGTCGTCCAGTCCAGTCCGAGGCCTTCCGTTCCGTGCTGCCCGGTGAGTACCATTGCTGGGGTAGTATCTAGACAGGACCAATCTAAATTGACTCCTGGTCCGTGGGTTGGTGGTGCCCAGACTCACAAACGAAGTGTTCACCTAGGTGGATACGGGTCTTGATGTGTCCCTTTATGGGACCGGTATGTTCCGTACTGTTACAGCAGTGCATCCAGTAACTCTAGTCTGTTCCGTTCTCGAGAAAAATCTGTTCTATTTCTGTTCTCAGTATTCCAGGTAATATTCTGTTCGAACTGTTATTTATAGTGTTCTTCATGTATTTTACTGTTGTGGTATGAGTGCGATGTGATTTCGTGTTTTTATTGTGTATTGTATTTTGTCCAGATTACAGTTCAGTCATGCCTATATTTTCCAAGTTACGTCAGTTAAAAACTAGAAAGGGTCTGTTAGAGGAAGCAGTTCCTGTCCCACCTAGGGACAGTCCAGGTTATTTTATGTATCAGAAACATGGCATAAGCGCCATAATGTATCTAGATTTATGGGTAGAGTATACCAAACAGTTAGAAGAAAAGTATAGATGGCCCGTATCGGGTACATGGGATGCCGAATGTATCATGCGAGTAGAAGAAGCATTATGGAAAAAGAAAGCCAGACAGTCACAGAAAGATGCCATCGAGTTATGGCGTAAGGAAGCTCATAGAAGAACGGAAAAGGAAGTCAGAAAGTCAGAATTAAGTAGAGAATCCCAAGAACGAGCCCAAGAAAGAGAATTAATCGAGATAGGTGAACAAGTCAAAGCCGAACAGTCAGACAGACAGAGGCATGCCCTTATTAAGGGTATGTATCCTCTCCTTGCCGAAGGCTTGCCAAAAGCGACCCCAGAGGCACCCAGTAATTTCCCGCCACCATTAGTTCCGACCAAGCTACGTCACAAACCGACCGCAGCTGATATTTTTATTTCGTCCTATCTGGACGACACAGTCCCAGAATATGCAAATCCTGTTCGCGCTCCGCTAGTCCCTGTAAATCAGGCACTTCCCGCTCCTCCAGACACCGGAGTACCTGTTACGGTACCCCCGGTCCAGCCTACAGTTCCATTTCCCACTCTGCCAGGACGTAGAGCCTCAGTAGACGACTCCAGTTTAGGGGCCGCAGGAGGAGCTACTCCTCAAACCCCGCCGCCACACAAACGTTTATCGGCACTCGAATTACATGCTCAAGCATCACAGCGTACTCCTAAAAGTAATAAGTCTGTTACAGAAATCAGGCAAGCCCTTAACGAATGTGTTTATGATCCAGTTCCAGGCGAATATACTATGGTTTTATATTCCTTACGTGTAAGGAGAGTGACCGAGTATCTAGTCACCTTGCCGAATATGAAAGAAGATCTAGACAGAATATATCGTTTCATCCGTACAGGGGATGATCCAGAAAGTATTGGCGAGATTATGTCCCAAAGGAAAGCCGAGATTCAGCTCATGATATTAAAGTTCCTGATCAATTGTCTAATAAGAGAACAAGATTACCCGTCTAAAGATCCCGCCGAAATGAGAATCCTGACAAGGTGGAGTGATAACATAGCCGAGGGTAAGCACAAGACCGTCAGTGCCATGGAGAGTATGTACAAGAAAATTCGTAAAGAAATAATAAGGTTACACGACCAGCGTAAAGCAGCACAAGTAAGCGAGAAAGAAAGTATCTCTGATCCTGAAGAGGAAGAGAACGAGAATCCCGCCAGAATAGCGTATGTAGGAAAATCCAGATTTCCAGATCGCCATTTACGCCTAGAACCCAAGTCTATTTTTCATCTAGCACCAGAACAAGGTTCTCTAGAACAAGTATTTCAAGCTACCGATCACATTCTGAAATCACGAATCGGTTACAGTGAATTAAGTACCATGCATGAACAAGAACTAGCCCGATCAGCAGTCCGATGGATTACTGATTCTACCACTTTTCCAGACGAAATAGTGGCACAAATGTTTCTGAAAATGCCCCCAGCCGAGCAACGACTGGTGGGTATGTATATGATCCAGTACCTCATCACTCTGTATGAGGGTCAACATTCTGATCCAGGTCCTTTACACGATGTCCTGAACGAGTTACTCCAGTATAGATGGAGAGGTCTAGGTACCGATTTAATTAGTGTCATTCTAGAACAGCGCCACAAATATAGAACGTTTTTGAACCCACATTTTGTTCATGTCTCACCCCCAGAAAGTAAATCATTCTACATAGACAGACAGAATCCGTTACGAGAAGTCCACCCAGTCCAAGGGGCGGGTGGCGTAATGCAACGAGTGTTTGTATACACTCCAATATCAAAGATGGAACTTCTTGAAATGAAGAAATTAATTCCCTGTCATGACAAAGATCCAGCAGGGTTCCATAGAGAATTAAAAGACATGCTCCGTATGGGAGAATACACTTACCCCGATATCATTAAAATGTTAAAGGTCCTGTTACCCGCAGGGGTGTATGAAAAGTTAAAGGAAAAAGAATGGGAGGTGGGAGAGAAAAAGATCGATTGGGCAGCTCTAGAAGCTGAAGACAAGGCACGAGTACCAGGTACCGGTCTTGGAGATAAATGTAAAGAATTACCAGAATTATTGATTCAAGTTTTACCCAGATTATTGACAACGAGGAAAGAAGACTGGGATGCAATCTCAGCCTGTAAACAGAAACAAGATGAAGATATTAGTGATTTTTATTCTAGATTTGAAAAATGTTTCAGTATTAACAGTGGTCTCAAGACAAGTAGTGAGTCATACCCTCATCTTTTTGTTACCAAATTAGTCGAGAATTCAAGTCCGCAAATTAAAAATCGAGTTTTGAAAGTTGAAAGCACCTGGCAAGCAAATACTCCGTCCCAGATGCTCCAGATGCTCCAGTATCACCAGAATAGAATCAGAGAAGAGCAAGAACACGAAAGAAAACGTATGAAAGACACGAAAATGAAAGTGCTAGTTGCACAATCTGTTCCTCAAGACAGTCAGAAGAGGGGTCCAAATCAAGCCAATCAAGCCAGTCATTCTGCAGCTCCCGTTAAAGGGAACTGCAATTATTGTAAACAGCCAGGTCATTTTATAAACGAGTGTGCAGTTCTGAAACACAACATAGCTACCGGTAAGACTAAAGAAAGACCACGTCCGCCTAGACAAGAACAAGTTTCACAGATTCCTCAGTCACAGAATGCACAACAGACAGTTTCCGCACCGCAGCCTATCGCTGCAACACAGCATGTTACATCGCAGATGTATCAGTATGCACAGTCTGAGTATCCAGAGTACCAGTCATATTCATGAAACAGCCTAGAGAGGGAGGTAGGCTTGCCTCTCATCGAGATACCTGTAGATCAAGAAGGTCCCTATGTTCACAGTCAAGTATTAGGGAAAGACAGAAAATTTTTGATCGATACAGGGGCAAGTAGGACCACAATTAGTCATGCCGAAGTTCCAGGGGCTCCGCTCTCAGGCTCAAGAAATGTTTCCCTTGGATTTTCAGGAAAGCCAATAGTTAATGAGATATCTAAGCCAGTCACTCTAGAAGTAGGTCCATTGTCCCGTACTACTGATCTGTTACTTACTAAGTCATGTCCAGAAAATCTGTTAGGCATTAAGACACTGAAAGAGTTAGGTGCAGTTATTTGCTGTTCCCCAGAGGGAATACGTCTGTTCCTACGTGACTTTAAGGGTCACTATGTATTACGAGATTTTGATTCAAGATTGTCTAATGTTCCACAGCATTTATGGGCGCAAGGTCCAACTGATGTAGGTTACATGCAAATCACACCCCATCGTGTGACTCTCAAGCCAGGTGTAGTGTTACCACGAATCAGGCAGTATAGATTGCCACCTGAGGCTGTAGCAGCCTTATCCAAAATTATTGACGAGCTCATGGCTCAAGGAGTAGTTGTAGAAACTGACTCCAATGTATGTAATTCTCCGATCATTCCAGTCATGAAACGTACTGATCCGAATGCACCCCCAGTATATCGATTAGTGATTGATTTACGAGAGCTTAATAAATGTATTATTCCTCAGTACCCAGTTGTCCCAGATATTTCTTCCCTGTTAACAGCCATTGATTCCGAAGCCATGTTTTTCACTGTCATAGACCTCAAGAATGCATTTTTCAGTGTTCCAATTCATCCAGACAGCCAGTTTCTTTTCGGATTTTGTTTAAATGGAAGGAGCTATATGTTTACACGCGCTCCTCAAGGTTTCACAGAAAGCCCTAGTATTTACAGTCAAGCACTTAAGAGACAACTAGACAATATTCACATGCCAACTGACACTGCCCTGCTCCAGTATGTCGATGATCTACTGATCACAGCCCGTTCTGAACGTGCTTGCGAGCGAGCATCCCTTACAGTTCTGTATTTTCTAGCCGAGATGGGGCACAAAGTGTCACCTTCGAAGCTTCAATTCTGTGTCCAGCAAGTGGTATACTTAGGACACTTGCTGTCCAAGAGGGGTAGGCAGTTGACACCCGACCGTATCCAGTTAATAGCGAGTCTTCCCCAGCCCAGAACCCAGAAGGAGGTACGTGCCTTTATCGGCCTTACTTCTTATTGTAGACAATGGATTCCCCAGTATGCATTTCTAGCCAAGCCACTGATACAGTTAACGACACAGGAGGCAGCCGTATCGACTGTCCTCCATTGGACATCTGACCATACACTTAGTTTCAACGAGTTAAAGAAAGCCCTATGTCAAGCTTCAGTTCTAGCTACACCGAACTACAGTAAGCCTTTTACACTTTTTGTTACTGAACGCGAAGGTACAGCATTGTCTGTTCTCACACAAGATCAAGCAGGACAATACAAGCCCTGTGCTTATTTTTCGAGCACACTAGATCCAGTCGCCCAGGCGTTGCCTGCGTGCCTCAAGTCAGTTGCAGCCACAGCACTAGCTATCAGACAAAGTGATTCCATAGTTTTAGGACACTCCCTGACAGTACAAGTCCCACATTCCGTAGAAGTTCTTTTAAACCGAACACAAACTCAGCACTTGACAATTGCACGTTTAACAGGTTATGAATTGACACTGTTCCAGCCACACATAGACATCAGACGCTGCAACGTTCTGAATCCTGCTACACTGTTACCATCAGTTAATTCAAATTCTGACCCACATGATTGTGTGGAAGTAGTTAACATTACGACTAAGCCAAGACAAGACCTGACAGATATTCCGTTATCAGATCCCGACCTGACACTTTATGTAGATGGTTCATGTATGAGAACTAGTACAGGAGAACTAGTCGCCGCGTATGCAGTGACTACTGGCACTGAGGTTATTGAAACACACCGTATTGACACCCTGTCCGCTCAAGCAGCAGAGCTAGTCGCTCTGACACAAGCCTGTATACATGCCAAGAACCTGAAAGTTAATGTTTACACAGATTCACGTTACGCATTCGGAGTTGTACACGACTTCGGAGTGCTCTGGCAGGAGAGAGGTTTCATGACTTCTCATGGAACCAAGATTCAGCATGGTCTCCTTATTCAAGCCCTGTTAGATGCCATACATTTACCGACATCCATTGCTATCATGAAATGCAAAGCACATACGAAAGTTACTGACATTATTTCCCAAGGTAATGATCTAGCAGACCGCACAGCCAAGCTTACAGCACAGACTCCAGACATTCCAGTTAATCAGACACATACTCCAGATCCGATTACATGCATGACAGTTAAGGACCCTACACAAGATGTCATAGATATCCAGTTACATGCTACTCCCGATGAAATCAAGAAATGGTCTGAACAAGGAGGGGTCCAGACAGATCAAGGATGGTTAACGAAGGGTAGAGCCACATGGTTTCTCCCCGATTCTATGGTTCAAGTCATTATCAATACCGCACATAGTCCAGCACATTTAGGAGAAAAAGCTATGTTAGACAGTATCCAGAACATTTGGTTCAACAAGCATTTACGAGCTGCAGCCAAGCAGAAAGTCCGTACCTGTATGATATGTTGTCAGTTTAATCCAGGTAAAAGTGTCCCGGTGGAACAAGGTGGTTTCCAGCCCCCTGACCACCCTTTTGAGGTCCTCCAGATGGATTATATTCAGATGGAGCGATGTCGAGGTTTCAAGTATGTCCTTGTAGTTGTATGCGCTTTGTCCAAGTGGACAGAGGCATATCCAGTCCCAGATTACACAGCCGCGACCACTGCCAAGCAGTTGGTTCGTGAATTTTTCCCTAGATATGGACTCCCTAGAGTCGTATATTCTGATAACGGTCAGCCATTCTCATCCGAACTCATGAAACACGTTTCCCTGTTGTTAGGGTACCAGTGGAAATTTCATTGTGTACGCCATCCTGAAGCAGCCGGTCTCGTAGAGAGACATAATCAGACTCTGAAAATCCGCATTGCAAAAGTCTGTAAAGACAAAGGTGTGGACTGGTTAATAGCTCTGCCAGTCGCTTTATTTTATATGCGCATGGTCGCACATTCCAGATCAGGTCTGTCCCCGTATGAGGTCGTATTCGGCCGCCCCCCTAACATGTGGGGTACTCCTAGACCCCGAAGTATTACCGATGTTTCATGTAATATGCTGACAGATTACCTAGCTTCCTTGATGTCTGCCCTCAACTCATGTCGTTCACAGGTTGCCGCCGCATTTCCAGACAATACCGAGGTGGCACCGCACGAGATCGTTCCAGGCTCCCTTGTGATGGTCCGGAATTTCGACAGATCAAGTCCGCTGGAACCACGTTGGAAGGAGCCACGTCAGGTCCTCTTGACCACCCGAACTGCCGTCAAGTCGGAAGGCAGGAAGGGGTGGGTCCACCTTTCTCATGTAAAACTTTTCAAAGGATTGAAACCAGTCTCCAAGAACATTTCCAAGGATTCCCAGGATTCGAAGGACTGCCAAAACATTGTTTTAAAGGACTGTCCCGCACAAGACATTATTACAACCCCTCCCTTGTTAGAGAAAACTCCGCAACAGGAGTATAAGCTCAAATTAAGGTCTAGTAAAATAAGTCAGTCAGTTTGATTGTATAAGTCCTCCCCTAGGTGAAACGGTTAGATTGTTTCTGACATGTATAAAATAGACCCCCATAGTGAGAGAGTCAGTCGAAGTTCACTTCAATGTATCGTTTTTCTGAGTTTCATATTATTTCTCAGCATAATGATTTCCTGCACCAGCTACGCATTTTTCCTGTATTTACCAGTTCCTCATGTAAATATGTCTACTAATGCTACAGTAGAGCACACGTTTAGTGATCTGCCTCCTCACGAATATTCTTACCGCCTCGCTATGCGCAACAACACATTTATCCGTATGTTACATTATTCACACCAGACCAGCAATGCCACAAATTGTTGGGTGTGTGGTCGACTCCCCCCTTTCCAGACACCGAAGGGAGTTCTGCCACTTTTTCCTTATCCATTCTCACATAATGGTTCGTGTGGAGCATGGTCCACGTTAACGTCTTCCTCAACAGATATGTCTTTTCTTAACAGTACATGTTTTCCAGACAAGCAAGGTTTCCCCCACAGAACAGGTTTAGATCTAGAAAATGAAGTTTATAATTTAGGTAATTATTCGTCGAATTTCATGGTCCTGAATGTTCAGTCTGATACTACTCCAGACTTACCTGCTATTTCAGTACTACCAGTCAAAGGCGAATTATGTGTCCGTAGTTATGGTTCTGTACACATAGGTCATAGTGAATGTACTACTGTTATCCAGTATAGTGACAGTGGGAAATCTGTTTTCAAAGCTTCACGTCATTCTTATTTTATTTGTGGTCAGACTGCATATGTCCGTCTGCCCCTCGATTGGGAGGGAACCTGTTACATTGCTTTCCTACTGCCACCTGTTTTTCTAGCCCCATCTGATTATCACAGAAACACACATCTAGTACACATTAGACATAGAAGGGAGTCCCCAATTGTCGATTATACTGAAACTACTCTAGAACAGTATACAGATTTTAATAAAGGTTTCTTCTTCTTTGTAGGACCTGTCCAGAATAGTAAACTGATCCGTAGGTTAACAAGAACCCTTGAAGCTGTAGTAAATGAGACTGCCTCTGCTCTAGGTAACCTAACCGAAGAACAATCTGCTATGAGATTTGTCGTTTTGCAAAATCGTCTCGTCCTTGACGTCATACTGGCCGATAGGGGCGGGGCCTGTAGAGTCATCGGATCTAGTTGCTGCATTTTCATTCCAAATAACGCGCCGTCTGTTTATTCAGCTATAACCAGACTCCATAAAATTGCCCATCTGTTACATCAAGATCCAGGCACCTGGACATGGTCCGGTTGGTTCTGGAATATAATTTCCGCATGGGGATGGAAAGTCCTGTCCTTTCTAAGTATAGCAGTAGCGATCATATTTAGCTGCTGCCTCTGTATACAATGTGGCCCTGCGATTTGCAGCATGTGTGCTACCTCTTGTATTCCTAGTCCCAAGCCCCGTTCTAAATCCCGTTCCAAGACAATTCGAGACGAGCAAATGGTACTGTATGAAATGATAGATGGTATCATGAAAATTGATGTTTCCTGATGGAAACGTAGTGACAAGGAGGGAATGTGGAAAGGTAAATTTTGCCATGTTCTGTGTCCCTACGCCTCATCCATCATATGTTATGTGTGCATGACCAATATGCATATGTTATTCCCCATGTCCGATTAATGACGCAATTACAGTTGTGTCCACCTCTAGTATGTTAGTTCCCAGTCCTCGTGAATACTACGAATATCAGGCCTATGTAAAGTAATGTTGCCACGTTTCTCAGTGTGCACGTTATCCCATTATAAAGTTCCCGTTTCCAGGCCTCAAAAGGGCCCGGACATCAGATTCAGCTCCTGTCTCCTGAAAGCCTCGCTGAGGAGCGATACAGCCCCCACCTGTATCCTCGACCCTTCACTTACTTCCTGCCTCGCAGTGCCCGGTGTAGCTTGGCTCTGCCTCTGAGTCTGCCAAAAGTATGTTATAGTTCCAGCTATCAGTTCAGTCCTCCTCTTCTGCATTCCTAAGCTACTGAACTGCATCAATAGTTTCCGTCATTGTCTAGCCTTCTCGTCTCCACGTTAGAGAAATACTGTATTTAATGGTCATTTAATATTCTTCATCACGCACTACATGTAGAATAATGCATGGTCCAGTCTTAGAATCAAGTTAGCTTTTCCCCTCATGACTTCTAGTTTATATCAACATGTTCCCTAAACATCAGATACCAGATAGGGTTTAGGTACATGTCGCTCCGACCCTCCAGACTTTAGTCTCTGCTCCTAACACAGAGTTCGTAGCCCCCAGCTTCTCCTAGTAACACGTCATTGCCAGTTTTCGCGCACCATTAGGTTAGAGGTCCCGGCTCCTTAGGTAGCCCCCTCCTATGTTTCCGCCCATTCATGACATATTCTGTTACGTTTGCACCACATATCTATGTATACGCCCAGTTACACCTCTTTTCACTGTTATCTTTCGCGACTGCTACGCGTCATGCCTTCTGCTCCACCCACTGCTACGCCTATTGCAATGTAATGCTATGTGTTCGCGCTATGTATATATGCCTGTGTTTTGTTATTGAATGTTAGCGCGCTCATCCCAGACCTAGCCCCAGCAGCTGCTGGGCCTCTTTTCCCCTGTTGGGCCCCAGTTGTCCTGCTGGGCCCTGTCATTCTGTTCCTATGCAGGTTGTCCTGATCCTGTCCTTATGCTGTAATAAACCTGCAGAAACTCCTACTACCTCGAATCTTGACTCTTATTTTATTGAGCTATCTGTTATGCTATAAGCCTAGTCAAAAATAGGGTATTATTTATTTATTTACCACAACAGAGTGAATCCATTGTTATGGGACATCCTGTAACTGTGTATGTTCCACATGCAGTTGTGATTTTACTGACCAGAACCAAAACCCAGTATCTCACCCCTAGTCGGCTGACTAAATACGAGAGGATTCTCGTGGGTGCTGCAAATATAGTCATCACTCGATGTAATATTTTGAACCCAGCCACTCTACTCCCTGACTCAATGGTAATGGAAGATGAGGGAGAGAATGAACATGACTGCATTGACCTGACAGAATTCAGTACTAAACCCCGTCCAGACATTAAAGAAACACCTTTGCCTGAACATGATGAGGAATGGTTTGTAGATGGTTCATGTATGAGACATGAACTGGTGGGCCTAAGTGCTGCGTATGCTGTGGTCGCATTAGACAAAATTAAAGAAGCATCATGTTTATTTGGAATAAAGTCTGCACAAGTAGCCGAATTGATAGCATTGGTAAGAGCTTGCAAATTGGAAAAGACCAAAGAATAACAGTGTATACTGACAGTCAGTACTGTTATGGGGTTGTGCATGACTTTGGCCAGTTATGGCTACAAAGAGAATTCCTGACTTCATCAGGTACCCCCATTAGAAATGGAAAGATTGTACAAGACCTTTTAGAGGCAATCCAATTACCAAAAGAATTGGAAGTGGTCAAATGTGTTGCTCATAAGAAGGGCCTTGACCATGTATCTTTGGGAAATGATTTTGCTGATCGAGTGGCAAAACAATGTGCTATGGAGCGCATGTCAATAAATATCAGACTGGGAGGGTCTGGAAACAGCTGCCAACTTATGGTGTTTGAAGAGGTGCCTACTTGGGATGAAGTGAGAGATTGGCAGCATGCTGTGCCAGCGAAAGAGCAAGAGAAATGGAGGAAACTTGGTTGTCGACCAAGGCGTGAGGATGGTGTCATTGTGGGCCCAAATGGTATGCCTGTGTTACCCCAACACCTGCTCACCACTATGGCAAGGTTGATACATGGAAATTCACACACTGGTAGGGACGCCATGGTTCTGGTGTTTCAACAGACCTGGTTTAACCCGAAGTTCAGGAAAGTAGCAGAATCACTCTGCCAGAGGTGCTTGACATGCCAACAGTTCAACGCAGGAAAAAGAACAGTAGTTGAGCTGGGAAAAATTGGGAAGTCAGGGGGTCCCTTTGTGAGAGTACAGATTGATTTCATCACCATGCCTCGCTGTGAAGGGAAAAGATATGTCCTTGTCATTGTCTGCCTATTTTCAAAATGGGTGGAAGCTTACCCGGCCTCACAGAATGATGCCATAACCGTGGCCAAACTGTTACTAAAAGAATTGATACCTAAGTTCGGGGTTCCAGTCACTATTGAATCAGATAGAGGCGGACATTTTCAGAATGAAATAATGAGTCAACTCTGCAAAGCATTTGGAATCACACAAAAGCTGCACTGTGCACATCGTCCAGAGGCTTCTGGAGTAGTAGAACAAATAAATGGCACTATAAAAACAAGATTAGCAAAAATGTGTGACTCTACTGGAAGGAACTGGATAACTGCCTTACCTCTTGTTCTGATGGGACTCAGAAGCATTCCAGACCAAAAAACAGGCCTGAGCCCCCATGAAATCTTGATGGGAAGAGTGATGAGACAAGCATGGGTACCAGGGTACAAACTGTTAAGCATTACTGATGATTTGGTACTTGAGTACTGCAAGCAACTGGGTGTCCAAATGCGTTCTATCTCTCGTCAGATTGGGGAAGACGCCGTCGCCAACCCGACTACTCCAGTTCACAAGTTGGTTCCTGGAGACTGGGATAGGATCAAGAAGCATACTCGTTCGAGTTGCCTTGCACCGAGGTGGGGAGAAAAACGCCAGATAATACTGGTAACCACGACAGCAGTGAAGTGTGCTGGCGTTCCAAAGTGGATTCATGCCAGCCATACACAGAAGGTAACTCCGGATAAGGAACCTGGAGCTGAAGGTTGTCCAGCTGAGGGGTCTGCAGACGTCGGTCCTGAAATAGCTGATGACGAACAGCTGAGCACCAGCCAAGATGATTGGATATCCATAATCGATCTAACTGAAGACCCAATCAGAACAAGAGAGCGATCCTACGAAGATAGAGAGTGGAATAGAGAGGACGAGATAGGCACAGGCGAAGACCCTCAGATCATTGAGATTCACGTCAAATCTGAGGACGAAGAGGAAGGTCAGACAGGGACAGAACAGGTGATCGATACACCACCACAAACTCCTGAAATTGAAAAGGGACAGACAGAAAATAGGGCGAAAGTTCAAGCGGAAGAAAATCAAGGGATCGAAGTGCTTGAACAGGATCAGATAGAATTAGAAGAACGTGTTCAGGACACAGAAACAGAGACATTTGAAAGCCAAAACCAAATTTCACCTGAACCAGGCCAGCTTAGTAACCAGGCAGAAGAAATAGATACAAGACCTGGGGCTAGTCAGATAGGAAGGGAAGAGACAGAAGCAGAAGTGCCACAAACAAATGAAAATAAGAGAGCATTAGAAGAAAGCCAACTCACAGTGCCAGCCAAAAGACTCAAGAAAAAGAAAAATATCGAGCCAAGGTATATTAAGAGACTGAGATTGAGGATAAAAACAGTAGCAGAGAAACTTGCAGAAAAAAGGAGAAGCCCACGAATAGCAGAGCAAACTGGAGAAAGCTCCAAAAGAAGGAGTGATCGAATAAAAAGACTGAATGAAAAATACCAAGATCCTGAATGGACATATCTGATTTTGGAAATTTTTTAGCATCTTGATATCTCTGACGAGAGTGACGAAGAACAAATTGCTGATTTGTCTACCGAAGAAGACAAGCTCACCTGAAATTACACAGAGTAAGCCACCTGTGTAAAGTTACAAAGAGGGGTTGGAAAACTTCTTCTGAGCAAAATGTCTGATTCAAGAGTGAATGGAAGCCCTAAAAGCAGTTGTTGCAAAACATGCTGCAAAGTATGTATATGTAGTGTAGCTATATTAATAATAGTTTGGATAGGACTAACAGTTTTTATTCCTTTTATGGTAAGCAAAAATACTAATAATAACCCTACTCAAGCTACTGACACTGAAGAATTGACAACACGAAGTGTAGAAAGACGTGAAAAGGCACTCAGACAAACAAAACGAGACTTAGAAACATCAGATGAGGAAGGACTACATTAACACGGAGTTAAGAACCAGACAAATTTAAATGTTTTCGCAAACCTGTTAGTACATTATGTAGAGACTATGGAGATAGAAGACTGCTATGTCTGCATGAAGCTACCTACTTCTGTAGCTGAAGGCGTGACTTACCATCACCTGCCCCTGACCTATGGAATTTCCTGTAGCATTTTAGCTAGTTTGTTTTATAAAAGAGGACCGTTACAGTACTATTACTCTAACAATGGCGTGATCTTTTCTGAACTTCCTATACGTGGAAACCTGAACCCTGTACATACTAAAAGTGACGTTACACGTTATATGGGAGAATACTTTTTGACTATAGGTACCATAGACTTAAATGAAGCACACAGAGACAACTTGACCTGTTCATTACATGAACAAGAAAACATGTTTTTAAACATGGCAGAGAAAAGAAGGGAGAGTTTCCAAAGAAAGGCAAATGACAAAAGACAGAAAACTCCAAAATGGGCTGAGGACATGGAAAGCACCTCAAATGGTGGGGCAGGGCCTGCTTTGTTGCTGGATTTCGAAAGGAAAGGGGAACTCTGTCTTCACCGCGAAAGGACTAGTTATTATAATAACATTTTCATTGGTTCCAGTCAATGTGAGCACAATTACAAGGTAATTGGAGGTTGGGGTTTCAAAAATGGGTCAGAACCTGTGTTTCCTGGAATTTATTATATATGTGGAAACAAGGCTTATTTCAAATTACCGGATCACTGGTATGGAAGCTGCTACTTTGGCATTGTCTTCCCGAAAATATACCATGTGAATGAAATTGCTGGAAGCAGTGAAAACACTAATGGCTTAGTGCGTAGTAAAAGAGAAAGCGTAGGTGAAATAATGCGTAGTATTTTTAGTGCACTGATACCTGGAGTGGGAGTGGTTCTGAACACACACAGAATTTGCAAATTATCCACAATAGTGGATGTGCTGTCTACTGACACAGCTCATGGATTTCTATTGGTCAATACCGAAATGGTTGCGATCAGATCAATGGTTTTGCAGAACAGACTTGCGCTTGACACCTTATTAGCAAAAGAGGGCGGAGTCTGCCAGATGTTGAAGGCGCAACATTGTTGCACTTACATTCCGGACAAAAGTGTACAGATCAAAAAATATGTGAAAAACATTACAAATTTGGAAAAGGAACTCAAACCACTGGAGGTTGACAGTGCCTGGAAGAGACTCGTTGATGGTCTCTCCAATGTAGGTCACTGGTTTGCTAGCTTAGGTAAAAGCTTATTGTTTAAAATACTGATGCCAATTGGAGTGATAGGTTTCATCATTTTCCTTATATTCGTCTGTTGCAAATGTCGCAAACACACAAAGAAATACCCTGTGAATAGAAGAGGTGTGAAACGAAGTGTGGATGAAATTGAGTTGGAAGAAATGAATAATCAGATTTACAAAAAGGTGAAAAATTCTCACCCTACCAAAGATGCGAAAGAGAAATTGAATCGCCTGTTGGAAGAGATAGAGTTGTACAAGGTGTGAAAGAAAGTCGGCATCTGGTTCCGGTATTTGTGATGATAGTAAATATCATCAAAGAGGGGATTGATAGAGCAAGATTTCGCATCGCGACTTGCTCGAGTCAAGAACCTCGAATCTGTTATAATCCTGTAATCAAAATTGTTCGTTTTACTAAATTTTATGTATTCAAATGTGCGTATGTATCATAGTGATGCTTGCCTATGTGTTTTATTAATACGAATAACCCTTGTATATAAAATGGCCGCTGCTTTGGATTTTTGCTTCTGCGCATGCGTTAGACATACTCACGTGATGTGACGTAGTTGCAGTTCTGGAGGGAAAGGGTGCGCATGCGTAATAGCCATAAAATGGCCGCCTATGTATTAACGTGGTGAAGCTTGCGCAGATGTTCTTGTGTTATTGTGTGTTGCGCTAATCTATAACCGCATAGTATATTTTTATAATGATAATCCTGAAGTATAAAATCATGATATGTAGTACATTCATTTATTTCTATGTTTTAATTTGTTTTCGCTTACTTTTCATGTATCACGGTGACTGGGGGGTCTGAATGTACTGAGAACCATCTTGAAGGTCCCTTCCGCGCATGCTCGCGCCGCCAGGGAAGAAATAACCTTGGACAGTGGAGCTCAGCCAGCTGGCAGCCACAGTCAAGATGCTCCTGTGAAAGCCACCTCTGACCCAGGAGGATCGAGCAGAACATGTTCTCTGTCCTGTAACATTGTAATTATTCCATTGTATTCTGTGCTACTTTTCAGTGGGAACCCCAAACTTGCTAGGCGGTACCCTAGAATGTAAATTAGGTCTTGGAAAAGTCTGTTCTGATTGGTGTGTTAACCCATCCTACCTTAGGACCAATCGAAATTGGGGATTCTGACACTTTGCAACATTGGGGGGTGGTACACTGACCCGCAAACAGTATAACTAGCCTAGGTTCACCTAGAGAAGTCGTCCGACTTGTCTGAATAGCTGACTTGTCACTGACCCAACGCACTCAATAGGTGACTTGATACAGAGGTGCTGCGGAGCACTCTGTCCGAATTTGACCATAGACTTTAAAGGTTTTACTAAACCTTAAGTGCTGGCGGAGCACTTTTGCTGGGGAGTTCGCTAACCCAATCAGGGTTCTAACTGATATCTGCAGAGAGGGTGGAGCGCTGGCGTTGCTTCCGAACTGTGGGTGCTGGTCATGTCCTGGTGGTCCTGTCCTGATCCTAATCTGGGTTTCCTGTCCTATCCTGAGGTGTCCATTCTGCACCTGCTGTCCCATTGAGAGTTATCCTTCCTTGAGGGTTTTCCTGTCCTTAACTGACCTGTGGCCAGGGTTGGTTTTCACACCATTCTAGGTAAATATATTGCTGAGAAATTCTAAACTGCACCTTCCTATTTTTCTGTCTTTTGCTTCAATAAAGACATACCTTTGCATATGTTAAATTTCCATGCTTTCTGAAACCACCATTTGAAATTTATTGCATTGAATTCTATAGCGTGTTCCTATGTTACCCTACCTTTTTGAAATCATTTTCTGCATTGCAGTTTGCAATTTCCTGATGCGGTCTATAATTTTCTCTCATAAAAACTGACTAAAGTAAATTTTGATTTATAGCGTGTTTCACTTTTGCTCTCTCTATAGCTGTTTAGGATTTCAAATAATCCAAATTAGTGTAATTATTATATTTGCATAAGCTTGCCCATTCCTAGATGTCTATTTAAATCTTAATTTTACTCTTCTTAAACGTGTTCCCTGTTGTACTATTATATAGAAAACCCAAATGCCTGCCCTTACATTGTTCTTTTATGGTTATATGATTTTCGTCATCGTGATTATTGATTGCCTTTTAACTGTAAGCCTAATGCTCTTAGAAATCTGATTACTAGATAAAATCTTAAAACTTTCCAGTTGTCCGTGGTCATTTTATGATAATAACAAAGTTGGGTTTGTATGTTTCTTGCCTTCCTTTCACAGCTAGCTCCCTGATCCATTGTGGTCATAGGTACCCGTATCGGTGGATGGTAAGGTCGGGTACACTAGGAAAATTGTAAGGACTCATGTTTATTGATAGTAGATTGTATGGTCATCTGATTAATGTAGATGGTGAATTAAAGTATATGGGCCCGAAACCTAAGTGGTGAAAATATTGGTCGGGTGACCTGCGATCTCTATCAGGTCTTGGTGGAGTGCACAGCAAATAAATGCAGCCAACCAGTGGAGTTCTTTGGAAAGGCTTGACCCTGTATGAATGAGGTTCTTAAGAGATTGGTCTTAAGCATTTAACACTCAGACACTCCCCTCTAAATCCCACCCACCCCTCCTGTAGCTGAAATGCTCATGGTCCAGAGAAAGAGAAAATAAAACTAAAAGTTCCAGCTGACCATGGCTAACAAGTACACTGTTTGCTAGACAAGACGCAAAACTCAGCCTTCCCTGACAGCTTGTGTGCACCTCAAGGTGGCATCAGAAGAAGGTGAGCAGCCACAGGATGAGGGCTAGTGGTCCGTGAGGGGACAGGGTCAGTTAGCAAAGCAAGGCAGATCACACTCAGGTCTAAGGGTGTAGAATGTACAAAAAAGCCACTGAGTAAAAACCGGGGGCTTATTTACGAGCCCATGCGTCACTTTTGCGCTGTCGGTGCGCTAATCTTAGTGACGCACCAGCTGCGTAAAAAATGCATCATGTTGCGTCATATTTGCAAAGCGACGCATCTAGGTAGATGCGTCCCTTTGTAAACCTCTGCGTAGCATTAAACCTGCGCCAGGTGTAATATATGCAGGGTGGGCGTTCCGAAGCAAGTTAGCCTCTTAGAAGTGATGCAGCGAAATCTGTGAGATTTCACTGCGCCACTTCTAGGATGCAAATGCGTCACTATCTTACGCCTGCCTCACTGCAGGCGTAAGACTGACGCAGGCACATTTGAAATGGGACTTGCCCATGTGAAATGACCCATTGCTGGAGTTGTGTCACTTTTGTGACGCAACTCCAGCAATACGTAATTTTTGTGTCTATCGATACGTCAGAAATACGGCATATCCGTAACTCCTTGCGACATGATGTGTCATACAGTAAATATAACTCATCAATCATGGCGCAAGGAGGGCCCACGAAAAGTGACGCATCGCTGTTTTCACGCAGCGATGCGTCACTTCTCGTAAATCAGGTATCCAGTTATCAAAGCCTGGCAGATGGAGCACCTCCCAGCATGCCCAGCGCTCAAGGCCCTGATGTGTAAATGTCCTGACATCGGGGTGCAAGGCCGGCCAGCAGGATATGGAAAATCCCGGGATTCGGGGTTCCTCAATCACCAGTTTCCACTCTAGACCCTTCTCCTCCTGTCTTTATTTTTAGATGTATATACAATTTTTTACACACTCTCGTCTATCTGGAAATACATTAGAATACTATTTTGGAAGTTGATGTAAAGCTTGCATATATTAAAAAAAGGAATACTTTGAAACTTTAGTAAGAAATGATAAGTGCATAAGACCAGAAAACTAAGGTTTATGGCCTACATAGGAAGACTCTCTTGAGAAAGCTATGTTAAAACCCTGCTATTTCCTGGTTTGATGTCACAGCAGGGAAAAAGGTTTTATTTTCATTCCTCTGATGGTAGCTCAAGTTTCCAGGAAGCTTGTTGTTTACTTGTCTTTCTCTTACTTCGAAGTGAGAGGATTTATGTGACAATCTTGTTGGATACCAGGCAGTAGAGAAAATGTTTTTTTTCCTAGCACACAACAACAAATAAATGAACTGTGCAAGCATTTCAGAATATATCAGAATGAGTGAAGCACAAAGAAAGCCCATTTTTCTTGTTAATTTTGAAGTATGTAGGAAACAAATACTTTAAAATTATCAAAGCCAATCAATACAGTAGGTGATGTAATTTACACACATTACAGTTTGTGCATTGTGTAGTTTTATTAGTAAAACTGTAAGTCTGTGCACATGCAATGGGCATTTAATGAAAATGAGTTGTCTGTATTAGCAGTGTGTTACCACACCATGCATACTCCATGCTATGCCACTCTACCCTGCACATTCCATGACACCGCACTCTACTCTGCACCACACCACTGCACTCTGCACTACTGCACTCTACTCTGCACCACTACACTCTGCCACTGCACTCTTTGCTTCTTCACTTTATGCCTCTCTACTCTACTCTGCACCCCTCTACTTTGTGCCCATGCACTCTACTCCACTCTACCCTATACCATTGCACTCTTCACCAATGCACCCTACATCACTCCAGTCTAGGCCAATCCACTCTATTTCGCAACACTCTACTCTATGTCACTCTGCAACACTGCACTCTACGCCACTGCATTTGATGCCAATACACTTTACACAAATGCACTCTACTCTATACCACTCCACTCTATGCCCCAGCATTCTGTATCGATCCACTGTACACCACTCTAATCTACTCTGCACCACTGCACTCTACATCACTTTACACAATTACTCTGTGCCACTGCACCCTACCCTGCATCACTCCACTCTGCACCACTTCACTCTACTCCTCAGCACTCTACTTTGCACTGCTTCACTCTAAACCACACCACTGCACTCTGCGCCACTGCACTCTGTGCCACTACACTTTACACATCTATACACTACTCTGCACCACTCTACTCTATACCACTGCAATCTATTCCACTCTACTCTGTACCACTGCACTCTTTGCCACAGCACTCTAAACCACTCCAGTCAATTATTTAATCAAGTGATATTTATTTAGCACAGCTTGTCGCCTAAGAGGGTATCCAGGAGCTGTGCTGGGGGTATCAGTTTGAGTCAAAGAACCAGATGTTGAGTCCCTTCCTGAAGTGGGTCAGTGAGGTTGAAGTGTGGCGGAGGAGGGGGAAGGGCGTTCCACGACTTGGTGGCAAGTTGGGAGAAGGAGCGTCCACCAGAGCGGCAGCGACGGATGTGAGGTATCTGTGCAATGTGAGCAGAACGGAGGTTCTGTGAGATCTGTCAAAATTCAGGTGGTAGCTTTGTACGAGTGGGCCAAGAGATTGAATTAGCATCGCCTCTGGATGGGGAGTTGGTGGAAGTCCATCAAGTGCTGAGGGATGTGGGGCCATTTGGGCAGGTTGAGGATTAGTCTGGCTGCTGCGATCTGGATCGTCTGTAGTCCATTCATGAGCTCAGTGGTGGTGCCTGCATAGAGTGTGTTGCTCTAGGGTTTGGTGATGGCCTGCATCTGATGCTGATGGGGAGCCATTTGAAAACATTTCAGAGCATGCTGAGAGTGTGGAAGCACGCTGAGGAGACGGCGTTGACCTGAGGTTTCATGGAGAGTTTGATGTCCATGATGATGCCAAGGTTGCGGGAATGGTCTTTCAGAGAGGGGGTGGGTCCAAGTTCCGATGTGCACCAGGAGTCATTCCAGGGGGCAGTGTGTCTGCTGAAGATCAGAACTTCAGTTTTATCCGTGTTGAGCTTCAGACAGTTGTTCTTCATCCAGGCTGAGACGTTCTTCATACAGTTGTGAAAGTTAATCTTAGTCAAGGTGGGGTCCGCTGAGAGTGAGAGGACGAGCTGGGTGTCGTCAGAGTAGTAGATGATGATGTTGATGTCATGGGTTCTGGCGATATCTGCAAGTGGTGTCTTGTCAAGTTGAAAAGGGTTGGACTGAGGGATGAGCTATGAGGGACACCCCAGTTGGTGTGCTTGGGTTGTTAGGTGAAGGGAGGGAGGCTTATTCTCTGGGTGCACCCCATGAGAAAGGATGTCATCCATCTGATCGCGTCATCTGTGATTCAGATCTGGTGCAGTCGATGGACGAGTGTGTGGTGAGAGACGGCGTAAAATGCTTCAGAGAGGTGAAGCAGGATCCCGGCTGCAGATTCTCCTCTGTTGAGTAGGATGCAGATGCCGTCTGCTGCAGCAAGCTGAGCAGTCTTGGTGCTGGGTTTGCCTCTGAATCCTGATTGCGAAGGGTCCAGCAGGTTTTTTCTTTCCATGTGTTTATGAGTTGGAAGTTGATGGCCTTCTCCAGGACTTTGTGGGAAACAGCAGCAGTGAGATGGGATGGTAGTTCTGAAGCTCACTGGGGTCTGGAGAGGGTTTTTTGAGGAGAGGTCTCACTTCTGCATGTTTCCAGGTGTCTGAAAAGATGGCTTTGGTGATGGAAGCTTGAGGATGGTGATTAACCCCGGGCGGGTAACTCCCCTCCGCCAACGGAGTTTGCTGATTTTTGCCTACTCCGCGCTTCGTTCCAAATGCGGAGTTTAGGCAAAAAAAACCCTCCAAGGTGGAGAGGGGTTAGCCAGCCCCTCCACCCTCCCAAATTAATAAAAAATTAAAAAAGAAGGCACTTACCTGCGTGGCTGCCCCCTCCTCTGCCTGGCCACTCTCCTTCCTGCTCCTCGCCATCCATCTCCTATTAAAAAACAGTACGTTGTGCGACCCCTAACTCATACAACAGTCAATACAACAGTCAAACAAAATAAACAACATGCCACACCTCACAACTCCGCTTCTCCATTTCTACTGCACAACAAGGTTACACTACAAAAACAACACAGCACACCAACTCACTCCCAAACACCATCTCCACCACCTACGCACACAGACCCATCAAAATGCCTTCTTAGCTTGCTGGACGAAGAGCACAATACAGAAAAGCTACACAATTGCTATCCTCATATACCTAATACCAACACTAAAGACACACCAGCGGCAAGCCCACAAAATACTGCTCACTCCTCTACAAGACAAAGTCACACTATCTCCAAAGCAGGTTCTCTAAACTGTCTACTAATAAATGCTAGATCCCTCTCTAAGAACAAACATCACACCCACAACCTACTCACTGACACAAAACCAGACATACTATTCATTACTGCATCATGGGTGGGAGATGATATGGCTCCAGTCCTGCATGAAGCCATTCCTGTAGGCTATCAAACGACCAACCAAAATCATATAGGCAAAACAAGCATTGGCATAGCCAATAGGTCTCGCCTTCGGGACCATACAAGTGTTTAGCCATCCAACAGTTGATGTTGTTACACCAAGGATATTGTGCTGGATAACTAAACACTTATAAGATCCCGAAGGCGAGACCTATTGGCTATGCCAATGCTTGTTCCCATTACAGTTGCCTTGTCGTATGTCAGTCAGAGCTTCTATTCACGTTTTTGTTTATGTATTTTAACACATTTTGATAAAGTGAAGTGAACCCATTTGATGATACAGCCCAGATCTAATAAATACACTAAGGTCATGGAACAGGACGGTATGTGTAAGTCAACACTTCCGGGGAAGTCAAAGGTTCCATGACAGAAAGATACCAGCCCTCTTGTGGACATCCTTGTGCATTGCGCTCCGCCTTCTCTACCTCAGGTCACTCCAGGGCTTGTGCCTTAAATCTGCCGCTTCTTCTGAGGCATGTGAAAGTGGACATTCAATAGCTTCGTTTAGTGAAACAGCACTTTTACCTTGTTAACTTGCTTGTTTCCTCTCCCTTTGCTCATACTGTTAGGCAGCACTAAAGCAGCCCTGGTTGTACCCAATCAGCTTGAGCTTAAAATTGTCCAAGATCACGTGGTGCAAGTAACCTTTTCACTGTATTTGTTAGACCTGGCACCATTGGCGTGGGTCTCCCTTCCATTTTTGCTGTTGCCGCATGTGTTTTTGCTGGTGTTAGATGCTTTGGGCACTGTGCCACTGCTGTCCAGTGCCACAGTGCGAGTGCTACCTACTGTAAATTGATGTATTGATTAGTGGTTCCATGATAGGATGTTTGGTTTACTTGTCAGACCCTAGTACAGTGCACTGAGTGTGCCCAGGGCGTGTAAATCCAAATGCCGCTAGTGGGCTTGCAGCACTGGTGGTGCCACCCACAGAATTGGAATTGTAAAACGTGTCTAAGGTCTGCCATTGCAGAGCCTGCATGCAGTCTTTTACTGTCATGCTGACTGGGCAAGTGCACCCACTTGCCAGTCCCTAAACCTTTCCTGGACTTCATATTAGTCACCTCTATGGTAGGCCCAAGGGCAGGGTGCATTGTAAGTATAAGGTAGGACAAGCCCTGATGTGTGTGGCATGTCCTAATAGTGAATTTCAGCCATTTTCGTTTTTCACTATTGCAAGGCTAGCTGTTCTCCATAGGCCAGAATGGGCTGTTAGAATTGTTACACTTTATAATCCTAACAGGCTCAGAGAACATGGTTACAATTCGAGTTTAGTATGCCTGAACTCAGAATAATAAAATACATCTTTTAGTAAAGTTTATTTTAATATTCTGTGTTTGCAAATACCACTTTTAGAAAGTAGGTATTTGCTTGCCTAACCATTTAAGCCTGCCTCTGCTAGGTTGTGTATTCCTTTGTCTGGGTTTGTGAGTGACAGGGCTGGGGAATTCCAGGAGACAGGCTGGGGCAGCCCGGTGGTGAATAGAGAGATCTGCATCTAGATGGGAGGGAGGAGTTGCACCTGGGACCTTAATAGGGCTGGGCCTTCCCTCTACAATGCCGGCTCCACCCCCTGTGGTGCATTTGATGTCTCTGCCCTGCACACTGAAAGAAGAGAAGGTAGACTGTCAACAAAGTGCTCCAGGACTTTACTTGCCTTTCACAATGCTGGCCCCACCTCCTGTGAGGCATCTGATGTGCCTGTCCTGTGCTGTAAAAGGAAAGGAGAAGTCTGGTAAACAGAGTGCTTCAGAACTGGTTTGGACTAGGCACAGGCCCCTCTCCCCTCAGAGAACAAAGGATTTTGGGGTATAAATATTGGAACCCTGATCCCATGAAATTAGATCACTTCTAGACTTACAAGACGAAACCTCTGCTGAGGAGAAGGAACCTGAAGAAACTGAGGAGAGACTATTTCCAAGCTGAAGTGCTGCTTGGGGGATTGGGCTGCAGTGGTTGCCTGGCTGCCAAAGAGAGGAGAAAGAACTTTGTGGACTTTACTTTCAACTTGTGCAAAAGATCTCCAAGGGCTTGGAAGAGAGCTTGCCCCCTGACCGAAGTCCCAGGACCAGTGGACTTCCCCCGCCTTTGTGAATTGCTGCTGGAAACAAGTGGCTACAGAGGCAGGGAGCTGTGACCGACTCTCACGACCGGCCCGGTGTCCTGTAGGCACCGCATCAAGCAACGTCCACCTCAAACAACGCAAACTCTGAGCTCACCGTCACCGAGCCGTAGTCTGCACCGCGACTGGAAGGACACAGCGACGTGCAACGCCTCGCTACCCCGACTCGTACTGGTCTGACCGACGCGGTCACTGCTGCTGAGTTCGAGTCCTGTGACCACACTGGAGTTGGGCACCGCCTCACACGCTTCGCGACGCACCGTCCGACTCCCACCACTGTCCGGACTGATCGACGCCAGCTCCCGAACTCCGGCTCTGTTGCCGCACCGCAAGCTGCAAGCACCGCATCAAAGCACCGTCTCGCCCTGCAACGCAAGCCTTGGATCCACCAACTCTATCAATGGGCCGATGCCTTCACCGCATCGAGGGACAACGCGTCCTGCAACGTTTCCTTTCTGCACCGCGATGAACACCGGAACCGGCTCGCACATCCATGCCGGCCGCCCCAAGTAAAAGGTACTGTGACTGAGTCTGTCGACATTTGAGTGGGCCCGTACCGACGCGGTCCGCTGGATTTACTAGACTCTAATATTTTCAACAGCGCTGTAGCCCGTCCAGGCTACCGACTGGCACAGAACCTTGATTTAAGCCTTTTTAACCAGAACTCTTGATCTTGAATAGTACTGTGGAATATTTTTGTCATTTATTGGTCTTGTGGTAACTCTATATAAAAGAATACTTATTTTTGATATAAAAGCTTGTGTGGTGTCCATTTGTAGTGTTGTCACTGGGTTATTGTATGTGGTCACAAATGCTTAACTTACACCGCCTCTGAAATAAGTCTTGACTGCTCGCGCCACGCTACCTAGCGGATGAGCAGGGGTTATTTTAGGAGTGTAATCCCCCTTACTCTGACTGGAGGAGAGGGTCCCTATTTGTCACAAGTATCAACCTGTGCCAACTAGAGACCCCCAATTCTAACAGTATTGTTCTAGCTTGTATAGTTTGATATATATATGTATACTCCAAAGATACCTCAAAACTCCAATATGAGAGAGAGCAGGCACTCGAAGTCAGTAGATTGGAGGTGTGCAGCGCCCCCACGGCAGAGGGCGTTAACCAGTCTCAAGAATGTTTTAATAGCCAACATTGCGTTACATTACCCCACATTTCTCTGTTGACCTCCCAAGTTCTGTGCGGTTTTAATAACCCGGGAGGCGGCGTTATGTACCAGCGAGGCCTTTGAAGGCTACTGTTAGGTGTAACTGGTTCCTGTTAACAGCAGCCTCCCTGCCGGCTTTTACTGTACCTTCCAACGCCTGGTAATTTCCCAGCTGCACGCAAGTCTTAATCTTTATGGCGCCGCATAAACCTTTATTGAAAACTGTCATTTAAATACTCGGGGCTAAAATGGAGCTGGTGGGAGCAAACAGGAGCCGGTGCTGCGTGCGTATAGCAAATGGGTTTGAAATCTGCGGACAGTAGGGGTGATGAAGTATTCAAGGCGGCTGCAAGCAAACGCGTGACACTTGACCCTGAGTGGGTTTAGCACCTGCTGCAGAGATAAAAAGGTGGCCAGGTTTGTGGGTTTGAAATCCGTGCAAAAAAAGTTAAAATAAAAGGACGGAAAATGAGGCAGAATAAGAAGCGGAGTGAGGAAGTGACAGATTGAGGAATGAAGCAGGGATTGATAAATGGGTATGGGGTGGACAACTATAGGAAAGAAAGACCTGGTACTAGAGAAAGAAAGCGACAGGAATGAGGTTGGGAAAAACTCGAAAATGAGAAAAGAAACTTTAAAAAAATGCGAGTGGTGCGCGTGCCACAGCGAAGCATCTGTTTTGAATGATCGCGCATGCGTCTGGGCACGATAATTCAAAACAGATGGTGCCTGTGCGGGTAACCGCATGCACTAGGCCGCGGGCAGAGCAAAGGCGGGACATGCACCTGCCTTTGCCCAATTGCGTGCTGCCTTTCTTAGAAAGACGAACGCAAAGGCGAATAGCCTCTGACCAGAAACAAACCACACGCACAAGCGTGTGGTCAGATTTTGAAGCCCCCTTACAAAAGGTCGCATAGAGCAGCGCGCGAGACCTAAAAAGATGTGGCCTAGCTGTTGTGTTCAGACAAACATTACATATCACTAAAGTTGACTACGTCTCCATAAAAAAGTGTGAGGCCATTTTCACCAGATGCAATCCTACACCGTCTTCCTACTGTAACTTGTTGCTCCTATACAGACCTCCACCAAGCAAGGCAACTTTCCCAGATGCACTTCTATACACGGTTTCAAACCTGATAACACTACACTCCAACCTATGCGTTCTAAGTGACCTCACCATTTGATTTGACAAACCAAATATGCCCCATCCTAAAACAATAATCGCTGGCCTAGATTCACTTAACCCACAACAGGTCGTCCACAAAGCCACACACGTCGCTGGACACATCCTAGATGTAATTTTTCCTAATACAGAAATAGTTACCTTTCGTACGAGGACTCTAGTCGCATGGTCAGACCACCATTTGCTTGGCATCCAATATAAAATAACACTAAGTGACGCACCTAAAACCACCTTACATGCATCCACCTATCTGCTGTGGAACAAACTAATTTAGAACACTTAGAAACACAACAAACATCCATTAGAGATCTAGAAACATTACTTCTGTTAAAAAACTGTATGAGTGGCTATAGGGAGCTTTTGATATCCTGATGCCACCAATAAACCACACAACAGGACAAAAGAAAACAAGCACCTTCGAGAAACACAGGGATAAAAGAAATAGAACAACAAATTAGAAAGCTGCATCATGCCTGGCTCAAAACAAACGCCAACCAAGACAAACTTCATGTACAGAAAATTATCAGATTATACAAGTCAGCTATCTAAAAAACAAAGAAAAAATACTATTAAGACAGAATTAAAAAATGCTAAATGTGCAAATAAGGGGTTCTATTAAATTCTCAAATAATTTCGTAAATCAAATTGCCTGGAAGAAGCTCATCCCATTACTCAAGAGTTCACAGACATACTGACAAATCATTACACAGACAAAGCAAATACATTTGACTCATACTTAAAACAGGGACAAAGCATCTGCACTAAACCTTTTACAAATCCACAATCCAAGAATACTCTAACCCAGCCTCTACGTTCCTCCTAACACATTTCACATGATAAATTTATGGACCTGGTCAAAGCAAGCAGGCCTGCCGGTAGCCCTTCTGACCCGTGTCCACCACAAACCTTCAAGATAATTCTTCGAACATCTCTGCTGCCACTCCAGTAAGGAGAATCATCAACAACTCCTTAACTACTAACATATTTCAAGAAGAACTCAAAAAGTCATACATACGCCCATTACTGAAGAAAACAAACTTGGAGCCGCTGAACCATGACAACTACAGACTGATATCAACTGGACCTTTCCTAGGCAAACTGATATAAAGAGCAGCTTTTGCCCAGATGGCACATTTCATTGAAGAGAATGCCATACTTTCAGACTTCCAAATGGGATTCCGTCCAGTAGGAGGCACAGAATCTGCCCTCCTTGCCATCTGGGATGACTTGAAGAACACAGTTGACTGCAACAGGGTAGCTGCACTACTGCTTTTTAACCTCTTGGCTGCATTTGACCCACTTGGCCATGACACTCTGATACAAAGACTCCACAAAGCCGGCATAGAGGGATTGCTCTAGACTGGATCGCGTCCTACCTTCGCAACAGAACTAATGTCATCGATATCCCACCTTTCTCGTCCATATGATACTTCACAAAAGCAGGGGTCCCTCAAGGATCGATTATCTCACCCATGCTTTTCAACATCTACATGAAGTAATTACCGGCACTGATCAATCGATTTCACCTCATGTGCTATAACTATGCAGATGAAACACAAATACTCCTTTAACTGCAATGCCCCGAAGACATTGGAAACCCACCAATTTTCAGTTGTTTCAGAGCCGTGGATCAATGAATGACGTGGAGCCATCTCAAATTGAATGCTTCCAAAATGTAAAAACTCAAGTGTGGTGATTGGAAGCATTATGGCCCACTCGCCATATGGCCTGATGATCTGGGAACCCCGCCTAAAATATTGAAGGAAGTAAGAAACTTCGGTATGACCATGAACTCCAAGGTATTGATCAAAGTCCAAGGGGACAGACTAGCAAGATCGAGCTTTGTTACTATAAAAACTCTGCGCTGAATCTTCCCCCTTTTGGGATTTCTACACAAGGTCCAGGCTATCATCTCCCTTGTTTTGCCCAAACTCAATTACGCCAATAGCCTCTACCACGGATCACCTTTAATGGCCATGAAAAGACTGCAAGGGATTGAGAACTCGACTGCCAGACGACTCTTACATATAAAACTTCAAAACCACATCTCCCCTGCTTTGAAAGCCCTGCATTGGTTACCGGTTGCCAGAAGATCCACTTTCGATCTGCTTTGTATCATTCAGAAAGTGATACATGGAAAGGGAACACTCTTCATCAGGAATTAAAATCACCAAGCACATTCAACAAAGGAACCTCCACTCTAGAGTGGCACCTCGCCTCAAAATACCAAAATACAAGAAAAAAACAATGAGTGGCACATCCTTCTCTGTTCAAGCAGCCAAACTAAGGAACTCTTTATCCCCCAACATAAGATCCATAATAACCACCTTATCTTCAGAAAACTACTCAAGGATTGGCTCTTCACCACATAACCGCCATTCGCAAACAGATAGAAATATACATCATTTCTCTCTGTATATGAACATTTATTTGTACTATAGATATGTACCCATATATGTGTATTACTTTGTATAAACATATAAACATGTAGAATACTTATGTTTTAAAAACATTATTATACATAGATATTCATTAGCTCTGCTTAACAAATGTTCATATTCCTGATAGTTACATTATTCTGTTTTTAATATGTATATAAGTGACTGCATAAATAAGTGCATCTTTTTATCATAACTACTTATCTGCAATCGCTTTACTATTGATCTACAAAAAATATATATGTATATAAAATAAAAAAACGAATTTAAAGTTCAACAACACTTGAAATCCAGAGTTTATTTAATGCATCTTTAATCTACATATACTACCTTTCTTTATGCATCTATATACCTTCCATGTACTTATGGATCTATATCTTTATTACTTTTGGACCTATATATTTATTACTTTTACTTATTTATTACTTTTCTTCCAATTCAGCATATCCAATACACTACCCTATTTTTCAGCCTATACCGCTCTCAATATATTTTCTAGCTCAACTCTCTGACTCATCTCAAACCTCTTTCTACTACTCTTTCCAATGCACTACCCTATTTCTCACCCTATACCTCTATCAATATATCCATTTTCTCCACCCTCTCATTCATCTCAAACACCATACCACTACTGTGACCCCCAAAATAACCCATTTGAGACTCTTCCCTACTCCACCCCTTCTTGCATCATCTCACACCTCTTTTTACAATTCCAATCCCCCAAAACAAGCCTTTCTAAACCCTCCATCTCACTCTCCCCATCCACCTCCCTTTTACTCATCCCCCTCCACCTCCCTTTTACTCATCCCAAGCCTCCTATGAGCTCCAAAACAGAAACAAAAAACTAAAAAAAATTTAAAGCCTCCCATCTATCCCTCCACTATTCTTTTCAATCCAAATAACAGACTAACATGTCCACCACTCAAATTAATGCCATACTAATTCACTACTAATCCATTATGTGTTCCGGAGTAGCGTGATACTCGCCAAAAAAGCACTTCAACAACCCATCAGTGGTAGCAAGCACTATATAAATGCAAACCTTTGTACCTCTTCTACCCCTTCACTATCCTTCTCAATCCAAACAACTGACTAACATATCCCCCGCTCCAATTACTTTCATATTTCACTATACTAATTCACCACTAAAACTGTATGGGTTCCAGAGTGCATGCTACACTCCGAAAACGCACTTCAACATCCTACCAGGGGTAGCAAGCGCTATGTAAATGCAAATCTTTTTCCCTTCACTATCCCTCCACTATCCTTCTTGATCCAAATAATTGACTAACTTATCCACTACTCACATTACTTTCATATGTTCACTACACTTATTCACCACTAATCCTTTATGGGTTCTGAAGTAGCATGCTACTTGCCAAAAAATGCTTCAACACCCCATCAAGGGTAGCAAGCGCTATATTAATGCAAACCTTTTCCTCTCTTCTATCCCTCCACTATCCTTCTCATTCCAAATTACTGACTAACATATCCACCACTCAAATCATTTTCATATTTTCATCTTTTCACTACACTTATTCACCACTAATCCGTTATGGGTTCTGGAGTAGTGCGCTACAGGCCGAAAAAGTGATTTGACGCCTTGTCAGGAGTAGTAAGCACTATATAAATGCAAATACAATACAATACAATACAATAACATGAGTGTAGCTTGCTCAGAGAGAGCATTGATTCCACCTTTGTAACATTTCATAACAACATTTATAGAGACTTTTATAAAACGTTCTGAGAATTCTCTGTTGATCACAGGGAGGTGCCAATATACCACGAACACAGATGAACTGGCCACGATAGATATGATGGCCTTCTACTATTTTCAAAAATGTATAATGCAAGTTAGTTGCATTACATACAAAGTGACATGTAGTTGTGTGATCTCTGTTAGTCATTCACTTCAATAATTTTAGGGTTTCCTCATCTCTTACTTACCGAGGAAAAATGCCAAATAAATATATGTTTTTTCTTATTTAATAGCCCAACAAAAAGAATCAAATTATTGGCTCGTGGTTATAAAATGTCATTTGAAATTACCAACATTCTAATTATTTGTCTTACACACAGTTAAATCTCATACCTGATCATCCATCAGAAGTTTTTTTCAAACATATCAAATATAGAAATCATTCAAACAAGTAAGTTTAATTATCATGTTTAGTCCAGTATGAAATGAGGATTATCAACAGTCTCACTTATATTGTCACAGCTATGTTGCTCTTGTCTCACTTGTCGGCTGTTGAGGATGCCAAATGCACAGGCTTTTCTGTTTCCAGTTTCTATCTAATCTGAATTTTTTTTTTTTTTTTTACTGTTTTCCAACTTCTGAAAACTTTTATAAATTGGTGGTCTTTAGTGTTTCCATTTTTATGTCACAAACTATCACTGGCACAGTGATTTTACAGGGATTATAAAGAATTCTGCTATTATGCCCCCCTTCCCTGATTCATTTGTTTGACCAGTTCTTCCTTCCTTCCTTCTCCTCAGTCCTTCCTTCTATCCATTCCTTGAATTTGCTCTGCCGTGTAGTTTTTCATTATTACCTCCCTGCTTGCCTTGTTTCTTGGCAGGCAAACCCCTCTTCCTGGCAGAGCGGTGCCCCCTATCTCAAATATATGCACAGCTAGAGATAGGTTTCCACTTCATTAAGATTTGATTGCAGTAGATAAAAGGTTGATGACATTTAACACACTAACCTGCTGCTGTTTTGATAAGTCAAATGGCAGTGATCAGCTGAAAGAGGAGATTTTCCACTTAGGACCTGGGGTATATGTTGCAGGGTAATCTGTGCTCTGTTATTGAAAGTCAGGGATAAGTAGCCCTTTTCTTAGTTTTAAGACACAAAGGGGAGTATTTATCCCCTTGCAGGCTTGTAATCTCTTCCTCCAGGTCAGTGGAGGGATGTACTCTGCTGTCCTGATGAACTACAGCTGGCTATATTTATAGATGTCTGCTTGCCTGGTGGAGACCTCTGTGCCTTCGGAGGTTTCCCTGCCATGGACAGGAAGCTTGCTGAGCAGGTGGAACAGGAGGAGAGCGGAAAGGATGGTAGTTGTTTTGTATGGCTTTGTGGTACTTATGGTCGGGTACGGTATGTTGATTGGTTGTCATTCCAACTGGAAGGCGATCCTTTTCCTCGTGAAAGGGACAGCAGCATCGTTAGAGCCCCGCCCCTTCTTGCACCTCTGCTGGGCACTAATAATGATGTCAGTGTCTGCGCTGCCTGACAGGGATGCTGCGTCCAGGGGGCAGTCTTATCTGCACCGACAACACGGCCTTCCGCAATCAAAGGCACCTGCAGCCAGTCTTTCTGACAGTGACGGATCTCTCTGTCTCTGCAGTGGACAGGGTTCCCTCCCCGAAGCCTGGCACGAGCTGATCTCGCCCCTGAAAACACTGGACGTGGTCAGGTGTCACGTGCTTCACATGTGACATTGATTGGCTCCCGAGCCGCCGGCTGTGGCTCAGTGTCTTGTCAGAGCTGCACAATGTCAGCAAGTGAATGTTCACTTGTATACTGGGTGCACAGCAAATTTTTTGAATTCATGTAATCAAAAATATTTTGTTATAATGCAAATAAACACATTGCAATGACATTTCTAAGCAAATGAATCATGACATTACTCAATCACCTATGGAGCCTTTATTTGGCTTCCATAGTCTGATATCCAATGCTTATTGAAAAATCATCAAAAAACATGCATGAAAACAGAATCAATTTTTATACATTATCATGTGTTTGAGAAAACAACAAGATTGTTTGATCATCTTTGGACAATGTGCCCAATGCATTTCGGGATGAATGCATCCCTTCTTCAGGGGCCATCAGTTGGTACCGATCAGACTCCTCTATCTGTGGTGAATCCTTTGTAAGGTTCTATCTGAACTCTTGTATCGCCTCACAAAGGTAGAAACACCAGTGCCATAGGCGGATAGCAATTAAAACACTGGGGGGCATATTATCTAGATGTGCATTATATAACGCACATCTCCATAGAGGCGATATTAAATCCCGCACATCTCCATATAGGCGAAATTAAATCCAGCGATAGTCGGCGATATGGAACATTAGCGCATGAAAAAAAACGTTGTTTTCACATGCTAATGTGTGCCTTGATAATATGGGGGGGAGGATTCAGCGTTATGATCCACACCCCCATGTTATCAATGCCTTAACACCTGGTCAGAGCAGGCGTTGGGAGACCTGCGATAAACGAGTTTATCGCAGGTCTTCTTCTCCCAACGCCTGCCTTGGTACTGGGTGTTCCCACCTCCAACCACATTTTACATGTGGTTGGACGTGGGAAAGCCCACTTTGCATGTCATTAGCAATGTTTCTCGCTGACATGCAAAGTGGGCTTGAGGCAGGCGTTAGCATGCCCTTGTTAATAGGGTGCAGGAAGTATCGCCGCTTTCTCAGCACAATTCGCCAAAAAAGCAGCGATACTTCAGCTTGCTAATATGCCCCAGGGAGCCTTGTTTATGAAGGTCTTGCGCCGCCGGTGCGTCACTTTTAAAATGGGAAAAAGTGGCGTATTAGTTGGGGAAGCCTTTCATAAATGAGGTCCTGGATGCTTTGAACACAGTGGACCTACAAATCAGAAACCGAAATTCTGCTAATTGAAAGTTAATAAGCCAATTCATGAGTGATAGAAGGGCCGATCAAAAACCTCTTCTCTGGCCGCGAAGACTGTAATGACCGTGTCTAAATGCTGGTGATGTGCAAGGTAAACCGCGGACTGTGTATCGCTCGACTTGAGGAGTAAGAAACGACACTGGGATCTCGCTGCAACCGATGGAATCGCTCCTTCTCTGTCATCCGACGTGTCAGCACGCGTAGTAGTGTACTTGTAGCATAGTTGACATTTTTTTGTTAAACTAGGTGTGCGCTGACTCTATTCTTTGATTGTCAGAGCTGCAGCCACGCCCACTGGAGAAACATGACACATTATTGGGAGAAAAGATAAGAGCTTGGCAAAGGGTATATGCTCTTTCATTGGTATTTAATATTGGAGAGTCAGCCAGTTTCCAAGCACTATAAATTTTGGCAGATAAAAGAAAGGAGTCACAGTGAGAAAAGGCAATTTTCTTAGTGTCACACATGTTGATCAACCTGGAAAGCCGAGACTACAATTCTGGTCTTCAGGATCTACGTCTAGCACGTGATTGCTGTGGTCGCGAGGCGCTCTTGTAGTGTGCTCACCACTCTTGTTGTCAAGTTTTCTTATTCCTATGTCATAGTAGAATGTTAAAGTAGTCATTGTAGAATATTACAGTTGTTATAGTGATAGAATGTATTAACTTGAGGTCTGTTGAGGTGGTCAGTTGATGTTGCCACCTTGGAAGTTGGATGAGATCTTCTAGAAGAATAAATCTACATTTAATAACCATCCTGAGTCCAGCTTATTACTTCTGGAATGTTACACTGGCGTGGTCGACAAGAAGAAGATCCTAACAACGTGGTTTCTTCAATGAAAATCCAAGGTTCTCCAAACAAAAATTTGGTGAGAGATTACCAATTTGAAATTACATTTCCTCGTTGAACTAAGTACTACAGACTGACATTATCCCAGACATAAGAATACAACTTATGCCTCATCTTTCATACTTTGAAACAGTACTAATCCTAGTACACTTGAAGTAACTTTATCACTCTGTGATTTCATTAGCTGGGATTGGCAGCTATCGCCGCAAAACTCGCCTCTTTATGTACTGTGGGGTTGGGGGGTATCGTTGCGGGATCATCCAGCTTTAATTAAATTAAATGTATTCATTTGGATGGTACGAGTAGACTGTAAGCACAAGCAACTTTAAAACCGAGGCCAACTCATTTCTTTATTGATCAATTTTGCTTGTGGGAAAGAGACTGTAAGCAGGAGCAACTTAGAAACTGTTGCGGGCTTGACTTGTTTGGATACCGGCTGATTCTTTTTATTTTATTAATTAATTTGACTGGTGCGTATGAGACTATGAGCACAAGTAACTTTGAACTCAGAGATAGTGTAGTGTAGTTCCTATTATCCCAATAGGCTCTGCGCATTGGAATAATATCTTCAATAGTATAGACCTAGGGCAGAGGTTAACTAGGTCTTCTACTGACGATATTAGACTTAAAGTTTTTGGTTTTGCCAGCTAGCTCAGAGTTCACTACAAACTTTCTCGAATAGGCAAGGAGGAGTTTAACTTCCTTGGATAGACAAGAAGGGATTTAGTTTCTGACAACCATAGAACATGACAACTTTGCTCTCCCCTAATCAAGAGTGTATCTCTAGAGTCGTGTGAAAACAAAAGACAACTTATTTTACTCAGTCAGTACGTGCATTCTTAGTTTCACCAGATTGTAGAGAAAAGGAAGAGACGGGCGTGTTCAATAAAAGATGGTATTTATTGATCAGTCTCTTTTCTCGTACAAGAGAAATGAATCGATATTATTGCGATGCTTATGGTTAAGTAAAGTGCATACAATAAAAGCAGAAGTATAAAATAATACTGCAGAAGCATTGATATGGTTTCTAAGCCATATGATATTTAAAACTGATAAAATAGATACATACATATATACATTTGACTAATCGTACTCAACTGGTGCTTCTAACCACGCCTACCCCAGTGTACCTGACCTAAGCCTAATACGTGGGCGGGAGTAGATAAGTAGCAGTTTAAGTTAAGTTTGTTTTGCCAAGTGACTGACTCAAGAATTCTCTGTAAGGGGTTATTCAGTTCTGTACCTGAGATCTAGAATGGTTGAGGGCTGGTATCTCTCGTCTCTGGTCTTGATATTCCAGCTGCCTGCGAGGGCCGCTTGGAAGCGCCGGAGCTGGATTTCTCGCTAGGAGAAAAGCAGCGTCTCGTTCTCAGCGCGTCAGGAAGGCGGGGCAGCGCGTGTGGGCTTCGCTCTCTGCTGGGCTCCTCAGCGCGTCTCGCTGCTCCGATCTCGTCACCACCGCGTGTGTTTGCTTAAGGCAATGTCGGTAATATTTATACCTGTAAGGTGTTGAGATTGACGTAAGGATGGACATGGATACGTCAATAAGGATGTCATACGAACGGGCTTGTTCGCACATTCTTTTGCTGAAGTTCTCGGTGAAATCAAAACAATGGCCGCAGGGATTTTCCCAGGTTGTCATAGGTTTGATTTGTTTTGAGAACTCCGTATGCCTTATCAGGGGCTGGAGGAATAGTGCTTGTCTAATTAGATGGCATGCGTTATTACCTAATCAGATAACACGTTTCTGTGCCGTGGTGTGGCTTAATCAGATAACGTTTTTTTGCACCGTGGGTTGGCTGCTAGTTACTTATTAACCAGAACAGGGTCAGGAATAGGGGAATCGATACAGAACCTATAGGAATACATCACACCCACTCCACGCTGACTATGTCCATATTTACAAGATCTAGGCATAATAAATATACTAGTAGAGCATGTGTATACCGTACCACCCCAAAATACATCCATATGTATTTTGAAAACATGAAATATACGAGAAGATATATATATGCATTATATGCACTCATGCAGTATAATAATGCTAAATAAATCACGCATATTCATTCATCATTATTAATAAAATATGAAAATTACACATGAAATGGCTCTTAATACAGAAGAAAAAGTGCGAGACCATTTCATCACAAAATAAAATATTTATGAACAGGCCAGAGGGCAGCTAATGACTCTAAAGGTCCTAAAATAGAAATATAGTTCTCTAAGAATAGTTTCCACTTTAAGCAGAAGATAAGTGTCCCGAAAAATTGTAAAATATTTTTGGGGCCGCTGAAAAATTATGTTCCGCTGTCCGTAAACTGGAGAAAATTGTTCATGATACTTTATTATCAAAGTTGAAGGCCAAATTCAGGGTGTTGGGAACGCCTTGTGCTAGCTTGCTCAAAAGTCATTATTTCTGCTCTGGTGAGAACATCATATCATTTAGACTCTCGAAAAAGCTGTCAACAGCTTCCTGTGAAAGTTCCATTAACTCGGAAAAAGATGTTACCATGCATTCATGAGCATGATTGCCTTCATTGATGTTTTGATCAGCATAGCTGACAGAAGGTCGTACCTGATCGATGCTGCTTTCATCTTGAACCTCACTACCCCTCAATCATAGTGGTGAAGTTTCCACGAATGCCGTCATCAGGATTGGTAGCCGCTGGGGACAGCACAATGCATGAGCCGTGACCGGACCCAACAAAGTTTCTGCATCCATTGGCGCATCCGATTGTAGCGTCAGACAGGTGTCCAACACGCATTCTTCTCCGCATAGCAAGCACCTTAATACAGGTAAAACACAGCTTTGCCACATTGGTCTAAATGAAAGAAACCAAGTCATGTTCAGGTCTCTAAGCCGGGACAGTCCAAGGATTTTAGATATCCGGTCCCGGTATCCAATGGCTAGGATTGTTTCTTCCCTTGTCGCAGGTGTTTTGTCTGTGACACGGTTTGCCATAGCGAAATAACAGGATCAAAAATAGGATTCCTGCCACTAGTCCCAAAAGGAGAGGAAGTCCACCAAAGATGGAATGGACAAAGTCTGGAAAAATACCTAGAATGGCTTTAAATGGTGTTAGAGCCCCCGAAAACACTGTCTTAAATACATTTGAGACTCCACTGGTATCAGAAATATTTAAGATTTCGTTCAGGATTTCTGCGAAATGTATGGGGGAATTAGTTGATAACAATGAATGAATCTCTGCCGTTGTCCTTGCAACTTGGAGATCATACGTTTCTTTTGATGACGTGAGCCTGGTCGGCGTCTGAAGGAGCACAGTTTTCATTCTGCTTAAAGTATCAACTCTAATGGAAGAAATTTTCAAATTCGGCCATAACCTTGCCTCCCTGTCTGGCATTGCGCTGGGGAACAATACTCGTTCACAGCACATGACCTTCGCAGTCGTACTTATGAGATAAGGTATTCCGGGCACCAAGCTACAACATCTGCGGTCTACAATTATAATGTAACTCCCGTTCAATAGTCTCCTAAAGAATGGTTCTATTTGTGTCGCAGGTGTGCCTAGCTGGTGACATGAAAGGTTATTTGAGGACCCTTCACAGGCTCCGTGTAAACTAATACCATTACACAGAAGTGTACCGCTTAGTGACTTGGCACAATTATCGCCACTAAGAAACACTTCCCGGCCTTTATTACTGACACAAGCATGTGAATAGGGCAAGTTCCATGTTGACTTAATGTACCCTTTACCCAATTTTTCGTACATGCCAGCCTGTATATATTTTTGGCAGTATTGAAACCTGAAAGTAGATAATGGAATATTAATTATTCCATGTATTATCCACTCACTGACAGGTCGTTCTGACATTGTCAATGGTAATCTCTCGAGTTTCTCAATGCTCAGGATTGTATAATCAGCACCCTTCTGTGCCATACTGATTTGTTTATCAGTAAGGTTAAAGATATTGAACAGTGACGTTGTGTTGATTAAACGCCAAGGCACATAGCCTGAACGCAGATTTTGTAACGTCCAGCCAAGTTGTACAATAGAACGCAATTGGGACTGACCGTGTTGTAGTAACAGTAAGTCTTGCGATATTATGTCGATTGCTGAAGACACAATGCTGTCCAAAGAGTATATTCTGGAGGACAGAGTCATTAACCCATTGTCCACTACAGAAAGAGATTTTTCCAAATTGATACGGTCAATTCCCCGTATTTTCTCTGATGTTTCAATTTGAGTTATTTTCCAGGCTTCGTTATAAGCTGCATATACAGAGGCTGCTATGAAGCGTTTTTGACGCTGTTTGCGCGGTCCCATAATGAAATCACGCAAGTCAGCACCATCAGTAAGTAAAGTTAGGTGTTGCTTAATTTCTGACAGTGTGGATGTTTGTAGCCATTGAAGGCAGAGTTTGCCCACACTGTACGTGCTAATTATCCCTGGGTGTTGTCTTTGGGAATATCTAGGGTCTGGCCTGGTCAATTTGAACCCCTGGATTTTGTTCAGGAATCTGTCTTGACAGTTATTAGTATCTGTTGGCCAGATCAACCACTTTTTCCAATCTGGATGTGTTCTGTTTTGACTTAATACATGGTTTACGTCTATCTCCTCATCTGTAGAGCTATTACTGTTCATTGTTGGCTTTGGAATAGACGGTTTGTTTAAATCTTTGATTTTGGCTAGGCCAAGACAGGTAGTCTGTTGAATAGTGTCATTCAAAAATATAATTTGTTCTGGGATCATGCAGGCTCTAAACAATGATTCTATACCTTGTACTTGCCATTCCTTTGTACCCCAAACACTTTTTACTACAACATTTTTGTCCCAGTATTCAAAACCAAATGTACTCATTTGCTCAAAAAATGAGTCTGAATATATCAATTTAGTGTTTGTAAGCATGGTCTTTGTACCTGTCTTATTTGATAATTTGAAATAAAATGTTTCTGCATTACTTGTGTTGAACCCTGAAAAATATGAATATTTGTCATAAAAAGTCCTTGAGCTACCTTTTGGAGGGGTTGCACAGTGTTCCCATTGATTATAATTCAAAACATTTCTAGGTTGTGCAGATTTATGCAGATAATGATTACTATAGTGATTATAGCAGAACATTTTATCATAATTAGATGAACCCTGCAAATAATCATGTTTTGTAAATTTAGCAGACATCACTAGGTCAGACATCATATTATTAATGCTTTCAACGTCTCAATCATCAGCAATTGAGCTTGGTTTTACAAAGTCACTCAATGAGATCTTGATTTGATGTGGATATTTCAGGATTTCAATCGGACCATAGATTTCATAATCAGTATTGTCCCATGCTACACCGCCTGGTATAGGATTGGCTGTGAAGTTTACTGAAGAAAGTTCTCTTTTCTCGACGTGCGAGGACGTGTGTGGTTTGAGGATCAAGTTGATTTTCTGGCTTGCTGTGTCCATTTTAGCATATTTTCCCTCAATGAAGTGTCCCAAACATAGTACCATGATGAGCCAAAGTATGAGGATAAGTGCACCTAAGGCCACCCAGAATTCTATCCACGGTGAAATCAGATAGGTTTCTTTCAGATGTTGAAAAAGTTCCTTAGCTTTACCTTTAAAGGTTTTTGTTGATGTTTGTTCCTTTGATTCACTCAGGTCTTCAGATGAATCACTGAAGTTGATGAAGTAACCGGATGCCGTTCTGTCTATTGTTCCAATTGCTTCAGGATTGATATTTGCTTTATCAGTGTGTTTTGTTGCAGCAGCATAGTCATTTGTTGGGGCGAGGTGTGGCACCGCGGCCAGGGCGACTGACGCTGGAATCTGGGGATCAGGGTTCGATCCCCGGCTCCGGCGGCAGGTTAGCCCAGCACCATGTGACTCTGGGCAATAGCTTGCTTAATCTTCCCGACGGCCCCCAGCGCCTAGAGACCCTAACGGGTGATTGTGCGCTTTACAAATGTGGATTATTATTATTATTATTATATTACTTCATTGTAGATTGGTGTGTCTCTGCTAAATGTTTTTATTTGGGTTTTTAGAGGTTTAAGTTCCATAGCATTGTTGCATAGTCCTTGTTGTTGTTCTTTTGGCATTTCAAATGTGAGTAGCCTCTTAGATTGAACCTCTGTGTTTGTAGCAAACCTTGGTGTTCTGCTACTTATCGGGAGTCCACTTGGCCTACTGTTTGTTATCGGCCACATGATTGTGGTTTTATCAGGTCGATTGATACAACCCTGTTCTCCTTTTTACCAGCAAGTGGCGGTAGTACTACTGATCTTGTCCCGTTGATAGACAAGACAGGAACTGCTTTTCTGTAAGAAGGCCCAAATTCCTTCTTTACCGCGATCTTTTCTCTGACTAGATCCCCGACTTTTGGAATCCAGACAGGTCTTGCTGGGACAGGTGGTTTTTCTTCAGTGGTCGTTGGCTGTTGTTTCAACTTTATGTTGCTCAGGTCTTTCCTTGTTTCGTTTAAGTCCTGTAAAATAGCCAAACGATCTTTGATATCAAAGTTTTTTTTCTTTAACCACTGAAGTCTGACTGTCAAGATCTAAGAGCATCATTCTAGTTCCAAACAATAATTTGTACAGACTGAATCCCCTCAGAGAATTTCTTGGCAGGTTATTTAGACTACGTTGGACACTTATTAGATGTTTGACCCACCCAGCTCCCGAACCTAATACCTTCGCTGTTATAGATTGCTTTATGTCTTTGGTTTTTTCTTTACACCATCCCGTATCCCTCAGGAAGGAAGTGAGAAGAGTCCCGCTATGCTATGCTCATCTGGCCTTGCTTCCCCATCAGCTTGAAGGCTAAATGGAATACATTAGTCAAAACGTAGCATGCTCCTAGCGTATATGCCATTATAGACTCGCAAATCTTTTATAACAGTTCTGGCGTCAGCCGATCGCTGGGGCCACATCCAAATGAATCTCGTGCATGAATCCACTGCAACCAAGATATATTTATAGTTACCATCCCTTTGTAAGGGACCACAGTGGTCCAGGTAAACGCAAGCTAATGGTTTATCCGAGATTAGAAGGGGCGTCTGAGCTGGTCGTCTCACTGTTGATACTTTCATTTTTTGACATATTTCACATTCTAGAACATAGTTCCGTGTTTGTCTTCTCATTTGTGGCCACCAGTATCTCTGTTTTAATAACGATACTGTGGCTGAGACGCCAGCATGTACAGAAGCAAGTCCTTCGTGTGCCGCTATGATAAGTCCTAACCTATGTTCCATGTTTGGAATTGCCCTATCCCCCACTCCAGGGATTCGAGCAAACGGAACATTGTTTGTATCAGTCATATATGAGTATTTCACTGGAAAGCCTTTCGGGAGTGTTTTTATCGAATCTTTTCCTGTAGCGCTGACAGCTTGTAATATATCGCTGTCTATTTTTGTTTTTGACCGTGTGATGGCGGCTACGGAAGCCGTTTGCACCGCTGCCTTCGCTGCCTCATCAGCCAATGAATTCCCTGCAACGTGAGCGCCATCACGTTGATGACTCAGTGTATGTATCACGTGAGTCTTTGGTAGTTCTTTTTGCAAATGAACTACTTGTTCACAAAGCATTTTATGCTTGATTGTGCCTCCTTTTGCATCCTTAAAACCATTCTGAAGCCAGATCTGCAAGTATTCATTGTAAGACTGAACGCAATAATACGAATCGCACACTATGAGTGTGGGGAATTCTCGATCGGTATTTTCAAGCGCCATCTTGAATGCCAGTAGTTCAGCTCGCTGAGCTGTACAATCTCCTAGAGATTGTGTTTTAGTGACCACTGGTTTAAATTTCCCTTTGTGCCAGCGACCTTTAACAATCGCGCACGCAGCACTGTAAGCTTGTTTACCCCCAACTGTGGGTTGTGCTGATCCGTCTGTATATATTATACAGCCGTAATGTTCTAGAGGCAGAATTTCGATTGGCAGAGGGTATGTCATTTCATATTCTAGATATTTTAATTCCTTTAATTCTGGATCAAGGTAGTATTTTACTCTGTCCGTTGTAATTGAATTCACCCATTGTATCCATTCTGGATTCAACGCTGTTGTTGGTAAATTACATGGGGTTGTTAATGCCTCAAAGGCTGACTCCGCTGTTCTGACTATGATACGTCTACCGTCAGCGTTGTCTTTAATACTGAACTTCTTTTCAGCTTCTGTGTACAAGTGTGATTTGTATGCAATTGGTACCTTTTCTCCCTCATTAGAGGTCAGGTATGTGAATCCGCATCTTCCTGGGATGACTCGAATCACAAGATTACGTGTGTTATCACGTGTTTCTAATTTTGTTTTAATTAGCATGTCTGTTTGTAAAGATCTCAAAATTTCTGTGTGTTTTTGAGTCCAATTGATTCTTTTAAAATCTGGTTTTATTAGATCATAAAGGGGTTTGACCCTTTCTGCGTAATTTGCAATGTATGTTCTACCGAAATTTAGGAAGCCTAGAATTGATTGTAAGTTTTTTAGTGTTCTAGGAGCTTGGAGTACAGCACATTTCTCTAGGAAATTGTCAGCCAGGCTTTTGCCTTCACTTGATAATTCATATCCTAAAAACAGGACTGTTAGATGGGCAATTTTTGATTTTTTAAAGTTGAATTTGTAGCCCCCTGCTGCGAACCCAAGTATTATGGTGTTCACTCTCTTCAAGTGAGTATCCAAGTCATCATCTGTTAGGTAAATGTCGTCGACATATGATAATGCCTCGTCATCGTATGTTTGTAGTAATTCTGTTACTCTCTTTGAGAATAATCCTGGGCTGTTCTTGTGCCCTTGGGGTAAATGGCAGAAACTTTTTTGCGAGCCATTTACCGAGAATGCAGTCAAATATCTGCTCTCTGGTGCTATATTTTGACAAAAGAATCCATTAGAGATGTCTAATGTTGTTTTGTATTTTTTGCGCACTATGTTATTCATTAGTGCAGCACTATGCGAGTTTTGCACTGCAAAGGTTTTGCAACATGAGTTAAGGTGTCTGTAATCCAAAACTAGACGATATGAGTTGTCTGGTTTGGAGACAGGAAACAAAGGATTGTTCATTTGTGAGGTGCAAGTTTCAATCACCCCCTGGTATTCAAGTTGATCTAGGATCTCTTTTACCTGTTTTTTAGCTTCTTGCTTAATTGGGTACTGCCTCTGTGCAGTAGGTTGCGATTTTAACTGGATTTTGTGAGGAGGAGAGTCCTCATCCCATCCTACATGATTTTTATATAAAGCAGGAGCTTGATCTACTGCCCACTTTCTAGCAAGTGTATATTTTTTATGAATTGGAATATGATTTGAGAAGGCAGGCATAATTATTTCTTCGCCATGAGGGCACTCCCTGACAAACTCGGGTGGCCAGTCTCGTTCAGCTAGAAGGATGTCATAGCCCTGGGAGAGATTATCCCAAAAGAGACCCCTTATTTTTCTAGTCTTATCCCCCTCTATACGTAATGTTATTTCATATATTTTATGAGGTTTGCTAACTCTGGTGTCTGCAGTTTCCACTTGAATGTATTCATTCGTGTCCACTGTCTCCAGATGATTCATAAGGACTTTGCGAGCTATGCTCACTTCTGCTGCGCTGTCTAGCATTGTCTGAGCCCATTCTCCGTTTTTCAGCTGTGTCCTCAGTATTCTCGGCATCTTTGACTACTTTAATACTGGCTACCTTCTTTTTTGGAAATTGTAACTTTTTATTTGGATGAGCAGGTCCCTTGTCTTTGGACTTGACGTGCTCTTCCCTGTGTTCTGATCGTCCTCTTCTTTCCGATTTCTCCGAGGAAGTCTGAAAAGATTGAGAGGGACGTGTATCATTATCTTGATATCTATCAGGTTTCTTTATATTATCCCTATTTCTAAGGTTGTATTTTTTCCCAGAGGGCTCACTTTGGGGAGACCTGCGTCCTTGGTTCGGAGATCTTTCTCTCCGCCGAGGAGACCTTCCTCTGGACTGGAATCTTTTTTCTTTAGGATTGGATTGTTTGTTTCCATCCCAGCTCTTTTTTTGAGTGTTTAAATTATTTTTAATAAATATCTTTTCAGGACTTTCAATCAGTTGAGGTTTTACCGGTATTCCACCCAGACTATCCCTTCCTAGTTCTTCATAGGATTTCTCTATGATTCTGGCAATTTCAGTTGGTTGGTCTGCTATGTCTGTCTCTTTTAACCTTTGGCGGATCGCCACGTTTGCTGCTTCTCCCTTTATGTTGGCTAATAATATAGCCGAGACCTGCTTGAAGTCTTTCAGTAATTTCATACCAAGAGTTAAAGCGGGTTCTGGACCATATTCATCTTGAGTTTTAGCACATCTGGTATTACTGACATGGATGGTACACAATGTGTTTTTGTGTATATGGAAGCAAAGACTGTACCCCAAGTGTCACAGTCCTCCACGTGTGGTGCGATTCCCATTGGAAGACAGATAGTCAGAATCCTGTGTTTATCTACAGGGGTGGTGTCTGGAAACACCGCCTCTATTTGAGTGATTTTTTGTGCTAGCCAGAAAGGTATTTGTTCCCGTTTTGCAGGTACTTTACCTAGAGAGGACTGTATGTTCTGTGGTGTAATTCTATTTGTGTTACCCTGATGAGGGGTCAGCTGTGGAATTTTACTTGCTGGTTGGATTGTTGAAGTCCGCATTACATATTGGACTAATTGTCTATGTCTATGTATTTTGATTAGTTGTTTTAGCTGTATTAGAAGCTCTGCTGCAGACATTTCTTCAATGTCTGGATGTGGTGTATATCCGGCTAGGACCGGCCACGTTGCTCCTGGTCTACCTAGTGGACCGAGCCTGGTGATGTGATTATTATGTTTTAGGGCGCCATCAAACAAGAGCAGGTGCTCTTGGAATTTGAGGGGTACTTCCACCTCCTCGAAAGGAGTGTAGGTATCCGGTAGTTCCTCTATTTTATAATAGTGGAACTCTTTTGTTGCAGCGTTTGCTGCTGGGAAGTTCATCCATGAATAGAATACCTCTGTCTGCCGATATTCGTGTGCCTCAATTACGAATATGACTGTACCACCTCTCGATGTCAGTCCATTTTCTATACGTTTTAAGGTTATAGATTTTCTTATGTTGACCGGGATGAGTTTTATATCCGGGTCATTTTGTAGCAGAGTATTATCAGCTGCTAGGAGTTCAGCTGCTAGTCTAGCTGTCTCCCTTTCATCATCACTGTCTACCATTTTACCGACAGGAAGGTTATTCTGTTTGTTTGCAGATCAGGTTTCTATGGAAACAAAGATTAGATGCACAATATTTTGGAACAGTGTATCCTTCAACGTTGAATAAACCAAGAACCATACATAGGAGTCTCCTCCTGCGAGGTTTGGCGGATATGACCTTTCACCCACTCCAGACGTCTTTGGAGTATTATGGGAAAAAAGGGGTTCTGTGTGAAAAAGCACGACTGAGTTACTCTAATGTCTTGCGTTAGTTTTATCGCCTATCCAAACGGTTGGGCGCCATGTAGTGTAGTTCCTATTATCCCAATAGGCTCTGCGCATTGAAATAATATCTTCAATAGTATAGACCTAGGGCAGAGGTTAACTAGGTCTTCTACTGACGATATTAGACTTAAAGTTTTTGGTTTTGCCAGCTAGCTCAGAGTTCACTAGAAACTTTCTCGAATAGGCAAGGAGGAGTTTAACTTCCTTGGATAGACAAGAAGGGATTTAGTTTCTGACAACCATAGAACATGACAACTTTGCTCTCCCCTAATCAAGAGTGTATCTCTAGAGTCGTGTGAAAACAAAAGACAACTTATTTTACTCAGTCAGTACGTGCATTCTTAGTTTCACCAGATTGTAGAGAAAAGGAAGAGACGGGCGTGTTCAATAAAAGATGGTATTTATTGATCAGTCTCTTTTCTCGTACAAGAGAAATGAATCGATATTATTGCGATGCTTATGGTTAAGTAAAGTGCATACAATAAAAGCAGAAGTATAAAATAATACTGCAGAAGCATTGATATGGTTTCTAAGCCATATGATATTTAAAACTGATAAAATAGATACATACATATATACATTTGACTAATCGTACTCAACTGGTGCTTCTAACCACGCCTACCCCAGTGTACCTGACCTAAGCCTAATACGTGGGCGGGAGTAGATAAGTAGCAGTTTAAGTTAAGTTTGTTTTGCCAAGTGACTGACTCAAGAATTCTCTGTAAGGGGTTATTCAGTTCTGTACCTGAGATCTAGAATGGTTGAGGGCTGGTATCTCTCGTCTCTGGTCTTGATATTCCAGCTGCCTGCGAGGGCTGCTTGGAAGCGCCGGAGCTGGATTTCTCGGCAGGAGAAAAGCAGCGTCTCGTTCTCAGCGCGTCAGGAAGGCGGGGCAGCGTGTGTGGGCTTCGCTCTCTGCTGGGCTCCTCAGCGCGTCTCGCTGCTCCGATCTCGTCACCACCGCGTGTGTTTGCTTAAGGCAATGTCGGTAATATTTATACCTGTAAGGTGTCGAGATTGACGTAAGGATGGACATGGATACGTCAATAAGGATGTCATACGAACGGGCTTGTTCGCACATTCTTTTGCTGAAGTTCTCGGTGAAATCAAAACAATGGCCGCAGGGATTTTCCCAGGTTGTCATAGGTTTGATTTGTTTTGAGAACTCCGTATGCCTTATCAGGGGCTGGAGGAATAGTGCTTGTCTAATTAGATGGCATGCGTTATTACCTAATCAGATAACACGTTTCTGTGCCGTGGTGTGGCTTAATCAGATAACGGTTTTTTGCACCGTGGGTTGGCTGCTAGTTAATTATTAACCAGAACAGGGTCAGGAATAGGGGAATCGATACAGAACCTATAGGAATACATCACAATAGCGTCTTTTGAAAAATAAACGTACCGTTTTTTTCACTTCATGCTCGTGCCACTTGGTTGCCTGTGCGTTCGTTTGTCGAAGGTTTCTTGTTTGAATTCAATGCTGATGTTCTCATAACTTCTTTCTCATGTTGTGTAGCAAGATAAAACTTATTGTTTTGTAATTGATGTGGTATTAATCACATTTTTTTTTCTCAGCTCTAAAAAGAATTCATACGTTCTTTACTGAAATTTTACAGTCATTGTAGTCATTGTTTTCATTTATATATTAAAAAAAAAGGGTGATCTATAAGATATTGCAACATGCAAAATGTTACAGCAGCACCATTTTTCTTATCAAATCCTGGAATTCCACCTATAAAATGCCAAAAATGGAAGATGGTATTTGAAAGGTATGCCAGGGTATGTGGAACCTCACTTAGCGCGGAGAGGAAATCATCTTTATTACTTCACTGTCTCGGTTCTGAGGGCCAAGATGTGTTTGATTATCTTTCTGATCTTTCTCTTGAAGATGCTAGAGACTTAAATGATTATGAGATTTGAATTAAAAAACTTGATAAACATTATTAGCCTAAAGTCAGCGCCATCTTGGAAAGATATCAATTTGCAAAAATAACACAAAAGGATGAGGAAAGTGTAGAAGGTAATGTCACTGATTTGAGGAAACTCTTGTCATCCTGCAAATTTGAAAACTTAACTGATGAACGCATCCGTGATCAGTTTATGTTTGGTGCAATGGGGCGAAAGTTGTGCGATGAACCAACTTTAGATGAAGTCGTCACAGTAGCTAAAAGGATTGAACATTCATTGAAATGTGTCGCAATGATAAAAAAGGATAATGAAAAAGATGCAAAAATACAAGATGTTAAAGAAAAACAGCAAAAGTGGGTGGAAAAAAGGTTTGGTGAAAAAGTAGTAGAGCGTAGATGCTACAGATGTGGTAAAGTTGGTCATCTTGTGAATGATAAAAGATGTCCAGCGTTGGGTCAAACGTGCATTAAATGTAAAAGGAAAGGTCATGTTTCTTTGATGTGCAAAACCAAATCAGAACCAAGAGTCAAAAGAGTAGAAGTTTATGAAGGAAACAATTCTGATAACAATTTTGATGACTTTGAATGTGGGCAGATTGTGGTACAGATTCAAAATGCTACCGACAAGAAATCTTGTCCCTTTGACAAGTATTTCTGTTGAAGGGGAAACCACTTGTGTTTTATTTGATTCAGGAGCTAAGATCACCATCGTCTCTAATTAATTTTATCTCACAAAATTGAAAGACAAAATATCACTCTTGAAGCCTGATATTGTTCCTTTGCTTACGGAGGTGATCCTATCAAATTACATGGTTATTTCATTAGGTTGATTGAATACAAAAAGAGGCTGGTTTCTGGAAAAATCTACGTTTCTAAGAAGGGTGATAGTATAATTAGTTGGTTACATCAAGGTGACTTAGGGGTATTTCTTGATCCGAATTCTGATCCTCCCATTCATATTACAGATAGGATGGATTCTGTGATGAAATATGGAGAAAATTAGTTTTTACATGATATAAAAAAAGAATTTCCTGGTGTTTTCAAACGAGAGTTGGGATGTTTAAAATGTTTTCAACATAGAATCAAACTTAAAAATTATGCGATACCTCTATGCTGCAAGGTAAGAAATGTACCTTTTTCTGTGAGGGTTGACATGCAAAAAGAAATGTTTAAACTAAAGAGCTGTGGCATCATTGAGGAAGTCAAGGGGACAGATGGTTGGCACCAGTAGTCGCTGCCAGGAAACCTAATGGAGACGTACCTCTTTGCATTGATTTAAGACTGCTAAATAAGTGTGTAGTAGTGGATAGATAGCCACTACCAAACATTACAGAGTTGTTAGTGTTACTTGGTGGGGTGAAGGTATTTAGCACTATCAACCTCACTTCTGCTTACCATCAGATTAAATTGGAAAAATCCAGCAGAGACCTCACATCGTTTATAACTCCCTTTGGCACATTTAGATTTATTAGAATGCCATTTGGTTTAGTCACTGCTTCTTCAGCTTTCCAACGTGCAATGGAGAATGTTCTTACAGGTCAAGCAGGGGTGTGCATATACCAAGATGACATTTTAATATTTGGTGATAATGTGGATGAACATGATGCTCAATTGAGGATGGTTTCAAAGAAGTTGTGTTATTGCAATCTTACAATAAAAATGGAGCGGTGCAGATTTAGGTCTGATTCTATAAATTACTTAGGGCATAATATATCTGGTGAGGGAGTCAAGCCGAAGAGTGATTTGGTCAATACCATTCAAAATATGAGTCCTCCTACTAACAAAAATGAATTGATGAAATTCTTAGGAATGGTAGAATATTATGTCAAATTTGTAAATAATTTTGCTGAATGTACTATAAACATGAGGTGTTTGTTACATAAGGGAGTTACATTTAAATGGATGGAACTTTGTGAATATGAATTTAGCATTGTCAAAGAAAAATTGAGCAATGCTCCTTCTCTTAAGAATTTTGATCCCAGGTTCAAGCCAATTTAACCACTGATGCCAGTGAGAAAGGGCTTGGGGCAGTTTTACAACAGCACAGTTCTCCTGGCATGCAAACTATTATGTTCCTATCTTGAAGTTTGAAAGATACTGAAACACGTTATTCAATTGTAGAAAGAGAATCCCTTGTGGTTTTCTGGGCTATAAAAAAGTTGAAGACATTTTTTCGGGGAATTGATTTTGAAGTCTGCAGTGACCATAAACCTTTAGTGGAAATTTTTAACAAAAAAGGTCTGGATTTAATTTCCAACAGGACCACCAAATAGGTGATTTGTTTGCAGGAATATAGTTTTTCGCTTAAGTACTTTCCTGGTTGTGAAAATGATGTTGCAGATGTGTTATCACGCCTTGTTCCTGGAGAATCTCTGGAAGATGAAGATTCAGATGGATACCAGGATTGAGTTTGTGTGGTGGATAATGATATCATTTCTGAGAAAAGGTGGAGTAAGGAGGTAGGCAGTGAGTCTACTCTTAAAGAATTGATGTCTTTTGTGCCAAAGGGTTGGACAAGCATTAAAGAAGGATCTGAGTTTACTAGACCATTTTGGTACTTGAGGAATGAATTGTCTGTTGAGAATGATTTGTTGTTTCGTGGTACTAGATTAATCCCACCGAGAGCCTTAGGAAGGAATTAGTTGTTTTAGCTCATGCCACTCATGCGGGGCTTACCAAATACAAGGAAAGATTGCATATGTCATATTCGTGGCCCGGTATGGATAAGCTGGTCGAGTGCGTTGTGCGAGACTGTGTTCCGTGTACCTTGAGTGACAAATCTAAATGTCTCAGAGTACAACCAATGATTGTGAGAAAACGTCCTTCAAGTAATTCACTGTCAAGATATTGCTTTAGACATTTTAGTACCTGTACATGGTAATGGTTTACAAATGTATCGTCTGGTCAGTGTTGACATGTACTCTCGTTGACCAAAGGTTTTCTTTTTTTTTCAATAATTGATTCTGCACATGTTATTAAGTGTCTGAAGGAATTATTTTCAAAGGAAGGTGTGCCTTAGTCAATTTTAACTGAAAATGGTGTTCAATTGACTTCAAAAGAAATGGAAGAGTTCTTATCTTCAAGAGGCATAGTTAATAAAACATGCTCTCTTTACCATCCCGAGTCTAATGGGATGGTTGAGAGATTCAACAGAGTGCTTAAGGAGACCATTACCTTAGATAAGTCATTGTCATTGGAATGGGAGGATGAGGTTCTTAAGAAAGTTGAAGAATACAGGTTTGCTCCTCTTGGCACCACTGGAAAACCTATTTTTTTTTATTATTCTAGGTAGAGTACCAAATACCAGATTGGAAGCTTGTTGGGTTAACAAGTATGAATTGGCCAAAGTGTGATGGTAGTGATGTACATCAGAGAGAAGAGAGAAAAGCCACTGAAATTAAAAATTATTTTGGTTCAATCAATGTAAAAAAAACCTGTGGTGAATGGAGGAGAGTGGGTTATGATTAAGCTGCCTGGTCTTGTTAGTAGTTCTTTTTCTAAGTTTATGAAGCCTTTAATGGTTATAAAAGTGTTCAACAATGCTATTAAAACTCAAGATCATCGTATTTGGAACCTTAACAGAGTTGTTGTTGTGAAGGGAAAACTCGATGGGAGGTGTAATGCAAGCACATGCAACAACACTTCTTCTCGAGTATGTCCCTCTCCTAAAAGGGATAAAGACACCAAGTTGAGGTGTAACATTCATCGCTCTTTGAGGGTTTGTAAACGTCATAGTTATCTTGATGATTATAATTAACTATACTGTCTTCTCTTTGATTTTTCCCCCGCTTTTTGAGTGCCTCCTCCGTGCTTTACCGCTTGTTTCACTGCTCTCTCTTGCTTTTCCTTCTGTTTTTTGAGTACCTTTTCCTTGCTTTTCCCGCGTTTTCACTGCTTTCTCTTGCTTTTCCCTCTATTTTTTGAGTTCTTCTCCTTGCTTTTCCCTCGTTTTCACTGCTTTCTCATGCTTTCCCCTCTGTTTTTGAGTGCCTCCTACTTGCTTTTCTCCAGCGTCACTGCTTTCTCATGCTTTTCCCTCTCTTTTTCGAGTGCCTTCTCCTTGCCTTTCCCTCTTTAGCACTGCTTTCTCTTGCTCCCCCCCCCCGTTTTCTGGGTGCCTCCTTGCTTTTCCCTCGTTTCACCGCTTTCTCTTGCTTTTCACTCTGTTTTTTGAGTGCCTTCTCCTTGCTTTTCCCTCGTTTTCATTTTTAAAAAAAGCATTTAGCAACTCCAGTGCCTCAAGACCCTCCCAGGTGATATGCTGCGCTTTATAAATCCTTTATTGATTGGCAGTGAAACACTGTGAAAATGTACACAAATAGTTGTGACTACAGAAAGAAGAAACAGATATCTGGGGGCGTTGTAAGTCACAAAGGAGTTCATGAACAAGGCTGAGTGCCTCTATAAAGTGAGATGGCCTACCATGTGCTTATAAAATATGTAGTTGGGGGTACCTTACTCCCTATTATTCATATTCATAATAAAGGCAGTTTTGTGGCCGGTGGTAGAGCAACTCTGTGAGGCTGCACTTGTGACGACCTGTGGATTCGCCGTGCGAGGACTCTTGGAGACTACCCATTGCACTGCCTTGCAAGGCACTGCAAAGCACACAAATTTATCTTACTGACTGGTCTCTCGGCTCCATTTTACTAGTCGCTTGAAACAAGTGTTGTCAGAATATGCCTGTCATAAGAAGATTATCCACATTATTAAATGAGTTTACAGTCTCCTGTGTAGTGTATATGGGCTAAAGTACACCCTGCCGAAGGCTGACTTCCATATTAAGGTGATGGAACTGCAATGTTACTTGCAATATCCTTTTAACATATGGCAGAGGATATTTTATTTCTTATAATATATGGCCACACCATCACTTTTCCTACAACCTCTAAAATTGTGGGGGGTGGGGGGAGTTTTACTCCTTCATATGAAAGAGTTAGAATGGTTAGAGATATGAAGAATAAAAGCACCATCTGTAGTGTGAATTTTAACACACCAAAAAGCAGTTAGTAATTTGTTGCAAAAGAACATTAGAATCAGTTTAATGTAAACCACAATAAAAGGGGCTATAGTTCAGAATGAGTAGGTAACTCTAGAGACATTTCTTCTTCCCTGCAAAGTATAGTGTGCGAAAAATACAGAGGTTGCTATGTATCACTGATTATTGCTGATCACTGTTCATTTTAGAAACACAAATCCTAAGAAGGAAACGTGTTTAAACTGCAGCTGCAATGAAGGTATTTTCTGCCTTTCACCTTGACTGGTAGTTCAGACAGCATGCATTATGAGGTCACAATTCAACTGTAATAAGTTATTACAGTTGAGTATCTACATCATGTTCTTATTACAAGTGACTAGAGACGTCAAAACTCAACTGTAATAAGGAAATTCCATGTGACAAAGTACAGCCATGAAACACTGCCTCTATCGTTTAATTGGTGACTGAGTATTACAGGTCATACATAATATTTAAACATCATGTAACATTTCAGTTGCAATAGCTTTTAAATCACTTGGGCTGATTTAGAAGTAGGAGATCATGTAAGGTCACCAGTTTGCAGCAGAGGAGATAAATCACCTGTTGGCAGATTCTCTGCCAGTGGAAAATTCCCTGGCATATTTGTTTGTAGACCAGGAAGTCTAACATGAACAAACTTGGGTTGCAATTGCATGCTTTGCCTGTGGGGTGTAGCACCATTTGATCCACCACTTGGGTGAGGAGAGCAGTTGTGAATTTACATATATGCTTACATAAGAGCAGGTCATGGAGGAGCCTTAGTTTGGGCCTAATGAAGGGCTTGAAGTTGTAGAGAGTTATTTGACCATCAGCCTTCTGGAGGCTAAAATATTGCACTTCTAAAGAGGAGTTTGAAAGCCCATAGTTAAAAAGAATTATTGGAAATAGTTCCTTCAACTGATCTAAAGGAAGTTGAAAAGTTCAGTCTTAACTTTTTTTTATAAGGATGGAAGAAGTTAAGGCGGCAACATTTCGATTGTTTTTAGACGGATGAGGTCAATGGATAGGACTGCTGTGATAAAGTAGTCAAAGAATTTAGGAGCTGGTGGTCTCATACATCTATGGCCACTTTGAATGAGCAGATATGGTTGTGGTTACCGGATATCATCTGAGCGATTGCAGTACATGCCTGAGCACGGTAAAGACTGTTTCAATGCATTAGATGGTGATGGAAATGTTGTTGTCAGCCTGTATTCCTTGGTGAAACACAAGCCCTGATTCAGAAAGAGCCTCTGCACTCAGAGCGGAGGCTCTGCAGTCATGGCAGGATCCCCACAATGGGAAATTGCAGTGTGGAGATCCCATGAGTGTGGAGAAAAAGTTTGAGATCCCATCACGAGTGCTGAGATCCCGCCACGATTGCGGAGCCTCTGCCCCGAGTGTTGAGGCTCTTTGTGAATCAGGGCCATGGTGTTTCAGTGGTGGGTAAGGCGGATTTGTAGTCAATGACTAATGTACCTTCTCTACTTGAGATACACTGTGCGTCATTACTTCTTTATAGTGTTAGATGTAGCAATAATCTGAAGAAATTGCATGATTAGTCTTCCACTCTCTCAAACCTATAACATTATTTAGGAAAGTAAAAAATGAAAAGGTTTAAGGGCTGATTTAAGTTTAGCAACGGACGGTACTGCATCAGGATGGGGGAATGCATTGTTCCTCAATTCAAAGGGACCTCTATCTACCAAATCTAAAGTTTTACACCAGCCCCAAGGACAACTTAACAATGACAGGAAACTTCACCACAGTGGTTCCTGCTAAAGTTGTAAAAGTTTGACGGACAGCTCCATCAAATATAACAGTATCCTGTCAAACTTTTGCACAAGTTTTCATTTTTTCAAAATCAAACTCCCAAAGCATGAGTTTGTTTTTGAAGAATGAAAAACTTATGACCCCCACACCCTGAGAGTTTTACCCCAGAGAAAGGGGATCATTATTATTTTTTTACTGGCCCTCATCCGATCACCCACTCAAAATTGGGCGGGTGGTCAGGTTGCTAACCTAAGGTGACCTGCAATCCATCGGGTAGTTGCAGGAGTTTCTCAGTGACAAAACAGAAGTAGCTCTGATGTGGACATACTTTTCATAAGCCTGTCTCTAAAGTGGGCAGGTAGACCATGAGTTTGGGGTGAGGCTGTTGCAACAGAGTACCCTCTCCGCCAAACTCTAAATCAGCTTCTTAAACAAAACAAGCAAACAGTAAGGACTACATTGTCTCCTAAGTATAACATTCTCTTTGTATGATTAATCCAAGTGTGTTTCTGGTTACAATGCCGTTTACTCCAGTATAAAGGCCTTAAACTGATAATCCATGATGTCTATCATAGGGGCCATTACGATGTCGGGCGGATTGCCTCCGCCAGGCTGGCGGTAGCCACCGCCGGCCTGGCGGAGGCAATCCACCCGACATCCATTCCCGAATTCCCCCCGCCATATTAGTATGGCGGACCACGGCGGACGGAAAGACCGTCCGCCGCTTTTCCGCCGCGGTCGCCTTGCGACTGCGGCGGAAAAGCTCTAATATGGTGGCGGTGTCTATCAGACACCGCCAGCCATATTAGGAAGGGCTGCGGGGTATACCAAAGGCATACAGTCTTTGCTTTGAGGGCCCGTTGCGTGCCCCCAGGGTGAAGGGGGAGTGGGGGGTGCACATGGGGGGTACCTATGGTACCCCCCAGCATTTCAATGTACAACATGACAGGCACCGCGCGGTGCCTGTCATGTTGTGCATTGAAATGTACAATGTGCATTTTTCGCATTACGGCGGCCGGTGCTTCAAGCACCGTCCGCCGCAATGTTAAAAATGCGGGATGCACCCGCCACTGTGGAGGGTGCATCCTAATTGGGGGCACGGTTCCTCCGCCCTTGTGGCGGACGGTGCCTGCCCCCGACAGGATGCCGGACGGACTTTGTCCGTCCGCCATCCTAATGGACCCCTAAGTGTGTGGGCAAACAGGGTAACTCAGCTATACACTTTATGGGCTATACTAAATTCATGAATGATTCGGCACCCAAGCGCAGTTTTTTTAATGTAAGGTGATTTTAACTTCGAAATAAAAATAATTTTAAAAAAAATAAGGTGATTTTAACTTACATCTGCACGTCTTGGACTCCCACATTAGAAAGGGTAACAGTATTGCAAAAGAGTGTTGTGATAATATGCATAGGCTCAGGTTAGTTATGTTAGATGAAAAAACCTTGAACAAAGCCAGGCCAGTCCCTCCTTAAATTTTCTAAACATAGCTCAATTATGGACTTCACTTTTATCACAGGAAATTTGAGTTCAAAATTTGTTGAATATATGGTGACCCCCCGGCTTGAGAGTGACCATAATCCTATCCATATTATAATTGCCAATAAGTAGTAATCTTAGAGCCAGTGAGCTCCTTAATAAGGTCTATTCTACTTACAATCTGAAGAGACTGGTATGGCACACAGATAAACATGAAGAAATGTTACAGGCTGCCAAAGTAATAATAAATGATAGTGAGTAGTGCCAGATGGGGAAAGGCTCCATGACTGATACATGGAATTATATTACATCATCCCTAGTGGGAACATTTCCAATTCAAAATTGAAAGATAATAAAATTCACTCCAAATCCTCAGAATAAATGGTACTCCTTCCAGTTATTTAAACTAAAAAGATCCCTCAATGGAGCGCTACGGGTTGTCTTCTCTCATAGATATCAGCAATCACATTATGTACATAAGGATAAAATGAGGGCATTGAGAAGTTTCTCTAGACAAGAAGTGTGGGCGGCCAAATCAACATACCAAACCAGTCTCTAGCATAGATTACTACGTGCTTCAAGGCAAAATAATAAAGGAATGTTCTTGGAAATAATTAATGAACTTGAAAGGGGCCATAATAGGGCCTATAGTATTAACATCACTGAAACAGAATGGGTAAACTGTATTATAAATCTATATGGCATGGGTGCTCCGGTTAAACAAGACCTTAGTTTTGATGGTGAGAAAACCGGCAAATTAACTCAGTGATAACGCGTGGCTTGAGACTGGGTATAAACAATCTTGTGAACTGTAGTGAGATATATACTGAGCAAGTCATCATCAAGTCATCAGCTCTGATTTTAGCAATGTTTATAAGTACTAATGAAGTAGCTACTCCGATCAAATGGTGTTCTTAACCCAAATGGGCTTCCCAATGCCTTATTCCGCACCAACATAGACATGTGGGCTGATGTATTGACCCCAGTGTATAACGAGGCACTGGCATTTAAGACTGTACCAGTCTCATGGCAAGGTAGCATTCTGCCGCCTATTAGAAAAGTGGCCCAGTTGACAACCCTGCTAATTATTGGTTGATTGCCTTAACTGACGTTGACGCCAAGGTCTATGCTTCACGTCTTTTGATAGACCTGGAATTTTGGGCAACACAGTTAGGTATAAATCCTCTAAATCAAACAGGTATTCGTAAGGGCCAATCTACTATCACCAATTTGTTGGTCCTTGCGCTTTTAGCTGACGGGCGGTTTAAAAAAAAACAGAATTTGTATATTGCTTTTGTTGATTTAAAGGCCATCTTTGATTCAGTTCCTCGAGCCTTACTGTGGAAAAAATTGGTTGGCTGGGACATTCCACAGAATCTGTTAGATGCTATTATTCTTCTTTACATCAATTCCTGGGCTCAGGTCAAGCTAGGTACCAGTGGTATTCTATCACAGAAAATAAATACATATAATGGTTTAAAGCATGGTTGTGTCCTTGCCCCTTGCCTATTTAATCTATTTTTGTCAGATTTCTTCAGCACTTGGAACCTGCCAATGCCCAGCCCCCAAAACCATGTGATGTGCAATTAATGTATTCACAATAAATAGATACCATTCTGCTGAGTCACACCCCAATAGGATTACAAAGGTTGATAAATGCCTATGATGATTATATTTTAATTAATGACTTGGAATTGAATGTAAAAAAACTAAGTTTATGCAAATTGACACAGTGAAACGAAATATCAACTCCTGGAGGGCTAGGGGAGGGCCAATTGAAGTGGTAAAAACCTATAGATATTTAGGCATTTTATTTGATAACAGTGTTTCGTTTAAAAATCATTTTAAAGCTTAAGGGCTAAAACTACAAATTTAATTCATGCTTTTAGGTGTGTATATAAAATGTTGAAATGCCATTCATATGATTATATTCTTAAGGTTATGATAGCTAAACTCCACGCAACTATTACATATGGCTCTCCTATTACCAGTAGGAAGGGCAGCAAAATATTAGATTTATTAGTTTTCAAGGCATATAAAACTATTTTCGGGATCCCCAGATCAGTTGGCCAAGCAGAAATAAGACTGGAGTTTGGGCTACAAAGACAGTCTATGGTGTCGCAAGGGTCATTGCTGAAATGTATGTATTCCATGTCTACACCTGACTCTGTTTCTTTACCGCACATCTGTTGGCTTGAAATGATCAATTCTGCTTATTCTGTTTCTTGACGAACCTATATTTCATCTGGCCTTCAGGATTTTGGCCTGTACACAAGGTTGATTAACTTGACAATGTCCATTTTTAAACACATTTTAAAAAAACAAATCAAAGTCAATTCTCTTAATGCAGCTTTAGCTGCAAAAACCCATGCATTGTCTGGGATTAATTCACATCAGGCTTTTCAAATTCAACCATATTTGAAATGCCTACTTCATGGCACAATTAAAAAAACAACTCTTTAAAAATTCGAATGGGTATAAAGCCAACCAAGGAAGGTATGCTGAGCTGGATTCAGCAATGGCCAAGCACTAATTGTAGATTGTGTGGTGGTCACATAAAACTTTATTGCACATAGTCCTTGCGTGTCCTATACTGCTGTACATACATCACACCTTTTCAAAACCCCTATTTCTTGAAGCTGGGGTAAGATCGGCTCATCAGGCTCTGATCTTATGCCTATCTGGCCAGTCGATTCTACTGCTATGCCAATTTATAAAAGTTTTTAGCCGTTGCTGAAAAACATTCAGGGTTGGCAGTCTAGGGGGTGCCTTAAAGAAGTAAGTATCAACAAGGGCATTTCTAAGGTATTTTCTGTATGATACAGTGTCAATTTTGCCGCTCTAGCAATCAGTTTTAAACGCGATTGTGAAAACCCTGATGCTTTTTTCTTATATTATCTGCATAGTATGGATATCATAGTTTGTTTATACAATGAATTTTATTATGCAGAAATCTTTTGAAATGAGTCAGTCTTAGACAATCGGCCTTTAGAATATATTGGGACCCCACCCTGCTCAATCTGTATCCTGCATTTTTTATGATACAAGTGGCGTTCAAATGTATTTTATAGCTGAAGTTATTTTGAAAATGTTTAAAATTAGTGTTAATGCTGCTATAGTATTCTGCTTTAAGCGATACATGGAAACTGCACTTTTTTGCCTATTGCACAATGGAATGTATTTGGTAGAAGATCAATGAATTGGGTCAGTTTTTAATAATAGGTGTTAATTTTGCTGTTATGGCAATTAGTCCCAACTGTGATTGTTAAAAAGTCAGTTGTTCTTTTGCAGTTTTTCTGCACCTTATGGATTTTTCATGCTTGTACGCGCAATGTGATTTATTTCGTAGAAACTCTATGAATCGATCTGGTTGTAGGTTTTAGATTTAAGATATTTAGAGATATTACATTTATTTGTAATCGGTATCTATTGTTTAATGAATTTTGAACAGTGTTGTTTCTTTTTGTATAAGTTTTAAAACTTCTACTTGCAGTTATTTTGTATAATCAAGCAATAAAGATATACTACTACAGTGTGTTTTTCAGTAAAAAAAAAGAGCAAGTGATTTTGTACAAAATGAAAGATGATGTTCTTTGTTTTATTGAAACTGAAATTGCTGAGGAACGATTTCAAGTAAATCATCCTCCTAGCAAAATTCATTTACTCTCAACAACAGCAGTCATCAAACCCAGCCACATCACTATTCAGTTTCATTCATAATAACATCACTATGTCTCACAAAAACCTATCTGTCCTAATTCACAAGAACCCCACTTTATTCATGACCTATTTATGACCTATTTAAATACAAAAATCCTCCCAATACATGCTATTGTTATGGTATGTTCTTTGTAAAGATCAATATCGCCCGAAAGGGCATCCTGGCACTGAGCATGTATGTGTGCTTAGCCATGCCTATCGTAGGTTAGTTATTTGAAAAGCCAGGTCTTCAGCTTTTTGTGGAATTCAAAGAGAAGAGGAAGCTCTGACGTGGAGTGGGAGGACGTTCCCCACTCTAGGAGCAATGTAAGAGAACACTTGCCCTCCTGATCTGGCTCTTTGTAAAGGTGGGATGTGTGAGAGTAGGAGTCCTGCGGAACAGAGGTGTCTGGGTGGTTGGTGGACAGAGATGTGACTGTTCAGGGAGGTGGTGACCACGTTGCATAGTGCCTTGAATGTGTGTATGAGGAGTTTGAAATTAGCGCATTTGCGGATCGGAAGCAAGTGGAGCTCCTTAAGGTGTGCTGTGATGTGAGTTCTGAATGGGAGGTTGAGGATGAGTCTGGCTGCCAAGTTCTGGATGGATTTACTTTCAAGACAAAGCATGGTGGCTTAAAGATACAAGGAAACTTAATTTAAGTTAAAACATTAGACCAACCAAGTAGACTAGAGTTCATTCAAGTTAAAACATGTTGGGTACTCAAGTCTGAAATAGTTAATTCAAGTTAAACATATCGATAAATGGAGAGGACTAGAGTTTATTTAAGATCAAACATATTGATCAAGTCAGACTATCATTATTAATTCAAACTTATACTACCAGACCAAAATTAATTAAATAGATGTGATAAGAGAACAGGATCATTCTAGAAATAGTGCCAATGTCATAATGAACCTATTGTGTTGGACAGAAAAGAGAATTGACGTGGAGGTTCAACAGTGCTGTATCTGGTAGTCTGTATCATCAGCTGGGATCTACTGAGCTTACCGCTTGAGAGGAGGAGATGTGACGACTGCTGCAGAATCTAGGATGCTCTGTCCCGCAGAGTTGTGGCTAAATGCCAGACATGGATTTTAGGTAAGGGGCCTGGCTGTCATGCCAAGGTGCAGTCTTCTTTTCCTGGCAGGTTGTGCCTGATGAGTGCTGATTGTGTATTTGTCGGTTTTGGTGGTAGCAATGATCGTTGATGCTTGCAGTGGGTGCTGCTGGTCTGAATGCTGCTACAGTGTGTGATGGCCTCCAGATCGGAGGTAATTTATAATGGGTAGCATGGTAACTGGGCAGAGCAAAGGACTGGATGCAAAGCATGGGTAACTTCCCACAATAGTACCTGATTACCACTTTTGGCAGTGCCGGGGCAGGCGAACTGCCACCGCCTGCCCCCACACTACCAAGATTGGCTGCTGCCTGCCCCCCAGATTACAAGTAATTTTGTGTTCTGACGGGCAAGCAGCATGGCAGTGCCTCATTCAAAGGAGGCAGTGCCTTTACAAAGGCACCGCAATAGAAATACCACACAGGTTGATGCATGACATGGACTGTAAAGTCCATGCCATGCAGGAACTGGGGCTCATGCCCACATGGGGGCCCAATCACACACCCATACAGACTTTCTCACTCGCACTCTTACACCAATACAAACCCTCTCAAACCCAGTCACACACACACACAGACACTTTCACACCCACTCGCATATCCATACAGACACTCTGACACCCACCCTGATACTCACACCCACTCACATACCCGTACAGGCACTCCTATACCTACTCACATACCCATACACACACACTGACACTCAGTCAGACACACAGACACTCACACACACCCACTCTGACGCTCAGACAGACACTCTCGCACCCACATACACACACACCCAGATAGACACTCTTACTAACAGAGCTACTCTAATATCCACTTGAACACTGACACCCATAAGCACTTCCACTCCCAGTCACATATACACTCACAAAGTGTTACATCTACTCACAAAGCTGTAGACAGAAATTGTAAATGCCTATTTGTGTATTAAATGTGTGCTTTTGGTTTGCAAATCCGCATTGTTGAGTAGAAATTATTTCAAAAAGGGATTTTAAAGTAAATGAACAAGTGTTTTGCAAATAGGGTGGCTCTGAAAAGAGCCTTTGTGTTTATTGTGTGTATATGATAACTAAGCATAACACAGGATGCAGTCTTTCAAGATGTTCAGTTACACCCTATCCCCTTTCTCTGTCAAATGAACTCCATCAGTTCTGTAGATCCCGTCCATGTCAAAATGTAGGTTGTTGCTGCAGATGGCACCCATGTTATGGTCCCTGAGAAATGCAGACACAGTTTTATTAACATTTTTCCTGGCTTAGTCAATTTAATTTACAGGGACATTCACTGGTATTTCTAACCTAGCAAGGGTGCACAAGCACCTCTCATCACTTCAGGATGTTAGCTGTGCATTACTCTAAAATGTGAGGTTTGCTTAGGACACTTTACTATATAAAAACGCCTGCCATATGTTTAGGAGAAATGGATAGAGCTCTATGGCATGGTATACTAGCAGAGGTAAGAAAAAGCCTGTGAAGATGTTCATTTTATTTTTATACCTGAACAGGAGTTTATGGAAAATGAGGAGTTGGTTAGTGTAGGTGATGAGGAACAGTAAAAGGCATTAGTACTTATAACTTTGCACAAGAGATTGCAACGTTTAACACAGTATCTTCAGAGACACCAAACTGTGTTTGTAATTGTTGTTGATGCATTCATTACAAAAGCCAAACCCACAATGTAGTTGTATTCTCAAAAATTGAACAAGAAAACAGAGATAAGTGGCAACAATGTGGTGCATATTATTTGTAAAGGAACAGTTTAATTTGTCCACACAGCAAAATATATGTAAGTACTGATATGATAAGTTAGAGCATAACAAATTGCGAGCAAGAGCCAAGTTCGAATTTATATCAATTCCAGAAGAACTATGACAATTAAATGTTGATGAATTCACCTTTAGATTTTAAATGGAATATTGAAACTGTAGGGGTAGAGAGACATATTGATGAACCACTAATCATTCTTGTAAATAGAGCGCCTACCAAGAGCAAAACAAATCTAGCAAGAGTTAGTGGATATTAGTAAAGTAAAAAAAGCAACTTTCTACCGGGTACAAAATAATATTTATTATAACGATTTTAATGATGTTCAAGATGTAACTTATGTGGAAGATAAACATTACCATTAAGTGGGCAGATTGAAAAAGTGGACCCATCCAGATCAGAAAACATGTATGAACACTACAGCATCCATCCCCTGCCTTCTAAAGGCATTATTGGTGATGCTATAGATCTCTTTTCAAATGAAGCAAATGAAACAAGCATAAGGAGCTCCCATGAGTGTGTGGGAGAAGATTATAGAGGCTCTCTGTTTTCCACAACTTTTTCCCACTGGAACAGGTAGGTGCTATGGTGCTATGGTGACTGCCTCATAGAAATACCACCAGCTGACTACCGTTCAAGCATGATTGAGAGTGATTTATCGAGACTATTATCTGCTGTAAATCGCATTTTAAAGAGAGAAGTTCACCTACAAAATCTTGCTACAAAGGTATTTGATGACAAAGTTCATGGAAAGAACAAAAACTTCATTAATTTGATGGCATGCCAATGCAGTTCCTGTGAGCATTGGGATCATGGTCATGTAGAACTAAAATGTATGCTGAAAAACCTAGCTGCACCTACTTGGTTTCTTACACTCAGTTGTGCTGAGTACACGTGGGATGACCTGCTTGAATCTTTGAGAGAAGCAAACTCAAACATTAGTACCATCAATGTGAAGGCAGCAGGAGAACTTTGCTCCTTGGGTCCTGCTAATGTTTGTAGGTATTTTAACCACATGTTTCAAGCCATGTTGTCTTACATCTACAACAAAATATATCCTCCTCTAAGCGAAGTAACTGATTTCTTTTGGCTTAAAGAATATCAAGCAAGAGGTGCTCCTCATATCCACATGCTGTTATGGATAAAAGATGCACCAAAATTTGGAACAGACAGTGATGAGTCTGTACTCTCTTTCATAGAACAATATGTGACATGCACCATCCAAAAAGACAGTGGTGAAAAAGGCCTGAGACAACAAATTCTGTTCTTTCAAACTCATAGATGTGGAAAGTACTATAGTTGAAAATATAGATGCAGAGGACAATTTCACACAAGTTGTCATTTTAGATTTCCATGAACTGTTATCACCCAGCTTTTTATCTGCGTTCTGATATACACTAACACGAACATCACCAAAAAACACATACAATCTGAGGAGAACAGAGGCCTTCAAGTATATTAATGACTATAACCCTGTGATTCCCAAAATTTGGACAGTTAATGTGGATATAGAATTTGATGCAGACAACTCCATCACTGTTGCTCCGTACGTCACTACGTATACTGCAAAATCAGAGACAACAAAGATGAAGGAGATGTGGGATGAGATTTTGGCAAAAAAACCTCTAACCAAGACATTGTACAGCTTCCGCTTGAAAATGCTTTCCCATAAAGAAATAGGTTCCCATGAGTTCTGTGATCAGTTGAGTTTGGGCAGTTTGCTCTAGAAGTCAAGGAACATTGTTTTGGTACTTCTAGGACTAGCAAGCACACGAAATAGAGTGTTGAAGTCTTTCCCGGAAATTCGGCTTCTAGCAGAGTTCGATCGGAAAGTAGAGCCATTGTGAAATCAAATATGTTTGACACATACTATCCAAGAAGGAGTTCACATCTAGAACTGATGTGCCTTTATGAAGTACTTCAACACTACAAACTCAGAAGCAACGTGACAGAAAACATAGAAGAGAAATATGCAATAGTTGGATGTGATGGTTGTTTGGTGAGACAAACAAAAGGAAATCTTATTAACCACAGAAAAGTTAAGTGCCAAGCTCCATAGAGAAGACACTTTTTCTATTTAGCACTTCTACAACTCTTGATGTGCTGAATCGGAATTACTATGACTGGTACGAATCTTCTTTTAACGCTGTGAAAGACAGCATTCAGTGTATGTCTTTCCAAACTATTTTCAAATTTTTAATGGTGAGATTAAACATAACATAACAATTTCTGCTGAGATAACTAAAGAGAGTTCACAAAGCAGCCAAAGTTCTGGACCACTGATTCAAGATTCTCTTGGACAACCAATTAATAAAATAAAGCTATAATAGCCATGAATGAGGTGCACGGTGCAATGCAACAAGTGAGACAGGAAAGAGTTAATTTAGAACAGTTAGTTGGACAACTGAGTGATGAAAAGAAAAACATTTATATGGAGGGAAAAGAGAAAACGGACCATGGATTCCACCTCGAGAAGAAAGAATGTAAATGCTTATCATTTAAGTTGATACTATTATATGTGAGTAGTCAAGCTGGCACAGGGAAATGTTTTTTAATTAAAGTACTCACCATTTACTTACAGAGAACAACAAAATCAAATTTGTCATGTGTAATAACAGCACCAACTGGATTAGCGGCACACAACATTAAAGGAATTACTTTACATCGACTACTTAAGGTTCCTATTGAACATGAAAATAAACCTGAATACCAAAAGTTATCTGATGAAACTTGTCATGAAGTCTCAAGAGTACTGAAGAAACTGAATCTTTTAATAATCGATGAGGTGAGCATTGTCTCAAACCTAATGCCTGCTTTCATGCACATGAGAATGCAACAGATTTTAAAAACAGAGTATGACATATTCTTTGGAGGAAAGCATTTAACTGTGTTGACCTACTGAAACTTACCCCCATCTAAAGACAGCCTGTTTTCAAGACACTTATCCATGATGAAACTTGAATTCTTTGGAAAGTATTAGCAATGTAAACATTTGACTAAACTTTGACTATCAGGAGCTACTGAAGAATATGCGTCAAGCATCTGACGTGGAATACAGAAAGGTTGTGAATGAAATTAGAGTAGGAGTTCTGATGAAGGAGGGGACTTATACCTTAGAAAGTCAACTTACAAGAAAGTACTCTCCTCTGACAACACAGCAGGAGAGTTACTGTTCAGTTTCATTGAAGAAGGAAATCCATAGTCTGTGTAATGCCTACACTCCAAGAGTACTCCAATTTTAATGAACAAGTACTAAAGCTGGAGAAGGAAGACATTTCAAAATGACAGCTATCGAAAAAATGGAACACCAGGAAGTGTCAGCACTGCTAAGTGGAAAAAGACAAGCAAAATTAGATTAAACTGACAAATCCGTTTCCAGGACTGCAGGACTAGAAAAGTATTTGTGCATATGCAAAAACTGTAGAGTAATTTTGCAGTGTAATTTAAATGTTGAGAAAGGATTATGAAAGGGTGCAGTGGGTAAAGTGAATGATTTCATTAACTTTTCAAATATGGATCAGGTTGAATATTCAACCATAAAATCTTACCAGATTGATGTTGTGAAGCAGATTAATAGATGTTTTGCACGTTTTTGGCTTGTAAAAGACTTATATGACTGGCGGCAGCAGTTCCCAGTGTCTCTAGCATGTGCTGTAACTATCCTTAAATCTCATGGTTTAGGTGTAAATACAACTTTTATTAATACTGGATATACTGTATTTAAAGAAGGCATGTCACTTTTGCATTGTCTTGAGTAAGAACATTGATTGGTTTGTTTTTGGTTAAGAACCTGGGCCAGCTTTGAACCCACATAGACAATGCCCTCTTCTATTCCTTTTTTTTTTGTTGATGAGAAGTACTTGTTCTGGGTGGAGAGGGTGGAAAGGGAGTTGGGACTGGGTTGATTTATTCATTGGACATTGGTGGTTGGGTCAATTTGTTTCGGGAGAGGAGTGGGCCTGTTGTGGATGGAGAGGGTGGGCTTGTTTGTTAAACAAAATAAAGGGGAACATTATTATGTTTCATCAAAATGTATGCCTAAAGTAGTTTTTTGTGTTTTATTGTTACTTTGCACTGCTGCCTTTAGTTTTTCACAGCCTGGTTATCTGCTCACAGGAGTGTATAATGCCGCTTAGTTATAGGTAGTTAAACCTCTCTAACTAACTTGACCATTAGGGGGAATGCTACCATGACCTCTAATGTCTACAACAACCTAAATAAATGATTACTCTGCAGTAGCAGTTAGTTACTTACCTACTAACTTAACTTGTTAATTTTACTCCATGGTTGTCTTACCTGAATATAGATGAAGCAATAACAGGGAAGGCATCACAACTTCACGAGCGAGGTCCTAATCCCACCCAGTTGAGCTGAGCTCCAACTGCAGGATTATTCAATAGGCAACTAAATGAGTTAGTGGGTTCTGCCAAAACTTTACAAAGAATTGAGACCAGACTACTACATGATGACACAACAAAGAATTCCTGATAGTGATAATATAACAAAAAAATTGCACTAGTGGTAACTTGAGCAATTTGGAGCTACTTTTTAATTAAAACTAAAGTTACAAAATCCTTGAATCATGACAACTGGACTCAAAGTCTGGAGTTGACAAGCTTAGTTTAGGCATTTACGGCTATTATTATTATTATTACAAAACTTATAACGCGTGAAACTATCCTGAGGGGTGTCCTGGCACAGGGTGGGAGTAGGGAGAAGGAAGCAGTGATCTACAAGTATGTTAGAAAAGGAAGGTTTTTTGATCCTTATGGTTATGCAACACAAGGCCTGAATGATGATTCTGACAACTGATGTTCTTCGTTCTATATCTAAAATATGGATAACTTGTATGCGCAGGTGGGTAAATCGGTCCAGTGTTGACAATTGCATAGGGAATAGAAGATCCTGCAGTGAGTTGGTGTTGCTTTCACCAAATCCGCCCCACCAAGTGTGTGATCAAATGTTGGTGTAAATTAAGCCACATTTCAATAAATCACACAGCGCGGGGGAAGAGGGTTAGGGGTTTGATGAATGGATGGGAAAGGGGATTTGGGGAAAGGTTTGACAAAGACAAGCACTCCACAAGGATAACATTCATCTGGGCAATGAGCAGCACATCATCGTCATCAATCTGTTGTTGAAGAAAACAAAGGAATGATTATGACACAGAACAGTTAAATGCATTGCAAACAGTCCTTCTCTCCCCGAGACCCAAGTTATCAGATATCTAAATGTTCTGTCTTCTAGGTTAAAAATAAATAAATAAGGAAGAGTGAAATCACCCAACCAGTTCTCCAAATATGATTGTTAAAAGAAAAATTATACAATATTGCAAAATGAGGTGGTGCATCTGCATTCTCCTTGGAAACGTCCATCACTCTTGGGTGCCTTTCAGGACTGGTCAGATTAGTAAGCAGAAGTGTTGAGCTCAGATTTTGCCTTTTATTTGTGCAGGAGACTAGAAGACCGGTGGATTGTAAAACAGAACCTGTATTTTACACTCAATGAGAAGGACAGTAGGAAGGGAAGATTCATGAGGAGTGTACCAAGAAGACTCAGAGGCCGAGCAACAAAAAAACAAGAGGCGGACTCAGAGTTTCACTTTTGCCACCAGTGCAACACCCACACAGCAATCAACGCACTTCCCTCCATTCCATATAGCTAAGTACTAGGCCTCAGAGTCATGGTTTCCCATTGAAGTTGATAACTTCTTGCTTCTAGCTGATAAGGTAGTCCCACCTTGAGTTCTTCCATCCTCCTGCTGACTCAGAGTAACTCTGTTCCAGTCATGAACCACACAAGATAGACGTGTAGCGCACAGCTGTTGAAGAATTTATAGAGAAACAGAATTCCAGTATTTTGTAGAGGGTTTTATTTGATATCTGAAGTGACTGTTATGGTCTCTGAAGACCCAGAAAAGAGGAGAGGACCCTTCAAGTGAATCTAGCTATGTGTGAAAGGGCCAATCACATACAGGAAAAATTAATCACCCATAATTCAGGCCCCAAACATTGCAGACCATCATCAATCATCATTCACAGTCACACAATAATCACTCATTGGCACACTTGTTAACTGTTCCAATCCAAGCACGATGGTAGTTACACTATCTCCCCTTTGATGCAAGCAACAGATTGAAATATGGCAGTCTTGTAAATCAAATGATTGTCTGGGGCAGCCCTCCTAGGTAATGAAAAAAATAGAAGTATCATAGGAGTAGAACATACAGTTTAATTTTCGCTAAGTAAGTTTGAAAAGGCCAATCACCTACGGGAAATAATTTTCGCCCATCATTTGAGCCTCAAACATTGCAAATCATCTCACAACAAGTTCCCAAATTACAGTTTAACACCCTCACTTACTGCCTGCCACCACATCAATCATCACTCATCACTCACAGCCACTCACTCACTGTTGCAATAGTTGTAGTTAACTCTTCCAATCCAATTCCTGTAGCAGATGCAACAACAGGACTGCTTGGCCTATCGTACTGTCTTCCTGGCTAACTTCCTGTGTGAAAATCTCAAAAGAGAGTAGCATATCAGTCAATCATTTGACTAGGCCCCATTTGTCTGCATCCATGGTCATAGCTTTCCCAACTGCATCCCCTCCTCTTTGAATGACATAGTCATTGATCTTTATGTACTGCTCTAACAGAAGTTGCAACATGTAATAGGTCGAGTTTCAAAGTGTTGGCACCTCATGTATCAGGGCTTTAACTGGAGCTCCAGTAGCATGCTGAATACTCCACAACTGCTTCCAGGCTTTAAAAGAATGGCTGAAATGAGTGCAGCTTCTGTAATAAAAAAGTCCCAAATTGGGAAGGGGTAGTTTTTCACTGTGACACTGCCAAAGCCTGAAGAAAAACTGGAGGTAGGTCGGCGTGCCTTGGTTTGCCTCTCTGCAGTGCATACTTTTACTGAGATACTGGTTACTGGTGCAGGTCTCTGCTGGGGCTTTGCAAATATGGGAGCTGGTGGTGCTACATGAGAAACATCCCTTGGAGCAAGTTGAATAGCAGTGTTGGATTCCTCTGTGTCACCTTCCACAATGACTTCCTCTTCATCATTATCCTCCTCATCATCCCCTTCCATAAGTCTAAGGCTTTCAGGGACTTTTTTATTTACTTGACTCTCCTGGTGTCTCCTCGACTCTTTCAGGGTCCACTATGTGTCCCTATCATCAGAAGTGGTGCTTGGAGAAGATCTGGAGTAGTACCCTTCCTTTTCCTTGCTGAAGATCTGGGAGCCAATGATTCTAAAATAAGAGGTTCTTGCTCAGAAGGAAGCTCAGGCTCCTGTTCTGTTCCAACATCAGGAAGATGTACAATTGCTGGCTGCGGCTGCTGTCCACATTGCTCTGTTTCCTGAAATTACTGGGTACTACTTTGCAAATGGAACATATCAAATTCAGTGTCATTGCTTGTCGGGGACCATATGATTGCAGTGGCCATCTCACTGACAGACATGGTCTTTTTGAATTTAGGTTGGGGTATTGCTGTGGGACTGCTGCTATCAGCTTGCTCTGGGAGGCCAGTGCGGCATGCACACGACGTGGTGGTCCTGAACTGTAGATGGCATATAAGTGATGGTCTGAGTTGCAGAGAGTATGATGTGGCATTGCAGCATTCTGCGTTACTTTAGAAGCAAAGGGATGTGTCGTATTTACAAACAATATGACATATTCCCGAGCTCTCCTCAGCGCTGGCGCACAGGTGGATCCCATGGGCTAATGCAGGCACCCTTTACGTTGCAGGGATGATTGTTTTTGTGCAGGAAGAGACACCTTCCTGCACAGTAACAATCAAGAGAGGTGTTATAAAAGTATTACTTCTCGATGCGCCTCCTTACACTTCCCCTGGGGAGGCATAGGATTCTGATGAATTCCCAGGTTCAGGAAATGCTGTTTAAATCTGGAAATACGGCAGAATCCATGGGTGTTGCATGGGAACAGGTTGTATCTATGTTCTAAGGGAATACTATGTGCATGTTTGGGACATCGAGGTCTGAGTTTGATCGTAGGGTCTAGTAGTATGGGGTGCAGGGTGAAGCGCAACCTGACATTTTACATTGTAGGTTTCACTGGAACAGGAATTCTAGCCCAAGGCTCTTGCTGGCCTCAACAGGCCCAAACAGCCCATATCCTTTTTCGTGTCCGCCATTTGCTGGGAACACCTGTGTGATGGAACACCGAAATTAGTTGACTGAAGTAGGGAGAAGGCAGGAAGTAATGGCACTTCCTGTGCAGATGCAAAGGATAGATTCAAGCTTATCTGATTTGATTCTATGTTAAGCTTGTGCAGTCCCTGTTATCAAGGTGCCTAAGAGACTTAGGGCCAGATGTAGGTAAATCTTTTTTTCTGACTCTTAAATACCGACTCATACCGAATCGGTAATTAAGAATCAGAAAACGGGATGTAGATAAAACATCGGTAAAATATACCGAATCTGTATCATTCGGAATTTCAATTCGGAATTTACCGAATCGGTAAATAGCGATTTGGTAAATACCGAATCAGAAGTACCCATTCATTCCTATGGTCCTTCTGGCCCATAGGAATGAATGGAACATCCCGAATCAGAATTTACCGATTCGGTAAATACCAACTTGGTAAATTCCGAATCGGGAGAACTGAAAAATTACATGTGACCCTGTAAACCAATCAGGAACACCCACCACACCCTACAACAAAGGTAAAGAGGAACCAACCAATCAGAATCAAGCACCCCTCTCCAGTACCTGGGAGTGGCCGCACCCATGCAGGTGCATAGCAACTGAACAGTTAGCAGAGCAGGAGGAAACAGAGAGGAGCTGGCTTTCCAGAGCTTGCCTGTTCATCAGAATGGAGTCTCAGGAAGTGCAGAAGGATGCAGGAGACCGCAGAAGGAAAGTCAAATTTAGTCCAGCAGAACTGCAGGTGCTTCTGGAAGAAGTGGTAAAGCACTACACCAAATTATTTGGGAAACAGTCCCTGCATGTTGCAGAGTCTGTAAAAAGAAGCATATGGCTTGACATCCAGACAAAGGTGAATGCCATTGGGATGACGCACAGGGAGATCAACGACCTAAAGAAAAGATGGTACGACCTGCGCATCGCCACTAAGAAGAAAATTGCTGCCCAAAGAAAGGAAGCCGGTGTCAAAGGTGGGGGTAAAAACCGAGCTCCCAGACTAACAGAGCTTGAGGAGCTAGTGGAATCCACCCTGGAGCCAGAAAGCATCCATTGAATTGGGGACATGGATAGCTCTGACAGAGCTTCAAAGAAACAAGGTAAGATGCATGGACAGTAATCCCCACCCATTACCCTGTCCCTCTTCCCCACTGTGTGTAAGCATAACACTCCAGGACAGCTTTTACTGATGGCCAGCAATGCATCATGGGAGACGTAGTCATAGGTACATACATACAATGCATACACCATAGAATCCAGCAAGGCATGCAACACACAACTTCGAGCAGCTGATGTAGACTAGGCAAATGTGTGATACAAATGCATTTAATGAAGACACACAGGTGAACGACACCACTGACCCTATGTCCATATCTTTTCACAGGAGAATCCTCACGCAGTACAGCACCATAAAGGGAGGAGAGGGCACCAGTACCTACAAGAAGGGAAAATGACAGACAAAGTGCAGGTCACAGTGCTGTTGGAAAAGAAAATTCCACATCCCAGGAAGCCACAACACCTGAGGGAGCCACAACACCTCAGCCGCATTCCCCTTTATTGTTTGGAACACCTGGACGCTGAACGGAGAGGCCGAGACTTACTTTGTTCTGTCAGGAATTCAGGGGCAGTTTCATCCTCATGGCTTGCCGCTCCCGCTTCGCGGGAGCCGCTGCGCACAGGAGTGCGTATTCAATCACCAGCACCTGGTCACTGAAGGCGGAGGCAGGGGCGCGAGGTAAGGCGTGGGCTGCGAGTGTGCAGGGACTCCAACATCCAGGAGTCCCTGCGAAGACCACGGACTCACCATCCGGTCCGCTCTCCCCGCCGGCCCGCCCCCTGCACACCTGGAAGTGCAAAAGGCGCTCTTCCCTGTCATCCCTTGGGACGCTGAACGGAGAGGCAGAGACTTACTTTGTTCTGTCAGGAATTCAGGGGCAGTTTCATCCTCACGGCTTGCCGCTCCCGCTTCGCGGGAGCCGCTGCGCACAGGAGTGCGTATTCAATCACCAGCACCTGGTCACTGAAGGCGGAGGCAGGGGCGCGAGGTAAGGCGTGGGCTGCGAGTGTGCAGGGACTCCAACATCCAGGAGTCCCTGCGAAGACCACGGACTCACCATCCGGTCCGCTCTCCCCGCCGGCCCGCCCCCTGCACACCTGGAAGTGTAAAAGGCGCTCTTCCCTGTCATCCCTTGGGACGCTGAACGGAGAGGCAGAGACTTACTTTGTTCTGTCAGGAATTCAGGGGCAGTTTCATCCTCACGGCTTGCCGCTCCCGCTTCGCGGGAGCCGCTGCGCACAGGAGTGCGTATTCAATCACCAGCACCTGGTCACTGAAGGCGGAGGCAGGGGCGCGAGGTAAGGCGTGGGCTGCGAGTGTGCAGGGACTCCAACATCCAGGAGTCCCTGCGAAGACCACGGACTCACCATCCGGTCCGCTCTCCCCGCCGGCCCGCCCCCTGCACATCACGCCCACTATTTCAAGGCCTAACACTCCCGCAGCGCGGGACGCAGCCCGGGCGAAGACAGGGCAAAGACTGGGCCGTTTGAGGCCGTTCGAGGTCTACGAGGGCTGGGCTGGGCCGCCCCCTTTGTTATATCCTAGCATTACTGTCACATCTTACAGTTTTATTGTTGTGTGTATACCTATTTATTGACTTGTACTCTGTAATATGTGTTCACGGGGTAGCCGGAGTAAAACCCTCATGGCGGCTAGCAACTCCAATAGATCTATAGATGATTTCCTGGTCAAAACCAATCTGGCGATTGACCAGGAAATCAGCAAAATGCAGCACAAGGTCTCTCTAGAACTTGATGCTGCACGCAGGTTGTCGGCGCACATTGCCAACGCCAAAAAATCTTCCTTGGGGGAAATTGCATCTGCTCGTTCCCCTGATCGCTCTGCTGCCCTACGCCCCTTGATAACAACGGCAGTTATGCACCCTGTTCCCTCCACTATCCCTCTAGATTCCCCTCCAATCTCCCAACCTGATCCAGTGTTACAGAACACTGCCCCTGCCCCTCTATTTAGTATTGCGGGTTCCTTTCCCTCCCCCAAAATAAGTCAAGCTGCCAGTCATTCTAGCGCCAAGAAAGCTGCAGCATATAAAAAGAAATGTCTGGCAAGAACTATACACGCTAGGAAAAAAGCCAGAATAGCAAGGCTAAAGTTTTTTAACAATAGAAGGGTCATGGGTTCCCCCGGGATGAAAGATGCTAACCCCAAACTGACTAATACTGTTTTTAATGGGGAAGTTAGTACGGAAATACCTAGCCGGGTCGAAGATGATATTCTTACCATCCCTCCTAGTCAGAATAGCATAAACATCTTGGATGGTCAGGTGAGTGGATCCGTACACGATAGGGAGAGTGACAGTGAATTCCTCCAACTAGTCTGGGGTACGTTAAAGCAGTTACTTTCCCCCCTGGAATTGAGGCTTTCTCGTATAGAGAATAACCTCCTTGAAATGGAAAGGACCATAGTCACTCTAGCTAGCTTGAGTCTCAAGGAAATGGACGCTAAGCTCACATGTGTAATGGAACCCACTTCACAGCCTAAAGAAACACAATCTGTTCAATCTCCTTCACAAAGAGTCCATAGCATCCCTGAGACCCTATCCAAGCCTATTCCAAAACCCCGCACCACTGTTGTAAATACTACTCCCCCTACTCCGAGTTCAGCAATACGTAAACCTCTTTATCCGCAGAAACCAGCACAGAGGCCGAACACAGTCTCTAGGGCACCGGTTCACCACCTCCCTAGGCCACCCCCGGTGCATAACCCAACACGACAGGTTAGTCGTCACAATTTTCGTGGAGGGTTCATTGACCTCCCGCCAGAAGCAGGGTCGTACGTTATTATTCTAGCGGGTGTTCCAGAGTTGGATCAACAATCACAGGAGAACGATTTTTCTTTAAAAAATAAAGTCATTCACTGGCTTAATTCCAATAAACAACTCCCCGACCATCAAAGAAGTAATATACTTATGGTGCGGAGAGTTCCCTGGATTGGTCGTACGCACAAATCCATACCCGGTGACTGTGTGGTGGTATCATTTTCTGACCCCCACACAGCCCGGTGTTTATGTGCAGGGCCATCCTTTGAGCCCAATTCCACGATTGTGGTTAGGCCACTCACCTTTTTCTATCCTCCTAGACAACAACACGTGAGTGAGGGGTCATGGTCTACTGTCAGAAACCCTGGTCGACTAACGTATAGTTTAGTCGGACAAAATCAACTTAATTGGTGGCAGGGGGTCCCCACTTCAAACAGGTTCGGCTGCCTGGAGGAGGTGGATTGACTCGGGAGGTCTGGAGATTCATCTCCCTCCAAGATTATTCCCCACCAACGGAGCCCTTCACCCCTCAATTTATCCGACAGGATGAAGGATTTTCTGGCAACAACTCTAGACGAACCGATCCAGATGCCAGCCATGACAAATCTGTCCCCACTGATTGTTACCAGCCCACTTGGCTCCACACATCCTTCTCCTAATTTTACGGCCTATCACGAACCCAATGACATGGCTGCGAGCCTGTCCTGTGCTCAAGTACCACACTTAACTATAATTTCATGGAATGTGGCTGGGCTCTCTAGCAAATTAGACTGTCCAGAGTGGGGCGCTTATGTTAGTTCCAAAAACGTAATACTATTACAGGAAACCTGGGCGCGAGAACCAGTAGATCTACCTGGCTTTGCTGCTTTCACCAAAATCGCCAAGTGGGAGGGAAAGGGGAGACCCTCTGGGGGATTAATGATAGGGATAGCAACGGATCTAGGCTGTCAGGCCTCCGCTTTGGAGACCGCTTCTGATGATCTGCTGGCCGTCCTATTAGAGTGGCCTGACGCATTGAAGCTTTTAGTTATCAACATCTACTCTAGGCCGACCAAAATGTATAATGAGTCCCCAACTATAGACGAGTTAGCCAGGTTTCTTGAGGACATCCCGTGTGATCTCCCCTGTCTAGTGGGCGGTGATTTCAACTCCCACTATGAACCTCTGTCCGGACTACGTGATGGTCCTTCCCTAGATGAAGACTCTAGCTGGCTGATTCCAGAGTCGGCGGCACCACCTCCAAAGGCCTGGACTCCCCTGGCCTTACAAATAAACGCCCTCACCCTTAACCTTGCCCTCCGGGCATGTAATGGGCGTTGTAATTCGGATATACCAAGTAAACCGACTTACAACAAACCCGGTAGTGAATCCCGTCTAGATTACATTATGGTCAAAACCTTCATGTGGCCAGCAATAATTGACTTTAAAGTATGCCCAAGAATGGATAGCGACCATAATTCCCTGGAATTGACTTACTCCCTTCCCTGGAACCAGGACCCTTTACAGGGAACTGGCAGTGACAAGTCAGGCCTCCTACTTGAAAACAATCGTAGGAAAGTCAAGTGGGAGATGCTGGCCACTAGCGTAAACAAAATACCGTGCCTCTATGAAAGGCTAATTCCATTTCTAGAGTGTGCCTTTGATCTAGGTACCAAAGACCTAGACGAAGTAACTAGAGGAGAACTAGCAATAATACACAAAAATATTACAGACTCCCTTGAACAAGACTTGTTCACATCCGCCACGAAAAGGAAGGGCTACAAGCCAAAGACTTCGTGGTATAATGCCACGTGTAGGAAGGCAAAGGCGCACTTGATAGCTGCTATTAAGGGACGCCTTAGCAGGGAAGAAATTAGCGACAGGAGAAATAAGTACAAGAGCCTTTTGGTGAACGCCAAGGCGGAATGGGACCATGATTACTGGGAGAACCTCACGAAAGCACTATCAACCAGAGATTCACGTAAATTCTGGCGGGTAGTAGCGAATGGTACGACAGAGTTATCTCCAGCACTTGAGCCAAATATAGCCCCTTCCGCGTGGCAGGCCCACTTTGCAGCGTTGTATGCACAGGGTGGTGGGGATCCCAGTAGCGAGTGCTTTCTGACTAGACCAACCCCTTCCGGGCCCTCATTCACAGAGAAAGAAGTGAGGCAGGCCATTAAGAGCCTACCTGCTGGAAAAGCACCGGGATTGGACGGGGTCCCGGGGGACCTGTTTAAACAGGAACCAGGGATTTGGGCACCGTACCTCACACTTATGTTTAATGCTATTCAGGGTGGAATGACTGTGCCAGATACTTGGATGGGAGCAGAGGTAGTCCCAATCTTTAAAAAGGGATCCCCTCTGCTCCCATCCAACTATCGTCCTATCAGTCTGATAGATATATCCCAAAAACTCTTTGGCAGACTGATTTTAAATCGTTTGCAGGTGTGGATTCAAGAAATGGATATCCTGTCACCATACCAGGCAGGATTTCGGGAGGGTGTATCTACCACTGACCAAATCTTTAGGCTTCAACTGCTCTATTGGAGAACAGCGGTTATCGAGGGCGGCAGTCTATATACCATCTTTGTAGACCTACGTGCCGCCTTCGATTTGGTTCCCAGAGCAAGGTTGTGGAGCGTCATGAAGGAGCTGAACGTCCCAGAGGACATTTTGGCAATCCTGATGAGACTCCACTCCAACAATTATGCCCGCGTTAGGTGTGGCAAAGGTGGCAAGCTAACCGAAAGGTTCCCCGTTCGCAGAGGTGTAAGACAGGGTTGTGTGCTTGCACCTACCCTGTTTTGTATCTTTGTGAACGGGGTAGTTGCCCACCTCAACAGGATTGCTAATTCTGATGCCCCAAAGTTGACTGGCAACAGGGTGCCCGCAATCATGTTTGCGGACGACACCCTGCTGCTGTCTAAATCCCCGATGGGGATCCAACGTATTTTGGATGGCTTCCTAGACTTCTGCTCTGAGAGGGGATTGGAAATAAACCCCCAAAAAACCAAATTCATGATTTTAAATCCTAGCGCCCGAAATAGAGCCCCTCCCAACCTAGGAATGATCCAGTTAGAACGGGTCCATAACATTGAATACTTGGGCATTACGATAAATGAATATTTCGCTTGGTCATCCCACCAGGCCAAAATGACCATCAAACTGGCACAGTTGGCGGGTGGCACTTTGCGCCTGGCGAATAAATCAAGCTATCGACCACTTGCCCCAATTATTCATATATACAAGATGCAAGCGAGAGCAGGGGTTACTTATGGGGGTGAGCTGTGGGGCTACATTCAACACCCGAAGTTACAGGTCAGCGAGAACAAATTTTTGAGACAGCTAGTTGCCCTTCCCCAGAGTACCCCACTACTTCCACTCAGGTTAGATCTGGGTATTACTCCAATAACAGAGGAGCTGGGACTCAAACCCCTAAAATTCTGGAGGCGTTTGTGGTCTAGCCCTGATCTTATAACTTACAGAGAGGAATTACAGGAATTCCTGGAAATAGGGAAGATAAAGAAGATTCCTTGGCTGATCTATGTCAAGGGAAGGTTCGAAGAAATTGGGCTCCCAGAATTATGGACTGACCCTATTAATTCATGTACGCAAACTTCTAAGAAGGCACTTACGAGCGCCTACAACGACATGATGCTTACTAGAGCCTTTAATAATTCCCGTGAGGGGTCCTTGACAAAATCATTCCTGAAAATTAAAGACACTTACTCTCTTGAAAAGTTATTGGACAATATTTCCCCCGCATTAACAAGGAAATTGTTCCTCCAGTGGCGCTATGGATGTCTTCCTCTAGCCTCGTTCACAGCATCTTGGACAGCGTGCTCTACTACGCCATCGTGCCCGATGTGTGCCCACCCGAAAGAGGATGACATCCACGCGATCTTCTTCTGTAGGGGTTATGAGCGAAGTAGAAAATATTGGCTAGTCCCCATGCTCAGGAACCTGGGATTTAGATCTTTCCACACTGCTTATAGAGTTCTAAAATCTGACCTCTCCCCTTATGTAGTTTTTGCACTGTCAAAATTTTTAACTGCATTGTGGGTTACCCGAACTCGCATGTTGAAAAGACTGGTATAACGGACTCCTTCAGCGATTTCCTCGAGTGTTTTATTCAATATTTAATGATTTTTATTATACTGATCACTCCATGTTTAATAAGTTTTTAAAATGTATGTTCTTGTTGTATCTTTTATGATCCGTGATCGAAATAAAGATTTTTTGAAATTGAATTGGAACACCTGGGTTGGAACCAGCAGCACATTCGCCATCACCAACCACACAGTCATCCATGCAGGGAAGGGCAAGGAGGGCTGATGTGCCCCCTCTGAGGATACTGCAAACATCAGATGAGGAGGATGAGGAGAGTGAAATGCAGATAAATCCAACTGTGGCTGACAAGGCCAGGCAGCAGAGTACTGCAGGCGCTGTGCGGGTCAGTGTCCTTGGCAGAAGGGCACGGGAGAGTGTACAGGGCATGAAGAAGACAGGGTCTTCTGTGGCCTGGAGGCCGCCATGGTTAAGGTGCAGCGCATGCAGGCGAAGGCAATGTTGGCAGTGCATAGGCAGGTGCGCAGCATGAATTACAAACTGTCACACATTGACCATGGAATAGGCAACATTGCTGGGAGCATGGAGGAAATTGCTAAGGGGATGACAGACATCTCACAGTACATGGGTGTTCTGTCTGACAAGTTGGACAGAGACCACTTAGAGCGTCGCAGAGGGTGCCAGTGTATGCGGCAGCGGTCTAAGGCCCTTGACCACTTTGCCACAGCAACGTCACTGCTGTGCAGGCGTTCAATTGCAATGCAGGATGAATTAGTGCACTGCTACACAGACTTATAAAGGGGCATGGGGAGAGTCACCTCTGCGATGGAGCAGATGCTCACTAACCAGACAGGCACTGCTGGTGACACAGGTGTGGATGACACAGAAGGGTCCACCAGCAGGAGTGGATCCAGCACACCTGTACCTGAGAAGCGTAGGAGCGTCAGGCACAACATTTCTGACCCAGCCACCACCCAAAAGTGTGGATACCCAGCCTCGTGCACCCCGCACTGTAGTGCGTGCCCGAAAACATTGAGGATTGCCCACACCCCACAGGACTGGTCACAGTGAGGGTAACTGTGAGCACGCAGTCATGGACACAGACATTGTAGGACAATGGCATTTGAACACTTGCACGATGTAGCGAAAATTAAACTACATACTTCACATACTACACCTGTCTGTGTCTCATTCATTACCTAGTAATATCGACGTGTGATCTCTGCCCGTCTCAATCTACCATCTGTTGCTGCTGCTCCTGTTGCTTGGGGCTCTGCCTGTTCCTGATCATCATCAATGTCCTCGTGATGTGTTACCTCCACCTCTGTGCCATCTTTGGTGGCAAGATTGTGCAGCATGGCACAGGTAGCTATTATCTTGCAACACAGGATGGGGGTGTACTGCCGGGCACCTCCACTCTTGTGGAGGCAGCGGAATCTGCTCTTGAGGAGTCCAAATGTTCGCTCCACAACGTTGCGAGTAGACCTGTGAGCCACATTATAACGCCTCTCACTCCTGGTAGTTGGAGTGAGGTAGGGTGTGAGCCCAAAGGGATGCAGGTCATATGCACTATCACCTAGGTGGTAAAGAGAGGTTCATTAGTTACATGCGCATGACACATACATCTGCCATAACTATCACAGTTGTTTACCTAGCAGATATCCGTCCCCAAACTCTCCAGCAACAAGCCGTGTGTATATCCCACTGTTCTGGAAAATATAGGAGTCGGAGGTGCTACCGGGATATTTGGCCACAATGTCGGTGATGATGTTGGCAGCATTGCATATCACCTGCACATTGATGGAGTGCGTTGACTTACGGTTTCTTTAGATGTGTTCAGTGGCTGCAGGTGGACAGAGTGGAATGTGGGTGTGATCTATGCATCCTATCACGTGAGGGAAGTGTGCCAGTTGATAGAAATCAGTTTTGTTTTTGCAAGTTTCACAGGTGTGTCAGGGAACCAGATGTAATTTTCCATTCTCTGCGTCATGGCCTCCAGGAACTTGCGGAAAAAACGTGACAGGCAGCTCTGGGACACACCACCAACTGCAGCAATCACACTCTGGTAGCTCCCAGAAGCAAGCAGGTGTAGGCTACACAACACCTGCACATGGGGTGGGATGGCGTGGGCGTTCCAGGTATGGGTGGAGGTCCCTAATCAAGTCCAGGATGGTTCTGGGGTGAAGCCTGTACCTCTGCAGTATCTCTGGCTCAGTCAGTTGGAATAGAGTGATCCTCTGCCTGTAGACCTGCTCCTCCCTTCTCTAAACCCTCTCTCCTGCTGCCTGTAGCCATTCTTGCAAAACTGTGGCATTTTGGGGCCTTTTTTATAGCCTTTTTTATAGCCTGCACCTGGTTACCACCTGCTTTCAATCCTTGGTAAATACCGACTCTTAAATATCGATTTTCGAGGAATTCTGTATTTTTTTACTTTCATACATCTCGATGGACCATTTTTACCATTTCTTATTTACCGATTTGGTAAATAAGAACTCGGTAGATGTGGATTCAGAAAATACCGATTCGGAATGATACCAACTCTTATTTACCGATTCTGGTACTTTTTGGCACCTACATCTCAAATTCCAAATACCGGTCGGTAAAGGCCGAAATTACCGAATTTCGGCCCTTACCGACCGGTATTTGGCTACCTACATCTGGCCCTTAGTATTGCTCAATCATACATGGTTGGCTTTATGTCTCTCTAAAGTCTTCATTACAGGTTGACCAGTTTTAGGTGTGGGAATATTGGGAGGGCCGGCATATCTGATTCAGTTACCCTTCCCTCACCTAACTCCTTCCAGTTGGAGTTTTAATCTCTAGAATGGGGAATAGCCATCTGGACCTAGAAATACCTGGTATTTTCTGCTGTTTTTTTTCCTTAATCATGGAACAATTCTGCTCAGGTTTACCACCCTAAGTAGGTGGCATATCTAAGCACAGGGTTGTGTGGGTGCAGCAATTATGAGGGTACCTGGGGGAGGGCCAAATCCTTCAAAGTCATGGGTGATGGTTCCCTGTTCCCCTCCTAGTGTTAGGGGACTGAGCGTGGGCCGAGATGTGCAGATGCCTCCTGCCCCAGTTCTGAGAACCCACGGTCTTACCATGTATGGGTCTGCACCCAGTAAAACGAGACCCAGTGTTTGCAGACCTCATCAATCCAGGGACAGTAACACCAAGCCTGCTGTGATCTTTGGAATGGGAATCTCCCATTTCAATGGTGCTCTGCCAGGCTTATAATGGTGGTCCAGTAACATATATTATATATCGCAATTCATTAATCTCTGTATCCATATGACTGCGTTCTCAAGATTTGCATCTTTTCTTTCTGTTCCTCCTCTGGAGTAACTCTAATAGTACTATGTCCTGATTAAAACGGTAATCTATTAAAATTATATATTTTTTAAAAAACATCTTTTTATTAACATTGCTCCCATCAGTATACATTACAAAGCTGCTTTCATTATGCATGCGGTGGAATTGCAGTTTAGAATACAGTGCAAGACATTCGAAGGCACAGGCGGGGTTAAAATTATATTATTGAACTCTATTAAAATTAATCTATAATGGAAGGTCGGCCCAGTGTCTATAAATTATTATTATTATTATTATTTGTATTTTTGTATAATGAGAACCAGACCTACGAGGTCAGCAGAACACCCTACAGGTAGCAAAAGGATACGAAAATGACCATTTGTAATGTCTTCACAATTCTACCTTACCTATGTATCAGTAGCCTTGCTTCTGAGGGTCAATACGATTGTAAAATCAAGACAGTATTACGCCTAAATTATAGGTAAGTGGTGCCAACCATATAAGAGTTCGACGTTATTTTGGTACTCCCAGGTCCATCTGCCTGATATGTAAGCAGACTGATTTCTTAGAGTCTGCAGAGAAGGTCCTTGTTATGAGTGCAAGAGACCACAATTAGTCACAACAATCCCCACAACAGGCCTCCAGGCCTATAATTTGCACTTTTGGAGAGAGAAGCTCTCTTGATTGAGAGTTCTTGCCTTTTTTGAAGAAGGGTGTTTTGGGAGAAGTTTCCAGGAGAAGAAAGTCTGTATGCCAGTGTAGACATGATCCACTGGAGGTGGCTGTTTTTTGGCTAGATATCTCGGACCGCATTCATGACAGACTTATAGAAAATGCAGGGCCATATTCTCAAGGAAGTGGTGGAGAGAGGCGTTAGCCTTCTTGACTTAAGACCTCTCTCCGCCGTGTCGGAAACGCGAGGCTGCACCCAATTCTCAAGGATATGGTTCAGCCTCGTTTTTCCCCCTGCGGCGGTGCTAAGTTTCACAACTTAGTGCCAACGCAGGCACCCTTGCACACTGTTGCAAGGGTGCCTGCGTTGGCGCTAGATTGTCTGCAAGAAGGGAGGTTTGTTTATGTATAGGAAGGTGTTCCTTCCTTCCTGCACATAAACAAACCTTAAATGCCAATGTGTAACTTACATGTACGCTGTTTCATGCAGCACACATGTAAGTTACAAAACGGCATTTAAAAAAAGGTTTGTTTATGTACAGGAAGGTGCACCTTCCTGTACATAAACAAACCTTGGCATTTTGGCTTTTCCATGTGTGCTGCACAACATAGAAAAAGCAAAAACGAGGAGAAATAAAGCATTTCTCCTTGTTTTGCCACCTGAAGACCAGATTTTTCCTAGTCTTAAGTTTGGCTCTACCTCCTATTTACGCTGCCCTCGTGAATAGAGAGTAGCGTCAAAGTCAATGGGTTTTGCTGTAGAAGGCCCACCGCAACACCCACTGCACCCCCCTTTCACGCTATAACCATCGTGAAGGGGGCCCTATTCACAAGGCAGCTTTAAGCCGCGTTAAGCCACTTGTGAAGAGGGCTAAGTCCCTATCGCCACAACAAAGTCACTGAAAGTGACGTTGTGATGGCGGCTTGAGAATATGCCCCGCAGTCTAGTTGCAAAGGACTTCTCAGCAATAAGGAAGTCAGCTAAGCAAGTTCAAAGTAGGAGTGATATATTCGGATCCTTTATTTACAAAATATTATGTGAACCACTATATTGAGGATTGCTTTTAAGGGAGCCAGAGATTTTAGAGAGCGGTAGGCGTGTACTAGTGATTTGAAGTTGTCTGAAGGAGTAAGAGGCTTCATTTCTTGAAGAAGTCCTACTTGGTATGATGTAGAGGCTGAACTCATTCATACGCTTTTATGGGTTGGGGTCTGAGAAATTATCTGAAGGTTTTAGGTCTGAAAATTTCTTTTTTAGATCCAATTATTATTATTTTTTTAAGTGACCAGGGGTGTTTGAGGTTTTACGGATTAGAGAGTATTCCAGGGGAAAAGATTTATTGCCCTTCTTAGAGAGTGTGATCTTTAAAAAAAAAAACAGCCCTTGTCCCTTATAGGGAGAGGTGCTTTAAAAAAGACATTTCCCATTTGGGAAGACATCAGGGAAGCTGGTAGTGTTCCACTGGACGGCTGCCATCTTCCTCCTGGGCAGCTTCCACTGTGTGAATCAGGTACCACACCACCTTGTGGGTCAATAATTAATATGTGGTTTGAACCTGCAAGTGCCAACATGAGCCATTGATATACCCCATATGGAATCACAACAGCAAGTGGAAACTCCTTTCGTGCTCCCCCCTTTTTACAATCATAAAGGGTTGCATACCCATTTTTATGAGTCAGAAAGACTTTTCCGACTTGTAATGGAGCTTTGGCACCTTGTAGCAAACCTTTATCTATTGCAAACCCCCATTTTGCGAACCGCAGAGTTTGCGACTGCAAATGAGATTTGTGTATATCATAATGTTTCTTAGTATGTTAATGTGAAAACATCATAGGCTTGATGCCTTTGCAGCCTGGCTGGCCAGGGAGAGGCTTTGAGCACTATTGATCCCATACTGATGACAGTCAGCTGGATGGTAGGAGTATCTCTATTTTATTTGAAATCTCCACCAATGAGAAGTTAGCATTTTTATTCAAATAGGAAGAACAGACACATTTCATTAATCATTTAGCTGAAACATTGTCATGTCTGCCCGAGTCCCCCTCTGGGCAGAATATTGCTTTCATCACTGGTTGGCCAGTCTCCAAACTCTGTGCCCAGTAGGACTGCCTACTGTTGGAGACTTGTGACTACTTTGTTGAGAGCTCAACTGTTGAGAGACCTGCAGAGTATGGTAGCTGTGGTGCACACGCCTACTCCCCACTCATCCTTTGTCTGGGCAAGTTCAGCAGAGAGGTGCTAAAGTCTGAACCCCTCAATCTGCACCTTCATGGCTTTTGCAAACAAATCGTTGATATATGTAATTGCGAATTCCAAACAAGAGGGGGCGCCCTTGTAATGCCTTCCAATAATTGCTATTCAGAATGAATACTTTTAGGATTATGACAGTTGTTCAAAAAGGGCCCTTGGTATTGTAAAACACCCCTTTAAAGTAGAAACCCTATGATTTTGCACATTTTCAGGATTTACAATTGTAAAAGGGATTTTTGCGTACGAGACCCACCGTTCTTTCTTCTCTACAGATTAACCTTTCTTAACATATATCTCAAAAATATTTTGCTGCAAGCAGTAACTGTGACATGTTTTTTCATGACTGCCTTTCTGATTTTTTTCCCTTTTTTAGCGTCAGATTAATAAAAAAACTGACGCATCTGTAGAGATGCATCAGTTTCCCTGCGCCAGCCTGCGAAACCCTTGCGCCACCATGGATGCGCCATATTTACAATAAGGCGCACTATGGCGCAAGGATTAACAGATGCATCAGAAATTCTGAAGCATCTGTTGGCTCAAAGGTCACGCATTGCTGGGGTCGGGTTGCAAGCACGACGCAATTGCAGCAATGCTTGGGGAGGCCTATACTCATTGTACTGCATCACTCCTTACGCCTGCTTCCAGCAGGTGTAAGGTTTTGATGCATTGGCGTGTTAAAAGTGCCGTCCTAGAACTGGCGCAGAGCGTCACTTTTACGAGGCTTTCCTGCGTGGGAACGCCCACCCTGCATAGCTTATATCTGACGCAGGTATATTGTGATGCAGGGCTTTACAATGTGACGCATCTCCTTAGATGCGTCATGTTGTGGATGAGCCGCAATGTGGCGCATTGTTTACATCGCAGCTGCGTCACAAAAAGTGATGCAACGGCGGCACAACAGGGACGCAAGGGGCCTGTAAATCTGCCCCTCAGTATGTTTACCAAGCAAAACAGTCTGCGCAGTGTAGAGATTTTGCTGGTGTTCTTAGTAACACAGGCACGTGTTGGCGACGTATATCATGGGAGAGAAGTGAAATTTCTTCAGCGCGCATGCGCGTCTGCAGCAGCGTTCGCTTGGGTACAGCAAAAATAGAATATAACATTGACCTCCCTGCCCTTTATGTTTTATGTAGAGTCAGTAATTACTCCAACTCGGAAACGCTGGTAACATCATACGCAAGGGCACGGATACATAGCGGAAGAAAGGAATCTGAGATCTCATCGCGCAGGGTATCAGCCAATCAAAAAAAAGGCATCACTACGGCTCAGAGCGACCTTCCTCAGAGGTGACAGGCGAACAACTTGCATTTTAATAAGGAAAACAGGCTTTCTGAACTGCAAAGCCACTAACAGGAGGGATTTTATGCTCGCTGTACAAAATAAATGTTTAAGTGGTAATGTTCTCTGCTTACAATGTGGTTAAGACCCTCTTTAGAAGGTGTTACCTGCTGTTAATTGCACATCCTGAAGTTTAATACCTTGGATGTAGGCGTATAATGAGGGGAAGGGCAATTAGAGCTGTTAATCCAGTAACCTTACAGAACCCAGATGAATTTAAAACACCCACTTCGTTTCCCTGCCACTGCACACAGAAGGCAGACAAACAACAGCAGTTCCGGCCAGCATTATAAGCATTCCTGAGAATTACATGTAGGATGTTAATATAGCCGTAGAGCCCGCTGTAGAGGGCTATACCTGCTATTAAAGACCCTCTCCAGCGTTAAAGGCCCGAGCCGAAGGCGAGGGCCTTTAACAAGGGAGAGGGACTTTAATAGAGGTATAGCCCAGCTACGAAGGGCTATAAGGCTATTGGAACATTCTGCCACTAGAGGGCAGAATGTTCTAACAAAAAAGAACAAAGCCTTATGGGAGCGCGAGGGGATTGGAATCCCCTCTGGATTGGAATCCCCTCAGGCTCCTTGAAGCCTTTATTCACAGCCAGAGCTGTGGAATATTGGAGCTCCAGGTTCATACCAGCCATTATATGCCCGGAGCACTCCATGAATGAAATGAATGAATGAATGAATGAATGAATGAATGAAAAGATGCTTGCTAAAGCGCACTGTGGCCAAGCGGCTTCCTGACGCTGGGGGGGGGAAGGTCGGATTCTACAGTGCTACCAGGGGGCTAAACCGGGAAGGCCTGGGAAAAAAGAAAAGTTTTTAAAGCTTTACGAAAGGAGGGATAGAGGGGGATGGACCGAATGGACAACGGAAGGCTGTTCCAAAACTGGGGGGCCAGAACCGAGAAGCGGGTACCACCGGTTCGAGAGTTGCGGAAACGGGGTACTTGGAGAAGAAGATGAGATGAGGAGCGGAGAGTGCGAGTGGGGGTGTAGGGGGTGACTAAGGAAACAATAAAGGCAGGGGCGGAGTGAGTGTAGGCCAGATAGGCTAAGCAGGCTAGTTTGAAGAAGGAACGGAGGTGCACCGGGAGCCAGTGAAGGGATTTAAAGACAGGAGTGATATGAGAGAATTTGGGAAGATGGAAAATGAGACGGGCTGCTTGATTTTGGATTGCCTGTAGCCGTCGTGATTCGAGAGCTGGGATGCCAACATAAAGGCAGTTCCCGTAATCAAGACGGGAGGTGATGAGAGCCATGATAATCGTTTTAAGGGCAGTGGTAGAAAAGAAACGGGAGATTTTCCGAATGAGGCGGAGGGACAAAAAACAAGATGAAATAACGGAGCTGATTTGGGCATGCATGGAAAGGTCGTTACTAAGCTTAATGCCCAAGGTGCGAACAGAGGAAGCAGGTGAGGGAGGGGGGCCAAAGGAGGGGGGCTAATGGGAAGGGGACCAAGGGTTGGAGGGACCACCCGTGAGGACAAGCTCCGTTTTGTCCGGATTCAGCTTGAGATGATTCGAGATCATCCAATCCGAAATGAAGACTAGGGTAGAGCTGAGAAAAGAAGGAGAGTCAGGGGTGGACAGATCAAAGATGAGCTGAAGGTCATCCGCGTAGTTATAAACGGAGACCCCCAGCTCCAGAAGAGAAAAAATGAGAGGGTAGATATAAAGATTGAAGAGAAGAGGGGAAAGAGAAGAGCCTTGAGGAACTCCGCACGCAAGAGAGCGGGGAGGAGCGGAGAATCCTGCAAGATGAACTGCCTGGGTTCTGCTCTGGAGGAAGGAAGCTATCCAAGAGAGTGCATCACCTCTAATGCCGGCTGCGCTGACACGGTCAAGAAGAATGGCGTGGTCGACCGTGTCAAACGCAGCCGACAAGTCAAGGAGCACCAGCGCCTGGGGAAGGCCAAGGTCCGCCTTACCCTTGAGCTCATCCAGAACGGCGGTGACAACAGTCTCGGTGGAATGGCCGGGGCGGAAACCCCCCTGATGGGAAGCTAAAAGGCAGTGCTCCTCGATGTGAGAGGACAGACAAGAGGTGACATGTCTCTCCAGGATCTTTCCCAGGTAAGGGAGAAGGGAAATAGGCCTAAAGTTAGGGGGGAAAGAGGGATCCAAACCCGGTTTCTTAATGATAGGGAGGACAATAGCGGATTTGAAAGAGGAAGGGACGGAGCCGAGAGCCAGGGAGGAGTTGAGCAGAGTGAGGGGGGGGCCAGGACAGAAGGTGAAGAGGGTTTGAAGGATCCGAGCCGGGGCACAGTCAGCTGGGGAGCCGGACTTAACTTAAGCAAGCAAAAGAAAAAATTGTTCAGAGGTGATGGGGGGAAAATGATCCAGCAGTAAAGGCGGCGGAGGGGGAGAGAAGGTAGCTTGAATTTGAGAAACTGTGGAAATATTGTTTTTGATGAGAGTGATCTTATCAATGAAATAATTGTTGAGAGTTAAGCAAAAGGACTGAGATGGGGCAGAACTGATATTTGTGCGGTCAGAGGTAGCAAGCTGCTTGACCAGAGAGAAGATTTCGCGGGGTTTATTGATAGAAAGAGAAACCTTCTCTGAGAAGTAGGCTGTTTTGGCCGACACAATGGCTTTCTTATAATTGTTCAGCAACAGTTTGTACCTAATGCGAAGCAAGGGGCAGTATTTGCGTCTCCAGTGGCGCTCCGAGCGCCTGAGACTAAGTTTGAGGTCTTTTAGTTCGCTCGTGAACCATCTGTTGGCCTCATGAGGCCGAGCAGATTTGACCTTCTTAAGGGGGGCAGCGATGTCACAAGAAGAAGAAAGCCAAGAGCTGATAACATCAGCTTGGGATTCAAGGGGAAGGGCCGTCAAATCAGGTGCTGTGGAGGCCAAGGAAGAAGAAAGAAGAGCAAGATCCGTCTTGCTCCAGCAACGAACTGACACGTTCTTGGTGAATGGAGTTTTAACAAGGGAAGCAGAAAAAATATTAAAAGAAATCATAAAGTGATCCGACCAGATGCAAGGAAGAATGGAGGGAAGGGAAATTTGGCGGCGCAATGACCAAAGTTGGTCGAGAATATGGCCCTTGTCGTGGGTGGGGAGGGTGATGTGAGGAGAAAAGTTGAGTGACTGAAGAGTGGCAGAGAAGTCTTTGGAGGCAGAGCATTCTCTGGGATCATCGGGCCAGTAATTGAAATCCCCAAGCAAGATTACAGACGAGTTGTTAACTGCCAGGGTGGCCAATAGGTCCTGGAGAAGAGGAACAAACTGAGGCATGGACTGAGGGGGGCGGTAAACAAGCACAAAAGTGAGGGGATCAATGAGATTAATGGACCGGGCAACCAGGAAGTCCACATGAGGTATGGGAGGGTGGTCAAGGAGCTGGAATCTGAGCGTGGACCGAATGATCATTGCCACACCGCCCCCGGCTTTGCCCGCCGGACGGTCCATGCGGAGGGCATAGTAGGTGTCTGGGAGAATAGCCAGGAGGTCGGGAAGTGAGTCTGTCGTAAACCAAGTTTCGGTGAGAAAAAGATAATCAGGGGAATCTGTGGATAGAAAGTTGAAAAGTTCGATTTGGTGCTTGACTGCCGACCGAGTGTTAAGCAGACAAGCGAGGGCTACGGATGGGGGAGGAAACGGGGGGAGAATAGTCGCTTGGGCAGGAAGTAAGGAAGTGAAGGGAGGGGAGAGGGGAAGTGAGTCAGGGCAGGGGGCAGCGAGGACACCAAGTGAGTCGAGGCGAAGGGTCAGTGAAGGAGAGAGGGGGCTGGGGGTCTTCAGTGCAGTTAGTTGGGTGGGGGTATATGACAAGGATCGAGCAGCGTCTGTGGCCCCTGGTCCCGGCCGGTCGCGGACGGGCGCAGACGGGCATGCCTTAGGCGCGCCTTCGGCGCGCAAACGGCGCACCCGCTGCGCCCGTCCGCTGCGCGTACGGGGAATGCACATGTTTTATGGGGCCGTTGAGGGCGTGGCCAGGTAGAGTGGGCGTGGCTGGGGGAGCGGCGAGCGAGGGGTCCTGGGGCCGCTGCAGCGACTGCCTAGGCTGCGCGGACAACTACCAGGCAAGGGAGAGGTCCCTGAGTGAAGGTGAGTTTAAAAGTAAAAAGCGCGAGGCGAGCGCTGGTAAAGGGCAAACAGATTTTAAAATCAGGGCTTAAGGTGTAGCTCCCGCGGAAGGCAGGGGAGAATCCGGACTGATTGAGCTCGTAGTCAGCTCCTGTTGTTAAGCCCAAAGTGGGCGTGGCCAGGTAGAGTGGGCGTGGCTGGGGGAGCGGCTCGCTGAAGGCGGCGAGCGAGGGGTCCTGGGGCCGCTGCAGCGACTGCCTAGGCTGCGCGGACAACTACCAGGCAAGGGAGAGGTCCCTGAGTGAAGGTGAGTTTAAAAGTAAAAAGCGCGAGGCGAGCGCTGGTAAAGGGCAAACAGATTTTAAAATCAGGGCTTAAGGTGTAGCTCCCGCGGAAGGCAGGGGAGAATCCGGACTGATTGAGCTCGTAGTCAGCTCCTGTTGTTAAGCCCAAAGTGGGCGTGGCCAGGTAGAGTGGGCGTGGCTGGGGGAGCGGCTCGCTGAAGGCGGCGAGCGAGGGGTCCTGGGGCCGCTGCAGCGACTGCCTAGGCTGCGCGGACAACTACCAGGCAAGGGAGAGGTCCCTGAGTGAAGGTGAGTTTAAAAGTAAAAAGCGCGAGGCGAGCGCTGGTAAAGGGCAAACAGATTTTAAAATCAGGGCTTAAGGTGTAGCTCCCGCGGAAGGCAGGGGAGAATCCGGACTGATTGAGCTCGTAGTCAGCTCCTGTTGTTAAGCCCAAAGTGGGCGTGGCCAGGTAGAGTGGGCGTGGCTGGGGGAGCGGCTCGCTGAAGGCGGCGAGCGAGGGGTCCTGGGGCCGCTGCAGCGACTGCCTAGGCTGCGCGGACAACTACCAGGCAAGGGAGAGGGCCCTGAGTGAAGGTGAGTTTAAAAGTAAAAAGCGCGAGGCGAGCGCTGGTAAAGGGCAAACAGATTTTAAAATCAGGGCTTAAGGTGTAGCTCCCGCGGAAGGCAGGGGAGAATCCGGACTGATTGAGCTCGTAGTCAGCTCCTGTTGTTAAGCCCAAAGTGGGCAAGGCCAGGTAGAGTGGGCGTGGCTGGGGGAGCGGCTCGCTGAAGGCGGCGAGCGAGGGGTCCTGGGGCCGCTGCAGCGACTGCCTAGGCTGCGCGGACAACTACCAGGCAAGGGAGAGGTCCCTGAGTGAAGGTGAGTTTAAAAGTAAAAAGCGCGAGGCGAGCGCTGGTAAAGGGCAAACAGATTTTAAAATCAGGGCTTAAGGTGTAGCTCCCGCGGAAGGCAGGGGAGAATCCGGACTGGAATGGTTTTCAATGGAGCTCCCAACATTCCAATGTTCTAATATAGCCTTATAGCCCGCCATAGAGGGCTATACCGGCTATTAAAGGCCCTCTCCAGCGTTAAAGGCCCTAAGCCGAAGGCGAGGGCCTTTAACAAGGGAGAGGGGCTTTAATAGCGGTATAGCCCAGCTACGAAGGGCTATAAGGCCATTAGAACATTCTGCCACTAGCAGACAGAATGTTCTAACAAAAAAACAAACAAAGCCTTATGGGAGCATGAGGGGATTGGAAACCCCTCAGGCTCCCTGAAGCCTTTGTTCACAGCCAGAGCTGAGAACAAAGAAACATTGGAATGTTGGAGCTCCGGGTTTATACCAGCCATTATACTCGATTGTTTCAATGGAGCTCCCAACATTCCAATGTTCTAATTAACCATTATAGCCTACTGCTTAGGGCTATCAAGGGCAAAGACTTTTTAGAATGGTGTAGCAGAGGTAGAAGGGCTATAGTGCTATTAGAACCTTCCAACCAATGAGGTGTTGGAACAGGCAGCCTATCCCAGCCATTATTGGGTCTGATCCCTTCATTGTCATCAATGGAGCTCCCAGCATTCCAATGCTCTATTCATTATTTCTATTGCTATTGTCCTTCAGCCTAAATAAGAAAATCACTTCTGGCTTCTTTTTTTTTATTTCTAAATGTTTTAATTGGTTTTAGCCTGAAAAAAAATACAAACACACAAAAGCAATAAAATCATGTTAAGTTTCTATGATTTCTTGCTCAGAGGGTGCACTATTATATATGGAACAGTCTTTCCTTGCAATAAAAAATGCAAGCAGATTTGCCCTTTTTTTTTTTTAACAGAATTTTATATAGCACGAACTTGACCCGGTATCGCAGAGCACCTTACATGAGCACCACTTGCAATACATCAGGACACATTCATTTTGTTAGGCGCGGGGAGATTTAGTGATTTGCCTAGAATCACAGGATGTTCAGCGTCATTGCTGAGACTAGAACCTGGCTCTCCAGATTCAAGGCCGACTGCCCTTGCCGTTAAGCCAACTCTGCCCTTCATATCAAGTAAAGGATTCCTAAGAATATTGTAAAACCAGGGCTTCTTCAAGGGTGGAGAGTGTTGCATCGCCTGATGATATGCCTTATCTGGCTGGTAGACGAGCTGTTTAGTAACTAACTGTACAATGTACTGTCCAGTAAGAAAAATAACAATAAGGATGCACCAACAAATTATTTTACTGACATTCAAATTTGTGACCATCTAAAGTATATAGAAACCACAGCAGCAGACACTGAACCTCATGAGCTATCTTATCGGAAGTGGAGCCTTTAACAAGCGGGTGTCATTGCTTTCTGAGCCCTGTGCTCAGTTCACCAATCTGTCTATTGCCAGTTATTTTAAAATTATTTTTATACCGCGACACTGAAGGCACATACAATTAATACATTTGGAGGGTTTCAAAAGCATTCTTTTATTTTAAAGCAAATTTCCATTTGTACCACCAACATCTCTAATCGCCCTCATACCTCAACGACCCACCCCACTAGCCCACCCCATTAGCCCTTTGGCCACAACATCATTTTTAGTTGGATTGCTTTGATTGGTTGGAAATTTTTAATTAACACCCGCAATCTTGCTAGCCACAATACCCCTCTGCTTACAATAGTACACCACAAAAGCGGAATGTACATTAATTTCATCAGTTACTATTGGCAGGGTAGCCCTTGCATTCCAGGTCCTTGTATTCTTATTGCCATCCAAACTACCCTTACCTAAAACTTACCAGAAGGAAAAATCATTGCAAAGTCCCAGGATGCTGCGGCCTCACACCAATTGTTATAACTGAGTACGTTTTGGTATTAAGGAATAGCTCTGAAGGCTTCCTCAGCTCCACACCTCCTGACAGCACATTTACCACGACATGTAACATTTGTTAAACAATAATTTCATCTATTCATATATTTACTATATATGCATTTGCTTACATTGATTTTTTTATTATTATCTATTTTTTTTATTACATTTACTTTTACATTGTTTCTATTATATATATATATATATATATATATATATATATATATATATATCCAGCTCAAGTTCCTATGCTAGGCAAAGAGGAATATCTATTCCTACGAAGCAACAACCCAACAATTCCAACATTTTATCACATTCCTAAAATCCACAAAAACAGCATCGATCCCTCAGGTAGACCCATCATTTCATCACAAAATAGTCTAACCGAACACTTGTCCATTTTTATCGATCACTTCCTCAACCCATTAGTGCAACAACTGGATTCCTACATAAAGGACACAAAGGATTTTTTGTTAAAAATCGAAAAAACAAAATGGGAGCCAAGCTACAAGATGCTAGTGCTGGATATAACAAGCTTGTACACCTGCATCAGTCATGATAAGGGCATCAAAGCAGTGGAACATTACCTCAAAAAACGACAACTGCGGTTTTTGGAGCACAACCAGATGTTAGCAAATTTTGTGGAATTTTGTTTGTCAAACAAATTTTTTTTATTTGAGGACGTCTACTATAGACAAACATCTGGAACGGCGATGGGTACCTGCTTTGCCCCCAGCTACGCGAATTTATTCGTAGGCTGGTGGGAGGAGCAGGTGCCCAGGTCGCTGGAAGTGGATGGTGAAGAAGGCTGTGTAATCAAGTGGTGTCGTTACATAGACGACTTGTTTATAATCTGGCAAGGATCAGAACATACTGCCAAGGCCTACATTGACGTGCTCAACATGAATGACATGAATCTGCATTTCAGTGGAACAATAAGTAACATCAGTGTGGAATATTTGGACCTTAAGGTATTTATTGTCGATAACAGAATAGAGACATCTCTTTTCCGCAAAAGTACAGCAGGAAACTCAGTACTATATGCCACAAGCAATCATCCAACAGCGCTGATCCAAAGTATCCCCTATGGAGAGCTATTAAGGCTCAAACGGAACAGTTCCAGGGATTCAGATTTCCAACTCGCAGCATTAGCATGTATCAGCAGATTCCAGAAAAGAGGTTACGCGATGGCCACACTACAAAATGCACTACATAAGGTCAATGCATTACAGAGATCGAACTTGCTAACAGATAGGAGTGGTAGTTCCCCTAAGCCTAACAACGAAGAGAGGGAAAATTCCGGCTGGTGACTCCCTATTCGGCGGAAGCAAACTACTTGAAGCGAATGCTAAGAAAAAATTAGCATATATTGAAAACTGACAGTAGTATTAAGGACGATATTCCAGATTATCCGTTGGTAACCTTCAAGAAGTCAAGGTCTCTTAAGGACATGTTGGTTCAGAGTCATTTGAAAAAAATTGAAAAGAAGCCTAACACACTTACTGACCTAAAGGGTTTCCATCCATGTCATCACTGCAAAGCCTGCGCACACAGCAAGAGAGTGAAAAACTATGAGATTCCCAACACAGGAATAGTGAAAACAATCAACAAATACCTTAGCTGTGGTACCCCATATGCCGTATACTGTCTTAAGTGTCCATGCGGACTAATGTATATCGGAAGCACCATCAAACCCCTAAAATTAAGGATTCTTGAACATATGAGAGCGATTGATAAAAATGATCAATCGTACCCTGTTGCCAGACATTTTCAGGAAAAACATTCTAGCAGCAGATATCATCTACAATATTTTGGTATAGATTTTATACCAGAGAATCCGAGAGGAGGAGACAGGCTACATAGACTCAGAAGGCTTGAGTCCCGATATATTATCGATTTAATGACTAAACATCCTAATGGGTTGAATGCTGGGGAGGAACTGGCATCTCATATTGGTTTTTAACTTTAATTTTGATTCAAGAAAACACTCCCAGTGTTTAAAATCTATATTGTGACAAGGAGCTAATTTAAGTATGAAATTCAATATAAGATACTAGTATGATGACTATGCAGAGTGATGAAATCAAAATATTTCTTTGAATTTATGATTCCCTACCAAACTTGCCTTATGAAAAAGTTATCTATTATGAGAATTTGAGACAAGACTGTCACTAGAAGGGTGTAAATAAGTGCAACAATTCTGAAAATTCGAGAAAATTATTCATGTATTCCTTCCAAAATGTTTAAATTTTGAATTTTGAGTTTTTGAATAATGGTTAAGTAATAACCAAGTGTTTGGGCAAAACAAATTTAAACGCAAGGGAGCATTGCCGATCCACGGCAGTATCAGTTTTAGTCATTGCGAGTTGTGTAGCAACACATTCGTTTATAATCATGGGACAGAATGATGTGACATTTGGGAGTATGTAATTTCTAGATGGTGAATGTACATCGTTTTGCATATTACCACACTTTAGCCGATACACGGCGAAATTGTTGTCACGCTTTAATTTAATTTTATGCAGAAATAGAAATGTTTTGCTTTTTTGCGTATTATAAAATTGAATTACTTTCGTTCCATTTATGCTTGAGAGCATTGTGAGCATACAGATGGGTTAAAATCTGGCAGATACACCATCGCGTTATGTGTTGTCAAAACATGCAATGAACCCTATGAACAACATCCAATATGGAGTTTGAATTTCTAGTCCCTTGTTTGTTTTGCCCATGATCACGTGCACGCTGTTAAAAACATGGCGCCGACCATCAATGTTTGTAACATTGACAAAGGCGGAGCGCCGAAACGCGTCTGTTGCGGAATTAAATACTTTAAGAGCTACCCCGGAGTGCGTGGTTTCTTTGGTTGAAGCTGAGTTTTTTGAAACCGTGAGCTGAATATATATATATATATATATATATATATATATATATATATATATATATATATATATATATATATATATATATATATATATATATTCTCATGCTCCCAACGACCAAAGAAACCGAGGCACTCGTGCAGGCGGGTGCGGTTCGCGGTTGTGGTCAAACCGCTCTATATTCACGCTCAAACTCCTTTCTCTCCTCCAGAGTTACCGCACTCACGGGGATGCTTTCCAAAATACTTTATTCAGCAGACAGCCAAACAATAAACAAACGCGTTTCGGCGTAATGCCTTCCTCCAGTCCTAACCTTGTTGAATCTTGGGACTGAGACAAGGTAGGCTGAGGCTGAACGGAGGGCTCTTGTAGGGGTATACCAAGTGAACATAGCTTGCAAGGGTCTGGGTCCGACTCCATGCAAAGCCTTGAACACAAGACAAAGTGCTTTGAAAGCCACTCGTTGCTTCAGAGGGAGCCGGTGCAGTTCGGCTAAGGCCGCAGTGGCCGAGGATCTCCTTGTCCAGCCAAGAGCTAATTTGGCGGCGGCCGTCTGGACCCTTTGGAGTCGGTCTAACAGAACAGCTGGGGACTCAAGTAGCAAAGCGTTACAGTAGTCAAGGCGACTAAGAATAGTACACCTGACTACCAACGCCCGGGCTTGTACCGGAAGGAGTGGCATAATCTTGCGAAGAGAGCGTAGTAGGCCCGAGCAGGTGGACACTGTTCTCGCAACCTGAGTCTCCATGCTTAGTTTGTTGTTTATCATAACCCCCAGATTGCGGACAGTAGTCACCGGCTGTGGTTTTTCTGGAGCCTCTGGGGGCCAGAAATCAGTTGGGAGCGGGTGGGGAATCTTACTTCCTGCGCAAAACAACACCTCAGTTTTGGCGGAATTAAACTGCAGGGAGTTGTTGTGCAGCCACCTAGCGGTGTCTCTCAGGCAATCGTGAAATGATTCTAGAGGGATCGATTCTACCCCATCCCAAGAAAAAATGAGCTGTGTGTCATCTGCGTAGTTTATGGTTTTTAGTCCATGGGTTTTTATTAATGTGACCAGAGGTTTTAGGTAAACATTAAAAAGAATGGGGCTGATGGAAGAGCCTTGGGGTACCCCATGGGGCACAGAGGAGAAGGAAGATTGGAAGGGGGGGGAGGGACACAGCCTGCTTCCTGTCTCTAAGATAGGACTGGAACCAAAGCAGGGCCGTACCATCAACCCCAGACTCCCTTAGTCTTTTCATCAGAATCACATGGTTGACCGTGTCGAATGCGGCAGACAGGTCCAGCAAGATCAGAGCTACTGCTTGGCCCCTGTCTGCACGCATACGAAGATCTTCCATGGCCGTAAGGACAGCTGTTTCAGTCCCATGCGCTGGGCGAAAACCAAATTGAATGTCGTCCAGCATGTGATTCTGCTCCAGATGTGTGGAGAGACAGGAGCTCACCCAGCGCTCGGCAATCTTTGCCGGGAATGGCAGAAGGGAGATAGGCCGGTAATTTAATAAGCATTCGGGGTTCAGAGAGGGTTTCTGCAGCAGCGGGGTGATGAGAGCCTGCTTCCAAAGCGTCGGAACAAGTCCGCAACGCAAGGATTGATTACAGATCTTGCGAAGGATACCAAAGAGTTCTGATCCAAACATTTTCCATATTTTAGGAGGCAGAGGATCGAGAGGGGAGCCCGAAGTGATCCCATGCGTCTGTCTCACAAAATCCAATTCTGGAATAGGGGGAAAATCCCGCAAACGTACCAAGTTCTCTAGGTTTGCCGACTCGGAGTCAGGGAGGAGAGTCCCGGGGGCATTGAGACTGTCCAGTGAGGGGGAGGTGTTGAGGTTATGGATAATGGTCTCAATTTTATCATGAAAAAACTGAGCGAGATTATTGCAGAGTGCTTGTGTCGGAGGAGTAGTTTTTTTAGCGCAGCCAGGGTGGATGAGGTTAATGAGAATCTGAAAAATGCTCTTGGAGCTATTAGCAGCATTAGTTATAGTAGAGCAGAAGTAGATGGATTTACTTTTAACAATTTGGGATTTGTATTCCTGAAGTTTCGTTTTCCAACGTGATTTGTTTATGTCGGAGTAGCCTTGCCTCCATTTCCTCTCGGCCTTTTTACAGGCTGCTTTGAGGGTTTTCAGAGAATCGTCAAACCAGGGGGCAGATGGTCTGCCCTTAGGTTTGCATCTTTTTAAGGGAGCATAGGAATCCGTCGTGGAGGAAATTGTTGTACAGAAGGCCTCATAGTTGCCTTCTACCGAGTTGGCGGAAGAAAAGCTGTCTTGCACCTGGAACACTGCATCGGTGGTGCTCAGCCTTTCCAAAGCTTTCCAATCTCTGTACAGAAATCCAGAGAAGGTGCTGTGTGCCGGCAGTCTAGTCCCTTTAGTGGTAATAAAAAATTTGAGGAGGGCGTGATCCGTCCAGGCCATAGGCAGAATCTCGTTCAGGTGTACTAGTAGGGGGGTGGAGAAAATAAGGTCAAGTATGTGACCTGCTTTGTGGGTGGGTTCTTTAACCAGTTGATAGAGTCCCACGCTTTCACAAGAAAGCAGGAGGTTGTGCAGTCCGGTATCCAGACTACCGTTTGGCCAGAGATTGAAATCCCCTAAGATGATTAACTTACTGTGGGAGATCGCCATGTTTGTAAAGGTGGTGAGTAGCAATTGCTGTTGTTGAGAGCTAAAGAACCCCGGAGGGCGATAACAAATAATGGCCGTGAACGTGGCTCCAGTGAGACAATTAATGGAAAGGCCGAAGAGCTCTGTCTCAGCGACCGGATCTAAATCTAGGATGTTAATCAGCCATGATGCTCTGTGAATAATGCCAACTCCACCACCTCGGCCTTTGGGTCTAGGAAGATGCAGGATTTTGTAGTCCTGAGGGCAGGCCCAATCTAATTCGACGTCACAGTCAACGTGAGTCCATGTCTCAGTAAGAAAGAGAACATCTAAATGATGGTTATCAATAAGTAACTGTATTTCGTTCGCATGCCTAGGCAAGGATCTGACGTTAAGAAGACCTCCAAGGAACAAGCCCCCACTGGTGAAATCATGCAGAGGATAGGATTAACAGATCCAATCAAGCCGTGTATCGACCAATGTCCTTTCTCAAACTTGCAGTGTTGATTTATCGTAATCACATTTTCAGAAATTCATTAATTATCATAAACGCACGGTGAAGATATTTACAAAGGAGTGCAGAAGCATTTGCAGAAAATTATTGATCACAACGTCCAATTTCATCACGACATGACCCAGGTTCTAATATTTACCAATTTGTCTATCCCGGGGTCCCCCAAAGATAGTTTTCATGATCCCAAATGTACAGATAACTCTTCCCCACTATTCAATCCTCGTGTGTGTTTTGTCATAAGGTCTATTATATACCTAGACTCTAGTCTACGTAGTTTTCTCAGCCGATCCCCTCCTCTGATGTTGACTGGGACAGAGTCTAGGCCATAGAGTTGCAGCTTCGTCCTATCCTTCTGATGTACTTCCGAGAAGTGGCGTGCCACCGGGTATGCTACATCTACCTTATCTACAGCCACGGGCCGTGGAGGGAGTTACAGTGCGGCAGGGAGGCGGGAGGGGGAGGGGTAGAGTGGAGGTACCTAAAAAACTGGCATATGGATAATTGCAGGTAAGTACACAATGTTATTAATAAAACGAAATTCGTAGCGTGCACAGCATCGCCAGTTTTTAGGTCCCTCCACTCTACCCCTCCCCCTCCCCGCCTCCCTGCCCCACCGTAACTCCCTCCACGGCCCGCGGCTGCTTATCTATGGCCCTCAGGTGTTCAAGGATTCAAATTTTGAGTTGGTGAATAGTACTTCCTAAGTATTGCAGCCCGCACGGGCAGACTAAGCAATACACAGCATAGGAAGTGCTACAGGTGATAAACTTAGTTATAGTTTTCACTTTGTTGATCCGCGGAAATTTATAACACAAAACTCTCTTGCTGTTGGTGCATGCCTTGCACCTACCGCAAGGAAAAAATCTTTTCATATCTTTCACAGTGTTACTTTTGCCTGGTATGACTTCTAAATGACTCCTAAATGTGTCTTTTAGTGATCTCGCTTTTCGAAAGGTCACTAATGGATGTCTTGGTATATCATCCTTAATGACAGCATCAGTTTTTAATATATGCCAGTTCTTTTTGAGCATTTTCCTTAGATGATTCGCTTCGGATGAATATGGAGTAATCATACGAAATGTACTTTTTTCTAGAGCTTTCTTAATGCTTTCTTTGGCTGCTAGCATTTTGTCTCTGGGTATCCCTCTTACCTTAGTTAGGGTGTTTTGGCCAGAGTGCTGGTTTGATAACTACTAGCACTGAATCTTGAAATACATTCTGAGGCAGCCGCCTCAAAATCCTCATACTTGGAGTTCTTCCTCTTCAATCTCAAAAACTCTCCATAGGGTATACTCTGGACGAGCTTAGGGGGGTGGTTACTGCTGGCTTGCAGCGTTGAATTGCCAGCTGTGCCTTTCCTAAATAAGGCTGTGTGCATAGTGCCTCCCTCCACGAACACCCTCAGGTCCAGGTAGTCCACTGCCACTGGACACACTGTACCTGAAAAGTGCAAGTTCAGGTTGTTGTTATTTAGGACCCTGATGTAGTCATGTGCCTGTTCTAACGTTCCTTGCCATATGATGAATAAATCATCAATATAGCGGTGCCATTGGACTACTCTGCCTCCTTGACCACCCTCTACGGTTCTGGGCACCTGCTCCTCCCACCAGCCAATGAACAAGTTCGCATAGCTAGGGGCAAAGCAGGTGCCCATCGCCGTTCCAGACCTTTGTCTGTGGAATTTATCTTCAAATAGGAACAGATTATTGACCAGACATAACTCTACAAATTCTCGCAGCATGCTCGAATGCTCCATAAATCTTAATTGCCTCTTTTTCAAAAAGAACTGTATTGCCCTCAAACCATGCTGATGTTCTATACATGTGTATAAGCTAGTTATGTCCACTATTACAAGTAAATACGAGAGATCCCATTGTATACTGGCAATTTTTGTCAAAAAGTCTTTCGTGTCCTGTACATAGGATCCTAATTGTTTGACAAATGGAAATAAATAATGATCGACAAAAATAGATAAATGTTCGGTCAAGCTGTTCATGGAGGACACTATTGGGCGTCCTGGAGGATTAGAGCTGTCCTTATGGAGTTTCGGAATATGGTAAAAGGCAGGTGTCACCGGGTTGCTACTCCGTAAATACATATGTTCATCTTTACCTCGCATGGATCGATCATACCATTTCCGAATCAACATATCATAAGCCATAATGCTCTCCTGATATTGCTCTTTAGATGACACCTCATAGTATTTCAAGTCCGACAATTGCCGCATAGCCTCTTCCTTATATTGCTGTCTCGTTTGGACGACTATGTTTCCGCCTTTGTCAGACGGCTTGATTACTATCGATGTGTCTTTCATTAATGCCTCCAAAGCCATTCTTTCTATGTTTGTTATATTATCCTTTGCTTTGTTGCCTCCTTGTCTAGACCTGAACTTCAATAAATCGTTGATCACAGCTTCTGAAAATACGTCGATTGCATCTGGGGGCATTTGAGGATTAAAAAGTTCAAGTTCAAGTTCAAGTTTGAGAATTTGTATAGCGCACTACTCACCCAGAGGGTCTCAAGGCGCTTGAGGGAGGGGGGTGCTTTATCGAATATCTATGTTTTTAGTTGCTTTCTGAAGGAGAAGTGGTTCTGTGTAAGGCAGAGGTGGGTGGGGAGAGAATTCCAGGTTTTGGCCGCTAAGTATGAGAAGGATCTTCCCCCCATGGTGGATCTATGGATGTGCGGAATTGCGGCAAGGGCTTGATTGGACGATCGTAGTTGGCGGGAGGGGATGTAGAAGGACATTCCCGTGTTGAGGCATTCTGGTCCTAGGTCGTAGAGGGCTTTGTGTGCGTGGGTGAGGAGACGGAACGTTATTCTCTTGTTGACGGGGAGCCACTGGAGGTCTTTCAGGTGTCCGGAAATGTGAGCTTGCCGAGTGATGTCCAATATGAGTCTGGCTGAGTCGTTTTGGAAGCGTTGGAGTTTTTTCTGTAGTTTGGCTGTGGTTCCGGCATAAAGGGCGCTTCCGTAGTCTAGTCGGCTTGTGACCAGTGCGTGAGTGACCGTCTTTCTTGTTTCGGTGGGGATCCATCGGAAGATTTTTTTGAGCATGCGTAGGATGTTGAAGCAAGATGATGAGACGGCGTTGGCTTGTCTGGTCATCGAGAGGGAGTAGTCCAGGATGAAGCCTAGGTTACGTGCGTGATCCGTAGGTATGGGTGCGGTTCCCAGGGCCGGTGGCCACCATGAGTCGTCCCAGGCAGAGGGGGATGATCCTAAGATGAGGACTTCCGTTTTGTCCGAGTTTAGTTTTAAACGGCTGTTCTTCATCCACTCTGCTACTTCTTTCATTCCTTCTTGTAAGTTGGTTTTGGCGGTGTTTGGGTCTTTGGTGAGGGAGAGGATCAGCTGGGTGTCATCTGCGTAGGAGATGATGTTGAGGTTGTGTTGGCGCGCGATTGATGCGAGGGGGCTCATGTATACGTTGAAGAGGGTGGGGCTGAGTGATGATCCTTGTGGTACGCCGCAGATGACTTCGGTGGCCTCTGATCTAAAAGGGGGGAGGCGGACTCTTTGGGTTCTTCCGGCGAGGAACGAGATATCCAGTCCAATGCTTTTCCTTGTATTCCGACGTTGCTGAGGCGTTGTATGAGGGTGCTATGACAGACTGTGTCGAAGGCTGCGGAGAGGTCAAGTAGGATGAGGGCAGCTGTTTCTCCGTTGTCCAGTAGGGTTCGAATGTCGTCTGTTGCTGCGATGAGAGCGGTTTCGGTGCTGTGTTTGGCTCGGAAGCCGGACTGCGAGGTGTCGAGGGAATTGTTGGATTCAAGGAAGGCGGCGAGCTGACAGTTGACAGCTTTCTCAATGACTTTGGCAGGAAAGGGGAGGAGCGAGATGGGGCGGTAGTTCTTAAGTTCAGTGGGGTCTGCTGTGTGTTTCTTCAGAAGGGCGTTGAGTTCGGCATGTTTCCAGCTTTCCGAGAAGGTAGCGGAGTTGAAGGAACAGTTGATGACATCGCGGAGATGAGGTGCGATGATGGAGTCTGCTTTGTTGAAAATGTGGTGGGGACATGGGTCGGTTGGCGATCCTGAGTGGATGGAGTTCATCAGGCGGATGGTGTCTTCGGTGGTGATTGGGTTCCAGGTGCAAAGGTTGTTAGAGTGCGGTTTTGGTTCGGAGGTGGGTGGAGTGGACTGGTCTCCGGACTGGTTTTCAAAGCTGTTGTGTATTTCGGCGATTTTGTTGTGGAAGAATGAGGATAGAGAGTCGCAGAGGTCTTGGGAGGGGGTGATGTCGTTGGTGCCGGCGGTGGGGTTGGTAAATTCTTTGACGATGTTGAATAGTTCCTTGCTGTTTTGGGCGTTGTTGTCGAGTCGATCCTTGAATGCTGATTTCTTGGTGGATCGGATCAGTTGATGGTGTTTGCGGGTGGCGTTCTTGAAGGTGGCCAGGTTGTCAGTGGTTGGGTTTTTTCTCCAGGCTTTCTCGAGAGTACGACAGAATTTCTTGGATTTCTTAAGGTCATCGTTGGACCAGGTGGCTTTTTTGCTACCTTGCTTGATTAGATGGTTTTTCAAGGGTGCTAGTTCGTCGGCGCTGTGGGTGATCCATTGTGTGAGGCTGGTGGCTGCTTGGTTTGGGTCCGATGATTTGGTAGGGGGGTTTTGGTGAAGCGATGTGAAGAGCTGGCCGGTGGTGATTTTGTTCCAATTTCTTCGAGGAATAGGTTGTGGGGGGTTGTGGGTCGTGGTCTTTTTGTAGTTGAAGTGAACGCAGCTGTGGTCCGTCCAAGGGAGAGCTGTGGTGTGATCGAAGGAGATGTGGTTGCTGGAAGTGAAGATAGGGTCGAGCGTGTGTCCTGCCAGGTGAGTGGGGGTGTCAACAAGTTGTTTGAGTCCGAGATTGGCCAGGTTGTCTAGAAGGGTGGTGGTGTTGCTGTCGTTTTTCTTTTCCAGGTGGAAGTTGAGGTCTCCCAGTAGAATGTAGTCCTCGGAGGGGAAGGCATGTGGGCTGATGAAGTCAGTGATGTCGTCGCTGAATTGTGTGCGGGGTCCTGGAGGTCTGTAGATGAGGGTGCCTCTGAGTGTGGTTTTGGGGTCGGTGTGGATCTGGAAGTGAAGGTGTTCGGCGGTAGCGAGGTTATCGTCGGAACTGGTCGTGATGCGGATGGTGTTTTTATGGACGATGGCGATGCCTCCTCCAGTTTGGTTGGTGCGATCTTTTCGGATGATCTTGTAGGCGTCCGGGATGGCTATGGCGATGTCAGGTGCTGATGAGGCGTTCATCCATGTTTCTGTAAAGAAGGCGACGTCCGGCGATGTAGCGTCGAGTAGGTTCCAGAGTTCAATGGAGTGTCTGTGGATCGAGCGGGTGTTAAGCAGGATGCACTTTAGGTAGTTAGTGTCAGAGCTCTGTTTAGAGTTTGTGGATTTGGTGTGGGTCCTGATGCAGTCGAACTTGCAGGAGTGGCAGGTGAAGGGTCCATGGGTGTGTCCTGGGGCAGCTTGGTAGCATTGTGGTGTGCGGCCGGGGTTAAGGGCTGAGAGGGTTGCGGCGTCGTACGTGAAGCGGGTGGGGAGGATGGTGCGGGGGCCAGGGGGTCCGGCGCAGGGCGCGGGCCAGGCACAGACGGGCATAGACGGGCTTACCTTTGGCGCACCTTCGGCGCACATAGGGCGCGTCCGCTGCGCGCGAAGGCATCTGTCATATGTGGATAGTGTAGGGGGCGGGGGCGAGGGAGGAGCATCTGGGAGGCGGGAGCGGGGTGGAGAGCCGGGCAGGGAGGCACAACAACAACAACAAAATGGCAGCAAGCCAAAAGCGAAACAGGATTGGGGCACAATCTGAATAAGCGCAATGAAAATGGCAGTGGCACCGGCACAATCAGGCACAAATGAATTATACAGGCAGCACAGTACAATTGAAGATCGTGAAAGCGCACTTTGGCAATATAGCGCTACGATATAATTATAATAAGCAAACAGGCAATAATAGTTGTGGGAGCAATGTGAGCTAGCAGACAGCAATCTGCAGTATTGCGCTACGATACCACAGGCAGGCGGAGCAGGGAGCAGCGTAAGGAGCGACCGCTTCTAAGGAGAACAGATACAGATTGGAAGGGGCTCTCATCTCTGTCTTGCTCGATTCCAATTCGTTTGGCCCTCTCCACTATGCTTGTTTCCAAGTATGTCATATCTTCCAATTCCAACCGCAAACTCTCCATTGATTCGATCCCTGATAAATCATTGCCTGTCAATGCATCAGTGGCTGTCATTCTAGTTTCCACTGTTTTGGTGTCTTTAATGTGTGGCCCCAATTTAAAATACTTGTGCAATTTTAACTTTCTAATGAAACAAAAGAGATCGATTCGAGTCTGCATATACTCCAGGCCTTTGCTTGGACAAAACGTTAGTCCCAGACTTAATACTTTATGATCTGTATCCATTAAAACTCTATCACTTAGATTTACTACAGTGAGATTCGTAGCGCCTATTGCCTCTTATTGAACTTCTTCTTGCAGTTCAGCCAGGCTTGTGCTCTTCCTCTTCCTCTTCCTGCCCCCTCCTCCACGACGAGTTTTTCTCCGTTTTCTTCTGGTGGTTTGTTATTCCCTCCCCGCAACCAGGATTGGCGTATGACTTTGAACTCGTCGTGAAAAGGGGTTGCCCCTCTACCCCTTTCCACCGATCGTCCTGTTCGGTCATCCCCAGACTCATTTTCATTTTCAGTCACCTCAGACTCAGATGTCTCTATTTGAGGTACTTCCATTTGTTTTGATCTTTGATTCAATTGTTTCCTAGGGGCATCGAACTTCCTTGCAAATAACAAGACTCTTCCACTGAGATAATCGTTTTCATCTCTAATTAACTTTTCCTGCTTTCTATTTTTGAATTTTTGTTCATATTTGGTCAGTCTCGCTTTCATTTGACATTTTAGTTCCTCCACTCTCACCTTATCTTCTTCCTTCTCGAGTTCGTTTTCCATACCCTGTATTTCTTTTAATATTGCATCTCTGTCACTCCAGGCATATTTAACTAATATTCCTAGGGTTCCTCTGCAATATTGTTCCGTATGTTCTGCCCAGTCAGTGAGGAGTTGTGGGTCAGGGTTTTCATAGGAAGGAACTGTATACACTCTTAGTCCCGTAGGAACCCTATTTTCATCAATATAACTCTGTAAACTGGTGGCCTCCCACCATTTACGAGTTTCGCGTTCATATAGCCTCTCAATCTTGGTTACAAGTTCATTTAATTTATCCCCTGTTATTCTTGGCTCCTGAACTCATTTGTGCCCCTCCACCGTGCCTTTTGAAAATGTCATGTGCCGCTACCCGGCGGCTACTTTCACAAAATATGCCTCCTTCGGATTCGGTTACTGCTCTGCTTTACTTCGCCCAATTGTTGCCAAAGTGTATCCAGAAAAGCGTCCCCTTCGCCTGGCCGCAATGTCCTGCTACTCATATAAAGGGTATGTTCTCACCGGTACTGCACTTTGGAGTCTCCCGTCGATTTCCATACCCAGCGGGTCCAGTGGTGCCTCCGTATAAATCCTCACGCTCCCAACAACAAAAGAAACCGAGGCACTCGTGCAGGCGGGTGCGGTTGGCGGTTGTGGTCAAACCGCTCTATATTCACGCTCAAACTCCTTTCTCTCCTCCAGAGTTACCGCACTCACGGGGATGCTTTTCAAAATACTTTATTCAGCAGACAGCCAAACAATGAACAAACGCGTTTCGGTGTAACGCCTTCCTCGGTTTTCATAACACACTGAGGGAGGCACGTTCAAAAACTGATAGTCTGGTTTCCAACACACTCCATTCAATTTATTCAAGAAATCACTAGTATCTCTTATGTATGTTGGAAGAGCCTCCATAAAACTGTGAAGAAAAAAGTCCACATATTTAGATATAGGCTCCAATAATCCGTTTTGGGCTCAGATGATCGGTCGCCCCGGTATAGGAGAGGTGCCTTTGTGAATTTTGGGCAGTAAATACAATGTAGGAGTAATCGGATGATCTTTCTTTAAAAATTCGAACTCCTTTTTACTTATTAGCCTATCTCTCTTCCATTGTGTCAAATTCTTATGGACTAGTTGCTTCACCTTGTTTAGTTCATTGAAGGAGGCCTTTCTGTAACATAATGGATCATTCAACTGTCTCTCAGCCTCTTTAATATAGACATCCCATGGCCATAGAACAACATTGCCACCCTTGTCAGCTTTGTTCACTATAATATTGCCATGATTGTTGATTTTACGAATAAGAGTGGAATATTGTTTGTCTCTATAGCTCCTATGCTTCTGATTCAGTGCCACAGTGCGATATTAGAACCTGGGACATGACGTGATGAAATTGGCCGTTGTGATCAATCATTCAGAGCTATACCAAAACTTAATCAGTTATAACAATTGGTGTGAGACCACTGCATCCTCGGACTTTGCAATGATTTTTCCTTCTGGTAAGTTTTAGGTAGGGGGAGTTTGGATGGCAATACGAATACAAGGACCTGGAATGCAAGGGCTACCCTACCAATAGTAACTGATGAAATTAATGTACATTCAGCTTTTGTGGTGTACTATTGTAAGCAGAGGGGTATTGTGGCTGGCAAGATTGCGGGTGTTAATTAAAGATTTCCAACCAAAGTATTTTGAAAAGCATCCCTGTGAGTGCGGTAACTCTGGAGGAGAGAAAGGAGTTTGAGCGTTAATATATATATATATTGCTCGTTGTTCTGGTGACTTGGGCTCTATCACCTGCGCCGAGGGAATCAATGCAAACTGGTTTTATTTAATCAGAAGATGATTTGGTATGAGGTGCCTTTCCGGGATGATAACAACACAGTGAGAATAGTGAAAAGCATAAATATCAGACTAACCATTGAAAGTGGCCTTCGATAATCTGACTTCCAAGTTCATATACATCGTTATTGTAATTGCATAGTTTTATGGTCATGGAAGTATATGTTGCTACTCTGCAAAAATAATAAAGATGAAATTAAGCAGTGTTTACTTCTAAGCATGAACATATAGTATGTGCAATAAAGGTCGTCAGCAGGTTCATCATGACTCTATAATTTCAAATTGAAATAATACCATAGTAAGGACAATATTATGGTAGTTAAGAAGCGTATTAGCTTGTGATTCATAGTCAATTGGATTGCAGTTCTATGTAGCTAATCCTATTCACTTCAACAGAGAGGCCACAATTTCTAATTGTAGCATAAATCACAGTAGCCATACATAGAGGAAAAGGGAAATGGGAAGAGAGAAAAAACACGCTTTCAAGGCTCTTGACCAGTGGCGGTTCCTCCAATAGGGCGGAGAAGCGTTGCCCACCCTGCTACCAGCAAAGCAAATGTGAACATTACAATTATTTTATTACCATTTTATTTCTCAGTGTGGCTAGCCTGAGCCAAGTGGTAGTGCGTGATGGGGCCTTTGTTGCTGACTGGCAGCGGGGGAGGAGGAGTTTAAAGTGCGCATGTCACTTTGGCAGGCTACCTTGCGATGGCCAGCCTGACTTGTGAATTTTAAACATCTCGAACACAAGCTGTCTTAGACAGCTGGGTGGAGAGCAGGCACAGGCCTACAGTGCCTGTAGGAAAGCTGAGCCAACTCATCCAAACCAATTATGTCACTTCTCTCATGCTTGTTAACAACATGAGAGGAGCGTCTGAATTGGTTAGGGAAGTTGGCTCTGAGACCCTTCACTGCCATGAAGCCACAGACTGCGGGACCGGAGAGGAGTACTTTATATTTTTTCATTGAAACTTGTTTTATTTTGCCCACTGTCCGGCAGTGTGAGAAACCTGCACTACCTTTCTTGTCTAAAATGTAATGCAGTTTTGTCACTGGAAATATAAGAAACAATGGCTATTATTTGTTTTATTGAAAATCCTTGCCATGTAGTCTTTGCGTATAACTCTTTTGGGCTCTAGGATGATCCTTCAGCGACTGCCAAACATGAACTGCTTTCGGAAATGATGAGTCCGAACTCATTCTTCTTTTAGAGTAAGTGCCAACGGTGTCCCTGGAAGAACATACTTCTCAATCATTTCCTCTTCCTTGCGGTGTACCCCAGGGATCATCGATAAGCCCTACCCCTTCAATATCTATGTAACTCCTCCAGCGTCCCTTGTGAAATATTTGGGTTGTCGCTAGTGTCATACACAGACGACACCCAGATTGTTGTCTCCCTACTCAGTAATGGTCCAGGTCTGAATGACATTTTCCGCAATTGTATGCAGGCGTTGAGTTCATAGATGGACAATAACTGTCTCAGGCTCAACTACTCAAAAACCGAAGTCATCCTTTTTGGAAAAAACACCTCTTTCTGGAACCCATCTTGGTGACCAGATGAATTAGATCAGTTACAAGTACCAGTGGAAAAAGGGAAAAACCTGGGAATACTAATTGATAATCGACTTACCTTTAAAGATCAAGTAAATAAGGTTTTCTCCACCACCTGATGGGAAAAAAAATTTGTTTGTTCCATCAATGGCTAAATATGCAGAACCAGTACCTACGCTTTACGGTGGAGCTTAACAAAGAAAGGATTTCCTTTTTGGATCTCTCCATCTATGCCACCGATACGGGCCTTGAAAGTGAATTGTTCCGTAAGCCTATAGCCAGGTACTCCCTTTTATTGTATGGGAGTCAACATCCCAAAGCCCTTAGAGACAATTTGCCTTATGGGCAATTTCTTAGAGTGAGACGCAATTGCTCAGAGAAAGAAACTTTTTCTAAACATGCAGAACTTTTAAGTCAACAGTTGAGCCAAAGACATTATCCCAAACAGCTAGTTAAACGTTCGCTGAAACGAGCAACTAATAACAATCGTCTTGCATTACTTGACATTCCAGTAGCCAAGCCACCTCTGGAACGTATTACCTTTGTGAGCACATTTAACACAAGGTCTAATCACATACAACGCATTGTAAAACGTCACTGGAGAATTCTAAATGCGGGCAATGATAAAATTGAACCTCCTTTGTTCGCCTTTAAGAGGGCTACAAACGTACGGGACAGGTTGGTACATACCCGTCCGAAAGATACACCCAAAAGGCCCGTTGGCACCCTCTGGGACCTGCCAGCAGTGACAGGGCATCATCCTTGTGGGTCCTGTTCGGTCTGTCCACAGACATCACGTACATTAGAACTAGACATTGGGACGGATCGACCATGGATATTCAAAAAATTCACGAACTGTAATAGCACCAATTTGATTTATCAAATAACTTGCCCATGTGATAAGAAGTATGTGGGAATGACGACTCGAAAGGTTCGAGTTCGAATGCAAGAACACAAGAGCTTGTTTAGATGTAAAGAAAACTGTGTCTAAGTTGACCAAACACTTCTTGGAATTTAACCATTCTGAGACAGACTTCATTTGGACTGTCCTGGACAAACCCTATATTCCATCCCATGTGAGTGACATATCGAATTTCTTATTCAGGAAAGAACAGAAATGGATATTCAAATTGTCTACTGACACATGTGGATTGAATGACGAAATACCCTGGGTGGCCTTAAATTGAATAAATCAGCCTCCCTGATTCATTTTTCAGGTGTTCCCATTGCTTCAGAATCATTGATTTGGGTTGGTCATCTAACGTGCCCACGCTTTATATCGTGCGTGGCAAGTGGAGGGTAATTTGCTCTCTAGCTGCAATATTGAGGACGAGGAGAGGCTGTTTATCAGGGAACCACAATATTATCCTAGATACATTGATGGAGCTAAAATTATAAAGAACTTTATCATTGATGACATCGGCTTAATCTAAGCCTATGTAATGTTTCATTCTTTTTTGGTTGTGAGCTTCAGCCATTTACCAGGGACTTGAGAATGTCACGTGATCTTGCAAGCAGTGACTGTACTACATATATTACCTCCCAGAAGCGACCATGGTGGCCTATAAGAAAGCGGGTATCAATATACGTCAGCTGAATGACCCGTTATACCAGTTAAATTTGCAGATGGAGTCTGTCCCGGTTTATTAGTTGAAATTTGGTTACCAGCAGACTACAAGGATAGATAAAGAGTAATTTCTTTTCTCCTTTTTCCTGTTCGGTTTATTACTAAGTCGGTGCACGTTAGAGTGAGTATCTTGAGAGCTTGCGCTCCTTGTTCCGAACGTTTACCTTGCACTGACTGAGGCAGCCTTCCGAACTACACAAACGGCACTGATGATGTCATATGGTAGTCCCGGTTTCACATCTCGCGGGACTACGCTATGACAGGAACAATGGCCGAGATTGTAATTCGTAGACCGGCGACCCTGGTAAGCTTGATACCGGCCTCGCTTTTACAATATCGACATTTAATTACAATATGGCAACGTTGTTACTAAGGGCCGACAGGAACAAAGCGGCGCGCTAACATCTGACACCGGCTGGGGCAGCTCCGCCCACTTCCTGTTCCCTTCAGTACTTGATCAGACTCACACTATGGCACCTCGCCTCCCACTGAGCTCAGGCGAGCGCAAAGGGGTCGCGACGGACAGGTGAGTCCATGGAACTAAGCGGTTTCAAATCTTCATTTGACTTCTAGACATAGTTCCTCTTCCTCTCTCGAAGGGGTGGAAATGTACTACTAAATCAGGCAGTCATTATGTAAGAGGCACTTTGGAGACTCAGGTGGTTTGTTAACCTGGTTTGTCCCTGTTTTTTGAGACTTTTAACTGTCCTCCAAGAGGTTTTGATTAAACAGGGGTAGAGGCAAGGACAGTACAAGTTGGTCTTCCCACTCCTCTTCACAGACACCCCTCCTTACCTTTTGTAGAGCGGGACCTCCTTCTATTCCTGAGCAAGGTTTCCAGGAGAGGTGAGGCATACTCCCTGTACAATGCGGTTGAGTATGATTTATTTTCTGAATATAAAACTCACGGATTTGGGGTTAGTTATGGTCTTAGTTCTTCCAATATGACTCATTTGTTGCATTGTTTGTTCCACACAGATGGCTGATACACCAAGTTGATACAGAGGAAAATTAATATTCGTTTGCACACTTATATCCTTTTTGTTGCACCTTTATAATGCAGTAGCAAGTATTTAGAACTGTGGCCCTGACGAAAGCCTTTGGAATTAGTCCAGTGTGGTTAAAACATGTTGGCCTTTTAACATGCAGCTATTTGGTTAAACTGCTTTACTTGCTTAGTTTTAATAAGGGAGAGAACAATGCTGATTAAAGTTTGTTCTTATTGTTGCTCTATTCTTTTTTAATACACACCACTTTTTCCTTTTTGCACTGCACAGTTCCCATTCAGATCATAGTTCTATGGTCATCACGGCGATTGAGGGTTTGACCCGGATGAGTTTGAGGCATGGCATGGTCTTATTGATTAAGAGACACGCCAGCCCTATCAGGATGACCAAATGATAATTATTTGATCTACACACTGTTGATGGGAATCCTATCTTTCTCTGTATGGGTCTGTTCAAACAATCGCAGTGAGTCATATGACTGTGAGGTTGTATTTCCTTCTTTATTATAGGTAGTCAGTTTGATCTAGCACCTTAGTCACTTGCTTACTTCTATAGGAGTTTAGTGTATCTAGGGATCATCAATTAGCTCCCTCCTGGACCCCCAGTTTGTTTTTTGTGACTAGACTGTTTGTTTGGGGAGTTCATCCTGAGGTGGTCTTTAAATAATTTCCCTGTGACCCTTGGTTTTACCTTTTGTTATTTAATTAGTGTCTGGACATCAACAAAATGATAGCCAGTATACCATCATGAAAAATGGCAGAGACCTCAATAACATTTTTTAAAATGGACAGGACAATTGGGGTGTCGTTAGCATAAGAAGTTAACGCAAGCCTTAGGATTTGCCTTGGAAAGCCAATAAACTGATAGATGATCCCTGCGGAACTCCACAGGGGAGAGAGAAAGTAGCTGATTCAAAGTTGCCCAGCACTAGTGATTGTGATCTATTAAGGAAAGATGTTAGCAGGAAATTAGCCCTATTCTTAATGCCCAGAGAGGTGATACGGTTGGTCAGCATCCTGTAATGTTTAACAATCATAAACTCTTAGAAAATACTTACACTCACTTGTCATGAGTGATGTCATGAGTGATGTCACTGACCATGTTATGAGTGATGTAATATGTGAGGTCATACGCAGTGCATTGTGGGGTTATAAGTTATAGCTAGCTCAGGTAATTATAACTGCTGAATTCCTATGGTGAAATCTGAACATAACTATAACGTTCCTGTAACTTTTTGTTTTTTTCATCGAATTTCTATGATTTTTTAAATTTTATTTCCTAACTATAACATCCCTGTAACCTTTTTTCAGAGAATAATGTTCCTGTAAACTTAGTTTTGTCAGTGAATTTCTAAGGTTTTTACATTTTTCTTTTCTAAATGTAATCTATAACCTTTGAGAGTGTGTGTGTGAATGGCTATATAAGTCAGAGAGTGGATGTCTGAGTGGCTGTATGGGTCTGTAAGTGGTTTTGTGTATGGTTTTGTGGGTGTGGGTGGCTGTCTCGGTCTGTATGTGAGTGGGTGCGTGAGTGACTGTGTGAGTCTGTGAGCGGGTGTTTGAGTGGCTGTATGTATTGGTGACTGGGTGCGTTAGTGTCTGAATGGGTATGTGAGTGGGTGCAAGAGTGTCTGAGTATGTAGGTGAGTGGGTATGTGAGTAATTGAGTGAGACTGTCAGTGGGTATGTGAGACTCTAAGTGGGTCTGTGAGGAGTGCATGAGTCTGAGAGCTGGTCTGTGAGTGGGTCTCTGAGTGGGTCTGTGAGTGTATGTGTGAGTCTCTGAGTGTTTCGGTGAGTGTATGCATGGGGCTCTAAGTGGGCTAATGAGTAGGCGTGTGAGTCTACGAGTGGGTCTCTGAGTGGATGCATAAGTGTCTGTGTGGGTCAGTGAGTAGGTGCATGAATCTCTGAGTGGGTCTCTGATTGGTTATGAGAGTGTGTCTTTGAGAGGCTGTGTGAGTATCTGTGTGGGTCTGTGAGTGGGTGCATGAGTATCTGAGTGAGTCTGTGAGTGGGTGTGTGAGTGTCTTACTGGGTCTGTAAATGGGTGTGTGAGTCGGTGCATAGTTGCCTAGAGTCTCTGAGGGTAAGAGAGTATGAGTGTGTCTGTGAGTGAATGCATTAGTATTTGAATCAGTCCGTGAATGTATTTTATTTTTACTTTCAGCAATATGTGCAAATTAGTCCAAATGTTACATGGGGGGCTGCGCTGAGTGTGGCGACGCATACTTGAATATCCCACATGGAAAAAACAGTTTTTTTGTGTGTTTTACACATAATGACTGTTTCAAACACCCATACACCCATATATTCCACCCATGAGGTCAGGGTACCTCTACCTCGACCCCTTATATTGCTTTGAATAAAAATGTACAGCCCTTGTAGTTTGCTGTCTTTACCACTTCTGTAGTGGACAGAAGCCTCTGGGTTGAGCTCACCGGTCAAGTTACAGCAGTATCTCACCCTGGTACATTAAATTGATTTATTTGGCAGTTTCCTTCCAGTTTTCCGTCCATGAGAACTCATGTCCTATTAAAAAACAGAGTCAGGTTTTGGTATTTATTTTCCATTTATCTAAATTTAGAAAAAAACAAATCAATAAATAATTAAACTTAATATCAGTTCCTTTAATTCCATCCTGTTACCATAGAGACCAGAATCACATACTTGATAACTCCCAGATGCAACAAAGCGAACTCTGGAGGCTCAGGACATTGATAGAGGCATTTCAGCTTTTCACTGCAGTCACTTCTCATCATCTCATCATCATGGTCACACCCGCTTTGAGAAATTCAACAATACATGCTGACATAAAAAGCTTTTAGAATTCAATTGAAAAATAAATGAAGCCTTGCTGTTCAAGCAGCACTGGCAGGTTGATTGCAGAGTTGTGGAAATCATAGAACTTTGTAACTTAAACTTCAAACTGATCAAAGCATGGACCTTCATCAGCAACTTCATAACACCTTCCTCTCTAGACTGTCTTTTGAACTGCCATTGGTGCACGTAGCCTACCACCACACACCAAAAATGCACTGGAACATGTTAAAATGTTTCACCATTATTGTTACTGTACATGTAGGTATGTATGGCAGCTTCTCGCTTTCGTTTCGTCGCCTCTTTTCCGCCAACAAACGAAAGTGGATCCAAGGTAAGTGCAATATTATTTATTCACCGCTCAACAAGTCTCGCCATTACGCGTTTCGGCAGTCGCATGCTTTGATCACATGACAGCGTAAGGGATTCAGATCACCAAATTTAAAGTGCTAGTGCAGTCAAAGTCATCAAAAAAAATGAGAAAAAATACTTTTATCACAGTATCTTCCAAGTTGAATAGACGTTACTGTTATTGTGATAGTTTGTTAAATGCCTTTTCACAATTCCATCAAGATAATACTTGTTGCTATTTTGCTTTGAAAACCATAACTAATTATAAATGGCCTTATTCATATTGTTTCCATCGGTCATACATTTCTTGCATCTATGCTGTACAACACCAGTGAACATTAATCCATACACATTTCATTATCTGACAAAACAAAACTAATATGTGATTATTCCCTATTTGGGAACTAATATATTACCTAAGTGCTGTGTTAAAAACTAAGAAATAAGAAAAGTGCTAGTGATGAAAAATCTTTTTGTATTTTCTGAAGTTTCCGTGTCCTATACTTGTGGGCTCTATTTGTATTGCCATAATATCTTTCACCTTAATAATGGCGCACCCCTGTACTAGTATGGACACTGAGTGCAAATATTGGCATGTGCAACTAAGCAAGTATATATGGAGAGACTAATAGATTCATTACACAATTGATTCCCATGGTTGTAAACATAGGCATAAATATGTAAATAAATAAATAAATAAATACATGTACTATCCTTAAATATACAACCCGATTGTTAAAATCATCATAAAATTGCTTAATTACTTGTCTATATTGTATGGATTAAATATTCCTGCAACTAAAATTCCAAGAAGAAATATATATATATTCTATGTAAGTCCTGTCTGGATGATAAGAAACACACATATACAAGTTAGAGATCATAATTTGCCACGTCACTGAGCTCCAGATTGCCTACAGGAGAATTCTCGGTAAAAAAGGGTTTCATAAAAATGTGTAAAGATCCTCACTCGTGTTGAGACCCCCTGGCTGTTTGGTATCTAATTCCAATATGAACTGAGTTTCCAGTTGTCTCAGCTTCGCTTCCCTGTTTCCCCCTCTTTTTTCTAGTGGTATGGCATCTAACACATAGGGGTCCATTAGGATGTCGGGCGGTGGCACCACTGCTGTGGTGGCGGGGCGGAAAAACAGCTTTTTCCGCCCGCGAGCAGCGGAACTCACGTCCGCCACATTAAGATAGGTAAACACAGGTCATTTCCCGTCTGCCGCGGAGTGCCGCGCACCGCCATCAAAGTGTGCCCGCCACCGCAGCGGTGGGAGCCTATCGAGACCCTCCGCCGCGCCCGATGATGTCCGCCCCGCTCGACAAATTAGGATGGCCCAAACAAGCAGACGCACCGTAGCGGAGACACCGCACAGCTGAAGCAGGCGGAAAGTCGACAGCGGAGCACGAACGCCGAGACCCGACATGAACCCCATGGACCCAGCCCTCCACATGCATCCGGTCATGTACCTGCTGCAACACTATCGCCAGATGGGCCGCCGCGGACGCCGCCGCAGGTACGCCACTACACATATGCACCACACAACACACATGCCGACACAGGGCCCAAGCACCACACTGGCATCCTGCTGGGGGGCACAACACATCCACATGGGCACCCACACATCACCCACCTCACAACAAGGCACCCCACAGCATCCGGAACACACAACGTCTGCCAACCAGCAGCAACGTTCCGGCCACGGTTACGTCACCGCCGCGGTCAACACATGCGCACTATGCAGAAGGCAAGGCCACACCAAGGCATGGCCAGGGCACCAACATCACAGGGACACCCCACCCCAAACCACACTGCACCCCACCCGAGCTAGCCAAAGGCCAGGTGCCTATCCCATGCACCCCCATGCACACCAACAAACACTGTAACAACAAGCACAATACACACACACTGCAACACACAACCAGGGACACAGGCACTGCAGGATTGGCTGACAAGGAACACACAACACCAGTGCACACCCCACAGTCCACACAATTGCATGCAATCATCCACACAGGGCAAGACAAAAGAAAACAACAGGCATACAACTCCTGCTGACACATGTGTGTCTCACACCATACAGGGGCACACATACATACACTACAAACTAACACCCTTCACACTGCACACCTCTGCCACACCCAACACCACACATGCCATGTAAGCCATGCCACCAGGACTAAGGGCCAAAACAAGATGACCATACACATACATGCCTGGGCACACAGAAAAGAAAACACAAACATACCTCATGACATCACAGACAGCTACAAAACCACTGAACAGCTGCACACCCTGTGCTGCCAGTGTCCCCCAAGGTGACCTGTGAACAGTGGATGCAGCAATAGCAAATCACCAACAAGAAAACTGCATGGCCTGTAAAATAGCCATCACAGAGTACAACTTCAGCAGGGCCAGAATGGACTGAAGACCCTGTCACCCCTGTCTAAAAATCAGATGGCCACAAAGAGCCTTGCAATGGTGAACTGAAAAATAGAGCATGGTACACAATCAAGCTAATGCAAACAAGAAAAGGACTTTAATCAGCAAGGAGACTGACAACACACACACCAGAAGTATCTGTATGTATTTATATATTGCACAGATGTAGCAATACAACATTAGTAGACAACAGCAAGCCACAAAATCATGTACAAATGGTAGAGACTATGCACAGGTCAAACACAAACAGGAAGTGCAGAGTCCATGGCAGGTGACACAGCAAGTACATGAGAGGCTGCACAGGGGAGAGTACAGCACATCAGAGCAACAGGCCCAGAGTCCTTGGCAGGGGAGAGTACAGCACATCAGAGCAACAGGCCTAGAGTCCTTGGCAGGGGAGAAAGCAAGTACATGAGAGGCTGCACAGGGGAGACTACAGCACATCAGAGCAACAGGCCCAGAGTCCTTGGCAGGGGAGACAGCAAGTACATGAGAGGCTGCACAGGGGAGAGTACAGCACATCAGAGGAACAGGCCCAGAGTCCTTGGCAGGGGAGACAGCAAGTACATGAGAGGCTGCACAGGGGAGAGCGCAGCACATCAGAGCAACAGGCCCAGAGTCCTTGGCAGGGGAGACAGCAAGTACATGAGAGGCTGCACAGGGTTGAGTACAGCACATCAGAGCAACAGGCCCAGAGTCCTTGGCAGGGGAGACAGCAAGTACATGAGAGGCTGCACAGGGGAGAGTACAGCACATCAGAGCAACAGGCCCAGAGACCTTGGCAGGGGAGAGTACAGCACATCAGAGCAACAGGCCCAGAGTCCTTGGCAGGGGAGAGTACAGCACATCAGAGCAACAGGCCCAGAGTCCTTTGCAGGGGAGACAGCAAGTACACGAGAGGCTGCACATGGGAGAGTACCGCACATCAGAGGAACAGGCCCAGAGTCCTTGGCAGGGGAGACAGCAAGTACATGAGAGGCTGCACAGGGTAGAGTACAGCACATCAGAGCAACAGGCCCAGAGTCCTTGGCAGGGGAGACTGCAAGTACATGAGAGGCTGCACATGGGAGAGTACAGCACATCAGAGCAACAGGCCCAGAGTCCTTGGCAGGGGAGAGTACAGCACATCAGAGCAACAGGCCCAGAGTCCTTGGCAGGGGAGAGTACAGCACATCAGAGCAACAGGGTTAGCAACACACCCAGGTCACAAACAATGGTCTTGGCTAGCACACCTGTGTGGGGCACAGGTGTATGAGGGTGTTTCCAACTCACTCCTGGCTGTCATGCGGACTGGGACCTGGCTGTGTGTCAGGGACAGCAGGCCCACTTGACTGGTGTGACAGAGGCCCATGTGATGTGGTAATAACAGAGGGCCTGCAAGGTGGAGGGCTGTGTGGACCAGGTGGCACTGTGGCACGTGGAGGTGGAGTCATGCACACCCCTGACATAGTGTGGGTGGGAGAGGTTGGAGCGGTGCCCTTCCACTTTTTGGGAACATGAAATGGCTTCCCTGTCTTGGGGCTGATGGGAAGTGGTGGTGACACAACAGGCACACACACCAACTGTCCCACATCAGGGGCAGACACTGGCACCCCCTCTGGTGATGTGCTTGATCCTGCAGAACGCTTGGGCTGGCTACGCCTCCGGACCACCTTACCCCCTCTGGAAGGTGTACCCCCTACAGTGCCCACCTTCCCACTCCCCCCAGGGGTGGTGTCTACAGTGCCCTCCTGTCCCTTCTTGCCAGGGCTGGTCACAACACTGCCCTCCTTTTCCTGAATCACTGGCCTGGACACAACACTGCCCTCCTTTTCCTGAATCACTGGGCTGGTCACAACAGGGCTCTTCTCTGCCTCAATGACTGGGCTGGTCACAACAGGGCTCTCCCCTGCCTCAATGACTGGGCTGGTCACAACAGGGCTCCCCTCTGCCTCAATGACTGGGCTGGTCACAACAGGGCTCTACTCCACCTGCCTCGATGTACTTTGTTTTGGGGTTGATGTGGTGGGTGGTTGTGTCCCTGTGCTGCCCCCAGGTGTAGCCATGACATGCCACACATCCTCTGTGGGCATAGGTGAGTCCATTTCTGGTGATGCCTCTGCAGCATGTGAACCTGATGTCTGCCACAATGATCTTCTGGCCTTGCTCTTCTGTGACTTCACCTTGTCTGTGCATATTGGGGGGGCCCTGCTCTTCTTTGGGGATGGAGTCTGTGGACGGGATTGTTTGGTTTGGGTCTGACCTGTGCTCCTAGTGTTGTAACGTTTAGTTGACGTAGGTCCCAAGTGGTCACTGTCATCTGATGTGGCCACTGAATGGGTGGACGTCACAGGCACCTGAGCTGCAATGGGAGCATGTACCTGTTGGAGGGCTGATGTGATTGTGGCTGACAATGCCTGGACTGTACGGTGCAGCCCACCCACGTCAGAGTGTATGCCCTCCATGAATGCTAGAACCTGGCCTAATTTGTTCTCGTGGGCACTGAAGGCATTGAGCAGGGCGGTCTGGCCCACGCAAAGTTGGCGCAGGAGCTCTACGCACTCTGCACTGAGGGCAGCAGGGGGGACAGGTACAGGTGCAGCGGTGCCATGTGTGAATGTTACACGTCCCCTTTTAGTAACACAGATATGGCCAGCACCAGAGGAAGTGGATGGGAGGCTGGGCAGTGGCCACTGGGTGTCAGATGCTGCAGCAGACTCCCCATCCCCTGTGCCTGCCAACAGGGACGCATCCCCGCTGGCATCAGATGAAGTGGTACTCTGTGTCTCAGCCACAGATTCCTCATGCACACTCCTGTCATCCTCAGGAGCGCTGGTGTGCTCAGTGTCACTTGGCTCAATCTCACTCGCCTCCGCTGCCGCTGTCGTGCTGGTCTCGCCACCACTTGTTTCAGGATCATGTACCGCCGTGGCGTCTTGCGAATCTGCATTAGTGAGAGAAACAGGGTTGTGTAAGTGTCATCATCTGGTCACACAATTTCAGATCAATGCAGCACAGTAGAGGCCTAGAGCTACATGTTAACCACCACACCCTGCAATCACTGTGCATCTACTCCCTATATAGACCACAACAGTGCCTGTCATGCAGACAAACTGCCATGAGTGAGGCATGTCCATGCAACACAGCACTATACCCTGCCCATGGATGGTGTTCCCCCAGCCCACGTTGACCTGCCCCATGGACATGATGTAGCCACAACACACATCACCGCTTACAGCCCTACAGGGAACCAGAGGGGACCACACACACCTGTATTGACTACAAATGCCACAATGCCAACTAGTAGGTTATAATGAAGGGGTTCTGCCCACATCACCCTCCCATACTGGAGCAGAGGTCATCAAAAAGATGAAAGAGTAGAAAAAAACGGTATAAAGGGATACATTTCACATTTAATGTTAGGAATCAAGAAACATTTAAATTATCTTGTTCTATACAACTTAATGTAACCACATCTAATTAAACAAAATTTATATGGACATAACGGCGTACCCTAAGAGAGGTAATAGAAACCTTTCTCAAAATATATACACTCCCACTTATGCGTGATATAGATCTGAAAGGAAGTCCTAAATGGCGCCTGAGAAAAGAATTCTCTCACAAAACTACCTAAATAAGGCGCAAGGAGTTGAAACAAGTACAAATAATGATAGGGGGACTCCTTCAACACAGAAGTGTCGCCGCAGTCGCGGTCGCGTTTCCGCCAGTAGACTCTTTATGGCTTCATCAGGACAGGGGTACTTGCAGAAAACCTATCAATAAACATTCCACTCCCACCAAGGGAGGGCAACAAGGGAAGAAATCCTCTCAAAATAATGCCCGGGGCCCTCTCGGGCACTCACTGGCGTGCAGGGTCCACTTGTCCAAATGAATGGGGAGATAACATGTGTGGAATGCGTTAAATGGCACAAGGAAGCAGGGCGGCAAAATTACGCTCCTACAGTTCCTTACAATGGAGTCGCACTGGCTCAAAAAGCGGCATCAACACTCCACAGGCAAACAGCTCACAAGTTCGTCTAGCTACACCGCCGGGGCCAGGCGGTAGGAACCGCGACTCATGAGGCGGAGCATACCCACCACCATATACACATGTCCATATGCCAATGGCTACCGCACTTGTGAAGGGGGTGGTGCTGGGTTCACACCTCAGGGGACCGGCGGTAGGTACCGCGACTCATGCGGCGGAGCATACCCACCGCCATATACACATGTCCATATGCCAATGGCTACCTTGGCTGGGTAGATGGTGGTGCTGGGGTCACACCGCAGGGGACCGGCGGTAGGTACCGCGACTCATGCGGCGGAGCATACCCACCACCATATACACATGTCCATATGCCAATGGCTACCATGGCTGGTTAGATGGTGGTGCTGGGGTCACACCGCAGGGGACCGGTGGTAGGTACCGCGACTCATGCGGCGGAGCATACCCACCGCCATATACACATGTCCGTATGCCAATGGCTACCTTGGCTGGGTAGATGGTGGTGCTGGGGTCACACCGCAGGGGACCGGCGGTGGGTACTGCCATTTTTGTACACATTGCTGTGTATGTCAATCAAGGACACTGTATCAGCACCCTGCAGCAACATGGTGAAGGGCACATCATTGTACACACGATGCCACACAGCCATGTCATCCACAGGTGGACGCACGCTCAGTGTGAGACACTTTGGCCTGTGGTTCAGCCATTTTAGTAAGAAAGTTGATGGCTGATGATGATTGACAGACTTCAGCTGGTGTAAATGATGTTGTGACGTTTAATGTGTTGTGGGTCAGTGCAGACCTTGACCTGGATGGTGTCACTGCATTGTATCGGACCAGACTTGTGTATTCACAACTGCTCATGCACACAACCAGAAGTGTCCCTGCTACTGTGATCATTGTGTTGATGAATGTGTTCCGACTTTACATGATGCATTGAGGTGTGGCAGGTACAGCAGATGGGTATGATAGACATGGTAAGTCACAATACATTGGCGGCTCTTGCTGCACCTTGTCTGCACATGTGAATTTTTCATCCATTATATCCGCATTCACTGTCCCAGATGTGTTTGTGGCACTTGTGTATTGTCACTGGAGAAGCGTGCCCTCTGTGTGTAGTTAATGGGCAGCCATGTAACCTGATGTGCCATGCATCTCTCTGGAACTCGTTGTTTTCCCATTACATCATTGATGCTTTGTGCTATGCTCATCTCATGATGCTTGTCACTGACATATTCATTTCACTCCTCAACTAGGAGGAGGCCGAATCTACTACGTCACCTGACAGTGCTGCAGGACATGGAGAATGAGGCAATCATCAGGAAATTCAGGCTGGACAGACCAACACTGAAGATCCTGTGTGACACTCTGTTCATCACCACCCCCTTTTCTGAATCATTTTGTCCACCATAAGCGTGGAAGGGTATACTCAGATGTGAGTCCCTTGCTCATTGCACCATCAGGATTCAAGCAAGCCGGGCCGACGACGGCTGAAATGCCAGAAACCGGTCCCCGGAAGCTTGTTTCCTTCCCAGTATAAGAATTGGCTTGGTAGTTTGGTTTGCCCTGTTCCCATCATGCACTGGGACAGGAACAGACTAATTTGCATGTAGCCAGGTTCTGAGCTGGGATGGTGCAGTGAGCTAAAAAACGGTGATGGATCAAGCCCTGATATTTGGACTGGGTAAGAGTGGTCTGCTTAATTCATCTCTGTTCATCACCACCCCCTTTTCTGAATCATTCTGTCCCTCTGCAACGCCACTTGCTGGCCCATGAGGTCCACCATCTGTCCCAGACGGTTATCGATGGACCTCATCAGCAGGATGAGCTCCCTTAATAGTTCATCAGACCGGCCACTTTGTCCCTGGACCTCTTGATAGGCCTGCACAACTCTGGTGAAGTGGTCCAGGGATGGTGTCCACTCCTCCCGAGGTCTGGTGGTGTCCCTGGCCATCCCACCTGCTCTGCTGCCACGGACATCTTCCCTCGCCACTGGGGGGCCACGCACTCTCTCCCTGCCCTCCACAGGTGTTGCTGTGGGATGGTCATCCCTAGGGACCGGGAGGGTGCTGCAGGTGGTACTGGTGGTACTGGTGGTGTTGGTGTTGGTGGCAGTGGCGGTGGTGGCGGTGGTGTTTGTGGTGGAGGCAGAGGCCATGACAGCAGGGGTCTGCTGCGTTGTTGTTGCAGCAGAGGTGTAGGTGGGGAGGATGGGGGCCTGGGACCTCTGGGTCTGTTGCAAACCAGATGGGCCGGCCTGGAGCTCATCATCCAAACTGTCCTGGGAGTCCACATCTGAGAGTCCATCTGCCGGGGGTGGAGACTGGCTCTGCTGGTCTTTGGTGTGGTCCTCAGCAGTGATTTCTTCATCACCTGTGGAGTAGCTGGTGAGTGGTCAGTGTTTGTGTCATCTGCATGTGATCATCTGTCTGTACACTAGTTATATATGCAGTCATCAGTAGTACAATTTATGGCAACACCGTGTAACATTTCATAGTGCAGAGGGACCATATGGAGTCATACATGTTGAAAGTCGATGCATTGCGTGCAGTTGTTGTTGGTTTTCTAGATGCAGGTCCCCCACACACACTTTATGAAGAATTACGGTAGGTACGTACCTGTTAGGTGAGTGTGCAGGGTGCAATGGCTGACAGTTGCTCCTGGGTGGGGGAGGCCTCCATGCTGCTGGGGTGTGGGCCAGGGGGGATGCTGGGGGTTGTGATAACACCCTCCCACGCCCAAACAGTGCTCCAATAGAATATGGCTACCAACCTGTGAGTCTGTTTGTTAAACAGTGCAATGGCTGACACATGCTCCTGGGTGGGGGAGGCCTCCATGCTGCTGGGGAGTGGGCCAGGGTGTATGGTGGTAGTAGTAGTGCAGGTCTCCCTCCCCCACACACCCGCCCAGTGAAGATGGCTACCAACCTGTGAGTCTGTTTGTTAAACAGTGCAATGGCTGACACATGCTCCTGGGTGGGGGAGGCCTCCATGCTGCTGGGGTGTGGGCCATGGGGTATGGTGGTAGTAGTAGTGCAGGCCTCCCTCCCCCACACACCCTCCCAGTTAAGATGGCTACCAACCTGTAAGTCTGTTTGTTAAACAGTGCATTGGCTGACACATGCTCCTGGGTGGGGGAGGCCTCCATGCTGCTGGGGTGGGAGCCAGGGGGAATGGTGGTAGTACAGACCTCCCTCCCCCATACAGGCCTCCTAAGCAGAGTGTCTGGCTACATGTTGGGTGGGGATGGACAGTGTAATGGTGTTTGGGTATTGAAAGGAGGTAATTCTCATTGTGGTGTTAAACATTTGTCTGTACTTACCAGCCTCCGCTCCCCCGGCTACTCCTGTGAGACTCTCAGGAAGCAGGATGGCAAGCACCTTCTCCTCCCATGGTGTTAATGTCTTCTGTGGGATGGGAGGGCCACTGCCAGTCACGTTTGCCAGTGTCCAGTTCTTGCTCCTCCTCTCCTTGACAACCCTCTTGAGATCATGCCACCGCTTCATGATCTCCTTCTTGGATCTTGGGGTGGCCCCTACTGAATTCACCCTTTGGACTATCCTTTCCCACATTTGTGTCCTGGTGGCTAATGGTGTCTGTTGGACCAGGCTACCAAATATTTGTGGCTCTACTCTTACAATCTCGTTGACTATGACTGTCAACTCACTCTCGGTGAATTTGGGCATTTTTTGTGATGTCATGGTGTGTGGGGGTTGAGGTGTTTGTAGGTGCAGGGGTGTGTGGGTGCAGGGGTGTGGTGATGATGTGTGAGGTGTGTTGTGTGGTGGGGGTTTGTTTGTGATGGTGTGATGGTGGTGTTGATGGTGGTGGTGGGTGGGTGTGTGTGCTCTGCTCTTTTGCCTCTCCTGTCAGATGTGGTGTATGGCCTTCTCTTCTGGAGTGATGCAAAGGATTTTGGTCAGTGCAGGGGGTGGCTTTGTACTCAGCTGTGTGGGTGTGTCCAATTGGATTTAGGTTGTCAGGTCTGTTGTGGGAGTTGTTCTGTGGTTCTGTGTATTTATTTTCGTTATTTGTGTTTCTGTGTATGTGTGTTGTATATTTTGGGTGCAGGGCTACTTTGTTTATGCAGTGTTAGGCATCACTGCTGTGTTTTCACATCGACCGCCATGTTTTTCATGTTCGTCCGCAGCGGTGGCTTTGCTGCTGCTTGACCGCCATTTCTCCCATTCACTCCTGCGTGCGACCGCGGCGGTCGGTGTCGGCAGTTCCGGCCGCGACACCCTCGGGGATATCGTAATTTCCCGTGCACTGTCTACGCTGTACCTGTGGACGGTTTAGTCTTTTCCGCTGCTTTTCCGGCCGCCGCGGTCGGAGTTTTGGCATCACCACACGCGCCGGGCGGTTTTATTTCGGCCGCTACCGCCGCGGTCTGTTTTTTGTGGCGGTTGATCCTAATTCGACCGCCGGTTTTTCCGCGGTCATGGCAGGCGGTTGTTTTCCGCCTCCATGGCGGTCGGGGTGGTTTTACGCCCGCTATCCCAATGGGCCCATTAGATATTATTAAAAAATAAATATTAACTTACTTACCTAAAATTACATTTTTTTGTTGTCTATATTCTGTCCATCGATTTTTTTGCTGTCTATATTCTGTCCATTTGATATTTTGTCCATTCTATATTTTGAATTCGATATTACTGCTATTCAATTCGATATTTTTGTGGTCTATATTCTGTCCATTCGATATTTTGCCCATTCTATATTTTTTTATCGATATTTTGCCCATTCTAAATTTTTTACTCGATATTTTGACTGTATACCGGCCAAAAGAAAAGTTTAATGATTCTTGTATCTCAAGAGATTACAAATCTGCCAATAATGCTAAAAATTGGAGAAAGTTCACCATCCCATATGGTGAAAATTCTCACAACCAACGTGTTCAAAGGAATCGATGAAATCCTGTGTGGTATAAGGATTATACATTTGACTAGATGTGTATATTAATTTCTGAGTATTTACTCATGCTAGTATGAAATTACTTTCCTGTTTTCTGTGCAATTTTCGTTATGTGAAATGTTATTATATATGAGAGATATTTTCTTGTTAATCTTTGTATTTTATTAACTTTGGAAGTTTGTTTATTTAAGGGTTGTTTATTTATTCATAAAAATATTTACGATGGGGAATGTGTGGTGTTGCTGTCATTTCTGGAATCAAGAACACCGCTGTGTTCGGTATTCCAAGAGAGACAGTTAAGACCCAGGCTTCAGATACAGACGTGTCTTATCTACTCTGTGAAATAAATACCTATAATTTCACCTACCACTCGACTGGGCCATCTCTGTTATTTCAATGGGTTCCTCAGGGCTAAAATCGGCCTGGGCAGGGCGGCCGCGCAATTCCCCCTCCTTATTTTATTTATTTTGACATAAAGTACAGGCCCTGGGGCAAGGGGTCCCGTGGCTGATTTTGGCCCAGGGGATGGTGTCCCCTCGGCCAAAATCGACCTTGGGAGGGGTGACTATGCAGCCCCACCTGCGATGTAAAATAAAAATATAATTTTCTTTAAAAAGCCTGGCAATTCGCTGGAGGCCCTGCCCCTTTCTCTACTACTCTGCTAATGCACCTTCTGGCATGCTGCTGATTGGGGGATGAAGTCCCCTCGACAGCTGAAGGTACTTAGGGGCCAACAAGATTTCCTGTTACCTCAAGTAATACCCACACAGTCGGATTGTTAAGAGGTCTTTGGAGGCCACACCCTCTTTCTCCACCACTCTGCAAACGTGGCTCATGGTGCACTACTGGTTGGGGGATGAAGTCCTCTTTACTCCTGAGGGACCTTGCGGGCCAAGAAGCCCTCGTGGTACCTCCTGTATGTCCTACACAGTGGGACTCCTGCGAGCTGGTTGGAGGCCCAGCCCCCTTTCTCCACCACTGCAAACGTGACTACATGTTAAAAAAAGGTCGAAAATCAAGAAAAAAACAAAGGTTACAGGGATGTTATAGTTATTAGATAGAATTTTCTAAAAACGTAGAAATTCACTGAAAAATAAAATGTTACATGGACATAATACTTAGGGTCAAATTTCAAAACCAGTGAAATTCAGCAGTTATAGCACTGCTTATGACCTCACATATTACATCACTCATGACATGGTCAGTGACATCACGGATGACATCACTGATTGTAGATTGGAATCAAGAAACAATCGATTTACAAACAAAAACACCCACAGGTTTGACTAGTAGTGAAGAACTGGGGGTTCACTTGTGAAAGCTGATATAAGATCTATAGGACACCTTGGAAATGAAGTAGACAAGGGTCACTAGACAATACTAGAGTGTCCATATAAGAGAAGACAGGAGAACAGTAGGTTTCTTGGAAATGCCCGATGCTGTACAAGATAGCAAGGTATTGAGTGCCCCGAACAAAAAGGATAAATTACCTGCGAGAATGAGATCAGGATATTTATTTGAATGAATGCCCATGTAGGGCAAAAGTAAAGATTCTGGGTTGAATTTCCACACATCTGTGGGCACCATAGCAGTGGAGGGGGAACCAATAATGGTTATATTACTTAAATATCATGTGATGAACATCAAAAAGTAACAAGTATAATCAAGACTGTATAAACATGAATTATAATAAACAGTTCTCACTGATGAATAAGTATACATTTGTATACTGCTAGAAGGCGTTAATTTTAATGCATAAACATGAAGTCTGTCTTGGATTTCGTCAGTATGAGGTAATTAAGTTATATAACATGAAAAAGTGAAAAAATGGCGCTCGCCAATGTTGATAAAGGCACTGTGCTGAAATGCATCTGTTTTGTCTGCACAAATGGTCCAATAAATGGATATTCTTCTCTCATGAGTGCTGATCTCAAATTCCTGTCGGGACCATTTTATATATATATATTTATTGTTGTTTAAGTGTATTTTTGGGTTGTGGAGGTCGGCTATATATATATATATATATATATATATATATATATTCACTGAAAAAACCATAGGTTATAGACCATATATAGTTAGGAATTAGCATTTACAAAACCTTGAAAATTCACTGAAAAAACCATAGGTTATAGACCATATATAGTTAGGAATTAGCATTTAAAAAACCTTATTTTACTCACACAAAACCATTGAAATTCCATATATAGTTAGTTGCAGTAACTATATATCGCGCACCCGCAATCCACTGCTGATCATGTCACATATTACATCATTCATGACATGGTCAGTGACATCACTGATGACATCATCTAGTGTCTGTGTGTTTTTGTAAAGTTTAAATATGTTTTACATATTGAAGAATGAGTGGATGTATGGAAGACTGAGTGTGTGTGTGGCTGGCTGGGAGGTGTGTGACTGTGCATATCAATGTGTACTTGTATCAGTGATTGTATAAGAGAGTAAGTATGTGTTAGTTTATGTGTGAAAAGTATGGTGTTCTGTGTTTAACTGTATAGATGAGGAAATCGAAGTGTGATTGATTCTTCACAGGACTGACTAGGTGTATGAGTGCATATGATAGTGTTGTAATAATGAGTGACTGTATTTATGAGTGATTGTATGGGTGAATGAGTGAATGTGTGTGTAGACGTAGGAATCAGTGAGTGCGTATGTAGTAACTGGTATTGGTGTGTCATGATGTCATCACTGATGTCATTTGAGATGTCATCAGTGATGTCATCAGTGATGTCATTTGAGATGTCATCAGTGATGTCATCAGTGATGTCACTGACCATGTCATGAATGATGTAATATGTGACATGATCAGCAGTGGATTGCGGGTGCGCGATATATAGTTACTGCAACTAACTATATATGGAATTTCAATGGTTTTGTGTGAGTAAAATAAGGTTTTTTAAATGCTAATTCCTAACTATATATGGTCTATAACCTATGGTTTTTTCAGTGAATTTTCAAGGTTTTGTAAATGCTAATTCCTAACTATATATGGTCTATAACCTATGGTTTTTTCAGTGAATTTCATAGGTTTTTTAATAGCAAATCTTTATAAAAATAATACATTTTAAATCTAATTTTATATTTTATAATTTTTTTATTTTTTTTTAATATTATTTTTAGTGCGCTCCCGGGGCGCGGACAGGTGAACGCACGGGTAAGCGCAATCTGGCGGCGCGCCCCGAGGCGCGTACTAATGCACGTCCCGGAAGCGCTATTGTCGAGAACGAAAACAACATCGTGACGTATCGCGTAGCCGCCACGCCTTGCGTCATAAGACACGTATCGCGTAGCCGCGAGATGCGTCTTATGACGCACCGCGTAAGCGCACCCGGAAGCGCATACGATCGCGCAACGTAAGCGCCCCGATGCGCTTACGATACACGCCCGGGACGCGCCCCGGGCGCGTAGCGTAAGCGCGTCAAACCATGTGACTTTAAAATAACACTTTTCATTGGTTCAGAACTTTTTTTTTCCAAATTGTGTGAAACCCACCCATTTCTCTCACTATTGCTTTGTACTTGGAGAGAGCAAGAGCTGTTGTGTCTACTCTATCTCCTACTTTTCTGATCTCCAGCAATGGCTGCAAGAGAGTCATCCAGCAGTGATTCAGAGGGATTTTTGGATGAGGACCCTCCTCAGCAAAAGAAAAAAACCCATTTCATTTGGAAATTTTACGACATCCCAGAAGGACAGAAAAAAGTGAACGCTCCCAAAGTAACATGCAAAATATGTGGGAGTAGTTTATCCAGAGGCAATCCTCTGAAAAAATATAGTTTTGGCAATGCCAATTTGATCCGGCATGTCAAAAGAAGACACCCTAACAACTTTGCCAGGGAGAGTGTCAGAGAGCTGGCACGGAATGTACCAACAGATGGCGGCAGCACCTCCACTGGTGGAGCAACACCTTCGGGACCACCCCGTGGAAGAATGATCCCTAACATTCAGCCGGTGTTTGCGGGCATCAAATTTTTGTGCGCAGAGTGTGACGAACTGCTCTGCTATGGGGAGCAGAGTGTTGAACTGATTGCTCTAAAGAAACAGCAACACCGCTGCTCTTCCAGTCCCTAAATTTTCAATTTTTTTTGCTCCTGTTGAGCAGTTTTGCAATCCTTGTTTTTGTTTTTCCCTTGAAAAAAATACAAAAAAAATATAAAATTGTTTTAAAAAGTCTAAAAAAATATAAAACAAAAAAAACAAAAAAAAATATATATAAAACAACAAAATGAAAAAAAAAGTTCTTTTCAGAACTACCTCCAATTTTTAAAAAGAAGCTTTATTTTTTTTAAAGTCTGTCATTTTTAATCTCCATGGTACGCTCCCCCGTACGCTCCCCGGTGCGCGTACCGGGCGCTCACCCCCGCGAAAATCGATTTTTTTTTAATTTATTTTTTTCACCCGCGGGAGCCTTTTATGGCCCCCACATGAAACCTAGGGGGTCAGGGGGTGTGTACCCTGCTCCCTCTTGCTCATTTCCCCCTTTGATTTTTGCCACCTCTTGTGTCTCAATCCTACCGAGACACAAGATGGCGGCCGCTGCGGACTGTTTCGAATGTTTATAGACACCCGAGAACCAATCAGCTTGCCGTGCGCAAGTCGCGTGGCGCGCCTGGAGCGCTCTCCCGTACGCGTATCCGGGAGCGCTCCAGGCGCGGATCTAGATATATATCTTTTTTTGAACGTTAATTTCTCAAAATCCACTGGAGCACATACATTGAGACCTACAAAAGGCACATCGGGCTACCAGTCCCTACAAATTTGCCAAGTTTCGTGCAAATCCATTCAGCCGTTCGGGCTAAAAATGAGGCTAACCGCCCTATGGAAAACTCAATGTTAAAAACACGTTTTGGGACCCCCCTTTTTTCTCGGCCCCCCCTGGACCAACTCCCCCCAAATTTCCAGTGGCTGCTCAGAAACAAAATGTTCCATTTTGCTGAAAATTTCAGCCAATTCCGTCCACAAACGCCAAAGTTATTAGACATAGAATTTTCAAAAATCCCATAGGGAAAAAATCCTAACTATATATACCTACTGGCGACCGCCAGTAGGTAATATATATATATATATATATATATATATATATATATATATATATATTACCTACTGGCGGTCGCCAGTAGGTATATATAGTTAGGATTTTTTTGAATAGGGATTTCTGAAAATTCTATGTTGAATAACTTTGGCGTTGATGGACGGAATTGGCTGAAATTTTCAGGAAAATGGCACATTTTGTTTCTGATCGTCCCCTGAAAGTTTGGGGGGGTTTCGTCAAGCGGGGGCCGAGAAAAAAGGGGGGTCCCAAAACGTGTTTTTAACATTGAGTTTTCCATGGGGCGGTTGGACTCACTTTTAGCTCGAACGGCTGAATGGATTTCCACAAAACTTTGCAAAATTGTAGGGACTGGTAGCCCGATGTGCCTTTGCTATGTCTCAAGATATATGCTCCAGTGGTTTTTACGAAAATTAACTTTGAAAAATATATATTGGGCTACATTGGGCTATATATATGTTAGAGCCCAAATGTAGCCCAATGTAGCCCAATGTAGCCCAAAGATGGCCACCAGAGACAAAAAAAAACAAATGTAGCCCAAATAACTTTGGCGTTGATGGACGGAATTGGCTGAAATTTTCAGGAAAATTACACATTTTGTTTCTGAGCGTCCCCTGAAAGTTTGGGGGGGTTTCGTCAAGCGGGGGCTGAGAAAAAGGGGGGTCCCAAAACGTGTTTTTAACATCGAGTTTTCCATAGGGCGGTTGGACTCACTTTTAGCTCGAACGGCTGAATGGATTTCTATGAAACTTGGCAAAATTGTAGAGACTGTTTGCCCGATGTGCCTTTGCTAGGTCTCAAGATATGTGCTCCAGTGGATTTTGAGAAATTAACGTTCAAAAAAATATATATATCTGTGACAGCGTCCCGATTAGCGCCCCGGTTCGCGTACCAGACGCGTAACGGAACTTCGCGAGGAGAAGCGGATTGGCTCTCCGGTGACTGTCAACATTCTAAACAGGCCGCCATCTTGTCTCTCGGTAGGATCGAGAGACAAGAGGTGGAAATAAACGAAGGGGAAAATGAATGAAAGGGGGCAAGGTAGACCCCTCCTGACCCCCTAGGATTGATGTGGGGGCTATTAAAGGGCCCCGCGGGGCAAAAAAATAAAATAATTGTTTTTCCAATTTTTCGCGGTGGAAGCGCTATCCGGTACGCGAACCGGGTAGCGTAACGGGAGTCCGCCATCTTGTGTTTCAGACGAATTTAGTCACAAGATGGAGGATAAACAATGTTGGGAATGGGTATAAGGGGGCACGGGAGACATATCCTGACCCCCTAGGTTTTCTGAGGGTGGCTGAGGAGGCCCATATATGTAAAAAAAAACAACTTTTTTTTTCACATTTTCGCACGGTTAACGCCTGGTCCGCGCACCGGGTAGCGTTCCGGAAAGCGTAACAAGGGGAAAACCAAGGGAAATATTAAAATAATATTTTAGAGTGCTTTGAGGTAGGGTAGCTCTGAATAGAGCTGTTGTGTTGTGTGGGTGATGTAAGTACCAACATGTAGGTACCAATGAAGAGTCTAAAATTCAATGTACACCGTCTCCTCTGTAGATATTTTGTATGTTCTAATATGGTTTATTTAAATGTAAATGTGTGGAAAAGCACTTCATGCTTTAAAGCAATTGTATTTTTGAACTGATTGTTCTTTCCTCTTAGTCCACCTCTTTGTTTTTTTCCCCACACTCTTCTTCAGCATGATAGTTGATAAATTCGTTCCCTCAAAAAATGTATATACATAAAAAAAATTATATTAAATACATATAAAATATATTTTTCCTTTAAAAGAAGAATACATTTTCCAGCTTTTGATATTTGCTATTAAAAAACCATTGAAATTCACTGAAAAAACCATAGGTTATAGACCATATATAGTTAGGAATTAGCATTTACAAAACCTTGAAAATTCACTTTTGTCATGAATGATGTAATATGTGACATGATCAGCAGTGGATTGCGGGTGCGCGATATATAGTTAGTGCAACTAACTATATATGCGAATTTCAATGGTTTTGTGTGAGTAAAATAAGGTTTTGTAAATGCTAATTCCTAACTATATATGGTCTATAACCTATGGTTTTTTCAGTGAATATATATATATATATATATATATATATATATATATATATATATATATATATATATATATATATACTACCTACTGACAGTCACCAGTAGGTACTTATAGTTAGGACCTTGTTTCAATAGGAAGAATGTTTTTTGATTTTCCTAGATCTTTGGTGTTGTTTGACGAATCTTCACAAACTTTTCTCAAAAAAATGTGTTGGCCATTCTAGTTGTGCATGGAACATTTCGGGCTGATCTGTCAAGCAGTGGTCCAGAAAAAGGAGGTGTCAATAAAGTATGTTTCCCATTTTAATTCCAGTAGGGGTTTTGAACTCATAACTGCAGTCAGAACCGATGGATGGAATTGCACCAAATTTAGCAGACAGGTAGACTTTGTTCTGAAGATCACGCTTTTAGTATTTGGTGTAAATCTGTTCAGTAGTTTTTGAGAAATTTAATGAAATCCAAGTTTGTATATCTAGGGTTGCAAAGCTTTCGCGAATAAAGCTGAGCTTGTGCAGAGCTCTGATTGGCTGTCAACCAGGAAGTGTAGGCAGCCATTTTTGATGGATTTAGCCGAGTCCCAAAACAAAACGCAAAAAAATATAAGGGGAACGTGTACTAATACCCTGACATCCTAGCCTTGCCACAAAATCACAATATTTAACATATTTGAAGAAAAAATTGAAATAAAAATAAGCACGGTCTCCCACGCATGTTTTCAAAGAAAGCCCCCAGGTGGGCCAGGTCCCAGGTGCATGCAGAGAGTATAAAAAAATAGAGGGCGCGAACGCGGCTGCCCTCCAAGGGCTTACCCCAGGGACCACCACCTCCAAGGGGCTCATGCTAATTAATAATTGGTGTGGCCTCACAGACCCCCCGTGCCCTGGGGACTACCACCTCCCCGGGGCTAATTTTATTTTTGAAAAAGAGGGAAGGAGTCCTCCTTACCGGGCCATATACGGGCCTGGGGATCACCCTCTTCCCGGGGCAGGCTCTAGAATAAGAAATCCCCTCTCCGGGAGTCATATATGGCCCTCCGGGAGTCATATATGGCCCTGCGGACCACTGCCCACCCTCAGGTGATAGCTGTTTGCTTTTGCTTGGGGGTAACTTTGACAGCTCCCACCAGAAAAAAAACCACTCCACTTCCAGCAAGCTGAAGCTGTCAAACCACTCCTGCTAGCTGGAAGCAGAGTTTTCATCTCTTGCCCTGCCTGCAGACATGTATGTAGATGAAAGTATTGCTCCCACACACATTGTGCTGCATTTCTAGTAGCTCCCTGTGTGTGAGGGCAATGCAGGCTCTCGCAGGAGGTAGCCCAGCTGAAATTCAATGGGGATGGGGTCCCCAGGGACAAACTCAGCCCAGGGTGAGTGGCGCCCTTTCCCAATTGAATTTTGGCTGAGTGCTGGGGGTCGAAATCATCCTAGGAAGGGGGCCATGCATCCCACCTCCCCAATTAATCATGGCTGGGTCCCAGGTGATGGGTTCCCTGGGACCACGACCTTCCCAAGGCTATAATTGAAAAAATAGGCAGGAGAGAGCCTTGTGGACCCCATGCCGAGATAGAATTGGACAAAGTATTTTACCATCTCTACAGCAAAGTTTTTAAGCATAGGATTAGCACAGTGCTATCCTTGCCAAGCTGTAAACTGGCCAAAGCCTTTTACCACTCCAGGTACAGTATCACAGCTTTGGATTGGTAAATACCAACCAAGCCAGCATAAAATGAATAAGAGCAACCTCTGACACGTGTTTCACTCTCATTAGAGCTCTTCAGAGAGATATAACTTTGTCCAGACACAAGGGAGCACCCAGTTTAAGTCAAAACAATTCCCTTTCAGGCATAGAGTGACACATAAATTATGCAAAAAAAGAAGCAGCAAACTCTAAATAGTTCTTAGGTTTAGGTGGAGAGCAACTCCATTCTGGAGCTGCTTTCCACCTAAACTTGAGAACTACCCACAGTTCTCTGCTTTTTTTTTGCATAATGTATGCGTCACTCTATGACTGCAAGGGAATTGTTTTGAGATATATATATATATATATATATATATATATATATATATATATATCTATATATATTCCTTCGAATCTTCTCACCTCCTGGTACCCTCCTGCCGGAAGTCACGGCACAACAGCAGGTAGGTTTATTTTATGAAAGTTTTATTTTATACACACCATGTGCAAAATTACGTGCAATATTAGGACTGCCTAAGCATTTCGGCTACTGCTAGCCTTCCACTGGACCATAGAGTCCTTGTTGTCTAGAACATTTTTAAAAGTGTATTGTGAAAGTACCCTTTTCCATTTCTGCTCCTCCTCTAGACTGTCAACCTTATTCACAAATTATGGCCAAAAGGTGGTCGCCATTTTCTTGAGTGAAGAAACTTAAACGTCACAGTAAAGTACAAGTGAAGATCAATTAAATTTGAATTCAATTAATTTCATTACACGCAGCATGCAATTGTCTCTGATAAAGTCTGTTTCAATCACAGTAAAGTACTCGTGGTTTACAAAATCAACTTAATTATCGAGTCTTCTTCTTCCAATTTTCTTTCAAAAATAATTTGTCCATTCATCGTTTTCATTTTTTAACGACTATATACAATATTTACAGTTTTATGTTGCAACAGATGTCCTTTGTACATTATATGATTTTTTTTCATTTTCATTATACCATTTCTTCGTATATGTGAAGTACTTTACCCATATTTCAAAAAGTATAATTCTATAAATTTCTGTTTAAGGGCAACTCAATTTTTCATTCAAATTCTATAAATTCATAGTCGTTATTTCCCATAACATATGATAATTCCAATTTTCTTTATCAGATTATCTTACTGCTGCCCATGTTTTATTTTCACTCAAGTCTTGAGGGCTAGCCAAGCCACTATTGTTCATGATATTTACACCTATATATATATCTATCAAAACAATACCCTTGCAGTCATAGAGTGATGCATAAATTATGCAAAAAAGAAGGAGAGAACTCTGGGTAGTTCCCAAGTTTAGGTGGAAGGCAGCTCCTGTATAGAGCACCCTCAACACCAGCGACACTCTACATTTGCTCACCTCAAATGTCTGCTTTTCTATCAAAGTTTTTAAGCATAGGATTAGCACAGTGCTATCCTCGCCGAGATAGAAATGGACAAAGTCTTTTGCCATTTGTGCTGCAAAGTCTTTAAGCATAGGATTAGCAAAGTGCTATCCACGCCGAGCTGTAAAATGACAAAAGCCATTTATCACTCCAGGCACAATATTACAGCTTTGAATTGGTAAAATACCATCCAAGCCAACCTGAAATGAATAAAAGCAACCCCTGACACGTGTTTCGCTGTCATTACAGTTCTTCAGAGAGGTTTAGCATTGTCCAGACACAAGGGAGCACCCAGTATAAGTCAAAACAATACCCTTGCAGGCATAGAGTGACGCATAAATTATGCAAAAAAGAAGGAGAGAACTCTGGGTAGTTCCCAAGTTTAGGTGGAAGGCAGCTCCTGTATAGAGCACCCTCAACACCAGCGACACTCTACATTTGCTCACCTCAAATGGTAGCTCAGATGAGTGAAGCTCGGATGAGTAAAACGGCGTGAAGGGGCTGCATTGGGACCGGGAACTCTCCAAGAAGGTAAAGGATATCGTAGCATTTTTGCAGGTGGGTAGATGTACTGTTGGGGTCTTATCTACGGCAGTATTGTACAAGGCTGAGATAGATGGCAAACGTAATATTTGAACATATTACAACCGCCAAACATGTCCACTGCAACGTTGAGGGATCGAGAATTTGCTGCGGAGGAAATATTTTCTGAAACAGCTCCGGAGCAGTTGGACACTAATGAGAGTACTAATGAGGAAGCAAGTGATGGATTGAGAAGCCTGAAAGAAAACTTTTGGGCGTTAGAGAAACTAATGCGCCAAGAGATGTCAAAGTGGTGGGAATCAAAATCCTTACAGAAATATCTTGATGTGGGGAGGATTCCCAGGGGTTTACGGATTATGATTGCCCCAAGTTACGAAACGCCAAACCCAGCAATGTAATTTGGAATTATCACGCAAACTTGTGACCATACTAGTAAAATATTCTGACAGTGATAGGTGGGATATCCAATTAAAAATTGACAATATGAATGATAAAATTTAGGCGCACAATGATTCCCAACAAAAGCAAAAATTCTATAAAGCAATGACTAGTAGACTGAACAAGGAGGAGGACAAAATTAAACAAAAAAAAAGCCTATAAATCCAGGAGGGATAAAGAAGACTATGCCAATGGGCAGATTTTCATGTTGGCACGCAAGTTTGACACGTTCAGAAAGGCAACAGAAGATAGAAGGACACACGGGGTAAATTCCAGCAATATGGGGAAGTCCGTGGCAGGGGCAACCTCAATTTCAGACCTTCGCTTAGCGCTGGAAAGCGAGTCTGACACAGAGAGGCAAAGAGAAAGGAATCGTGCTACCCAAAATACCATTAAACCAAAATTGGGAGAAGTATTGGAATATGTCAGATGGAGCTGCAGGGAAACCTTGCGCCCCAGGAATTTACCGACAAAAAACAAAGGACCAACAGCAGACAGGAGAGAAGAAAGGCAACAAGAAGGCGCGAAGCCCAACGTCCGACAAGGGGACGGGGAACTTGGAAACGAAACTAAACATGACAATGGATACTGCCATTACTTCTACAAATACTAATACCCTCATCAATCTATCAAACATTTTGTTAAGCGTTGCGGAAGAACAACTTCTTTCCCTTGGTCTGTCATATTGCCTAGAGACGAATTTTAATTACACACAAACAAGAGCAGATATCTATAGATTCATTAAAAAACTTAAACTGAGAAAGTATCACCAGCTACAATTATCACACAAAGGAAAGAAGGCCGACTCGACTACAACAAACACGACTAACATTCCCAATCTTACAGTTGCAGATGTCAATACACTGAGGGATTTACACAACCTGGAGAAGGAAAGCGCTACCACATGGGAAGATGAATCCTATTATGACTATCTCAATGATTCACAGGGCAGCGGAATCCTTGATATGGAAACATGTGGTAAACCAAATATGAATTTCAAAGTAAAATCAAAATTTACACCGATAATGCCGAGGGATTCCATAGATATAGTTTAATGACCAAATTGAGGCTCAAATCAAAGGACTGAACATCAATATCAACAAGAACAAAAGGAAAATCTCAGACCATGAACGAAAATATGGTCAACAGATGGAGAGACTTAGAAAAGACAAAGGGGTGGTCATAAGAAACTCGGATAAAGGTGGGAACATTGCCCTCTGGCCTCTGAAGGAATATATGATTGAGGCAATGAGGCAACTGAACAATACAGAATGCTATAAAAAAAAGCTCCTTCCTGAAATTCAAAAGTACACATGATTGTTTTATGACAAAATTATTGGCATGGAAGAATTTGGGAATGCTAAGTCACGATGAAATTAAATATCTTAAAAAGGAACACCCTACTATTCCAAAAATCTATTTCATCCCCAAGGTACACAAAGACAGATATAAGCCTCCAGGAAGACCGATTATTTCGCCCTGTGATGGACCTTTTGAGAATATGTCGTGTTCAATTGACTATTTCCTGCAGGAACATGTCTGTGGCTTAGATTCTTATGTACAGGACACAAGGGACTTTTTCCGGAAAATTAACAATAAACAATGGCAAAAAGGATACCGCATGATAGCATTGGATGTCTCATCACTTTATACTTGCATAAGGAATGGGGATGGAATAAGAGCTACGGAATATTTTCTATCTAAAAGACCTAAGCAATATGTTCAACATAATAGAATGATTATTGACTTATTGACTTTTTGTCTAAATAACAATCTGTTCCTTTTTAAGAACCAGATATACCAGCAAGTTTAGGGTGTGGCAATGGGGGCCATCTTCTCCCCCAGTAATGCATGTGTATTCATGGGGTGGTGGGAGGAGCTGGTCCTTAAGAAGCAGTATGGTTACGTCTGTCAGGAAAATATAATTTGTTGGCTAAGATATATAGACGAATTATTTATAATATGGCACGGCACAGAGAAGAGCGCAGATGAATTTATAACACAATTGAACATCAATGATATCAATTTGAAGTCTACATCATGTATAAGTGAGGAAACTGTAACCTTTCTTGATGTACAAATCACAATTCACAACAATTCCATATCCACCACCCTGTACCGGAAAGAGACGGCGGGTAATGCGCTATTACATGCATCGAGTGCTCACCCCCATCACCTGATAGACAGCATCCCTTATGGGGAAATGCTTCGAATAAGAAGAATATGTAGCAGTGATATAGATTGTGAAAACAAGCAAAAGGAGATCAAAGCCATATTCTTGGAAAGAGGATACAAGGAAATGGTAGTGGATAGAGCCATGACAAAATCTAAACAGAAACCCTGAGATGAGTTATTAAGATAAACAAGAATTTTGCAACATACAAGAGCCATCACTAACAACAGTCCAAGCTACCTTGTGGCCATTTTAAAGAATGCCATGAAAGCAACCTCACAAATTTACGATACTATGGGGCCCATTAGGATAGCGGGCGGAAAACCACCCCGACCGCCATGGAGGCAGAAAACAACCGCCCACCATGACCGCGGAAAAACCGGCGGTCGAATTAGGATCAACCGCCACAAAAAAACGACCGCGGCGGTAGCGGACGAAATAAAACCGCCCAACGCGTGCGGTGATGCCAAAACTCCGACCGCGGCGGCCGGAAAAGCAGCGAAAAAGACTAAACCGTCCACAGGTACAGCAGAGACACCGCATGGGAAATTACGATATCCCCGAGGGTGTCGCGTCCGGAACCGCCGACACCGACCGCCGCGGTCGCACCCAGGAGTGAATGGGAGAAATGGCGGTCAAGCAGCAGCAAAGCCACAGCTGCGGACGAACATGAAAAACATGGCGGTCGATGTAAAAACACCGCAGTGATGCCTAACACTGCATAAACAAAGTAGCCCTGCACCCAAAATATACAACACACATACACAGAAACATAAATAACGAAAATAAATATACAGAACCACAGAAACACTCCCACAACACACCTTACAACCTAAATCCAATTGGACACACCCACACAGCTGAGTACAAAGCCACCCCCTGCACTGACCACAATCCTTTGCATCACTTCAGAAGAGAAGACCATACACCACATCTGACAGGAGAGGCAAAAGAGCACAGCACACACACACACCCACCACCACCATCAACACCACCATCACACCATCACAAACAAACCCCCACCACACAACACACCTCACACATCATCACCACACCCCTGCACCCACACACCCCTGCACCCACAAACACCTCAACCCCCACACACCATGACATCACAAAAAATGCTCAAATTCACCGAGAGTGAGTTGACAGTCATGGTCAATGAGATTGTAAGAGTAGAGCCACAAATATTTGGTAGCCTGGTCCAACAGACACCATTAGCCACCAGGACACAAATGTGGGAAAGGATAGTCCAAAGGGTGAATGCAGTAGGGACCACCCCAAGATCCAAGAAGGAGATCATGAAGCGGTGGCATGATCTCAAGAGGGTTGTCAAGGAGAGGAGGAGCAAGAACTGGACGCTGGCAAACGTGACTGGCAGTGGCCCCCCCATCCCACAGAAGACATTCACACCATGGGAGGAGAAGGTGCTTGCCATCCTGCTTCCTGAGAGTCTCACAGGAGTAGCCGGGGGAGCGGAGGCTGGTAAGTACAGACAAATGTTTAACACCACAATGAGAATTACCTCCTTTCAATACCCAAACACCATTACACTGTCCATCCCCACCCAACATGTAGCCAGACACCCTGCTTAGGAGGCCTGTATGGGGGAGGGAGGTCTGTACTACCACCATTCCCCCTGGCCCACACCCCAGCAGCATGGAGTCCTCCCCTACCCAGGAGCATGTGTCAGCCATTGCACTGTTTAACAAACATACTCACAGGTTGGTAGCCATCTTCACTGGGAGGGTGTGTGGGGGAGGGAGGCCTGTACTACCACTACCACCATACCCCCTGGCCCACACCCCAGCAGCATGGAGGCCTCCCCCACCCAGGAGCATGTGTCAGCCATTGCACTGTTTAACAAACAGACTCACAGGTTGGTAGCCATCTTGTATTGGAGCACTGTTTGGGGGTGGGAGGGTTGTATCACAACTCCCAGCATACCCCCTGGCCCACACCCCAGCTGCATGGAGGCCTCCCCCACCCAGGAGCAACTGTCAGCCATTGCACTGTTTAACAAACAGACTTACAGGTTGGTAGCCATCTTCAATGGGAGGGTGTGTGGGGGAGGGAGGCCTGCACTACTACTACCACCATACCCCCTGGCCCACACCCCAGCAGCATGGAGGCCTCCCCCACCCAGGAGCATGTGTCAGTCATTGCACTGTTTAACAAACAGACTTACAGGTTGGTAGCCATCTTCACTTGGAGGGTGTGTGGGGGAGGGAGGCCTGTACTACTACTACCACCATACCCCCTGGCCCACACCCCAGCAGCATGGAGGCCTCCCCCACCCAGGAGCATGTGTCAGCCATTGCACTGTTTAACAAACAGACTCACAGGTTGGTAGCCATCTTCACTGGGAGGGTGTGTGGGGGAGGGAGGCCTGCACTACTACTACCACCATACCTCCTGGCCCACACCCCAGCAGCATGGAGGCCTCCCCCACCCAGGAGCATGTGTCAGCCATTGCACTGTTTAACAAACAGACTCACAGGTTGGTAGCCATCTTGTATTGGAGCACTGTTTGGGGGTGGGAGGGTTGTATCACAACCCCCAGCATCCCCCCTGGCCCACACCCCAGCAGCATGGAGGCCTCACCCACCCAGGAGCAACTGTCAGCCATTGCACCCTGCACACTCACCTAACAGGTACGTACCTACCGTAATTCTTCATGAAGTGTGTGTGGGGGACCAGCATCTAGAAAACAAACAACAATTGCACGCAATGCATCGACATTCAACATGTATGACTCCATATGGTCCCTCTGCGCTATGAAATGTTACACGGTGTTGCCATAAATTATACTACTGATGACTGCATATATAACTAGTGTACAGACAGATGATGACATGCAGATGACACAAACACTGACCACTCCCCATCTACTCCACAGGTGATGAAGACCTCACTGCTGAGGACCACACCAACGACCAGCAGAGCCAGTCTCCACCCTCGGCAAATGGACTCTCAGATGTGGACTCCCAGGACAGTTTGGATGATGAGCTCCAGGCCGGCCCATCTGGTGTGCCACAGACCCAGAGGTCCCAGGCCCCCATCCTCCCCACCACCACCTCTGCTGCAACAACAACGCAGCAGACCCCTGCTGTCACGGCCTCTGCCTCCACCACAACCACCACCGCCACCACCGCCACTGCCACCAACACCACCAGTACCACCAGTACCACCTGCAGCACCCTCCCTGTCCCTGGGTATGACCATCCCACAGCAACACCTGTGGAGGGCAGGGAGAGAGTGCGAGGCCCCCCAGTGGCGAGGGAAGATGTCCGTGGCAGCAGAGCAGATGGGAGGGCCAGGGACACCACCAGACCTCGGGAGGAGTGGACACCATCCCTGGACCACTTCACCAGAGTTGTGCAGGCCTATCAAGAGGTCCAGGGACAAAGTGGCCGGTCTGATGAACTATTAAGCGAGCTCATCCTGCTAATCGATAACTGCCTGGGACAGATGGTGGACCTCATGGGCCAGCAAGTGGCTTTGCAGAGGGACAGGCCTGTGTCCCAACCACCACCTCCGTCCCCTCCTGTTGTGCCGCAGGACGACAGTGCACCATCCTCCCCTGCGCCAACAGAGAGGGGCGAGTCCTCTGACGCAGCTGGCCATTCAGCAAGCCCCCCACCGCCAAAAAGATCTAGGGGGCGTCCAAAGAAGAGCCTGGGAGTCTCTGGAGTCTCTGGAGGCAAAGCACCTGCCACACGCCAGTCAGCCAGCCGTGAAGACAACCCTCTCCCCAACTGCATCCACTGTTTGGACTGTCTTTCCCCACATTGCCTTGGCAATGGCACCTCTCTGTTGGACTGGGTCACCACATCCATGTGGTGTCTACTCTTCCATCTCTGCAACCATGACTGTCAACTCACTGCTCATTCCCCACCTTCATGTAAATATTCCCGCACAATTCACATGTCCACTCCCAAAATAAAATACCTGACACTCCAGATTTTGTGTAGTGAATTCTTTAGTGCAGTATTTACATTGTTGATAATGTCCATGATGTCTAAAAATGATTTACAGTATGCAGGGCAGGAACACTCTGTAGCACCTAGGGAGACACAACAGAAGAACAGTCACTGGTCTCATTGTGGCAACACACACAGATCACTGCACAACAAATATCCAAGACATCACAGGCATACTACTCAATGTCTAGCAGATGTGCACAAATACGGTCCAGCATACATCTCCGTACGGAACATCAATTTCACCAATACCACACATAGGTGACAGAACATGTGCCTATAGGTTACATCCACGCATAGCCATTCACAACAAAAGCAACCACACCAGACAATGTACACGTTGTACCTCGTCACCCACCTTCAAGTGAAGTAGCGCTCGATGAGCTGCTGCCGCAGGTCAACTCCTTCCTCCTCTCCACTGTCCTCATCACTGGATTCAGGTCCCTAAGGAGGTTGTGGCCTTGGTTCCTCACCATCGTCCAGGAGCAGGGGGATCCCCTTGTGGATGGGCAGGTTGTGCAGCATACAGCATGCCATAACGATCTTGCACACCTTCCCAGGCGAGTATGCCAGTGCGCCTCCGGTCCTGTCAAGGCCCCGGAACCTTGACTTCAGCAGGCCGAAAGTCCGCTCGATTACCCGTCGGGTCCTGCCATGGGCCTCATTGTAGCGGATGTCTGCTGGTGTCCGGAGTGGGCTCAACAGCCATGGCCGACTGGGATATGCTGAGTCACCTGTGAATGACAAACACACATTGCAATGTTGTACAGCCAGAGTGCAGCAAGTGACACACAGCACGCCATAGCAGTAGTGAAGCTCACCCACAATCCAGGCACGTTCGGGATGCAGATTCTCCATCATCCGTGGCACCATGCTGTTCCTCATGATGTAAGAATCATGGGCCGAACCGGGATACTTTGCACACACATGTGATATGGTCATGTCCGCAAGGCACACCTCCTGCACATTCATGGAGTGGTAGTGTTTGCGGTTCCGATAAATGTGCTCCGTCGCCTGCGGTGGCACCAGACCTACATGGGTGCAATCAATGGCACCGACTACATGTGGGATGCGCCCAAGGGGATAGAAGTCACCCTTCACAGCAGCCAATTCACGTCCCCTGGGGAAATGTATATAGCGATTGCGATATAGCATCATGGCCGCAAGAACATCCCTCAGCACCATGCTGAACATGGGCTGCGACATCCCCCCAGCGTTAGCCACGGTCTCCTGGAAGGAACCAGTCGCAAAAAAGTGGAGTGCTGCCATCACCTTGTAGGTGGGTGTGAATGCCTTAGGATAGTGACGGCGAGGCTGCAGGTGGGGCTCCAATAGATCACACAGGATTTTCAATGTTGGTCTGTCCAGCCTGAATTTCCTGATGATTGCCTCATTCTCCATGTTCTGCAGCACTGTCAGGTGACGTAGTAGTTTCGGCCGCCTCCTAGTTGAGGAGTGAAATGAATATGTCAGTGACAAGCATCATGAGATGAGCATAGCACAAAGTATCAATGATGTAATGGGAAAACAACGAGTTCCAGAGGGATGCATGGCACATCAGGTTACATGGCTGCCCAATAGCTACACACAGAGGGCACGCCTCCCCAGTGACAATACACAAGTGCCACAAACACATCTGGGACAGTGAATGCGGATATAATGGATGAACAATTCACATGTGCAGACAAGGTGCAGCAAGAGCAGCCAATGTATTGTGACTTACCATGTCTATCATACCCATCTTCTGTACCTGCCACACCTCAATGCATCATGTAAAGTCGGAACACATTCATCAACACAATGATCACAGTAGCAGGGACACTTATGGTTGTGTGAATGAGCAGTTGTGAATGCACAAGTCTGGTCCGATACAATGCAGTGACACCATCCAGGTCAAGGTCTGCACTGACCCACAACACATTAAACGTCACAACATCATTTACACCAGCTGAAGTCTGTCAATCATCATCAGCCATCAACTTTCTTACTAAAATGGCTGAACCACAGGCCAAAGTGTCTCACACTGAACGTGCGTCCACCTCTCGATGACATGGCTGTGTGGCATCGTGTGTACAATGATGTGCCCTTCACCATGTTGCTGCAGGGTGCTGATACAGTGTCCTTGATTGACATACACAGCAATGTGTACCAAAATGGCAGTACCTACCGCCGGTCCCCTGCGGTGTGACCCCAGCACCACCATCTACCCAGCCAAGGTAGCCATTGGCATATGGACATGTGTATATGGCGGTGGGTATGCTCTGCCGCATGAGTCGCGGTACCTACCGCCGGTCCCCTGCGGTGTAACCCCAGCACCACCATCTACCCAGCCAAGGTAGCCATTGGCATATGGACATGTGTATATGGCGGTGGGTATGCTCTGCCTCATGAGTCGCGGTACCTACCGCCGGTCCCCTGCTGTGTGAACCCAGCACCACCCCCTTCACAAGTGCGGTAGCCATTGGCATATGGACATGTGTATATGGCGGTGGGTATGCTCCGCCGCATGAGTCGCGGTGCGTCACCGCCGTGGAGCATTGCATACAGCCAATGGCATCGATGATTGCGGTGGCATGATGCAGATTTAAAAATCGCGGAAGGTGTGCTCCGCTACCGCGGAGGCGGTCATTGGATGCTTTTAAATGATGCACCATCGAGGTAGCGCACCCCGGGCACCCGCGGTGCGTCACCGCCGTGGAGCATTCCATACAGCCAATGGCATCGATGATTGCGGTGGCATGATGCAGATTTGAAAATCGCGGAAGGTGAGCTCCGCTACCGCGGAGGCGGTCATTAGCTGCTTTTGAATAAGGCAGACCCGGACAACCAATTGTAGCAGCTTTTAAGCTTCCTAACGACCCCAGGGGGCTATAAATCTGTGGGAGTGAGCCTCCCATTTCCACTGCTCACAGAGCCTGCTGTCTGGGACCATCTCCTGCTGCTGCTGCTTCAAGAGCCTGCTGCCTGGGACCCTGTCCTGCTGCCTGGGACCCTGTCCTGCTGCTTCAAGAGCCTGCTGCCTGGGACCCTGTCCTGCTGCCTGGGACCCTGTCCTGCTGCCTGGGACTATGTCCTGCTGCTTCAAGAGCCTGCTGCCTGGGACCCTGTCCTGCTGCCTGGGACCCTGTCCTGCTGCCTGGGACGCTGTCCTGCTGCCTGGGACCCTGTCCTGCTGCTTCAAGAGCCTGCTGCCTGGGACCCTGTCCTGCTGCTTGGGACCCTGTCCTGCTGCCTAGGACCCTGTCCTGCTGCCTGGGACCCTGTCCTTCTGCTTCAAGAGCCTGCTGCCTGGGATCCCTCACAACTCACTTCTGCCACAGGTCTGCCTTATCCACAGAGATGTCAAGAACAGATAAGATCCGTGCCAGTCCATTCACGAGTGAGGAGCTGGATGTCCTTGTGGATGAGGTGCTGGCACAGTACCCATGGCTGTTTGGTGGTCCCATTGTTGTGGTAAGTCACCATGAAGGGAGCTGTAGGGCAGGGTGGTGTCAGACATGTAGTCGTGATGCTGCAGTATATGCTTGTGGATGTGGGGTGATGACATACACTGACAGACAAGCTGTATCCAGGTCGAGGGAGTGTGTGTGTTGCAATGTGACTCTTTCCTAGGCCTGTACTCATATGTGTGAGTGGGGTGTGTTACATTCCCGGGCATACAGAACCAACAGTTGTTAGCCTTTTAGATGCCAGGACAGTGAACGCTTGTGAGGACATTTCAGGGTGCCCCTCTAGTCAGAGTCAGTGTGACCCACAGCGTAGGTTCAGTGGCTGCACAGCCAAACGTTGAACATCAGCCAACTTACATGCTACAGTTGCTTCACACTGATTAGTAGATATGCCCAATCAGTGCCCTGTACCATTCTGAATTACACACTGCTGTCGATACATTTGTGTTGAGGCATCACGCATTTGTGTGAATATCATGGGGACTAGGAACCACAATGTGTGCATGCATTCACTAATGTTTATGCCATGCAGAGTGCCCTTGTGAGGGTACCACCAGTTCTGGAGGGAGGGAGGTTACTGTGAGTCCTGAGTCTGTGTCTGGCTGCTGTAATGATAGATGCTGACATCTGACATTGTGTAATTGTTCATTTGCCCTTCTTTACTCTCATACCTGCAGCTCAAGGTACACCAACGTAAGGCCGTGTGGAGGGCCATAGCAGCAAAGATGCGAGCCCTGGGGGTATCAAACAGACGACACACACACTATCACAAGAGGTGGGATGACATCAGCCGGCTGGCTAAGCAAGTGGCAGAGATTACCTTGGGGATGGTACCACGAACAGGGCGTTTGGTACGGCCACCATGACTCCGCTGATGGGACACATACTAGCAGTGACCAATCCAGACCTGGATGCACGTCTGAAGGGGCATCAGCAGCAAGACAGAGATGGTGAGTATCTGGGGAGGGAGAGTTTGTCTGGGAGTGGATGCATGTGTACAGGGCCTGTGGCAGCGGTGACACATGTGATGTGCGTGTGTTGCCATGCTGTGATATGTGATGTGAGTGGCGACTGTGATGTGTGCCTGTATGAGGCATTGGGCCACCATGGCCTTACTGTTCTGCTCATGCATGCAGTTCTCAGTCCTTGACAGATTTTTTGTGTACACATGGTCACTCTTCTTTGTGATGGTGTGGGGAGTCCATATTGTGGTGAACTGCAGTGTCCACTTAATGAGTGTTAGACCATGTCTGTCTACTTTGCATGCACCATGATGGTTGAGGCCCACATATCCGACGACAATGTGAACCCTGATTGGCACATGGTGATTGCTATGGCCTAGTTGGCATTGTGGCATGTGTAGTCAATACAGGTGTGTGTGGTCCCCTCTGGTTCCCTGTAATGCTGTAAGCGGTGATGTGTGTTGTGGCTACATCTTGTCCATGGGGCAGGTCAATGTGGGCTGGGGGAACACCATCCATGGGCAGGGTGTAGTGCTGTGTGGCATGGACATGCCTCACTCATGGCAGTTTGTCTGAATGACAGGCACTGTTGTGGTCTAATATAGGGTGTAGATGCACAGTGATTGCAGGGTGTGGTGGTTAACATGTAGCTCTAGGCCTCTACTGTGCTGCATTGATCTGAAATCGTGTGAGCAGATGATGACACTTACACAACACTGTTTCTCTCACTAATGCAGATTCGCAAGACGCCACGGCGGTATATGATCCTGAAACAAGTGGTGGCGAGACCAGCACGACAGCGGCAGTGGAGAGGAGTGAGACTGAGCCAAGTGACACTGAGCACACCAGCGCTCCTGAGGATGACAGGAGTGTGCATGAGGAATCTGTGGCTGAGACACAGAGTACCACTTCATCTGATGCCAGCGGGGATGCGTCCCTGTTGGCAGGCACAGGGGATGGGGAGTCTGCTGCAGCATCTGACACCCAGCAGCCACTGCCCCGCCTCCCATCCACTTCCTCTGGTGCTGGCCATATCCATGTTACTAAAAGGGGACGTGTAACATTCACACATGGCACCTCTGCCCCTGCACCTGTGCCCCCTGCTGCCCTCAGTGCAGAGTGCGTAGAGCTCCTGAGCCAACTTTGCGTGGGCCAGACCGCCCTGCTCAATGCCTTCAGTGCCCACGAGAACAAATTAGGCCAGGTTCTAGCATTCATGGAGGGCATACACTCTGACGTGGGTGGGCTACACCGTACAGTCCAGGCATTGTCAGCCACAGTCACATCAGCCCTCCAACAGGCACATGCTCCCATTGCAGCTCAGGTGCCTGTGACGTCCACCCATTCAGTGGCCACATCAGATGACAGTGACCACTTAGGACCTACGTCAACTAAACGTTACAACACTAGGAGCACAGGTCAGACCCAAACCAAACAATCCCGTCCACAGACTCCATCCCCAAAGAAGAGCAGGCCCCCCCCAATATGCACAGACAAGGTGAAGTCACAGAAGAGCAAGGCCAGAAGATCACTGTGGCAGACATCAGGCTCACATGATGCAGAGACATCACCAGAAATGGACTCACCTATGCCCACAGAGGATGTGTGGCATTTCATGGCTACACCTGGGGAGAGCACAGGGACACAACCACCCACCACATCAACCCCAAAACAAAGTACATCGAGGCAGGTGGAGGAGAGCCCTGTTGTGACCAGCCCAGGGTATGCATGACTCCACCTCCACGTGCCACAGTGCCACCTGGTCCACACAGCCCTCCACCTTGCAGGCCCTCTGTTCTTACCACATCACATGGGCCTCTGTCACACCAGTCAAGTGGGCCTGCTGTCCCTGACACACAGCCAGGACCCAGTCCGCATGACAGCCAGGAGTGAGTTGTCAACACCCTCATACGCCTGTGCCCCACACAGGTGTGCTAGTCAAGACCATTGTTTGTGACCTGGGTGTGTTGCTAACCCTGTTGCCCTGATGTGCTGTACTCTCCCCTGCCAAGGACTCTGGGCCTGTTGCTCTGATGTGCTGTACTCTCCCCTGTGCAGCCTCTCATGTACTTGCTGTCTCCCCTGCCAAGGACTCTGGGCCTGTTGCTCTGATGTGCTGTACTCTCCCCTGTGCAGCCTCTCATGTACTTGCTGTCTCCCCTGCCAAGGACTCTGGGCCTGTTTCTCTGATGTTCTGTACTCTCCCCTGCCAAGGACTCTGGGCCTGTTGCTCTGATGTGCTGTACTCTCCCCTGTGCAGCCTCTCATGTACTTGCTGTGTCACCTGCCATGGACTCTGCACTTCCTGTTTTTGTTTGACCTGTGCATAGTCTCTACCATTTGTACATGATTTTGTGGCTTGCTATTGTCTACTAATGTTGTATTGCTACATCTGTGCAATATATGAATAAATACAGATACTTCTGGTGTGTGTTTTATCAGTCTCCTTGCTGATTAAAGTCCTTTTCTTGTTTGCATTTGCTTGACTGTGTACCATGCTGGAGAAGTGTGGCTCACTGGTTAGAGGAGGCAGACCCTGAAGCAGAGGTCAGACCCAGGACCAGGGTTCAATTCCCGACGCGGCAGGGTCTTGAGCCCAAATGTCCACGGACTTGATAATTCTCGCTTCGGTGCCTACTCGAATCAAGGGTTCACACTCTGCAACTCTGGGCAATAGCTTGCTTAATCTCCACTACGGCCCCCCCGCGGCGGGATGCCTGGCTTTCACCTTGGGGATGCCCAGTAGGGGGTTATCTCACAGGGAAAAGCCAGGACGGGTTCCCAAAGCAAGCGCCTTGAGACCTTGCGGTGATAAGGCGCTATATAAGAACCTTTGACATTGACATTGACATGCTCTATTTTTCAGTTCACCATTGCAAGGCTCTTTGTGGCCATCTGATTTTTAGACAGGGGTGACAGGGTCTTCAGTCCATTCTGGCCCAGCTGATGTTGTACTCTGTGATGGCTATTTTACAGGCCATGCAGTTTTCTTGTTGGTGATTTGCCATTGCTGCATACACTGTTCACAGGTCACCTTGGGGGACACTGGCAGCACAGGGTGTGCAGCTGTTCAGTGGTTTTGTAGCTGTCTGTGATGTCATGAGATATGTGTGTGTTTTCCTTTCTGTGTGCCCAGGCGTGTATGTGTATGGTCATCTTGTGTTGGCCCTTAGTCCTGGTGCCATGGCTTACATGGCATGTGTGGTGTTGGGTGTGGCAGAGGTGTGCAGTGTGAAGGGTGTTAGTTTGTAGTGTATGTATGTGTGCCTCTGTATGGTGTGAGACACACATGTGTCAGCCAGGAGTTGTATGCCTGTTGTTTGTTTTGTCTTGCCCTTTGTGGATGATTGTATGCAATTGTGTGGGCTGTGGGGAGTGCACTGGTATTGTGTGCTCCTTGTCAGCCAATCATGCAGTGCCTGTGTCCCTGGTTATGTGTTGTGTGTTGCAGTGTGTGTGTAATGTGCTTGTTATTACAGTGCTTGTTGGTGTGCATGGGGGTGCACGGGATAGGCACCTGGCCTGTGGCTAGCTCGGGTGGGGTGCAGTGTGGTTTGGGGTGGTGTGTCCCTGTGATGTTGGTGCCCTGGCCATGCCTTGGTGTGGCCTCGCCTTCTGCATAGTGCGCATGTGTTGACCGCGGCGGTGACTTGTCCGTGGCCGGAACGTTGCTGCTGGTTGGCGGACGTTGTGTGTTCCGGATGCTGTGGGGTGCCTTGTTGTGAGGTGGGTGATGTGTGGGTGCCCATGTGGATGTGTTGTGCTCCCCAGCAGGATGCCAGTGTGGTGCTTGGGCCCTGTGTTGGCATGTGTGTTGTGTGGTGCATATGTGTAGTGGCGTACCTGCGGCGGCGTCCGTGGCGGCCCATCTGACGATAGTGTTGCAGCAGGTACATGACCGGATGCATGTGGAGGGTTGGGTCCATGGGGTTCATGTCGGGTCTCGGCGTTCGAGCTCCGCTGTCGACTTTCCGCCTGCTTCAGCTGTGCAGTGTCTCCGCTGCGGTGCGTCTGCTTGTTTGGGCCATCCTAATTTGTCGAGCGGAGCGGACGTCATCGGGCGCGGCGGAGGGTCTCGATAGGCTCCCGCCGCCGCGGTGGCAGGCGCACTATGATGGCGGTGCGCGGCGCTCTGCGGCAGGCGGGAAATGACCTGTGTTTACCTAATGTGGCGGACGTGAGTTCCACTGCTCGCGGGCGTAAAAAGCTGTTTTTCCGCCCCGCCACCACCTCGGTGGTGCCACCGCCCGACATCCTAATGGACCCCTAAGTGTTTTTTATGTTAGTATATGTGTTAAAAGTGTATTTTTATTTTATAATTTATTTTAAGTAATTAATTTTATTGTATTTAATTTTTGCGTAATATAATTCTGTAGCTGGTTGTGGGTTTATAGAGGAATGGGCTGGAAGTAATTTAATTATAATTATTTAATTATTTTAATTCATTTATTGGTATTTATTTTGAATTGTTAATTAATTTTTAATTGGTAATTAATTAAAATCTAATTGGTATTTGATTTTTATTAATTGATTAATTGATAATTATGTTAATTTTCTTTATTTATTTTCTCTAGCGGGTTGTGGGTTTATAGGGGAATAGGGTGGGAAGTAATTTAAATATAATTAGTTAAATATTTTAATTCATTTATTGGTATTTATTTTGAATTGTTAATTAATTTTTAATTGGTAATTAATTAAAATATAATTGGTATTTAATTTTTATTAATTGATTAATTGATAATTATGTTAATTTTTTTAATTTATTTTCTGTAGCGGGTTGTGGGTTTATAGGAGAATAGGGTGGGAAGCAATTTAATTATGATTAATTAAGTATTTTAATTTATTTATTGGTATTTATTTCGAATTAATTGTTAAATATTTTTTAATTGTTAATTAATTTAATTATAATTTGTAAAAAAAATTGTATTGATTAATTGATAATTATGTTAATTTTATTAATTTATTTTCTGTAGCAGGTTGTGGGTTTATAGGGGAATTGGCTGGGAAGTAATTTAATTGTAATTAATTAAATTTTAAATGTATTAATTGGTATTTCTTTTGAATTAATTGTTAATTATTTTTCAATTGTTAATTAATTAATTGTTAATTGGTAATTAATTTGTATTATTAGGTTATTACTTTTTAGTGATTAATTTTTAAAAAAAATTTATTGATTAATTATTATAATATATTAAATTGGTAATTCATTTTAATTAATTTTAAATTGGTATTAATATTTAATTTATTTTTAATCATATATGAAGTATTTACTTTCCCTACTGTTGCCCTCCTTGGAGTGGGAATAGTAATTTTTACCCTCCCGCTATCCAATGCTTTCCCTACTGTTGCCCTCCCTGGAGTGGGAATAGTAATTTTTACCCCTACGCTATCCAACGCTTTCCCGACTGTTTCACTCACTGGAGTGGGAATATTAATTTTTACCCCTACGCTATCCAATGCTTTCCCTACTGTTGCACTCTTTGGAGTGGGAATAATAATTTTTACCCTCCCGCTATCCAATGCTTTTCCTACTGCTGTCCTCTTTGGAGTGGGAATAGTAATTTTTACCCCTACGCTATCCAACGCTTTCCCTACTGTTGCACTCACTGGAGTGGGAATAGTAATTTTTACCCCTACGCTATCCTACGCTTACCCTACTGTTGCACTGCCTGGAGTGGGAATAGTAATTTTTACCCCTACGCTATCCAACGCTTTCCCTACTGTTGCTTTCTCTGGAGTGGGAATAGTAATTTCTACCCCTACGCTATCCAACGCTTTCCCTACTGTTACACTCTTTGGAGTGGGAATAGTAATTTTTACCCTCCCACTATCCAATGCTTTCCCTACTGTTGTACTCCTTGGAGTGGGAATAGTAATTTTTACCCCTACGCTATCCAACGCGTTCCCTACTGTTGCACTCACTGGAGTGGGAATAGCAATTTTTACCCCTACGCTATCCAATGCGTACCCTACTGTTGCACTCCCTGGAGTGGGAATAGTAATTTTTACCCCTACGCTATCCAACGCTTTCCCTACTGTTGCACTCTCTGGAGTGGGAATAGTAATTTGTATCCCTACGCTATCCAACGCTTTCCCTACTGTTGCACTCTCTGGAGTGGGAATAGTAATTTTTACCCTCCCGCTATCCAACGCTTTCCTTACTGTTGCACTCTCTGGAGTGGGAATAGTAATTTTTACCCCTACGCTATCCAATCCTTTCTGTACTGTTGCACTCTCTGGAGTGGGAATAGTAATATTTACCTTCTCGCTATCTAACGCTTTCCCTACTGTTGCACTCACTGGAGTGGGAATGTAATTTTTACCCCTATGCTATCCAACGCTTTCCCTACCGTTGCAGTGTTTGGAGTGGGAATAGTGATTTTTATACTTCCGCTATCCAACGCTTTCTCTACTGTTGCCCTCCCTGGAGTGGGAATATAAATTTTTACCCCTAGGCTATCCAATGCTTTCCCTACTGTTGCACTCCCTGGAGTGGGAATAGTAGTTTTTACCTTCCTGCTATCCAACGCTTTCCCTACTGTTGCACTCTCTGGAGTGGGAATAGTAATTTTTACCCCTACGCTTTCCAACGCTTTCCCTACTGTTGCACTCTCTGGAGTGGGAATAGTAATTTTTACCCTCCCGCTATCCAACGTTTTCCCTACTGTTGCACTCACTGTAGTGGGAATAGTAATTTTTACCTTCCTGCTATCCAACGTTTTCCCTACTGTTGCACTCTCTGGAGTGGGATTAGTAATTTTTACCGCTACGCTATCCAACGCTTTCTTTACTGTTTCACTCTCTGGAGTGGCAATAGTAATATTTACCCCTATGCTATCCAACTCTTTCCTTACTGTTGCACTTTCTGGAGTGGGAATAGTAATTTTTACCCTCCCGCTATCCAACGCTTTCCCTACTGTTGCACTCACTGGAGTGGGAATAGTAATTTTTACCCCTACGCTATCCAACGCTTTCTCTACTGTTGCACTCAGTGGAATGGTAACAGTAAATTTTACTGTCCCGCCAACCTATGGTAAAAATACTGTATCATTTTTATTAATATTATGTTTATATATATGTATGTATTTAAAATTTTTATTGTATGTTTATTTATCTTTAACTTAAATTAATTATTTATTAATTTTAAGGTTATTTAAGTATTTTAAGTATGTTTAAGTTAATTATATTTAATATTGTATTATTATTCAATCAATTTAAAGATATTTAAAGAATTCGATATTTTGACTATCTATATTTTTTACAACGATATTTTTGATTCGATATTTTTGTATTCTATATTTTGTACTCGACATTTTGCTACATCGATATTTATGTTATCGATATTATGTCAGTGATCCTTTTTGGCCATAACCACTGAAGTATCTTAATTATCTTAGACATACTCCAAACATTGCTATCAGATAACTCTACCACCTGTCTTCCAACACAAATTACCTTTTGTGGACTAGAGTACTTAGACATACCTGACTTGACCAATCTGCCTTTCTTAACGCGTACCCAATCATTGACTCTCACTTGCGTAGAAATATCTTGACAATAATTTTTAGTTTTTTCCTTGTCCACAAACAAATCTCTCATCCAGAATTGATTCATATTAGAAATGCTTTTCCTTCCTCTCATTTTCTCAAAAGGAGACAAATCACCCATATTCCTAGGAGTGTTCCTATAACACCACAAAATTTCACTTATAGTTTGTTTTCACTCCTTTCCGTTTTGCAAAGCTAACTGTAAACCTTCTTTAAATACCCTTATCCACCTTTCCGCGATTCCATTGCTCTGAGGGTAATATACAGAAGCACGTTTATGTCTTCATGACCATGACATTTCATAAAATGTTTCATCGCAACAGATAGAAATTTCACTCCATTATCAGTTGTAATTGACTCTGGAACACTTTCTCTTTCAAATACTTCATTTAAAAATGTCATCACCACACTAGAGGTAACACTACAATTTTCACTTCCGCCCACTGTGAAATTTGATCTATCAAAATAATGGCGTACATTGCATTCTTATTATAACACAAAGGCCCTGCAATATCCAATGAAACACTTTCCCAAACACGACTTGGTCTAGATATAGGTAAATGTTCATACGAAATGTGTTTCTGAGACTTATCACTTAAACAACACTCCATGCAGTCTCTGACCTTCAGTTCAATGGCTTTATCTATATCTGGCCACCAAAATTCACTCCTAATCCTTCTTTTCATGCTAATCATACCAGGATGACCTTCATGAGCCATGTCCAAAATATTCTGCTGTAAATCAAAGGGCACAACTAACTGTAGACCTCTTAACAACACATCCTCTTTTAAAGATTACTCATGAGCAGTCTGATAGAAAGGAAGAAGATTCTCAGACAAATCAGCTTTTCGTGGCCATGTAGATTTAACATAAGTAATTACATCCCTCGGTGTAGTATCCTTATCACATGCAAATTTCCATTCCTTCTCTTGAATACAACCTTTTGACACTTCACAAATAGAAACAACACATTCCAAGTCATTATCTTCCTCCACCACATTGTCATCAGGTACAGGCAATCTCGATAAACAATCAGCCAAAATATTTCTTACTCCTGGTATGTACTCTACCTTGAAATGAAAATCTTGTAATTTATATTGCCATCTTGCAATTCTTGAAGTTGCTTTGCTGCATCCTTTAGTAGTGAATAAATCAACTAAGTGTCTATGATCAGACCTTAATTTAAAAACTGTTCCATAAACATATTTACGAAAATATTCAACCCCCCACCAACAAGCAAGAGTTTCTTTTTCTAAAGTAGAATATTTACACTTTGCACCTCTTAATGGTCTAGATGCAAAACGAATGGTGACCAATTGACCTTTCTGATTCTGTGTCAACACCGCTCCAATGCCAACATTACTTGCATCAGTTACAATAACTGAATTTTAAGCTGTGTCAAAAGTTGACAAAGCAGGTGCAGATGCAATGCTCCTCTTTAAGTGTTTGAATTCTTTTATACAGCTGTCAGTCAGTCAAAGTACTTTATTCGGTTTGTTTTAAAACCATAAAAGCATGCTATCATGTTATAACAAAAAATTGTAAAATCGTTGATTACAGATTAAAAATGGTAACAATTTACATAAAATTTAAGACACAGTGCAATATATTCAAACTCACGTTGGGCAAATTCCATAAAACCTTATTACTAAACTGAGACGTTACAGACATTCATTTAATTCAGTTAAAGTGCATTTGGGCCAATTAAACTTAACCTAAATTTTCTCATAATTGCTACGGCCGCGGTGAGGAAGCTAGCAACATTAAAAAATTTCCACACATTTGATAACAGCTGGAGATATAGAAGTGCAGGCTTGGCCTGAAGAAAGCCTTTATTAGCTAGTATTGAGAGGATGAAACGCTTCCTGGTGACGGTTAGGTGCTTGCAGAAAAGAATAAATGCATTGTATCCTGAGTGGAGGAGTCATCGCATGAACAAACCCCCAGTTCTTCCACCCTCTTCCAACCAGGTAACTCTGCGAACAGCGAATGAACTTGGTTCAACCTAAATCTGGTCAGTAAAAAACGATGATTGGGGTTTGTAACAATAACCAGATAGGGTTCGATGGTTAGGGTAGTTTTCCGCAATTGATGGGCTCTTACCGTCGACTTAACCAGCTCCCAATCCTCTCTGGCTGTAGCGGCCATTAAAAGATAAGAATCCTTAACCCATTTAATGTCCACCTTCGACAGTTTCTCTGGCGAATTGTATAACTCAGGCCGACCCAATAACACTGTCATGTTATAGACATATCTGAGCCACGGGATACGATTCCCATGGTCAAGGGCTAAACAATCTTTAAAGATTTCCTGATTTAGCCCCAGTTCTGGGTTCAGCCAGGTCGCAATCCATTTTAAAAGGGGTGCCATGGTAATTTGATCCTCCACAAAACTAGCACCACACTCTTGATGAACGATATAGCCAGCTGTAGATTGTGGGACACATATATTTTTACTAAGAAACTTGTCCTCCACCGCCTGGATTGCTTTCACATTCCTAATTCCCCAAATATCAGCACCATACATTGCGAGGGAGACGCATTTCGCACCGTATATTTTCAAAAGGGCTTGCATGGGTCTTGCTCCTAAATTACGTGCAAATCCCTTTACAGCAGAAGTCGATCTCGCCAAGGCATTGCTTTTTGCTAAAATTTGAGGAAACCAAGAGCCTTGATCGTCAAATGTAATCCCTAAATACTGGAAGGTGGAAACCTTAGACAATACGTTCCCCTCGCAATAAAAGGTTTTATCCCTTGTGGTCTTCGGGCCAATTTTCATTATTTGGGATTTGGAGAAATTAACACTAAGGTCCAGTGATTACATGAAGGCCGCAGAGGAATTTAAAAGTGATTGTAGGCCCACTGCAGTTCGTGCTAGAAGAGCGGCATCATCCGCGTAGAGCAATGCCGGGATCAGGCTTTGCCCAACACGCGGGATATCTTTGCACGAGTCACATAGTGCAGAGTCCAAACTGTTAATGTAAAGGGTAAACAATAAAGGGGCCAGAATGCACCCCTGCCTGACACCGTTTGTAATACGTATTCCTCCAGTACAGTTGCCCAATTGATCATAACGCACGGTGGCTGATAGACCCCTATGTAGGTCTGCAAGGAAATAAACAATATTACTATCAACTCCTAATTTCAGGATCATGACCCACAGTTTGGACCTATTCACTCGGTCAAAGGCCGAGGAAAGGTCCATAAAAAATATACAGCTGCCATGAAAAAGATAAATTTTTTTCATAAAATTTTTCATACTCACTGTCTTATCAGAAAATAAAGAAATACATTTTGCATAATATTCGGCAAGTCCCAAAAAAGACCTGAGCTAATCCTTATTCTCGGGATCAGGAGCTAATTCAATAGCTCTGATCAAATTTTGTTTTGGAGAAATGCCCTGCTTACTTATAGAATGACCTAAATATTCCACAGATGACACACCAAATTTAAATGTATAAACTTATAACACTGCCTGTCTGGCAGTGCTCCTGTGACAATGTGGCATGTCTCCATCTGCAAAACTGCAGTTGTATCGCTGTAAAGCACTGTGCACTTTTCTATAAAAGTGTTGATGCCCATATACCATAATCCATAGACTGTAGTCAATGTATCTATACTGCTGAAATTTTACAGGTGAAGGCCTTCTTCTAACAGACAGGAGTCTCAGGCAGGTGCTTTGATCAGATCAGTGGTTCTAAACCTTTTGACTTCTGTGGACCCCCACTTAATCATTACTGGAATCATGGGACCCCCATTGAATCATTATTATAATTTGGGGTCTACCCACTGAATCATTATTTGAAGATGTGGACTCAGGCTTAAGCAATTTTGATGATTTGAATCCCAAGTCAATACAAAAAATTAGAGAAACATTCATCAAACAAAAAGACAAATACATAAAAAAATGACATATTTTATTTAATTCACATACAATTATAAAAAAATCAAAAATGTCATGTTAATAGGAAGGTTTGGTCTTTTCCAAATTCAACTGAGGCCACTCCTTGTCCATGCATAATCCGTTTAATGCATTTGCACAGCTCCAACAAACCTATTTGAGGACACCAACTTAATTTTCAGCCTCTGCACATGCCTCACATTTACTTAATCTTTATAATTATTTTTTTTACATTTTGTTTCTTTATGTACATGCAATTTAATAATGTGTTAATCATCTAAGCAGCCACGGCAATACCCCCAGGGGTCCTCGAACCACAGGTTAAGAACCACTGATCTAGAAGATTTAGTACATCCCATTCCTCTCAGCCCCAGCAAGCAGGGCAGGAGGCTGGGTATTACTACTATGAGCCAGTCTCTCCTGTCATCTTACAGTAGCTGCCAGGCCTGATGGCTTGCACGCCTAAGAGAATCCAGTGCCCTCCTGACATGGAGCCGCACAGAGTGTCATATTTCATCATCTGTAAGAGCAGTGTATGACTTGGAAGAAAGTCACTTTGTCATAAAATACACACCCAAACCACCTATTCGTATTTGTGTTTTTAGCTACATTACTTAACTACAGCACTGCTTGAAACCGGGTAAGAATGTTTGACTAATATGCTATCTCCCATTCTCTAATAAGCATTTGCAAAACAAACAGGTCTGCTCTTTGGCATGCTAGTGAAAAGTTTGGGGTTTTTTTTACATTTTTTTATTCCAATCGTATGCAGCAAAAAAAAAAAAAAAGGCCACCATATATTTGTCATAAAAATGCAAAATTTAAGAAATATTCAGCAATGTGGCTTTCTGTTAGTGATGATTTTCGGAATGTGGCCACCAAATGCTACATTTATAAAACATTTATAGATGTAGCTGTTTCACTAGTCATGTAAATAAAGAGGAATTTCAGTTTTGCCATGCTTTTTACTAATATTTTTTATGTGAAGTCGACAAAAAGAAACCATCATCCAGCCAATAACTAAAATTGGAGGCAGCTCCTATGTGACAATGTCCCTTAAACAGTTCATAACAGCAACTTATAAAGGGGACAGGAAATACACCCTTGTCTAACTGGACACATGAAATAGAAGCCAAAAAGAGCAATTTATTAAAGATTATATGTAAATGTAAAATTAAAATAAGCACACATTGAAAGAGCATTGTCACTAAAGAGAAAGGAAGGGGCATATTTACAATGCCACTGTAGACCTTTTACGCCACCAGAGCATCACTTTTGTGATGCTCGGGAGTCGCAGTGTGCCAGCCAATATTTACAAGGCCACGCAAAGATACACTGCGTGACTTTTCATGGCCTTGTAAATATGGAGTAGGGCAATGCCTTACTCTGCTGGCAAGGGCGTTCTATTGGTGTTGCTGTGGGTGTTCCCACGCAACGCGCCTGGTTTTTGGTACAGCCACAGATTAACAACATAGGGACCAATTATCATGCGGTAAGGAATGGATCTGACCCTCGGTCGGAGCCATCCTTACCGCATCGTAATCTCCTGGTTATAATAATTTCTGACCCACCCATTGTGATGGAGTCGGTCAGAAATGATTACAACCAGGAGTTCCGAATGGCAGACGACGGGCTCGAAGAGCCCATCCGCCATTCAGAAGGCCTTCAGCAATCCCTACGATGGATTACGATGGCAGTTTCCCACTGCCTTTCTCTGCTGGCCTTTCTGACACAGAAAGGCATTGGGAAACTGTCTTTGGGGGTCCCCAGCAGGGCCACAATGGTTCAAGGCCGCCAAACGGCGGCCTAGGGGCACCTATGGTGCCCTTCTGTTGATCCCTGCACCCGGTGGCAGGCACCTTGAGGTGTGCAGGGATCAACTACACCCCTGCTCTTTGCTATGAGAGCATGCATTCCGTTCGGAATGCATGTTCTCATAGCAAAGTATAGGGTTGCGACCGAACAGGGTTCATCGCATCCTAATAGATGGGCTGGAACTGACAACAAGAGGTCGTTAGGTTCCATTTCGAGGGCGATGTCGCATTCGGGCCCATAATGAAAATCTAGGGCAGTGCCAAAACTAAAGCTTTCCCAAAGCAGGCTTACAAGGCAAAATGCTTACATTTCTCCTAATTTTTCCCTCTTTCCATGTGTGCTGCATTCTGCATTTTTTTGATCCCTTATTTCAAAAGTTTAAGATGCAAAACAAGTACAGCCAAATAAGTACAGCCAACGCGTTTCATCCGTTGCGGGCTTCTTCAGGGCATTCAGACCAGAGGAATTGCTCCTATAGTCGATTGGGTCCTATTTTCATAGTAATTACAGGAGCAAGGAGTAAGGCTCACTGTATATTTGATGAAAAAGTCCTTAATATAAACCAATCCAGTTGTAATCAAAGTTTAGTTAATTGATCGTTTGATGACAAGCATCACAAAGAGATATATATTGTTGCAAGCGTGCATATTTTCAAGTGGAGAGCCTGTCCCGGCTTTAGTACGGCCTGAACAGCAATAGAGAATGTGGAACTGTCCTCCACATCTCAGAATTCACCCATCGAGTTTTCAGGTGTTCTCGGCACGGCAACAGCAAATTCAAAAAAGTCGTCATGGACGATTTGAGTATAGGTGGGATCAGGACTGGAGTAGAGCTGGACTGGAGGCAACGTGGAGATGGCAGGAACGAGAAAGAGCTAGAGTTGGTGCAGCCAGGGCTAGAGCAGGAGCTTGAGAGGGGCAGAAGCTGCAGTGGAGCAGGAGTTAGGAATCCAACAGCACGAGCAAACTAGTTGCGAAACTCTGGCAAACTGACCAGAGACTCTTTATATACTGGTACAGCAGGAAGGCGTCAGTCTCTGAACAGGAAGGACAGGAAGAAGCTTATCTCAGAAAGGAGCATGCTGGAATGAGGTTGATGTTTAGTGGCCATCTTGTAGTCGAGCCTGAGTTTGGTGGCCATCTTGGAATGGAGCCTTGCAATGCCAGTTGCTGGACCATAACAACTGGGAGGTGTAAAGCTCCCACCTAGGGGTCCAGTTGAAAAAGGTATTTTGTGGAATATTAAATAGCACTCCTTTAGATTTATTTACATAGCTCGACATGCCTTTGTGAATTGGTCACAACACATCTAAAATGGGAATAAAATTGGAATATTCAGAGAACACTGTAGCCAAGAAAACAGTCCAAGACTTGCATTTCAATTTTCATAATTCACACTGATCCATGTTTATGTGGTTCACCTCTCTCAGGGCCAGATGTAGGTGTCTGAGAGCAATGTAGGTGAGTTTAAACCTACTAGCAAAATAAGGAATAGCAAAATTGCGATTCCTTATTTTGCACTTGTATATAAGGAATCGGAAATTGCAAATTCTTAAATTCAATGTAAGTAGCACAAAACAAAATGCACTTCAGCCTTAAAGAATCGCTAATTACCACCAACTTCAAGTTGGTAATAATTAGCGATTTCATTCAAAAAAGCACTTTTTTGCTTTTTTTAAAGTGCCATGTGGCACACATTCATGCCCGTAGGGTATGAATGTGCGCCACATGTGCACACATGCACATTTCAGGGGTGCAACAGGGTGTCCTTTTGATGCCCTGGCACCCTTGAAATAGCTCCTGCTATTTGCGATTCTTTAATACCGAATTGAAAACATTGAATATCTTCCAATTCATTCCTATGGGCCTCCTAGCCCATAGGAATGAATGGGTAGGTATTCCTTATTAACGAATCTCAATTTGCGATTCGTTATTAATGAATATTAAGGAATCGCTAATATTTTAGCGATTCCTACCTACATTCAATTTTGCGAGTCCGAATCGGTAAAATTCGCTATTAAGGACTCGCAAATTTGATTTTACCTACTTCTGGCCCTCAGTTGTGCTACCTAGTTGTGTTTTTTGCCCACAAAACACCACTTTTATTTTTAGCATCCTTATATAGTTTCATGGACCCCAAGATTGTTGTTTTGATTAATTTTCATGAGATACATATGACATTCAACCAGCACTATTAAAACGTTCCCCAGATAAAGGAACCACAAAGGTCCAAAACACATTTGTGTAATACGGTAATCTCGGAAGTTTGGGAAGAACATTATTTACTTGATTTTATTTCCACTTGCAACTGTGTAATTCCTGTTTTTCCAACGATAAGGAACTATTACTGAAACCCTGCTATTAACACAAAGGTTAATCAAGTCAAAATGAGGAGGCCGGTAGGATCTAGTTATGTGGCAGAAGGGAAAACAACTTCCTGGTATATTGGCTGGAGAAAACAGAATACTATTTGGCGATAGCTGTAACTAACAAACTATATGAATTCTACTCTACACTAACTGCATAATGGAATCCTCCAGGGGAATTTTCTCCATATGCTATCGGAATGGAAGAGGATGTTCTCCTTCGGATTTAATTCTCCCTCCGGAAACAACAGTATTTTCCGCCGCATCCCACTCTAATTCAGGCACTAAAGTCCTCATTATGGTCAGCCCCACAATTTGATTGGGCTGCTAATGGGAATTAGAACATTGAAATGTTGGGACATCCATTTAAGGCAAAGGAGTACTCCGGACTTCTAATGACTGGTAAAAGCACGGAGCACCAACATTGCCGTGTTTGCCTTTGTTCACAGCTGTTGCTGTGAACAAAAGCCTCACGGAGCCTGAGGGGATTTCAACCCCCTCGGGCTCCATGAGCCCTTTGTTTTACAAATTTGAACATTCTGCCCTTTAGGGGCTGAATGTTCTTATAGCCCTAGAGCCCGCCATAGCGGGCTCTACCGGCCATTAAAGGCCACTCTCTTGTTAAAGGCCCTCGCTGGAGCAAATCTTTAATGGCCAGAAGAGCCTGCAACAGCAGGCTCTAAGGCTATATTAGAACATTGGAATGTTGGGAGCTCCATCGAAGACAATGGAGTGCCCTGAGCTTCTAATGTCTGTTAAAAGCCCGGAGCTCCAACATTCAAATGTTTGCCTTTGTTCACAGCTGTTGCTATGAACAAAGCCTCATGGAACAATGGGGGATTTCAACCCACTCGGGCTCTGTGAGCCCTTTGTTTTACTATTTAGAACATTCTGCCCTCTAGGGTGGATTGTTCTAATAGCTTTATAGCCTCAGTAGCAGGCAATACCAGCTATTAAAGGCCTGCTCCTGTTTAAGGCTATACTACCGCCCCTTTCTGAGATCCATGGTAACTCCACAGACCTGTGCATCTTATTCAGACACTTTGGCTGCCCAAAGCAGATGACATTTTCATGTGAGGAATGAGGAATAACCTTGTGAGTAAGATGCAGTGTCCTTGATTCCCACTGTAATTCCAGAGGGAATGAGGTGCAGTATTCCTGATTCCCACTGTAAATTGTCCTCTTCGAGATAACTCTCAAAGTACACCTTGCAAAACATGGAAATTACCCTGGTCCTAGGGACTTTATTGGTAACTATGGAAGAAAAGACAATAAATACTGGGCCCTATTCCTCAGCACTTGTAAGAGCTCCTAAGGTTTGACCCTTTAACAAGCACAGACAAGGTTATGATCTGTCTTAATTCTCTCAAAACCATGACTGTACGTAGGAAATGTGTGGCACTAGGCTACCCTACTTTCTGAATTGTAACACTCCACCCTCAGCAAATAAATTAGCATTAGTAAAATTCTGCCAGGAAATATGTAAATATGTAAACTGAAATCTGTGTCCCGGTCTAATATGTCACTACTAAGAACAGTTAAGTAAGAATGGGGCAACCCAAAAAGCCACTGGGCCTGGGTAGATAATGGTACAAAAGATAATGTCCCAGTGGAAAACAATTTAAGAAAGATAGATGTGTACAAGTGTTAATCCGTTGTATCTGAACTAAGTCAAGCACCACTATACAATATAACAACCAAATGAGTGTGATTTTATTTCATCACTTCATTGAAGTTAATCAGTTTATATACAGTAGAATACAATTCATAAGTGGGTATTTTTTTATCAAAAAGGTGCACAGAAAAGTGAAGTGGTAAGTGCATGGGAGGGATTGTGATGAAGGACAGTAGTGCGCATATATATTCAACTATAAATTGATAAACAACTATCCAGACAGTTTCCTGCCAAATGAATTAAATGACAAATCATAACATAATTACAGATATAAATTCTCTGTCATATATGTCTGACAATACAAAACAAGCATTTGTAATGCAATAGGTCTCGCATTTGTGAGAGTTTAAGCTATTGACATTGAAAATGACAATGCCTATTATTTATGTTTTGATAATTAACACACAAATAAAAGGCATTCTCATTTATGTCAATAGCTCAAACTCTTGTAAATGCAAGACCTATTGCATTACAAAGAAGCGGCCGCCAATGTCCCGGGCTGCTTGTAAAGTGGAAGCGCAATGGCGCTCTGAATGTTGTAGGAAAGCATGTCATGCCTGCTGTAGGAGAAACTCATTAAAGAAAATGGTGCTTCCAGACTAAATACGACCTAACGTGTAACAACAGATGTAAAAGGGCCAGTCCTCATGGGAGGTTACCAATGAAGACACGGCGGTACTAAGGAGGTACTAACAAGCCTATTAACGAATCAGAAGCCAGCATTTACAAAGGACAATTACACAAGCCAATGAAAAATAAAGTCCATACTCGCATACAGCATGCCTCACAAAGCAGCGCATGCGCTGCCCAGGCTTGACCTGAACATGTATTAAGAGACGAAATTTGTTTTGAAAGTAATTGGGGCACAGCAAAATTGTAAACTTTTCTTACTCTTAAATATATCAAGTGATGAAATGCCTGTATCTTCTTATTGTTGATCTCATTGTAGATCTAAATCTTTAATAAAACTTGAACTTCTCACCCACAAAATTCCCAGTGCCTCCTGTAACACTAATTCCGGGGCAGGGAAATCAGGAGGATTTTATGGGCCACTCATAATTAAGGCCTGATTCAGCTGCTCATTCATTGCTCAGGATATTTTTCTTTAAAGTATAGATGCAAACTGCACACTACAAAATGTTTTTGTGTGACTGGTTCAAGTACAGTATGAAGACCATATGTTAGCTCTCTGTACAGCGACTGACATTTACAAAAACAACTATTTTTGAAGACTTTCTTCATCTGTGGTGGCCAGTAAACATTGAAAGTGGTAAGAATACATTTGTGCCTCAAACTGTACCAAGCAAGTGAGCACATCATGCCAGCTAGACTTTCTTTAAGAGATTTGGGCAAAATAGTGCATTTTTCAGCACTGTGTTTTTTTACTAAAATTGCTTAAAATGCAGATTTTCTGAAGCAGCAGTCTTGACATTTTGCAATTCTTTTGTGATGTGCTCAGCAAACCTTGTCCTCCAGGGATGAGGGGCTCAGTATCAAAAAGACTCGTCTAAAAGACACGAAGGCATGGATAAAGATCTAAATGTCATGCAGTTAAATGATCGGATTATAAAATGTCATACGGCCTCTCCGTCCTCGAAATGAATACAGCATCTTTCATTACTTTATTTCCACCCTGCTCCGTGTAAGCAGATTCTTTATCATGTAAGGACTGATGATCTACATGAAAGGGTCAGAAGGGGAAAAGTTTCACACAGCTCCTAATAACAGTTCAAAGACAGCAGGGCTAGGTAAGTCCCACAGACTCGTGCAGCAGTGCTACTGTTACTGAACGTGTTATCAGGCAGCAAACAGATTACATCAATCAGACATGCTTAGTCATAACCAGCTCACCTCCTGCTTGCCTCTATCTTCGTCTCACCCCTGCCACCTCCACATCGTCAACTGGTGGCGTCTTGCTCCAGGATGCGGCAGTCCGATAAGCTCAGGGATAGACAAGCTGCCAATTTAGACCGCACACAAAATGTCCCATAGAGTCAGTTGCGCGGCCTCCAAAAAATTGCCTTGCCTTTCGAAAACATCATGGCTGTGCCGGGCCGCCGCGCTGCCCGCGACGACCCGGAAGCGGTTGGGAAGCCGGCCAATGCCAGCGCGGCCCCAACCGGAAGTCCCGCCCCATCGCGCCGACAGACAGAGAGAGCTGCTCGAGGAGCCACGAAGGCTCCGCATTGAGTCCCGGTCCCGAGATGGGGGACCGGGTGAAGAGCGGCCGGGCGCATGGGGAAGGAGGGGCTCTCATGTGGTGAGAGAGCCCCGCAAAGCGCTACCGCCACCCGGGAGAAGGAGCCGCCGCCGTGCACCGCCAGAACAGGTAAGTTGAGTGAGAGGAGGGGTGAGTGGGGGTGGGGTGTACGCGTGTGTGTGTGTCTGTTTGAGTGTGTTTGTGCGTGCGTCTGTCTGTCTGTGTGCGCGTGTGTATGTTTAAGGGGGGGTGCGTGTGTGTATATGCAGTGTGTGGATGCCTTTGTTTGTGCGCATGCGTGAGTAACGACGTGCGCGCTCACGAGGTACAATCTCCAGCAGGAGATGCTCGTGACAGTCTGCTGTGCTGTCCACATTCCCCGGAATCCCTGGAAAGTGGCGACATAAGTAGTCTCGCTAGACAGCAAAAAGCTTCGCTTTTTGCTTTCGTCTAGGCGAGACCTAAAAAGGAGAAATGTCAACGTTTCGACCCCTAAATGGAACAACCAATTTTGCGCATTGTGAACGGGGTCTTCATCAGGACCAAGGTGAAGGCAGGGGAGTGGGCACCAGTAAAAACAGCTATATCGCTTCTGGTTGTGGATATAAAAACGGGGCAGTGTGCGCTCTCAGATATCTTCAATGATGTTCGTGTTGAACAGGAAATTAAGGCCCAGGTTCCTCTGTAACCTGTGGCTGGGGGATTCTGGCAGGATCGATGAACAGTTAACCACCAAGAACAGTGGCTGCAAAGGGATGTATGTCATTACAACGCATGCTTTCACTCCGCATGCCATTATGACGCAACTTTTACAACGCAAGTCGTTACAACGACTTGCGTTGGGGGGCGCTGGATAGTGGAATAGTTTAATTTACTATTCCAACTCCAGTCCCCATGGATAGTAGGGAAGGTGTTGGATAGTAATTAAACTATTCCCTATCCTAGAGCGCCCTCCAGCGCAAGTCGTTGTAATGACTTGCGTTGTAATAGTTGCGTCGTAATGGCAGTGCGGAGTAAAGGTTGCGTTGTAAAGGATGTTTCCCCCGCAAAGTACATAGGTGATATAGTGTTATATCAAAAATGTTTTAGTAGCCATTTACGCTGGGTATTATACAAAGCTTCATAAATATAAGTCCCCTTTAAACACATACAAACAATAAACATGTCCCCATTGAAGGGACCATCCAGTGTACAGAAATAAAACGCATCTGTAACACTCTCCAACAACAGGCATTCAAGAATGCGGCTGTATTTCATCCTGTCAACTTGAGTTTTAAATTCTTTTGAGACATCCTGCACCAGATGGCCCTGTAAAATTAAAAGAGGATGCTTCTCGCAATCATATTATGGTTTATCATCCACATTCCTAAAATGACAGTGCTGCATTTATCTAATCACTTTTGCTGCTTCTCCTGCATTTCTGAAGAGGTGGGTTCCCTTCACATAATTAGCAACAGCGTAATTACACTTTTCACTTTTCCCAGGGATCAGAAATGCCAGCACCTGTTTAATATTGCAAAAGAAGTCTCAGCTTCTTTGGGTGTTAAGGGCTTGTTACCTGTCTAGTTATCTAACCAGGAATATTTTGAAGATCACAGATAAGTTTGTGCAATTCGAGCTGCTCCTCCCCCTGTTTTCAAAATCTTCATCCTGGTGTAAAACAAGTTACCAAGTTACATAAAGATTTACCTTATTCAGGGATATGATTTCTATTAAATACCAATTAATGCCATCGTTCAGTTACATACCAATACACAGAGGTGACAAAATGAAAACATTCTGTCTAGTTTGTTAGAAATGAGTGCTAACGAAAACCGCCTTCTAGAAATTCTGTGCCACCTGTAATGCCTCATCAAGAGTACAACTATCTTGTGGAAAATGTATGAAGGTCAACCATGCCGACACTTCCAAAAAGTCAAGGTGAGGCCTTAGGCTGCCACCCAGTGGTTGTGCCAAATTATTACAAAAGGTCTAATACAGCCTTTCCTAAAATGCTGTCCTTTATTTAGGTGAAAAGTGAATGTACTTTCACAAGAAAACATGTTTTTAGCCAGTGGCGGCTTCTCTGCAATGGCGGAGGAGCGTCGCCACACTGCCTGGCTCACAGCCAGCAAATGTAAATTAAAACGATGTTCTTGCATCGTTTTAATTTACATTTGCCGGCTCATAGCCAGCACTGTTGGGAAGGGCGGGGTCAAGGTATGGGAGGATGAGGAGGAATGGTAGCGCACTCCACTCCCTAAATGCGCATCTGTGCTTTGGCCGGCCATCTCAGGTCGACCAAAACACACATGCGCACTTAGGTTGTTTCCAGTCCAGCTGCATTGAGCGGTCAGGCTGGAGAAACCCCACAGACTCCCTGTTCTGAGCAGGGTGTATTTTATAATGGCAACAAATGATGGACGGAATGCTGAATGATTCAAACATTCTCCCCCAGTCAAGAGATCTGGGTTAAATCCATCGTTCTTTTGCCCACTATGCCACCCCAGTTTAGACCCAGCCATTGCAAATCAGTCTTGACTCTGTGCCTCAAGTGAACAGTCCAGACCGAACTGCCAAGCCTGGTCCTCCCTGAACCGGAAACAAGCATCCTGGGACCAGTTTCGAGGTATGTCACCCTTCATTAGCCAGGCTAGCTTGAATCCAGTGGCACAGTGAGCAAGGGACCCACGTCTGGGCATACCCATCCCACTTAGGGCGAAAAGTGTAACTGCAACAAATGATGGACGGAATGCTGAATGATTCGAACATTCTCCCCCAGTCAAGAGATCTGGGTTCAATCCATTGTTCTTTTGCCCACTATACCACCCCAGTTTGGACCCAGCCATATGCAAATCAGTCTTGACTCTGTGCCTCAACGGAACAGTCCAGACCGAACTGCCAAGCCTGGTCCTCCCTGGCCCGGAAACAAGCATCCTGGGACCGGTTTTGGTGTATGTCACCCTTTATCAGCCAGGCTAGCTTGAATCCAGTGGCATAGTGAGCAAGGGACCCACATCTGTGCATACCCATCCCACTTAGGGCGAAAAGTGTAACTACGACAAATGATGGCTGGAATGCTGAATGATTCAAACATTCTCCCCCAGTCAAGAGATCTGGGTTTAATCCATCGTTCTTTTGCCCACTATGCCACCCCAGTTTGGACCCAGACAGGGTCACCTGGCCTGGCAGTTCGGGCTGGACTGTTCCCATCGGATGCAGGGTCAAGACTGATTTGCATATGGCTGGGTCCAAACTGGAATGGCGAGCAAAAAAACGATGGATTTAGGCCCAGATCTATGTACAGGGGTGAATGTATGACATTGTTCTGCATTCTGTCCATCAATTGTCCTTTTTGCATTTGTCACCCCGAGTGGGATGGGTATGCTCAGATGTGAATCCCGTTCTCTCCATGCCACTGGAGTCAAGCTATCCTGGCTGATGAGGGCTGAAAGCCCAAAACCTGTCCTAGGATGCTTGTTTCCAGTCCAGGGAGGACCTGGCCTGGCAGTTCGGGCTGGACTGCTCCCATTGGGTGCAGGGTGAAGACTGATTTGCATATGGCTGGGTCCAAACTGGAATGGCATGGTTAGCAAAAAAATGATGGATTTAGGCCCAGATCTCTGTACTGGGGTGAATGTATGACATTGTTCTGCCTTCTGTCCATCAATTGTTCTTTTTGTAGGGTGTATTTTTTGCCTGCTCAGACCAATCCCCACGCTGCAGGGAGTCTATTTCAGGGACTGATGGGACATGCAGGCAGGAAGAGGAGAGGCGGCTCTAGGAGATGCGCCGCTGGAGGGGCTGGCGGCACAAGGTAAGTGTTCATTTTTTTAATATTCAATCCCCCCCACCTGATGCCTCCGCACGACCCCACCCGCCCCACCACTCTTCATTTATGGAGGCCGCCGCTGCGTTTAGCAACTTGTTTTCAAATTATATTTAAAACATATATTGAATTAAAGAATCATTCCAAGTCAGTGATATATGTTGATGTTTCAAAATGTCATACATTTCAGATGACCCTTCCTTCCAGTGCGGGTCTTTGTGGTGCTTCTGATCCACACAGCAGAAGCGATGCATTGGTTCTGTTCAGGGTTGCCAGCAGAAGAGATTCTTTGGTTATGCTGAATCCACAGAGGCTGGCAGAGTACCTTAGTGCCCACTTCCAAGGGTCCAGGACTGGGGTAGCATCACTTTGCAGGGTAGACTCATGTATGGCAGAGCCCAGATGCTGGGTCAAGGCTGTTGGAGCCTTCTGCCCCTGAAACTCAAACCAGGAGGCCAGTCAACTAGTCCTTGAAGTCACTATGAGGTTCTGGGTTCAAGAGATGCAGGTCCAGTCCTTTTCATCCAGGCAAGAGGGTAGCAGGCAGCAGGTCAGCACAGCAAGGCAGCAGTCCAGTAAGGTAGTAGTTCAGCAGGGCAACATTCTAGCAGGTCAGCAGTCCTTCAGCAGCAAATCAGTCCTTCAGTACCCACATTTACAGAAGTGTACTGAAGAGTTGATGTCTGAGGTCCACTATTTGTACCCAACTGTGGCTTTGAAGTGGGGAAAGGTTCTAGAGGTTTCTCTTTGACATCTTCAGGCAACCTGCCTTCCCTGTCCTGGCTCCAGACTAACTGCAGGGGGTATGCAGCCCTTTTTGTGGAGGCAGGGCACAACCTATTGAAGTGTAAGTGGGGTTGTGCCCAGATCCTTCCTCCTAACCTACCAGAGATGGCCCAACCAGGCACACCTAAGCTCCCTGTTGTGTGTGTCTGTCTAGGAGGCATACACAAAGCTCACTTGCGAGCTACACCCAGTCATGTGACCCAGGTACAGTCTAGAGGCACTAAATGGCTAAGAGGGGAAAATGCCAACTTTCTAAAAGTGACATTTCCAGAACTGTAATTCAAAATCTGAATTCACAATAAGTTGGGATTTTAATTCACAATTCCAAAGACACCAAACATGACCAGGTTATCTGCTTCCATTTGGAAATTATGGCTTATTAAATGTGATAAGGTAACTCCAATGTTAGTAAATGGTTGAGATAGGCCATCCAGTAGTGAAAAATTAATTTAAGGGTTTTTCACTATCAGGACATGTAAAACCTAGAAATGCATATCCTACCTTTTATATCCATTTCACCCTGTCCTCCGGGCATGCAGCCCTACCCTAGGGATAACTTATATGTTTAATTAGGGTAGGTTAGGGCCTGGAAAAAGGTTAGGCAGTAATAGCAGGTCTGACAAATGTTAAAGGGCTACTTAAGTGGATGGCACAATCAATGCTGCAGGCATACTAGTAGCATTTAATGTGCAGCCCTGGGCACATTTAGCGGCCACTCTAAGAGGGACTTCCAAGTGAATTTAAATATGCCAATTGGGGATGCGCCAGTGTTATCATGTTTTAAGGAGTGAGCACATGCACTTTAGCACTAGTTAGCAGCAGTAAAGTGTGCAGTGTCCTAAGGGTTAACACAAACAAGATCAGCAAAAATAGAGGAGGAAGGGAAAATGTTTGAGGTAAGATCACCCTAAGTGTGACAGGTCTAAAATCAATTGTTTGGAGAAAAGTGTGACCATTTCTACTTGTTTTTAAAAAAAACTACATCCAGGGAGGAACCTCTTACCTTGCAGGATGTCTGCAGGGGGCAAATAGCACTTGGCTGGTGAATTAAGACCTCCTGTCAAAATATGTAATTGACTTCACTACCTTTATTCTGATATCTTTATGAAGTCGATCTTATCTTGCTCTGGTGTGGTTTCTTGAGCCAGGGTCAGTAGAGAACACCACCCCAGCTATGTTTTAGTGAAGGCAATTCCACTCCACCAGGTGAAAGTAGGAAGGGCATGGGGTGGAACTGCAGAGTCACCAGCGAGTGTTCGATTTTGTTATTTACTTTCCAGATAAAAGTTTGTATCAAAATCGAACACTAAGCTAAGCTGTCATTTACTTTCCACCTAAAAGTACGGTTAGGCCTTCCTGTTTGGAAATGGAACAGAATGACCACAAACCCCTGCTCTTCCAACACTACAAGTGCTCAGGTTAGAGTCTTAATAGGAGCCCCTGCAAAAGAAAAATTCCTAGTCAATCAGAAGGTAGAATAACTTGTGAGACAAGAGGAACATGGATGTAATTCAAATGCAGGTACAGTGATCAGTGTGCAGTATATTCCTTGAGAAAAAAGTGGACAAATCCTTGGACCCTCAATAGGTGGGTGATCCGGCTCCACTTAAGGATGGAGCGAATCTGCTCTCTTTGGGACACCCTACCGTCTCAAGGTCACAAGCCCAAACACAAATGAAATTATGCCAATTTAGTACCCCAGCCTTACTGTTGCATCAACATAGCCTTGAATTCTTCTGAAAAAGGAAACATTGATGCCTTCTGGACCTTCTACCAAGCCTCCCTTCAGCTCCTGGGGGCTGTGCCAAGGCGCTACATCCTAGAATGACATTCCATCTCCAAGAAAGGATATGGATTGAAAAATGGGCCACTATTAAGGGTATCATTTTGAGTTTGTTGAGCAGGTTGCCAAAATGCTAGGGCAGTGGAGATCACTTTGGAAGGGAAATTGAACCAAGGTGCTCCTGCTAACGGAGGAGGCTCTTTTAGGAAAATGCAGAGCTGGCCAGCTGCCATGAAGTGGCAGTCGGTCAGCTTTTTTTTTTTAAACAAACAACTAAAGAGAGTTTTTATTTTTTCTCAAAATAAGAAAGCAATGAGCATATCCCCTTGTAATGGGGATAAGGGCAAATCTGACCTCTTCGTTTATGACAACACATCACCGCTAGATAGCACTAAATACTGTGGTTTCCTATTTCCTAAAATTACGTGCTACAATTTGCATGGGAAACAAATGTGGTCCAAGCAAAATTTCTGGCCTCAGCTCCACAAAAGCTTCTGACAAGTCTTGGCTGGTCTACCAATGATTTGGTTTCTGCAGTCCTGTGACAGATTGGCTGTCACCAAAGAGTTATATCAGATACAGGGTCCCTCTAGACCTCTATTGCTTCACAAAGGGCTACATAGAGCTCACAAGGCTGACCACATAAAAATGCTACTTAATTCAAAAGTACACTCATTATTTCACTAGCATTTACTTATTATTTTTTATGCTAATTTTTGTATCTTTTTTGTACATATTTTAATTGAATTATACACATTGCATGGTGTGAGCACAATCAATTGTAATACACAATATAATGCACAATTTATCAGTGTACAATACTACTACAGTAAGTAATTTATATCAATTCTATTAAAAAAGACGTTATATTCTGACAAAGGCCTTTAGACTAAAAGATACAAAAAACAATTATTTTTACAGTGACAACTTATCAGAAAACATATCTCACTAATAGCCTGCCCACAGCCGGCTTCCAACAGCGGACGGAACGCAAGCTCTTGCCGGAGCCATGGGGACTGTGGAACTACCGGCAGGATGCCGCAGGCCCTAAACACGCTTACCTCAAGGCGACCTGTGCACTCTTGGACGGTGGTCCTCTCCTATGGGACATGTTGGGAGACATCATTGCTGTCCCTATGTTTCTTCTAATTCTTCCCATAATCCTCTGTAGAGGATTTCTGGGATAGGCAATATTGCGTGTTCCAAGGTGGCACCTTATCCATATCTTCCAATATGGCTTTCCCAATCCAATATGGTGGTCTAACCTCCTGTGATGTCATTCCTGTCCTGAACGTATATAAGGAAGGATTTTCCATTCTCTCCTTGCTTTGCAACGCTCCAGGTTTCCTGTAGTGTGTTCTGGCACTCCGGTCCTTCCCTAGCTCCTCCAGGAATCATGGGTATTCTCCTATTAATTCGCAGTTTGTCTTCAGCCATTCCAATGCTCAATTTGTTTCTTGGCTCCTTCTGGAATCTTCAGTTATCTTCTATTGGTTTGGTCCTCAACCATGTATCTTACCTCGAGGTTCCAACTGCTCCCAGAAGTCATCGCTGAGGTTTTATGCCCTCAGGCCTTTTTCTCCTACATGGGACCAATTCTGGAAAGCACTTTGGGGCAGATTTACAAGCCCCTTGCGCCTCTTTTACGCCGCCGTTGCGTCACTTTTGTGACGCAGCAGCGGCGCAAAAGATGCGCCATGGTGCGGGGTATTTATGGGTGATGCGGCACGTTGTAAAGCCCTGTGCCACAAGGAGGCATTTCTGCGCAGGGGGGGGGGGGCGTTCCGGCACAGGAACGCCTCCTAAAGATTTCACTCAGTCACTTTGGGGACCATGCTGCGTCAAAACCCTGTGTCTGCTTGAAGCAGGCGTAAGGATTGACGCAGCATTAACAAGATAGGGCCCCCCAGAGCATTGCTGGAGCTGTGTCGCGCTTGCGACGCAACTCCAGCAATGCGCCACTTTTATGGCACAGATGCGCGACGCATCTGTGCTATATTTACCCCATGGTGCGCCACATTGTAAATGCGGCGCATCCATGGTGGCGGAGGCATGGCACACAATAAGTGGCGCATCCCTGCTGATATGCAGGGATGCGTCACTTATTGTAAATATGCCCCTACCTGCCTTGGTGCTTTTCGTGTCAGCAGCCACGTGAATACTCAAAAGGGTCACCCATATCTCTGGCAGTCAAGAACTTTGAAAACCTGGGCTTTCGGTGCAACTTACAGCCAGAGACTCTCCACCAGGAGTCAGCTTTGTGACATAATATCCCACCCACGCTACCTCGTAATTAGCAATATATTTCCATTAGTAGTTCATCTAGAAATAAATAGTGCTGTATGAGATGTCTGTGATCTTTTATGATAGGGGGTATGTGATATTTTAGACCCTAAATTGATCCGGACTGCTGCCAAACATATATAAATAAATATGTTTGCTCTCATGCAAGAAGTGTGCCTAGTACAATTTATTTCACGATGAACTACTATGGCCTTATAGCCCACTGTAGTGGGCTACACCGGCTATTAGAGGCCTGCTCCAGGGAGCGGGACTTTTAATGCAGGTTTAGCCCAGCTACGAAGGGCTATAAGGCTATTAGAACATTCTGCCACTAGAGGGCAGAATGTTCTAACAAATTAAACAAAGGCCTCTCAGAGCTGAGGGGATTGAAATCCCATGGGCTCCGAGAGGCCTTTGTTTAACCCTTTCTATGCTGATGACGGAACCGCTCCGTCATCAGCTGCAGTGGCGCTGTGCTGATGATGGAGCGGTTCATCCATGGCCCTGCCGCCGCGCCGGCGCAGCGCGGATTCCGCGCCTGCGCCGGGCGTTCTATTGAGCGGGCGGGGCCATGACGGAACCGCTCTGTCATGAGCACAGCCCAACCGCGGCTGATGACGGAGCGGTTCCGTCACCAGCATGTGACCGCCGCGCGGCCGCCCCGCCCCCTTAGCGCTGCGGCGGAATAGCCGCCGCAGCGATGTGGTTAAACAACATTGGAATGTTGCCCTGCGGGCTTTTACCAGCGTAGAAGCACAGAGCGCTCAATTGTCTGCAATGGAGTGTTCCACATTCCAATGTTCTAATAATGTAAATATATTGCTAATTGGACGGTGGAGTTGGATATTATACTTACCAATCCACTAACTGAGCGAGTATTTGTGAAGTTACTCCTTCAGGACTCCCTGCTTGTTTGTTTATTTGCACCCAGCCCCCTGAGGGATTATTGGGGTGCCCTAGGTCCGTAACAGATATAGAAATGCCACACAGGAGCGCTTTGTGATCAAGGGAATAGGACATATTAGAAGTGTTGCTGGACAGGCAGACAAAACTGCTGCCAAAATCAAGGGTTCGTGGATGAGTGAGGCCTGTAGGTTTGGTGCTCGCTCGTCTCTCTGGAAGAGGCCACGTGCCTTTTTAGCAGCACACATTTATTTCTTGGTTGGGGCTTTCCAGGAATTCTAAAAAAAGAGCAAAAGAATACTCTTTCAGAGATTGGTTTTTTTTTGAATGACAGCCCTGTTAACGTAATTTCAAAGATAAAAACGTAATTCCGGTGGCATTATCCTTCAGCAAGTATGCCACACAAGAGCTGTGGAAGGAATGACCCAGAGAATTAGTCTCTCTAATCAATTTAAATGCAATCTAGTCCAGGGCTGGACCAGCCGTCTGGAATGCAGATGGGCTGCAGGGATGCAGTGTGGAGGAACAGAGCCCACAGAGTGATGGATTGTGAAGAATCTTTGCAGACTTGGGAGTGGGAAGGATGCAAATAGGATCCAGAGTTTAAAAAGAGGACAAATTCAATTTTGGCAGACCCTGTATTACAAGCAGATGTGAGAGGGGCACTGACACAATGGAGGATTTAAAGAATGCCTGCTGGTGTAAAGTTAAATTATCACATTGCCACACCCAATCCAGGTGCAAATAACATGTTGGAGCAGATTAATAATCATAACATACCAACCATTTGCACAATGAGCCTTTTAAACAGGATTCATTTTTCCTCTACTACCTATCACTCAGGACATCAATATTAAAACCTATTAACCTCAGGTTGTGTGTTTATATTTTATTTATGCTTCTCATTTCCTTAAAGGAAAACAGCATGTGTTTCAACAAGAAAAATGAAACGTTTCAGTTTCATTTTTTAAGATCAGGCAGTGGTCCATGGGACCACTGCCTGGTTAAAAAAACGTTTTGCAATCATTCACTAAGGGGAAGGAGTCCATTAGGTACTCCTTTCCGTTTGCGACTGGCTTACCACCAACTTGAACCAGGCTGTAAACTGCGAAGGTCTTGCCACCACATTCTGGTTGTTAAACATTCATACAGCCCCCTGCGGCTCGCTATAAGGAAGGGATGTCCTTGAAACGCTCCTTCCTAATACCGACTTGTCCAACCCAATTTTGCGAGTTGGTAATAGGTTACCCAATTGCAAAATAGGATTAGTATGTGTGAAAAGGGATGCTGATGACTGGCAGATGCTATCTCTGTAGGCTCAAAAATAGTGATCATTTTGTGAAGGTCCTGCACTGTGAAAATAGTCCTATAGGACATAGTATGTCCGTTCAGGAGAAAAGATGTTTGTCAATCCAAAGACATTTATGAATAATTTAGGTTCTCTCATGCATAATATTGGGGGTTTTCCATCAATGAAATATCAGCACTTTGGACTTGATACGAGGGTTGTCTAAGAATATTATTTTAATAATGGTATAATGAAGATGTAAATGCCTGTGAGTGGGTATTAGGCAAGTTTTAGAATGTTGAAATTGTAATGTTATTTTGTGCTTTGAAAAGAAGGTATCACCAACAACATGTTAATAGAATAACAGAAGAAATTGTTTTTTATTATTATGAAAAGTGTCCTGAAGAATGTGAACATCTGTGTGAAATCACCAAAACGCAGCATCTACTTTTGTTTTCTTGAATCATGTACTGTATGAAATGTTTTAATGCTTGATTTGTTTCTTAAAAAATTCTTGTGTAATAAACTGTGTATAATTACCTTTATACATTTCTTGGTTGTTCTTGTTGTTTGTGTGACCCTTCTAATTTATATTACTGCACATGTATAAGTTATTTTAAGTATTAGCTGGACTGTACCATTTTTCACTTGCCCCTAACTTCTGTATGTGAGATACAACTTACTAGGGACGCTCTTTTGTGTTTGCCAATTGTACTTACCCTGTCGCTATCTTTGTAATAGTAGGGTTCCTCCCTCTTTGTTTTCCACTTTATTCCTAATAGCACCCAACATCATTCACAGCTTCTTTTTTGTTAATAAAAGGATGTGCTCAGAGACATACAGTTCACTGGAGAGCTACTATTGATAATACTCAAGGTCATTGGTAACTTGGTAGGTCATATTTCTCAGACTCACATCATGCTGGAGTCTGTTTTTACTAAAGCCCAGAGCCACTCCAAGCCAGGAACTTGTTAATACCCAGACTCACTCAGAACTCTGCTCTAAATAGCAGCTACAATCACCAAGTGCCTCATGACAAGACCCTGGTTTTTGTGAGATGTAATTCTGCACCCCGTAAATACTGCAACCGTGAATACTGATACTGAATTTGAATTTTTAAATTTTTAGGGATTTGTAGAGCACACGTACACTATGCAGTTTCTTGGCGCTGGGGGGATTACTGAGCAGGGAGGACACAATGGACTAGGAACTGAAGGCTTGCTGGAACAGAAAAGTTTTCAGGGCCTTGCGAAACTCCATATAGGAGGGAAAGTCTGACGGGGGTGGGAGAGTGTTCCAAAAGGTGGGAGCAAGGACCGAGAATTTATGGCCTCCCGATCTTTGTTTCTTAAAGCGGGGAATGACTAATAGAGATTTAGTGGATGAGCGTAGATCTCTAGGAGGGCAGTAGTTGGTGATAGCAGAGTTGATAAAGGCAGGAGCGGTGCCCGCCCGAGCTTGAAAAGTAAGGCATCCAAGTTTGAAAAGGGCCCGTTGTTTGATAGGAAGCCAATGAAGAGCAATGAGGAGGGGAGAGGAGTGGTGAGATTTAGATAGGACATATACCAGGCGAGCTGCCTGGTTCTGCACCAACTGAAGGCGATGGAGTGCATAGGCGGGGACACCATTGTAAATAATGTTTCCATACTCAATTTTAGATAGGACCATGGCCATTAGGATCAATTTGAGTGCAGAGGGAGAAAAAAACGGGATATTTTCCTAATAATACGCAGGGTAAAGAAACTAGAGGAAACAACAGAACTAATGTGGGAGTGAAGTGTCAAATGATGATTAAGTGTGATACCAAGGGTCTTAACTGAATAAGAAGGAGTGGGAGGTAGACCAAGAGAGGGGGGCCAAAATGAGGGAGACCAAGGGTTACCACTGCCGCCAGTCAGAACCAGCTCTGTTTTATCCGGGTTGAGTTTAACGTGGTTCGCATTCATCCAATCCCGGATAAACAGCTTGACGGACTGGAAGCTAGTGATACCTAATGAAGGGGAGGAGAAATTAAAAATAAGTTGGAGGTCATCAGCGTAGTTGTAAACTGTGACCTCCATTTGTTGCAGTGCAAAAATAAGAGGGAAAATGTAAAGGTTAAATAAGAGGGGGGAAAGAGAGGAGCCCTGAGGGACGCCGCATTGCACCCTGCGAGGCGGGGCAGAGAATTCGGCCAGATGGACAGCCTGGGTACGGTCAGACAGGAAGGAGCCTATCCAGGCCAATATCTGTCCCCCTATGCCCGCCGCCTTGACACGGGACAGGAGAATGGAATGGTCCACCGTGTCAAAAGCGGCGGACATATCCAGGAGGACTAGGGCCTGAGGGGTGTTGGTATCGAGCCCCTCCCTGAGTTGGTCCATGACCGAAATAACCACCTTCTCAGTGGAATGGCGGGGGCGAAAGCCCGCCTGGCAGGGTGCAAGGTAGTTACTGTCTTCTATGAAGGAGCTGAGCGCCTGGGTGACATAGGACTCAGCTACCTTTCCCAAATAAGGGAGAAGGGATATAGGGCGATAGTTTGCCGGGAAGGCAGGGTCCGCCCCGGGCTTTTTTAGTATAGGGACGATTATAGCGGTCTTGAAAGGGGCAGGGACAGAGCCATGCATGAGGGAATCATTCAGGAGGGTGAGGACAGGAGATGGACAATCAAAAAAAATCTGACGGAGAATGCCTGCCGGGCAGATGTCAGCTGGGGAGCCAGACTTGACACGCCTAAGTAAGGGGGGCAGGGATTCTCTAGTCAGTGCAGGAATGGAGGTAAGGGACAAAATATTGCCAGGTGGTTGGGGGTGAGTGAAAGTAGGCGAAGGGGAAGGAATATTGGCTTTAATACAAACTATTTTTTCAATGAAAAACTCGTTAAGCGAGTCGCATAGGGCCTGAGAGGGGAGAATCTTGGGCAGAGTTCTGTCTGATGATGCCAACTTGTGCACAATGGCAAAAATCTCACGTGGCTGGCTTTCGCAGCTAGAATACGCCCCGAGAAATATTCTGTCTTAGCTGCCAAGATGGCTTGTTTATATTCACTAAGAATAGTAATATAGTGTTGCCTCCGGGTCGGGCAATACGCTATTCTCCAAGCTCGTTCAGCCTGTCTTAACTCCAGTTTCTTGGCTTTAAGGCCAGGGCTGAACCACTTGTTGGCATTGTGGGTGCGGTTGATGGTTATCCGCTTCAGAGGGGCCACTAGGTCGCAGGCTTTGGTAAGCCAGCGATCTAGGGTGGTGACCTTGAAATGAGCAGCCGAGCCCGATAGATCCGGGCAAGTGGCAGTTAACGAGTTGCACAAAGATGGGATGTCGACTCGATTCCAGTTCCTTGCCCAGGTGTTTTTGGGGAAAGAAGGTGTTTTTTTTTTTGCTCAAATCCAAGGAGAAAGCGAGCAGGGAGTGATCAGACCATGGACAAGGCGAAATAGTTGGAGCGGAAATCGGGATATTTAGTGTCCATATCTGGTCGAGGATATGGCCCCGGAGGTGGGTAGGACCGTGAACGTGCTGGCTGAAATTGAGACTGAGTAGCAGTTGGGTAAAATCTTTGGATATGGCAGGGTCAGTAGGCCAAAAATTAAAGTCTCCCAGAACGAGGACAGAGGCACTATTGACTGCTAAGGTGGCAAATAAATCCTGGAGGGCAAGGAGGAAACCAGGGGATGGCTGGGGTGGCCGGTAAATTAATACACAAGTAATTGGAATCTTAAAAGAAGTAGAGCGTACTACGACGCAGTCAGCTGCTGGTATCGTAGGCGAGACAAGTGTCTGAAAATGGAGTCCCTTACGGGCAATCAAGGCTACCCCGCCACCTGCTCTCTCCTCCAGTCGGTCAGCACGCAGCATAAAGTAGTGGGGCGGGAGGGCCGCCAAGACGCTCGGTAGGGAGTCAGGGCAATACCATGTTTCGGTTAAAAACAATAGGTCAGGGGAGTTGGAATCTAAGAGATCAAATATTTCGGTTTGGTGCTTGACAGCTGACCTCGTGTTCAGAAGGAGGGCGGCAGTGGGGAGGGGGGAGGGGCGAGCGTGATGGGCATAGGCGAAGCAATGCCAAGGGCTTGAACATAAGACAATGTTACAGAGTTAAGAGGCCAATTTTTATGGAGGGAGCGCAGTTGTGCGGAGGTGTATGTTAAAAGTCGCGCATAGTGGTGTGCCCCTTGCCCCGGTTGGCCGCGGACGGGCGCAGACGGGCTTAACTTTGGCCAACTTCGGCGCACCATCGTCGCGCCCGCTGCGCTCGTCCGCTGCGCTTCCAGAGGCACATGTGCGCTTTATGCGGGAGAGCCTCGGACAACTAGACCGCCTAGTCTGGTCTCCGTGTCCTTCAGGCTCTCCCAAGATGGCGCCCGCTTTCCACCCGACCTGCACAGAGAGCCGTGGGGGAAGAGCCGCCCTCCACGCAACGGCAGAGGAGCCGCGATGGACCGGGGCGTGTGCAGCCACAGGAGATGGTAAGTCACACAAATGCAGAATGTTAGAGTACACCGACAAATTAAAAATAGTACAAGGCGCCTGCACCTATTCGTACAGAGCGCCAGGATCAGCACAAGCAATGTTTAAAATACGGCGGTGTAAAGAATACAAGGCGCCTGCACCTAGTCGTGCAGCGCGCCAGGAATATCAGATGGAAAATGCTGCAATCTCGATTCGCGAGTAGCAGGAGCAAACACAAAGCACACTGTGGATCCTTTGACCTCGAAGCCCCCAGTGACGCCAGGAGCTGCCACCACCCTGACGAAACACAGGAAGCTCCACTAGGTATGCCGCTGTATGCGGGAGAGCCTCGGACAACTAGACCGCCTAGTCTGGTCTCCGTGTCCTTCAGGCTCTCCCAAGATGGCGCCCGCTTTCCACCCGACCGGCACAGAGAGCCGTGGGGGAAGAGCCGCCCTCCACGCAACGGCAGAGGAGCCGCGATGGACCGGGGTGTGTGCAGCCACAGGAGATGGTAAGTCACACAAATGCAGAATGTTAGAGTACACCGACAAATTAAAAATAGTACAAGGCGCCTGCACCTATTCGTACAGAGTGCCAGGATCAGCACAAGCAATGTTTAAAATACAGCGGTGTAAAGAGTACGAGGCGCCTGCACCTAGTCGCGCAGCGCGCCAGGAATATCAGATGGAAAATGCTGCAATCTCGATTCGCGAGTAGCAGGAGCAAACACAAAGCACACTGTGGATCCTTTGACCTCGAAGCCCCCAGTGACGCCAGGAGCTGCCACCACCCTGACGAAACACAGGAAGCTCCACTAGGTATGCCGCTTTATGCGGGAGAGCCTCGGACAACTAGACCGCCTAATCTGGTCTCCGTGTCCTTCAGGCTCTCCAAAGATGACGCCCGCTTTCCACCCGACCGGCACAGAGAGCCGTGGGGGAAGAGCCGCCCTCCACGCAACGGCAGAGGAGCCGTGATGGACCGGGGCATGTGCAGCCACAGGAGATGGTAAGTCACACAAATGCAGAATGTTAGAGTACACCGACAAATTAAAAATAGTACAAGGCGTACTGCTGGTGGTTGTGCATCTCTGGATGCATGTTAATACAGTAACACCATATATTTTTCACCATCTGAGGTGCAATATTTTTCAACAGTTTTTATGTGGTGAAAAAGTGTGGCATTAACCCAACTGCTCGGTCATACAGCACTCTGATTGCCCACCTGAACTTATGTCTCCGATCCCACTTGCTTGTCTGGCACGCAGGAAAGCAGGACTCTTTGACCCTCAGGACGTGCTCCATCACTGGCACAACCAATGGCGAGGCATCAGGTAAGGGTGATGACACAGTGGGGTGCCCATAAGGGGGCGGAATGTGGATCCTCTTTTGAAGTGCTTTTCATTGGATCAACGAAAGACGATGCAACAAGTAACCAATGGTATGACATTAGTCCCTGCACCCCGCTGTGTGGGGGTGGGGCTAAGATCCACGCCTCCCTTGCCCCCGGTACTGCACTCCTTGACCTGACAGCTCCTGACTGGGTCCTGGTGGGGTGGCGGGGCTGTGTATTTTGCAGTGGTACCCCCTCAAGTTTCATTGCGCTGTTGCAGGTCCCAACTGGACATATTGGTCTTGCACAGGATCCAATAACTGCAGTGGCAGCATGTCTTAAGCTGGTAGATCCCAGAGTAGCTGGAATGGGAAATGCACTAAGAAAATTGGATTCCATTGATTCCGGATAATTGAGGAAACGTCATACACTTTTTCTCATGTTGCATGGAAATATTGGGATTCTCTCTAAAAAGAAAAGGAGGAGGAGCCACGTCAGGAATTCTCTGTTATAGACCTCCAGGGAGCCAACTAACTGGGCTCCAAGTCCACCTAAACCTAATATCAAACTTAACCGCGACCCATTCCAAGTTAATAGCATTAGAAGACTTTAACATCTGGGCCAAAAGTTAGTCTCACACCTAAAATCATGACTTTCTTATCTCCTGCGAAAATCTTGGACTAGAGCAACTAGTTAGTTAGCCCATATACCAAGCAGGACACACCCTGGAACTTGTACTTGCACCTCAAAATCTGGTGGCAATAGAGGATGTGACCCCTGTAAGCTGGTTGGATCATCACCTAATCACCTTTAAACTAATAGGATTTAATCATGAAGATCACCCAAAAACTACTAAACCAAGGATACAGAGAAGAGCTTTGGCTAAATTAAGAACATTGGAAGGTAGGAGATTATTTAATACTTCACACTGTTTTTAGGATAAAAAGACAGTAAAGACAAACTACGACCACTTACAAAGTGCAATCAACAGACACCCTAGACAAACTAATTCCAATAAAAATGCTAACGCCAGAACAAAAACCCTCTGCCCCATGGTATAACGAAACCTTAAAGGATAGAAAAACTAAATGTAGAAAGAGGGAAAATCAATGGCGAAAAACTTACTCAGAGATAAGCTGCTGGTAAAAATGGTGGTAAAACATTATAAAAATTATATTAAAAAGGCTAAAGAAAAGTATCTTTCAACAATCATTACCAATGCAGCTAAGAAAGCAAAAAAGATGTGGGCAAGAGAACTAGATAAATGTATGGTAGCGGAGAAGGAAGTATTCAAAACAAGAGGGTGTCCAAAGAAATGGCACAAGAAATGGAGCAAGTGGAATGCTCACCCAGGGCACCTATGTGTTTCCCCATCGGTGGAAATGGAAATGCAGCGAATTGGAGAGCGACACATGGACGTATTGCGACTGTAACTAATTTACCTTCCCTCATGGCTTTAAAAGATTGTATAATTTGTCAAAATGTTGAATGGAAAATGTATGTGGCTATCATCTAAGTGAAAATTAATAAAAATATTTGAATAAGAAAGCAAAAAAGCCTTTGAAATTGTAAAAGAGTTTGCCCACTCAGACTGCACTAAAGGTACAGTAACACCATCACATGTACTGTGCAACATGTTATTGGACTTCTTCTATAATAAAGTGGAGCTAATTTTGAATGATATTAGCATAGAGAAATTACATGGACAAGGAAAAAAACCCTATAACTTTAGTTTCACCTGGGAATCAATCCATACAGAGATACCTCAGCAAGTAGGGCTCGGGGAGAAGTTGGCCAAAATAGAACTACTTAATGAAGAAGAATTCAACATGTCAGCTATGTCAGTCTCCTCTGGGTCCGTTCTAGAACCTATACCGCATGGGATCTGGAAAAAAATAGGGAATTAACTATTCCCAGATCTTCAAAAAATATGCAACCAATCACTAGCTACAGGGTCGGTGCCATCGGCCTGGAAGAACGCACTGGTTACACCCTTATTGAAGAAACCTCTAGCGGATGTACAGGATCCTAGTAACTTCTGACCAATATCCCAGCTTCCTTATCTGGTCATGACTGTAGAAAAACATATTAGCAAAATAGTATCTAACTTCTTTGAAACAAACAAACTTCTTGAATCCGAGCAGATGGGCTTTAGGCCAGGCCATGGCATGGAATCAGCCCTAATTCTGGCAACAGATGGATTGAGTAGGGGGTTGGTGATGGAAAGATGGTTATCCTGATTCTGTTAGACCTGTCAGCTGCGTTCGACACCATCAACCACAAAATGCTACTCAACAGATTAAAGTCGACAGGGGTGGAAGGTTTGTTCATAAAGTGAATTGAATCCTACCTATCAGAGAGGTGTCAAGCAATGTTACTTCCACCTTTCACATCAAATTTTAAAGAAACCTTGCACGGAGTGCCACAGGGCTCTGCGTTAAGCCCCATTCTGTTCAATGTATACTTACGCCCCGTACTAACACTAATCAAGTCATTTGGGTTGTCTTTCAATAACTATGAGGTTGACTCCCAAATAATAATATCGCTAGATAAAAATGACCCTAACCAATTGGTTGAATCCATGCTTGCCTAATAGAGATGGTAAACTGGCTTAAATAAATACACACTATAATTTAATGGAAGCAAAACAGAGTTGCTGTGCTGCTCCTCCAGAAAGGAACCATGTCAGCTTCCAAATAATTGACATGAAACTGATTACAGCCCTCTCAGTGCGAAATGTAGGAGTCCAGATCGATTATAAACTTTCTATGAAAGCTAAGGTCAATGGGACAATACCACATGCCATGAACTCATGAGAAACCTGAAGAAGATTGTCCCTCTACTTCCACAGCCTGCAAGAAACTTGGTTGTACAGAGCACAATACTAAGCAGTATTGATTACTGCAATGCCCTACTATTGGGAATTCCAGACTATCTGCTTAAAAGACTGTACAGAATACAGGTGATGGCGGCCAAACTAGAACTCAACAAACCAAGGTTTAGCTCTGCAAAAAGTACCCTAAACGAAGACCCCTGGCTACCAGTAAAGGAGAGAGGCATCTTTAAGGTGATGTGCACAGTTCACAAAGCCTTAAATGGCAAAGGACCAAACATTCTACAGGATAAATCCATTCACTACAAACCCGCAAGGAAGCTGAGATCAGCTTTGGCTAATCTTGTCTGTGTACCCAGGTTAATGAAAACCAGGATAGGAAGGGAAGCCTTCTAAATGAAGGCATCAGAATTATGGAACAAGCTGCCCAACCCACTCAGAACTGACGGAAATCTACTCAGCTTTAGGGGGAGCCTAAAAACCTGGCTCTTTCCTAAATAAATAAATTATGTCAGAGTTTGCCTGCACCTAAAGAACCAAAACTGGTCAGCACTAGCCTAGGTTTTTTTGGCAGTTCGCTAATAGTGCCAAGATGCAGTCGCGGCCTGTGCAGGTAAGAGGGTTGGGGCAGGGGGGCCAGGTTGGGGGGGGGCATTTGACATTCGTCATCGTCTGTTGAAATACCCCCTGACCCAGCCCCACCGTTCTTACCTGCAGGGGCCACGGCTGCCAAGATGCCTGCCAGGTGAACTCTGTGCTTTATAAATGACTAATAATAATTGGATAGTTCTTTTCTCAACAGTGGTAAAGGCACATCCAATCTGTGCTAAGTGTTGTGTCCTTTACTGTTGTGGGTGTCCGGTTACGTCACTAGCATGATGCTGCTCACTCTTGTTCAGTGCTCCCATGATGTTATGGAGAGGGACTTTTCTCTGGTTACAAGTTGCCAAATTGTGGCGTGTGAAGGCCGGAATCCACATTTCTGACTGGTGTCCCCGCATTAACCCCTTGCGCACTACGCAAATTACCCCGCGGTGAGAGCAAATTAATGAGTGGGCGGGGTTTCGGACGGCCCCTGGCCGTGCTCCGCACACGCCCATCGTGACATCGGACGGCCGGGGGCTGTCCGAAGAACGCAAGGGGTTAAAAACCAGCAAGTACATGCTTTTCCCTGAGATAGGAAATAACGGCACAGACCCATAGATATGTTTTCATAGAAAATATTTTCCACAGTTCTGGGGAGAAAACCACTGACATCTTCCACCTGGTCTGAGCAGGCAGAAAATGGTGGTGGAATGGTCTAGGAAGAGAGCGGGGTTGTTTGGGCTCCAGGGATACAGATCATGCTTTACCTTGTTTGGGGAAGAGCACTATCCAGGGGCGGGAGGGGGATTACCTATTCTGCAGACTGCAGGCCCTTCAGCAACCAAGAGAGGTCAGGAGTCACAGGGTTCGGAATTATGTCGTCTGGAGTTAGCGGACACTGTAATTCCAGGCCTGCAATGAGTCCGAATTTTGGATAGTGGAATTTCACCAGAGCTATCACTCAGGGACAAATTAGGGTCAGGATGTATCATTGTGGAAGAGGTGTGGGGCAGCGGCCAGCAGGGCCGGCCTAAGGCATGTGCAAGCTGTGCAACTGCACAGGGCCGCCAAACCCCAGGGGCCACCACCCCAATATATATCCTTAGATACATATTTGCGTGGCGGCCCCTGGCAGGCATTTGGCGGTCTCGGGCTCCCTACCTATACTCCCTGCTCAGGGCCTCCGTGAGCCTAGAGCCGGCCCTGCGGCCAGGGTTCCTTACTCCGGACTACAGAGTTCACAGTTCGATCCCCAGTGCCGGCGGCAGGTTAGCCCAGCACCATGTGACTCTGGGCAATAGCTCGCTTAATCTTACCGAGGGCCCCCAGCACTGGGACGCCACTTCGGAGGTAGCTGTGCGCTTTACAAATGTTGGCATTTCATTAGTAAAGAGGTAAGCTTTCCAATAATGTCATTAAATCCATGCTATAATAATTCCCTTCATAGAAAAGGCTATTACACTAAAGAAAATGTCTCCTCTTTGTGAAGGATTAGATCCATCTATTGTTTTTCTTCTCACTGGCCGTGTCCCGCTGATTACGGAGAAGTCAGTTGCTGACAATTTCCAGTCAAGACAAATGCCACCAGATGAGCTTGAGCCCTTTTGATTCCCTTTGCTGCTATCTTGGTTAGAAATGTGCAATCTAAGGGTCTCCTTTACAAAGAATTAGCATAGGGCAGCAGGCAAGTCTTTTTTGCTGTGCTGCCCTACGCCTATTCGAAAGGGCAGGAATGCACCGTATTTTCAAGATACGATGCATTTCTGTCCTTTATGCCAAGGTCAGCTCACAATTTGGTGCTTAGCGCCAACACAGGCACCCTTACACTAAGGTACAATGGTACCTCTGTTGTAGGCAGGACTGTTTTATGCTGGAAGGGACACCTTTCAGCACATAAACAATCTCAAGAGGCGTTTTTCTCGTTCTATGGCTGCTGCACAATGCAGCACACACGGAAAAAGGAAAAAACGAGGAGAAATGAAAACATTTCTCCTTATTGTGCCTGCTCTAGGGCGGTGTAAGGTTTTTTCGTTGCCCCAGGTTTATGTGATTTTGTAAATTTGGCACAGCGTCAAAAAACATGGGTGTTGCGTGGGAGCACCACCGTGACGCTCATGGATTGCCTCCTTGGCGCAGAGTAAGGCAACACAGCACTTTGCGCTGGCTTGCCTACTCCACACCTATGAGGCCAGGCAAAGCCATACAGAGTGGCCTTGCGTCGTCTCATAGATATGATTAAGAGCTTTGCAGCCTCTTGTAAATAAGCCCCTAAATTTATAATCGAAATTAACTAAGAATGATATCGGATCTGATTCTGTATTTTCTATTAGAATTGACCAGCTCTCATCAAGTCCCTCTTTTGCTCCAACTCTTAGTTATATGAATTTTCTAAAAAAATTCCACTGTTATTTGCATCAGGGAAGTAATATATTTTGGAGCTGGAGTAACACCTCATTAATCTTTTTGTTGTAAAACTGTTACCTAAATGCCTCAGCTGGTGCCTCCAGATTATTAGAGAGGCCAAAAACACTGTCAAGGGTTTACTACCAAGTTTAGTTCAGATTAGAATGCCACAAATAGTTTAACAATTTCTGTAACTTTGGAAAAGTGTCCCATTGCACATCTCCTGACTCTCTTACTCTCTTGTTTTCTTTTTATGTTTCGGGACATGATGCTAGGATTCTGGCTGATATATTATCTTTCATTCTATTTAAATCATATTTTCAGTAAAGATACATTAGAAGCATTTGTATGCTTCCCATTTAATTCAAGATTGAATTTTTTTAAGACTAGAAAGTATACTTGTACTCAGTTTTAGCGAAATAAAAATCCCCACTTTTAATCTCATTTAAAAGGAGGGTCTAGGTACGGGGCCAAAGATTTACTTATAAGTTCACAACCAGGCTACTGAATGAGGGGGACGTCAAACATCAAAGTTGCTCAGTCTTTATTTCACACCATGCCTCTTTTATCCAGCTACCCCTCTCTGCTCTTTATCTCACTCTTGAAAGTTTTTTTTATCCCTGCTTTCTCACTTTGTCATTATTTTCTTATTTTCTCTATCTCATTCTTTCCCCATTTTGTTTCTTTCTCTCTCGTGTTTTGGGTCAAAGTCTGAAAATGAAAAATAAGTCCTGGTCCCCAAAAATGAGTGCCAGTGTGTTCCACCTACACACACCGGCTCAATCTAAGACCTGCTTGGTGCACCAAACACACAGATGATGGCAGCTTTCTGGGATCCAAACAAGAAAGATGCAATGTGGCCCTCTCCACTCGAGCTGGGAGAGGGACCACAGCCCCACACCCGAACAGCAGGTGCTGCAGCAGAAAACTGCAAAAGGTTCATGGAGGGCGAGGCTCTGGACAAACACAAGTGGTACTTGTCCTTCCTGAATTCTCTGGAGTGAAGAAGACTACAAATCACATAAAACAGAAAGCCTATGTGTAGCAATGCTGTCGGTGGCTGAGATGTAGTTTCAGGTAGATTTGTTAAGTTCTAGTTACATGTTGTAAAGATCAGGTAGAACAGCCCCACCAGGAGCAGCCTCCCTGCAGCTCAGCCCATCTTCAACTGTCCAACACGCACACCAGGCACCGTGAGAGTGCAAGGCCCTGGGGGAAGTGAAGTAGGAGGGTAACTTAAGACGTCAGTACACTGCTGCTAATCCGGAGATGGGTGTGAAGTTACACCAAGCCCGAGGTGGGGATGCTTGTTGGCTGTATACTGGCAAAAAGACCTTAACGGCATTATTTGCCCACTGCCTATGGGTTTCTGTTAGTGTTTCCGACTGCGAGGGAGGATGAGCCCATGACACCATTCTAATTTTGATGACACCTCTATGGGAGTTTAGGGGTTATATATCGTTGCCGAGGTCATAAATCATGAGCTGAGCGGTCCTAGAGCTCCCCATTGTAACCCAGACAGGAGCATGGTGGTCTTTAGGACCACTGTTATGGAGTTTAAAAGACTATATCCAATAAGTTGGGCCTTCTTCACATTGATAGGATTAGGAGAGTGAGATCGGGTGGAAGAACTTTCTCTAATTGTGCAGCAAAGTTGTGGAATAAAATGCCAACAGTCATGCGATTTCAGTCCAACAGACAATCCTTTAGGAGACACCTGAAGACCTGGCTGTTTGCTTAAATATAGTCTCTGTAATTTAGGCTGCACCACTTTCACATACACCAGCGCCAAGACGCCACGGCATTCAAGCGCTTTATAAACTCATATCCTATCCTATCCTATTATCATACAATGAGAAGCTGCTCTTAGGCAAACTGTGAGCCATACATCTAGACCTAGGTAGGTTGCGAGCCACCCTCTGGTTTAAAGTAGCGCTCCCTGTCTATACCAAACCGCTATAAGTAGGATCATAACTGGCACCAGGGAAGAGGAAAGAGTCAAGCAATTCCGTATATAAAGTCAGCATGAGTTCAAACTGCAAGAAACTAAAGTCTGTGACAAAAGCAGCAGCAAGGAGCCAAGGAACACAATGAAAAACATGAGGGAACAAATGCATTGAGTTAGGTCCATCACTGGTAAATGTCTTCTTAAAATTGATTTAAAAAGGAACTGACATTACCAGAAAGGATCAGTGGGGACTGGCAGGGAATGGAGGTGGAGGGTTGACAAAAAAAAGAACACCTAGCTTTTGCTGGCCTCTGTCTCTCCTCAGCTCCGGTCCCTTCTGGCGCCACTTTCTCTCCTCACCTTCACTTGCAAACAGGAAGCACCACCCAATCACAATGCTGCAATGAAGCATTGTGATTGGTGTGATGGGTGGATCATGTTCCTCACCTGGCTGTGTAATGCAGCCTGGTGGGAAACATCTAAAGTGCGCATGACTATTTGGCCAGCCCAAGACTGCCGGCCAAGCAGTCATGCCCACTTGGAGTGTGCAAACCACTCCTCCCCTGGGTCACCAGCCCTGACCCACCCTAACCCAGCCCTGTAGTGAAAAATAAAAAGATAACAACCAGGTTATTATAATTTTATTTTTCCTTTCTTTCCTTTCTCCTGCTCTAAGAGCAGAGGGGCGACGCTCCCCTGTCTTAGTGAAGCAGCCACCCCTGGAAAGGATTCATATCAGATAGAATTCTCTGGACAGAGCACCGTCTTGCAGAGGGCACGTTATAAGGCTCCGCCGCATCCCTTTCCTGAAACTCGTGGCATCAGAATCAAGAAGCCGAGGCATGACCTCCTTTGCCCAGTGTTGAAATCAGCAGCCAGACTCTCTGCCCATCTCACCCTCTGCTCCATGCTGTCGGGTGACCGCGATCACGGAAACGCCTTTGCAGTCTAGGTGGTAAGGGAGCTCAACTATGTGGTAAGTGGAGTATCCAGCAACATGCTGCTTGACTGCACAAGAAGCACACCCTGGTCTTAGTCTTGGCACAAATGTAACAGCTGCATAAAGGTGAATTATCCTCTTCATGAACAAAGACAGTTAAGAGATATTCTTTATCTCAAATGCGAAAAATGGTTTGAAATCAAGAAGACCACAACACGGTTGGTGCGATCGAGATCATGAACATCCTGGTGAGGGTCCCCATTGACACCCGAGCGTTTGTGGATATGATGGACTGCTCACAATACATGGCATTGTCTCCATGCACCAAGCTAAGTTCAACTTGCACCAAAATATTTGCATATAGACTTCAGGGTCCCATACAACTAGTAGGCGTATTCACGGGCACCCTACGCCATGGAACGGCACAGTTCTAGGAATGTCACGTCATCACCGATGGAGACGGCACTCTGTTAGGCTTCCCTACTGCTGAGGATTCAGGACTGGTATTTTTTACCAAGACAATCCAGGAGCAACAAGTGGACAGCATTCTAACAGAATTCAGATATTTATTCAAATTACTAGAGTGTCTGAAGCACAAACTTATCTCTTTGCACATCGGTAACACCATCAAACCTATTGCAATGGAACACTACAGAGTTCCTTTTAATCTACACTCTCAGCTGGAGAAAGAGCTTGAAAAACTAGCGGTGAAGGGGATAATCGAAAAAGTAGCACAAAACCAAAGCAGGCATGGGTGGTGCACCTCTGCATTGACAGGCGGCTCTTGCACCAGGCCATAAAGAGAGAGAGGCACATATCGCCCACCATGGACATCATCAGTGACCTCAAACAGGCCCAGTAGTTCTCCAAAGCAGATTTGAATGCTGAGTACTAACAGCTCATGTTAGACCCCTAAAAGGGCTACATTGTAACCTTCTCGACACACCATAGGCTGAGGAGATATACCTGGCTGATATCGTCAGAATCTAAGGTCTTCCAGGACATTGTAAGAGAGATTCTCTCCAGTCTGGATGAAGTGTTTAACATCAGTGACAATCTCTTGGTACTCTCGACAACCGCTGAAACACTCTGTCAGAACCTAAGGGCAGTAGAGCAGAGACTGTCTGACTATGGGCTCAACCTGGACAAGGACAAGCACTTGTTCTTTGTCAACCAAGTGGAGTTTTTAGGCTACATACTCTCGAAGGACAGAATGCATGTAGACTCATGGAAGCCTAGAGATATTAAACAAGCCAACAAGCTGAGAACAGCCATAGAAGTGAGAAGCTTCGTGAGGATGGCCAACTACTATGACCGTTTCATCCCGAAATTCCACATCTTAAGTGACCTCCTCAAAGTGCTCTCCAAGGCCAACATCAAGTGGGAGTGTAGCGGGAAGCAAGAAAGGACCTTTCACAAAATCAAACATGATCAGCTCCACAACAGCACCATGCCCTACTTTGACTCCTACAGTAAGATTGTATCACAGAGATACTGCCTGAGAGCGATCTAATGCAAGTGACTGAGGCCTCATCGTGAACATCTGGAAGGACCTGCTCAGGGTCCATAAAGAGCACTCCCACTACACCTAAAGGGAATGATGTGTGACCCGGGAGGGTCCCGCCCTGAGACGCCATCGCCTTTTGATGCTCCGCTCAATGAAAGCAACAGCGGTCGCACTCGCACTCGCACATTAAGACCACTAGGGAATTGTAAAGACAAAGACCCAGTCGTGCACTCCAAAACCTGGTTGCCCGGAATGGACTAACAGGAGGGGGAGGAGGCAGCAGAGGAGTGTGCTCCCTGTTTCTGAACAATGAGGCCGAAAAACCCACCCTCAGTGCCAATGAGGACCCATGCAGTCTCCCCTAAACCTGAGTGAGTATAGACTTTGGCAGTTTCCTGGATGGATGAGGATGAGAGGTTGACACTGATGGTGGTAGACCATGCTCTAGGTTTGCAGTGGTTGAACTGGATGCCACCATAGCATTCGACAATGTAAGGCCAAATCTGGAGAAGGTGTTCACCACATTAGGACTGCCAGAAAGGTGTGGACAGACAACTGACTGCGATTTCTAGAGCATGAGTTTAGGTAGTACATGGGTTTTCCGGGGAAACAACACTGAAAAATAAAGCCTTGTTGGATGCAGTTTAACATCGATGGTGAACGTTACATGCATAGCCTCAAAAAAGCACTCCACATTAGCCTCAAACGAAATGAAGAACTTGAATGGCGCTGCATAGATTCCTTCTAGTGTACCGGAAAATACTGCACTGTGTGACCCAATTCAAGTGTTCAGAAGACCAAGCAGAGATGGTCTTCTGGTGGCCCTGTGGTGGAGACCTCTGTCCATGGACATGGGACCCTGTCAAAAAGAAGAAAATCCTACGACATTTTGATTTGGCGCTGAAGAGCCAATCCAACTCAACTTCAGGAGAGGAACCAAGTTATCGTGAAACTGAGACACCCAGGAGGGAAGTTTCTGTGAGTGAGGAACATGGGCCATGATGGAAATGAAGGGGACCATGAGAAACGCCCAAAGGGAAAGGAAAGCAAGAACATGAAATATTTCCTAATTTAAATAAGTGCTCAACACCATGTCCAGGGCCAAGCTGGGATCTGACAACATGGAGCGAAAATGGCAAAAACTCCTGAAGTGGAGGAAACCACCTAAGAAGTCCAATGAGTGTACCCCAACGGCGCCCAAACAAGCAAAGTACCTTTAATGCACCCAAGGGGTAATGACAACAGGACACATAAGGCTAGCCCCACTGGCGAGACTAGCTGTGGGACACCTCCGACAGCCAGAGTGAGCTGCAACCACATCAAAACCCTACGGCCAATGTGTTTGAGTAAATGGGCGGGGGATGCCAGCTCACACAGTAGGAGTGAAGGGCGTGTGTCAGTCAGCGTTGCTACCCGGAGCAGGGTCTAGACCGGAAGTGGCTTACCACAGTGATCGCTGTCTTTGGTGTTTTCTTCATGCTTATTGACATATGTGATTCCATATTATTCACAATCGGCCATGAAATTCTTCAGGGATCAACTGTTGATCATAATTCCACATTTTCCTCCTTGACGCGTCATTCTTGTCTCTAAATTCAGTACAACGTCCCGCCCCGCTACATGTATGTGTTCATAATTCTGTTTCACTGTTATGGACTTCATCCTTTTCCATATCACTTTCGAAACAACACCTTTGTCTTTCAGCGCTCTAGCCAACAACTAAAGTGTGAGAGGCAGCACAAAATGGCGGCATCATTAGGATTCGCTGGATCACATCCAACGTGGGTCCACCTTTCACAGTGTGGAAGACAAGGACAAGCCCAACTTCCCTTAAATATAGCAATTTAAGGTGTTCCTGTCAGATAGAAAACAGACGCGAGACCTGAAAATTCAAAATGTGAGAATCTATAACAACAAGAAGAAAACAGACATATGGGCTGTAAATAAGACCCTCGGGGGGCTTATTTACAAGCCCCCTGCACCACTTTTAATATGGGAAAAAAATTACGTACTGGCAGCGCAAGGCACTTGTAAATCAGCCCCAGAAGGGCTGATTTACAACCCATATGTCTATTTTCTTCTTGTTATAGATTCTCACATTTTGAATTCTTCTGCTTCTGGAAAACATTTGACACATCCATGCAAATTGGACAGTTAAATTTTTTTGGTTACTTTTCAATTTTTGTTAAAATCCAGACATAATTTGAAATTAATCTCATTATTTTACTCAGACCTTTTTTACATAACGAGTTACCACTGCCACCACATATAACAACACCTAGTTCACGTCATCAGTATGCCGCATAAGCTTTTGTACATCTTCAGTTAATAATTCAGACAGTTCTTTTTCTTAAAAGATATTCTCTCGTTTCTCAAAACTGGATGGATGAAAATTAATTAAATCGGCAAAGACATCAAATGAAGCCAAGCGCTTGTTGCCAACCAAAATTTGTGAACTTTGGTTTATCAGTCCTTGAGTGTTCCACCCATAAAAATCCCAGTTCAGAACTGATTTCAAAAGTGTTCGATAACCCCACTTTAGTATTTCCTCGATCTCCCGACATTTATTTTGAATTAAATTTATCATAATCAATATTAGTGGACGTAAGTCTTTCTTTGAATTAGTGGATCAGATTGGTAAATATGGGGAAACTTTACTAACAAAGCAACAAGTTTTTTTTCATGTCTATTCTTAAAAAACACTCTGCTGTCACATATGGCACAGTTAAGGGTGAAGTTCGGTCTGAGCGAAGTTTTAATTATGCCTGCAAAATGTGCGTAGTTCCAAAATTTAACATTATATGAAACTCATGACATTTCTCCAAATTTCCGAAAATGTTTGCACATGGAAGTCACATGGAAGAGGTTAAATAATGCAACAGATCCATAGGCAATGATTGCAAATGACAGGACTAGACCCACCATCACTGGGTGAGGGTGGGTCTAGTCCTGAAGAAATTGAAAGAGGGATTTGCATACCACCGCAGCACCGCACAAAACAATTAAAAAAGCATAAAAAAAGATAAAGTGAATTTCTCTATATGTATTTTCAGACACTCCAGCCGATTGCAAACATCAGGAGGTGTTCATAAAAGAAGCTACCACAGAGCTGCCAAAATATGGCCCTGTTGTGAAGGCTGCTGGTATGTGAATAGGGGAAGGCATCAGTAAAACGGCACCAACTCAACTCTCTTGAAAAGGTCATTGGAAGCTCACACACACCTATTTATGGTACGTGAAATCCATTTAAAAAATGAATTAAAAAAGTTTAGTGCCAAGGTAGGCATAGACAACGAGGAAAATGTGCACAAGTCAACGATGTAGACACCTCCCTTCACCGTGTGCCCACTTCACATGGACGTAGGAAGTTCACACAATCATTGTGAACACCAGACAAAGCCATAACCTGCATCTAGTGTCTGCAGTGCTTGGCCATAGGCAGTGCACACAACTACAAGGAACACCGGGCAAAGCCACACCCTAAATCCAGTGTCTACTGCGCATGGACGTAAAGTGTACACAACTCTTGGGTAATTGGACAAAGCCACACCCTGCATCCAGTGTCTGCTGCGCATGGACACAGGCAGTGCACGCAACTACTGGGACACCGGGCAAAGCCACACCCTGCATCCAATGTTTACTGCGTATGGACATAGGCTGTGCACACAACTACTGGGACACCAGGCAAAGCCACACCCTGCATCCAGTGTCTGCTGCGCATGGACACAGGCAGTGCACGCAACTACTGGGACAACGGGAAAAGCCACACCCTGCATCCAATGTTTATGCGTATGGACATAGGCAGTGCGCACAACTACTGGGACAACGGGAAAAGCCACACCCTGCATCCAATGTTTACTGGGTATGGACATAGGCAGTGCGCACAACTACTGGGGACACCGGGCAAAGCCACACCCTGCATACAGTATCTACTGCACATGGACACAGGCAGTGCACACAACTACTGGGACACCAGGCAAAGCCACACCCTGCATCCAGTGTCTGCTGCGCATGGACAGAGGCAGTGCACACAACTACTGGGACACCGGGCAAAGCCACACCTTGCATCCAATGTTTACTGCGTATGGACATAGGCAGTGCACACAACTACTGGGACACCAGGCAAACCCACACCCTGCATCCAGTGTCTGCTGCGCATGGACACAGGCAGTGCACGCAACTACTGGGACAACGGGAAAAGCCACACCCTGCATCCAATGTTTACTGCGTATGGACATAGGCAGTGCGCACAACTACCGGGGACACCGGGCAAAGCCACACCCTGCATACAGTATCTACTGCACATGGACACAGGCAGTGCACACAACTACTGGGACACCAGGCAAAGCCACACCCTGCATCCAGTGTCTGCTGCGCATGGACAGAGGCAGTGCACACAACTACTGGGACACCGGGCAAACCCACTGCATCCAGTGTCTACTGTGGGTCGTCATAGGTAGTAAACACAACTACTGGGACACCGGGCAAAGCCACACCCTGCATCCAATGTTTATTGCGTATGGACATAGGCAGTGCACACAACTACTGGGACACCGGGCAAAGCCACACCTTGCATCCAATGTTTACTGCGTATGGACATAGGCAGTGCACACAACTACTGGGACAACGGGAAAAGCCACACCCTGCATACAGTATCTACTGCACATGGACACAGGCAGTGCACACAACTACTGGGGCACCGGGCAAAGCCACACCCTGCATACAGTATCTACTGCACATGGACACAGGCAGTGCACACAACTACTGGGGCACCGGGCAAAGCCACACCCTGCATCCAATGTTTACTGTGTATGGACATAGGCAGTGCACACAACTAATTTTAATATTTCTTTTTTTCACACAAATGGCTTGTGTGCCAATTCTGACTTTGGGAGCAAAAAGAGAGACAAGGTTATTTTGCTGATATGAGTTAACCCTTGGGCGGGTGGGAAATCCGATGAATTAATTCCTTATTAACTTCTTCCAAGTATTGTACCCTGTTTCTGTCATGTTGTTTGTGGCTTGTTTAGTATCAGCCTCAGTATATACCATGGCCATGATTAGCTCAGTATCCATGTCCCTCCATTTCAGCCTTTTTTTGTTTTGATAGTGAGGACATGAGCTTTAGCCGGTCTTTGCCATCAGTTGACGGGACGCAAATTCTATTTTTAGAGTTTGAGGGGGATGGTCACTTTCAGGTCGAGGGTCAATATTCAGAGGAAGCTTGGATGTCCACATTTTCTGCGTGTATTCACTCTCGGATAGTGAAACTACCAGAGGGAATAGCCCGAACACAGTTATGTGGGGATACGGAAGGCTGACATCAACGGGGGACAAGATCAACCGAGTTCAGTAGACACCCTCTTGCACTCGCCGTATACTGAAAGTTTTAAAATATCCATTACCCAAACGATCCTGCTAATTTCACAAACCTTTAATATTCTAGTCAAATCTGAAGAACTACTAATAGTTGTGAAGCAGCTGTGGTAGATATTAAAGAAAGTGAATAATTGACACTGTACTTCATACGATGTTTTATAACCTACCCATGAAACTGTAAATATATGTACAACTAGATTTTTACAGACAATAATGTCAAATTGGTTTTATCTGTTTTTAAAACAAACTATGTAAATAACGTATTTTATGAACTTTTATGGTATTTCGATAACTATGAAAAACCGAATAAAGATAATTTGATTTGATTTTGATTTGAATAATGAGGGTGCACCGGGTCCTAATCTCCTCCCAAATGCCTGTGTAAGCAAGATGTTAATTTCTGGGCAAGATATTTTACACCCCTATTTAACAGGAGTCATTGCTCCAATGCCATCCCATCCTCATGGAGAGGGAATATACTTAACCCCATATATAAGAGTGGTAGTCAAATATCCCCACTGAATTACAGGTTAATAGCCTTAATAGACATTGAAGCCAAATGATGTGCCTCTTGTATATTCCAAGAACTTCAGGCTGGGTAAATGAGAACCAGTTAATACCAAAAACAAAAAAGAAGATTCAGGTCAGGCATGGGGACAATAACAAACCTGTCATTACTTACCATTTGGGCTGAAAAGACAATTTAATAAAGGGTTTGACTATTCACATGCTTTGTCGACCTCAAATCAGTCTTTGACAGAGTTACCCGTGCACGTCTTTGGGCAAAACTGGCAGAATGGGGCCTTCCTGATAAACTATTAAACGTAATCATTGATCCGTTCAGTAACACTTGGGTACAGGTTAAGGTAGGTAATGGCAGCAGGGTCACATCTAAGATTCAAACTAAGAATGGCCTTAAGCCAGGTGCGTCTTGGCCCTCTGCTTATTTAACCTTTTTTTGGTTGACCGTGATCGATACCTGGCACAGGTGGAGAGTTTCCCACAAAGGTTGGCAACTGGCACAATAGGTCACCTGCAATATGTTGATGACATAGTCGTTCTAAGTCAGCTCCTTTCGGCCTACAGAGGTCAATCAATGCTTTGGTTGATTACATCGAGCAGCAAGGTCTGGAGCTGAACCTAGGAAAAACAAGGGTGATTTGACAGGTGGACTTAAATAGTAAATCTCCCAGCTGGTTTGTGCATGGCAGTCACATTGAAATTGTAACTTCCTATAAATACCTTGGAGTTGTGATCTTTAAGGAGTACTTTGCCTCAATGCGTGCCAAAGCACGTAACCTGACCTTTGCATTCAGTCAGCTACATAAGAAGCTGAGCTGCCCATCTTATAAACATCTGTTTACAGAAATGGTCGCACAGTTTCTACTGAAAGTGCGCGTATGGACCTTTGTTAGTTCACAAGAAGCATTGAAAGGAAGTGAGCATCAACAATACATTTCAGACTTCTGACGCCAATGTGACTCCATAATAAGAACCAAGAGTCGCAAAATACGGTTAAACAGTTTATTTTTGTTTACCAATCAATCCAGAATAAATGCAAACAATAAGTAAGTTCAATAAATGCAGAAATACAAAATGCAAACCGGAATATCTCAAGAGATTGTAACGAAACAGAACAAAGTTCTGAATTACAATCCCCACAGTAATGTAGTCAGAAATTAAACCAATCAGGTTTTCCATAAATAAACTTCCCTTTTCTCTCCTAAGCATAAGTCAAGTATAGGATTATCTACCATAGGCTTCTAATTTAAGAGCAAAGAAGATGTCAGCATGATCAGACCTCAGTAGAAGTCTTAGAAAAAAAAATTAAGTGTTCAGCATAAAGCTTCACACTTGCTAGGATGAAGCAAGTGATGAGGTCTGTACCTTCCTAAGTCTAAAGGGAAACTGCAGTAACTGCTCTGACTATGAGAACACCAATATAAAAGTAACAGGATATTCAGAAATGTCCTTATCTGCATTCACACCACTAGGAGCCAATCAAAATGATTGCTCAAGTGCATCTGCGACATGGCTTCAGGTTCTTAGCGAATTGAACTAAAGCTGAGCTTCACAACCTTAAAAATCTCTCTACCCAGGTACATAATGAATTCTCCACGTTCACTGCCAACATTTTCTCTCAAGGCCTCACTATCAGTCATCTAATACAGACAAAACGCGTTTCTCTAGCTGCCTCGCATTATGATAAGAAACCTGCAAATAAAAATGATAACATGTTAGCAAAGCAAAAGGCATTTCGACTAAGGCATGGTTATACCTGTGGACAAGCAACTTAAGAATAAATGCAAAATGTGAGTAAAAGAATACATGTTTACATATTCAAATGTGACTTGCAAAATAAATGCAAATATAACAAAGCGCAAGTGTAAAACGTGAATAAGGAAAACATGCGTCAATATTTAAAGTGAATATTAGAAAAAACATATATACAGTTCTAGTTCTACAATGAATATATTACATTAATCCATTTAAATGTTCCACGCACAGTAATAAAGTTACGGCACACAGTGAATATCATGTCACACATGAGTATGTAATTGCATTTCGTGATGTGTAAGGGTGGAGTCTAAATTGTGCTGCTCCACCCACTTCTGACGGTTTCATACGGCCTGGAAAAAAACAACAGAAAAGAGGCGGCCTTATTAAACCTTCTCCAAACATATGTTTACAAATACATCTTCCGCCTACCAGGGCCGGACTCCCAAGCACAAGCATGGCTGGAATAGGGCCTAATGAACCAGGAACCTCAAAGAATGAATGCATTCGTAAAGTTATGGTGGACCAGTCCTGCCTCTAAAAAAATTTCTTGAACAACTTGTGCTGGCAGGAAATGGGAGTCTCAGGTGAGCAAAAACCAGCGGCGGCCGGTGCAGGTAACAGTGGTGAGGCGGGGCGGGGCGGGGCAGCAAGGGGGGAGACGACAGACAATGGAATAGGGAAAATAAAATAAATAAATCCTATTCCATTATCTGTCAATCCCCCCGCCCCACTGCACTTACCTGCACCGGCAGCGACTGGCAAAAACCTAAATAAATGGGAGCGTATTTGCTAACATCAATCATCACTCTGGGATTAAGGGTGGTCTGGGCCCTTCCTATGAGAAGAGCAAACTTTAGTTGGCTAAGTAACATCTCAGCCAAAGCTCTGTCACAGCTACAAGATAGACATGTTAGCAGTCAATCGCCACGCATGGACTGTCATCGCATCACATCAGCATTTAAAGACCCAGGGGAAAATTTACGAGCTCCCTGCGCCAACGGTACGTCTCCATATTTACAAGGACAAGAAAAGCCACCCTGCGTGACTTTTCCTGTCCTTGTAAATATGGCCCCTTTACAAGCAGCACTTTGCGTGGAAGGGGCGTTCTATGGGTTTTGCTGTGGGTGTTCCCACGCAAATCCCATGTAACGAGACACATTTCCAGATTTACAGGACATCGTAAATCTGGAAATGTGTGTCAATGCTGGGAGGCGTAGCGACGTGCAACGAGGAGAAATGTTTTCATTTCTCCTCGTTTTTTCCTCTTTCAATGCGTGCTGCTTTCTACAGCACGCATTGAAAGAGGAAAATGCCTGCAGTGATTGTTTTTGTGCAGGAAGGTGCCCTTCCTGCACAAAAACAATCTCCCCATGACGCTGGCAACCTTGCACCATGGTGCAAGGGTGCCTGCGCCGGCGCATGGCTGCAGTTTGCGCGCCTGCGTTCAGGGGAAAGAACAGAGATGCGACATATTGTTGTAAATATGTTGCATCCCTGTGCTTTGAAAGTGCCGCAGCGTGACGCAACCTGGCGCAGCCAAAGGGCTTGCGTTGCCGCGCTGTGGCACCTTCTTGTAAATCTGCCCCCCCAAGCTTACTTAACAACTCATTTCTCACCCAAGTTAAAGCATCAGTTTCTGTTGTTTCGTTTTATACAGTTTGAAACAAAAGATCTCATCCTCTTCTGGAAGAGTCGGCCGACAATGTTAAGATGTCAGCCACGCGGGTACGAGTCTGTAATTCACATATTATGCGCATGCCCAGCGCTCTTAAGACAAAGTAGAAAGCTTCTCAAACCAGCATTCCTTCAACAACAAGTTGCTCCTGTAGGCACGCTACCATCTGTTGGCTCGGCAGAGATTCCATCGCCCTGGTGAGCCAGGGGACTAAATACCTGTGCCTGGCACAACAACTGCTTGCCAACCCGCTGTACCAAGGGCCACAATAAAATGCCATCTCACAGGCCAGGTGCCCCATAATGAATGAGATTCAAAATCGAATAGTGACGGCCACCGAGACAGACTCGGCATGACGGATAGAACCAGTATTATTTGCACTTGCGCGAGCCTTATGCACATTAATACATTGATAACGTATTCTAATCTCATTATGTAGGTTTTAAAGCCCGATTTGTAAAAGATCTAAACCCTATGCAATTTTAAAATTGTGATATATAAATTAACATGCACAAGGCATTTGCACTTTTTTGTTCTTTAGAAAACCATGCAGTCGTTGGTTCTAAGCGTCAGAAACGTTCATATAAATTGCGCGATTACTTTCAAAACTCATGTCTTAATACTGGTTTTTACACGTTGCAATGATTTTAATTAGTCATCAATAAACTATTTCCTTACTTTACTACCCACATCACAGTGCTGCTCTACTAATTGGGACTTGCTTTTGCAAAGACAGCTGCACTGGCCTTAAATGCACAGTCCTTGGGGCATCAGGCCTGCTTCTGTCAGAAGGGAGCGCTGGTGTGTGAGCCAAGGACTCCTGATCTCAAGGTTAGCGCCTTGACTCCTGTTTTACCTGAGCTATGCTTCTCCCAGCTTGCCCAGAACGCGTCCTTCTCTTTCCCCACTCCTTTTCACCCAGTGTGTCTTTATTATTTACATTACCATGTGGTGTGCACCTATCATGGGCTAACTAACTCCCTCCCTCTATCCAGGGGTGCAGAAAGGGTGCAGCAAGGGTGCCTGAAGCAAGCATGGAAAATGTGCCCCCCTTCCTCTGGTTTGGTAGTAAAAGCAGCTACGATTGGGGGCCAGTGGCCTCCCCAGATCCATGGGCCGCGGTGCGCACTGCACCTGCTGCACAGTGGCCGTGCCCCCCTGACGCAAGCTCTCATTGGTTCGGATGGAGCCCTGGCCTCGTGCCCACCGTCCTGTCCCCTGCCTCCCCTGACCTGATTCTGTCTGCAGTCTGAGTGCCTGCACGCGCCCGGCGCGCGCGCTGCCTCCCTTTTTGATCCATCAAATGAAAACATTTTACATCCACAAAGGGAAGAGCCGCAGAATTCCAAAGCAATCGAAGTCAAAGGCGACCCGCTTCGAGCCACTTATGTCAAGAAAGCTACAAAGCGAAAGGCCCAGACAATGGGAAGAAAGGCGAAGATGGAGACGGGCTGCCTTGAGTGAGGCTTGTTTATCGAAAGTGGGTCTAGGCGAGCTGAATGGAATTGAGAATGGAGCCCGCGTAGAACTGACAATCTGACGTAAAAGCTGCACTGCACGGGGGCTGAATACACTGCGGAGCTCAGAAACTATCCCCCAGATGCATCAAAGTCCTGTTTTGCGAGTCCTTAATAGCGATTTTTAAGGAATCACTATTAAGGACTCGCAAAACGGGATGCATGTAGAAATCGCAATATTTTTAGCGATTCCTACAGCTTCCTTATTTGCGATTCGCTAATTGTGAATCGCAAATAAGGAATGGCTTTCCCATTCATTCCTATGGGCCGGCCCATAGGAATGAATGGGGAATCATTCCTTATTTGCGATTAGCAATTAGCGAATCGCAAATAAGGAAGCGATTTCAAGGGTACCAGGGTGTCCAAAGGACACCCTGTAGCCCCCCTGAAATGGTAATGTACACAGGTGTTGCGCACACACATGTCCAAAGGACATGTGTGTGTGTAACATACAACTTAGAAAAATGCACTAAAGTGCATTTTTCTAAGTTTTTGCTATTTACCACGTAGTTAGACTTCCCGGTAAATAGCGGCCCCAGATTGCGAATTTGCAATTTTAAAATGGTTCATGAATTGCATTTAAGGAATCTCAAATTGAGATTCCATAAATGCAAATAATCACAATTTAACGATTTCTAAAATTGCGATTTTTGCATTTGGGTTGATGCATCCCAAATGCAAAAATACCGCTCGCAAGAGGGCAGATTCTGAGAATCTGCCCATTTGCGAGCGGATTTTTGTTTGATGAATCTGGCCCTAAGGGGCTTATTTACAAGCCCCTTGTGCCACAGATGTGTTACTTTTAATGACGCTCCGGCGGTGCATAGAGCAGACCCATATATACAAGGCCACGCAAGGCCATTTTCATGGGTTCGTAGATATGGTGTAAGGCAATGCAGCCCAAGTCGCTGCATTGCCTTACCCTGCTTCAGGGAGGCGTTCCATGGGTGTTGCAGTGGGTGTTCCCACCCAACACCCATGAGTTTTGACGCATTCACAGATTTTTTTTTTATTTAAAAAGGCTTTTTATTGGCATCAGCACGAATACACAGAAACATACAAAAATAAAGGATCTGTAAGCCTGGGAATGCGCCAAAACTGTACTGGCCTCATTTACGACAAAATGACAGAGAGCGGCGCTGCAAGCCATTTTGCTGCACCAAGCGACATCATTTTAAAAGCACTCGAAAGCACCATATTAACAAAAATACAACGCATCCGTGTGCTTTCCCCTGCACTGGCGCACAATTGGCTGCCATGCCCCAGCGCAGGCACCCTTGCATCATGAGTTCTGCAGCGGCAGCCACTGCTTTCAAACACTGCTGCTAGAACTACATATGTGGTCATTTTCTTTTCTTTAGTCCTCCAAAATACCACCCAGATACAGTGTTTCTCCCTTTCGGGCCTCTGTTTCCTTGATTTCCCAGGTTCCTAGAATCCCTCTGCCCCTTTATTCCTAAGTACTGGGTGTTTTAATGGTTTCGGGATCTAACAAATGGGCAGATCACCATTTGCAGATCTAGATCCCAGTTGGATCTGGGCATCATCTGACTCTGGAACTTTATGTGAGGCGATTTGGTCCGTGTGACCCTAGGTCTGAGGGCAGCAGGAGTGACAAGGGAGTTCCCCATGGAACCCTGCAATGCACCGCAGATGGTCGAGAACAGGCTGAGCCAATTCAATGAGCAGGGTTGTGTTCAAGAAGAAGAATGGATCCATTCAAGTGCTGTTCTGGTAACATACACATTTCCACAGAGGCTTAACTGTATCTATTGTCCACCATGTTGTATGTGGGGGAGAGGCGAGGAGGCTGTCAGATTTACTCCTGTTTTTTCACAAGTCTCCTGGGACATTCAGTAAAAATGTCCACCTTTTGTTAGGCTTATGATAGCTTTGTTGTTCCTGCCCCCGAATGATACTGATTCATTTGCCCACCAGTTGTAGCACCACTGACCATACTTTGGCCTCCTTGCTAGGATGTTACTAACGAGTCCTTCTTCCATAAAAGGTGGGTGTCCTGTCTGCCCTCTGATCTTTTTTCCCCTGTGAGACCTGAACAGGGCCGGACTGGCCGGAGCGGGCACCGGGCGTTTTGCCAGTGGGCTGCCAGGGTAGGGGCTGTTTTTAGGCCCAGGGAGGCCTTTTTTGTTAACAGGGCCGGCAATATCAGCCCCTTGTAACAAAATAGTCTGAAATTGGCCCTTGCAAACAGCTCGGCCGCACCCCCCTCTTTACCACCAGGGGGGGCGGCCAATCAGTTTGCCAGGGCCGGTTTCAGTTCCCAGTCCGGCCCTGGTCCTGAAGATGCCCCTGTTTAGGAGGTCTGTCTTCAGGAATTGTAGAAGTGGTGACAGCTCTGGTACGATGTGGCGACGTGTCCCCTTGGACTTATCTGCATCAGAAGCTCATTGACACGGGAGCCGTTTGTAGGGATATTCCGATATTGAGGACATCGACAAATTAGGCAGCCCAACTGGACAACCTTAGATTGGCCTACTTCGTCACTACCACTGCTTTTACTCTTGCAATGCGAATTTTGTTATAGATTTGCCCCTTCCACCTACACCCCTCTGGATGGCGAATTCCTTTGAATAGTAAGCTTCACAGCACAGAGGCCCCTTATGTTAATTCTTAACCCCTTCTTACAAATGACATCTTCTGTCCTAGACTGACCCCTCAGCCGCATTGTGCCCACCACCTCTGCATTGTTATGTTCCCCAATGTACCCCAATCTTGCCCTAGGTAGCTACCCGACTTTTTACCTACATTTGTCCTACCTTGCTCTGCATAATGGTTCTAGCACTGACCTTTTACCTAGTTATGTGCTGAATAAATGTTGATCAGTTTCTTGGAATCTCGCCTCATTTATTATGACTATGAAAAGGCCCTGAAAATGACGTACGTAACAGCATGAACATATTCGGTGTAAATTGTCATGGTCGTCTTCATTCTAGGGTGAAAGAGCTACTTTGTATAATCATAGGTATTGTTCTAGGTTTATTTGCATAATCATACTTACAACACATTGATTATGTAATGAAGCCGAAAGCTATCTTTATGGTATAAAAGACCCATACCCACACTAGATAGACAGAGGAGAAGAATCATGTTGACCCTAGACGCTGAGGTCCCGGCTTGCAGAAGCTCCAACACGTAGTGATCTGACATCCCTTGTGGGGTGTCCAACTTGAGACCAAGACAGGGTCCTTCACTCTCTCCCATCAGGTAATGGGCTTGGCTCCTTCCTAGGGGATGTGTGGCTTTACACCCACAGACATGCTAAGTACACTTAGGTAGGGTTTGCATCTTAGGAGTACACTTGATTAATGTCATGTATCTATGTGCCTGCATATATTCACTACCTTAGTACCATGGTTGAATTCTACCTTCTATTTACTCTGTTGGTGCTTGTAATCTTATAGATCTGTTTCTGCCTAATGGTTGTCGCAGCAAACATGTTTTACACTAGAATGACACTGGTTCGATAAATGCTTATTGAAAACGTCCTCATCATTTATTCTGTGTATTTCTCTGAGACTAAGTGAACACGATTGACTGAACGAAAAGTACTGTACTGTTTCCTTAATCCCTGAAGGATCAAGGGTTGTCATGTTCAATAGTTGCCAGAAACTATTCGCTCCTTGCTAAGGTTAGTGAGCTTATGGTGGCACTGTGAGCTAGCTGTTCTAAAGGCCGACATATCCTTTTGGGGTCACTGGAATCAGTCTGAACACCAATCCCTGAGTTTATATTGTCTAAATGTGCAGATCCTACGTACCCAGAGGTATCAGAGTGCTTTACATGAGCACCAGTTGTGTTACAAAAGTAGTTAATATTAGAAACTACACAACATGGTACGGCCAACGTTGGTTTGGTTCTTATTTAACGGTCAAATCTTTGAGTTGTTTAACGTTTATGCGATTGCTCTCATCTCAAGAATGGACACTACTTTCGAAACCTCTCTCCAGATGGCAGCCATCAAGATCGCTAAGATTGATTCTATGAGGCGACGAGGTTCAAGGAAGGTGAGGTCTGGATGACGTACACTAGTGGTGCAGGGCTTTGGTTTCTGGAATATTCTGCCCAGAAATTTGATGACGGAAAGCACCACGTGAAGTTTGAAGTCTGTTGATAATACCTTCATTGTTGCCTGAGGCTTGAGCCGGGCTGTTGCTTTTTAATACCCTCTGAAACCAGATTTTATCTTTTGCTGTAATTACCCTTTGTGTCCTATCCCTTCTAATAAGCATACGCAGAATTTTAGCGACGCTCGTGATAATACAGCTGTGTCGATTTTTAAACACTCAGCTTACTTACTGGAGTGAGCGCTGCATTTGCGCTCAGCTGCCTCCTCCCCTGGGTGAACAGCCGATCCAGGGCTGTCTCAGCAGGGCCACGCTCGAATTAACGGCGGCGGCCATCTTGGATAGGGAGAGCATAAATACAGACGGCCACTGCCTCGCGCAGTGGACGCGTATAGCGGACGCGGCATAGTCGCGCCGGAGTCCAGCCAGAGTCCTGCCCGTCTGCGCTCGTCCGCGCTAGGACGGGCTTGGGCTCTGGCATATCCTCATTTGGTGAGTAAAGCTACATTCACCATGACTCTTACATATTCCACTGAAGAGTTACTTGCACTACGCGGTGTTCTCAATAATAATTGCTCCACCTACCCTTTCCCGCCTCATAAGTTTAGCTGTCCTTGCTGTAGCTTCTCACTAAAAACCCCTACCACATGCAGATCCCTCCAACATCAAGGCAGACGAAAGAGACAGGTATGCTCCAGGACAGCTTCCTCTCACTCCTTTTTAAGATTTTGGAGCATAAATTGCAGATCCTTACCACAACACAGATACAATATTCATGATTTTCTCGTTCAAAATCAACCTGATGCCATATTCCTGACCGAAACGTGGCTCAGAGACTGCTCAGGCCCAGATATTGCAGACGCCATTCCCTCTAATTATGCCATTCTCCGTCAAGATAGAGTTTCTGGCAGGGGTGGAGGAATTGCAATTATTTACAAGAATGCATATACTTGTAAATTGGTAGACACCACTCAAAAAGATTGTGAATCAGCCCTTTTTAAATTGTCTATTACCCCCCAATTCACGCTGTCAGGGCTATTGGTATATCGTCCCCCTGGGACAGCGAGCCCCTGGTTAACATCATTACCGGATTTTCTAGCTCCAGTAATGCTCAAAGCGCCGAATTTCACGATCTTAGGGGACCTAAACATACATTTAGATGACCATGAGTGCCCTAACAGGAATCAGCTTCTTTCCATTTTGGAAGCTTTTAACCTTCAACTTTTAAACACAGGTCCCACTCATTGTGCTGGTCACTTACTGGACCCAGTCCTATCCAACCTGTCTCTGGATTGTTCGCGTGAAGCCCTACAAATCACCTGGTCCGACCACTTAGCTGTCCCCTTCTCTCTTGACATGGCTGATATAGCTAATAGACCTGAGGTGGAAACCACGAGGCCAGTTCGGAACTGGGGGAAGATCAACATGCCAGAACTCAACAAACTTCTGATTAAAACACTTCCGTGTGTTGAATTACCAATTGTTGCACTTAATTGTGCCACCGACCTCTGGTTAACCACTGCAGTCAACACAGCGCTTCCAATGACATCTAAGCCCACATTCTTACACCATCCCCCTGCTCCATGGTACTCGGAACAACTTAAAAGTCTCCGCTCACATTGTAAGACCTTGGAACGCAAATGGAGACAAGGCTATTCTCCTTCACGCAAAGCCATATACAAAGAAGCCTTGAAAAAGTACCACAACTGTTGTAAAACTGCGAAAGCAGACTACACTAGAAAAACTGTGACTGATGCACAAAACTGCCCAAAGGTGCTATTCTCTGTTGTCAAAAAATTGACTGGTGCTAACTCCACCCCTCCTCCTCCGGCACTTGATGCCACCCAGTGTCAGGCCTTAGCGGATTACTTTATAAATAAAGTTGATCTTATCTATGACAATTTCACTACACTTCCAGGTACTATGTACACTACCCCTGATTTAGTCCAGGAATTGGAAAACACCGACACTGATGCAGTAATCACTACTTGGCAGCCCTTAGATGCCATTTCCTTCCTCTCCTGTTTAAACAGTGTGCGATCGGGCTCCCCACAGGACGTTCTCCCAGCCAAAATACTAAAACAATTAGATCCCCTCACTCATCCCACCATCATTAAATTACTTAACGCTTCTCTGAGCGAGGCCCATGTCCCACGACCTTGGAAACATGCCATGGTTGTACCATTACTGAAAAAACTGGGCACCAACCCTTCAAATCCTGCTAATTTTCGCCCTATATCTTTACTGCCAATCTTCTCAAAGATACTGGAGAGACATATAAATTCTCAGCTCTCTTAACTGGTTGACCACACTGGTTTCCTCCATCCTTCTCAGTCGGGCTTTCGGCCTAGGCACTCAACTGAGACAGCCCTCCTGGGGGTAACGGAGAGTCTTAGGCACGGTGTCGATCAGGGAAACACCATGGCGCTCATCCTGCTGGATTTGAGCGCAGCCTTCGACACCGTGTCACACTCCATCCTCATCGACTCTCTGAAATCTCTAGGGGTGGCAGGCCAGGCCTTGGCCTGGCTGGCGTCTTTCCTCAACGACCGAAGCTTCCAAGTGTTTTCTTCCAAAGCAGCCTCAGCCATCTGCCCTTCCACCCGCGGCGTCCCCCAGGGCTCAATTCTTAGCCCTTTATTATTTAACATTTACGTTAAACCCCTGGCAACTATAGTCGAACAAGCTGGGTTAACCCTGTTTTCCTACGCAGACGACACCCAGATCGTCTTCTCCTTATCAGGAAGAGACGTAAACAACATCTCCGCACTCAAGTCGGGCCTCACTCTTGTGGCCGACTGGATGCGGAGAAACTGTCTCAAACTGAATGGGGAGAAGACCGAGGTGGTCATTCTGGGACAGAACAAACATCTATGGGGTCCCCGCCATTGGCCCATCGAACTGGGTAATGCGCCTACACCAGCGACCGCAGTTCGTAACCTGGGTGTCATTATTGACGACAGGCTAACGATGAGACAACAGGCTACTAAGGTTTCAGCCATTTGTTTTTCAACTCTGCGGTGGCTTCACAAGATTCTGTGGATGCTCCCTCTCTCCACTCGCAGAACCGTAGTCCAGGCACTTGTAACATCTCGCCTGGACTATGGCAACATTCTCTATTTGGGAGCAGATAAAGCCACCATACATGTGCTGCAGGTGGTGCAAAACGCTCCTGCGCGCCTGCTTAAGAACGTCCCCAGACGCACCTCAGCCACCACTGCCTTGCGCGACCTCCACTGGTTGAGTATCCCTGAACGCGTTAAATTCAAGGCACTCTGCTACATGTTCAAGGCTAAGCAGGGCAGCGCCCCAGCATATGTTCAGGGGCTGGTAAAACCCTACATACCCCTGCGCTCACTTAGGTCATCGGACACTGGTAATTTCACAGTACCAAGATGGAAGCTGACAAAAATGGGAGGCCGCTCCTTTTCAACTTTGGGTCCTAAATACTGGAACTCCCTCCCTTTGGCATTAAAATCTGAGACCAACTTATTCCGCTTCCGTAAGGCTCTGAAGACCTTGCTTTATACTAAGCGTGATCAATAGTCGGCTGAGGCCTCAAGTCAAGGTAACATTTCCCCTTCTTCTACAGTCTTTCCCTGGCGCCGGGAAACCCATTGTGGGTAGCTGCGCGCGATACAAGCTTAAATAAATAAATGCAGCTCGTGTTCCAGGGAATACGGATAAGGAACAAGGCTCAACCATCATATCTACGTAGTATGATCCATGTATCATATTATACTGGACTTGATTAAAATAACATGCTATAACAAAGCATAACTAAAAATCGAATGACAAAATGACATAATATATGAAATAGCATAAGACACGTGCTCTAAATATAATGCCTGCTATCGCCCTGTTTTCTCCCCATGACCCTTGCATCATAGTACACAACTTGTTTAAAATGACATACATTAATATAACATAACATGACATAACGTAGAAACATAATAGGACATGAAATAACATAACATAATGCTTGTAATTTAATGACGGCTACCTCCCTTCTTCCCCGGTTTGCTCAAACCACTGTAAAACCGTCTTTGTCGACAGCACTCTGTCCCTTTGTCGTCAGCTTTGCGCTCTATGAGTCACCTGCAAACATATGTTCAACCAATCCCAATTCAAACTACATGTGTCACCCATAGGGGGGCACACACTGAAATCTGTCATGTGACGGTGGACTTTTACCTGGTGAAGTCCCTTAAGAGAGCAAATGCAAGATGGCGCCGACTCGTTGACGAAAGCCGGTCTGCTCCGCTTCCGCTCACGCGCCCCGCTTGTTCGCTGGCAGCTCCTCGACGTATCCTTGGCAGGCAATCAAAATACATCATAAATAATACATGCAGTTTTCTCACACATCCATTAGGGATTAGGATGTGCTTTGATGGAGGGGAAAAACACTGCTCAATATTTAAGCATTTCAACACTTTCTGAAACGTTATTTATCAAACCTAATAATCCTGTTAGGCGAACTTCTTGCCTGGTATTGTTGCTCTGTAATTAGACAGCAGACACTAAGTAGAATTTTTAAATAGTCACAGAAGCACATCAATGGGCCCAAGCTCCATTAAGGAAAGCATTAATAGGAATTAGCAGCAAAAGCTTGCAAGCCAGGAACTCAAATGTTTATTTTTAGATTAAGCCCCATCTAAAATAACAGTAGAAGCATTCTAAAATCTTTTTTTTTGTTCTGCTTCTGAATTGTCTGGCATACAAATGTGCTGTATTCAGGTGGCGGAGAAGCAGTGGGTTCCTTGCAGGTGGGATGGAGGGAGTGAGGTCGGGTGGGCTGGGGACGGGTCCGGCTCCAGGATTCTGGATCTGGGAGGACCATGAAGGAACATGGGTGGGCCAAAATGATGGATGTGATGGGGGGCAAAAATCATGAAAGTATTAAGAAAGATCTGCTGTTTTAGACACTGGCAATATAGGTTCAATTCTGACAAGTCTACGAAGTGCAAGCTTCATATGTTTACCGTTTCATCTAATTGAAGAAAACATTGGCCCTTCTCAGTACCCAGCTGGTACTGTTTGCAGCAGCACTGGAACAGGGAATGGGTGCAGATAGTGCCATATGAGAACTGCTGCAGGAAGTGCCCATTTTGGTGATCATAGCATGGTATGTGTTAGAGGTCAAGGGCAGAGACCATGTCTTGTGTCTGGTGCCAGCTTAGCATAGCTATGCCCAGAGACAGTGGCGGCTTCTCCGCTAAGGCGCAGGAGCAGCGACCCTCTGCTTTTAAGCAGTGTCACAAAGGAAAAATAAAATGATAACTGTAAGTTATTATCATTTTATTTTGTTCTTGTTTCGGCAGCTTTGCGGGTGGGGCTGCTCTGCTGACAGAGGAGGGGAGGAGTGGTTCGCATCCCCTAAAGTGCGCATGAATATTTGTCCATTCCTCTGGGGCCTGCCAAACATTCATGTGCACTTTACATGTTCTCGACCCATGTATTGCAGCACTGTGATTGGCTCAGGGGAGCCTGGGTGCTTCCTGGGTGCTCTGTTCCAGAGACAATGATGGGGAGAGAAGCGAGATGCAGCGTTTTTTATATTCTTTACCCCCGTCCCGGCTCCCCCCTGTACTCTGCCCCTTACCCCCGATCTGCGCCAGCCACCACTAGCCAGGGATTACAGAAGACAAAAGCTTTTTGGCTACAGAGCATGTCTAAAGTGTGTGGGTTATGAAGGTGGAGGTGCTCTGTTACTATACCTGCCATTTTTTTGTGGAAGGCAATGTTTTACTGATGCATTATTTATTTTCCATTATTTGTTACAATTATATTATCAACCAATAGTAACACCAGAAACCAGTGTAATGTAGTGTACAAACTCTGTACTATGTAGTAGTGTTTTCAAAACACATTTCCTGCTTCAAAAACATGTGATATAAAAAGCATATTACGAAAAGCTATGGAGTTCTAGTGAGATTTCCGAATCACTGCCTCATAGTTGAATATCAAGTAATGAGAACCCCACGTTTTATATATAGAATTATGAACGCACTGTTTGTTTTGCATCACAGCCATTCTGTTGCCTGAAGATGTGCAGGACATCCAACTGGAGTGAATGTTTTCCTGCAGCTATTAGGCCTTGAGAGCCAGGGGGAAATTGGTAGCATATTTCACCTTGATCGTCACTGAAATACCTGCTCCTGGACAACCAGGACTGGAGAAAGGGGGGTAAGTATCAAATGGGAACCAGTCAGTTTTTTGCTACATACATTGCATTTAAGGAATTGTTAAATTTGCGATTCCTTGCATGCAATTGCAAAATAAGGAATCGCAAATCTTGTGATTCCTTATTTTGCACCAGTTTTGCTTCATACATGCAAATTTCGGCCTTTGCGATTGCGAATTTGCATGATACCTATGGCCCACTATTCGCAGTTTTTAACAGGAGTTAGGGATAAAATGTGTGCAGGCTAAAACACTGAAATATATCTCAAAGGAACGGGCGTACATAAAGTATATAATTGTGGACATAAACACATAGGGGGAGATTTGCAAACATTTTACGCTGCGTTGGTGTCACAAAAGTGACGCTAACCAGCATGATTATAATTTTTTTTTGCTATTTACTTCCCAGCGCAAAACAAGTTTTGCGCTGGAAAGCCCGTCAAAGTAGCGAAAAGCAGCGCACGGCACTGCTTTGCATTTCTTAGCACCAAGGGGGCGTACATGGGTGGAACATGGGCGTTCCCATGCAACCACCCATGCCTTCTGACACAAAACCATATTTACAAAGATTGGTAGACATGGTTTTGCGCCAAAAGTTAATGCCCCTTCAAAGGAGGCGCTAACAGGAGAAATGCTTCCATTTGTCTGTGGTTTTCCGACTTTGCATGTGCACTGCACTGTGCAGCACGCATACAAAGTAGCACAAGCGTTCCATCACGTCTAGCAATAGTATTTTGTACAAGAAGGGTACCTTTCCTGTACAAAACCTATGCTAGACTCATGCACACAGCCTTGCGCGATGGCGCCAAGGTGTGTGCATGGTGCACAGCTGCTGAAATCAGCGCCGGCACAAGGGAAAGGGGAGTAGAGAGCCATATCTCTGAAGATATGGTGCTCTCCTGGCCCCTCTCTGTCGTGCAATGCAGCGCAGCCTCTTAGGGGAAGATTTACCAAATATCCACGCAACGCAGTGCAGCCTCCTGTGAGATGCGCTGCGTTGTGCGACAGGGAAGGAGCAGGAGAGCGCCATAATTTTAAAGATAAGGCTCTCTTCTCCCCTTTCCCTTGCACCTGCTATGATTACAGCTGCCGCACTCGCACTTCGCTACGCTGACGAGATTAGCAGTGGCAGTGAATATTTTAGTATCCAATATCAAAATAATTCTACAAAAAGCTGCAGTTCCACTGGTCGTCCCTAGATGTCCCTCACAAGTCAAATGCAAAGCATTGAAATTATTCTTACATCAAGCTGCAGTTCCACTGGTCGTCCCTAGAACACTATGCACTAGGGAACACCTATGCACCACCCTTGGTACGCCCCCAAGGTGCAAAGTAATGCTAAGCAGCGCATAGCAATAATGTGTATTTATCAAACTACTGTTTCTCATTTTATCAACTTCAGAAGAATGAAATGCTAAGATGTCCATGGTGCAGTTCAAAACAGTGTTCTGCAGGTTACACGTGACTCCAGCAAAAATCACAAAACTGGCACTGATAACTGTTTAAATACACATGCATACCATGTGAAATAAGTAGAAGGGCCCATAGGATGTTCTTTTCTTAAGTGTCACAATGCAACATATGTTTCCCATTAAGTGCATATTAGGAAAGGCCTTACTGTAGAAAGAAAATAAAAAAAGTAATACTTAAATATATATTCGCTAAGTGTGTATGTGTACGTGCGTGTGTGATTTCACTGTGACTTGCAATGACTGTCTTTCGTTGGAAGGCATCAGCATCCATGCCTGCTGACTTTCACACATGCAGAAACTTTTAGATCAACATCATGCAAGTGCTGAAGTGAGGCGATTTATCAGAGCTTAACGGCACGCAGACACATTCGCAAAAAACTTTGCTTGGGATGGCCACGGGTTCCTTTGGGTGGGCCTGGCCCACCCGTTCTCCCTCTAGAACTGGGCGTGACTGGGGAGGGAAAGGGAAGAATAGATTTGGCATGGGAAGGCATTGCAATAAAAAGCTTGGCAGGGACCAGGAGACGAGGTTTGGCTGCTGCAGCTACAGACAAAGCCTCATGAGCTTCTACCAGCTGGAATGTCTGATCAAACGAAGTGGCATCTCACTCCCTCCTGACTAAGCCTCGGCGGAGTGCGGAACTCCATGAAGTGACAAAAAAACTCAGTAGACTTCCGCAAGCAGAGGAGTGTGACGTGAACCGCAGTTCGCGCGGATCTTCCTGCCGCTTGGGTAGAAATTCCACCCGAGTGGCAGCTCGTGCTCGCCAACTTACCGTTGGTGATCGCGAGCGGGAACATGATCTTCCTGCCGCCCAGGTAGAAATGCTGGACAGCAAATGCTGGAGCCAAGAGCATCAACCAGATAGACAACAGGTGTTTTAAAGTCCGAAGTGTGTAGATCACACAGTTCTACTGGTTTCATCCTCATAACAACAACAACCTTTTTGTTTTTTATACCAACAATAATATTATTATCCGGACTATTTTAGCAGGAAGAGCAAAACTGCAAATTTCTGAATGGTAAAAAATCCAGCCATGGGACAACTTGAAATGTCTGTTTTCTGGTAAGCAGTAGCGTCTCTGTGGCTTCTTGATCCTGTGTGAGGCTTGAAGAGAGATGCGGTGGCACCTCTGCATTTGCCCACCTCTCTAATTTATGAATGGGCAAGATCTGGTACCAATTCCTGGACATTTCTTTCCACCAAAAGATCTAAGAACCTGAGAGTGTAGAACAAAAATGAGGATCTGTAGATGAAGACAGAACAAGGGTTAGTAATATCCTTTGTCACTGGTTTTACTCCCAGCGTCTTGTTGTTGCCACAGGCTTGCAGGAAAGGTGTCCCCTTTTCCTTGTCTTTCACCATCTTGAAATTCATCGTGTTCGTAGGCACATGGATAGACAAACCATCCTTGAGTTGAACTTAGGCCGTTCAGACTCGCAACTATAACTAAAACACCCACATATGAAAAGCAAGAATAGTCAATTAAGATGTAACACTACAAATGAGATGGAATCATACAGTGACCCGTAAAGAAAGAAATAGAATAGCTGTTGCACCGAACTCATCGGGTACCCTCCCCTAGTACCCTGAAGGCAGATAAAAGTAATTCACCGGCTCATCAGTATAAGATTGACACTGACTCACTCACATCTGGCACCCAGATGAGGAAGAGTTTTAGACATCTCAAGTTTGTGACAACACCTGATTGAAACCTGTGAGGAGACATAACTATTACACAAAACAGGACATGATAGGAACACTAGACAAATGACAAACAAAAGGCAGCAACACTGCTTTGGTCTAGCTAAACTAACAACCAGAGACATTGTGGAGGCAGAAGAACGCCACCTAGCATGAGGCGTTTCACTACTTGATCTAAAGTACTCTCGCCAGACTTTGGTTATGGTCTAGGGAGTAACAACTGTACCTTTATAATATATCGTTGTGGCTATCATACCACACGTACCGCATATCCTGCAGTATTTACAAAGCACGTCAAGAACACACATGAACGTCTAACCTTTTACCATTTTTCTTCTCTGATTTGTCTGTTGGTTCCAAGAGACAAGCACTACGCAAGGGTTTAACTTCCACCTTTGTCGATCCACACTAAATGCCCAAGGTCACTACCGTTTCTACTCATCCTCTGCATAGAATCTACATTGCCCTGAAGAAGTCCTGTATTTTAGGACGAAACGTGTTGGCTGGCTGTTCTTGTAAAGAATGAATCAATAAAGGAAAAGAGAAACTTGACCCGTGTACGACTTCGTGGACCCATAGAAATGTATTACTTAAATGATATTTGGACACTGTCGCTAAGTGGTGAAGCGCTGATATAGTGTTTTCACGTTGTGGCAATAGTGAGCCCTCTCTTTGCTGCCCTGTTACACTTGACCAGGGCTGTCATCACTTCCACGTGGACTTTCCCTCTGTGAGCTCTTTCTTCCACCATCTTGGATCAGGTGCCTGAGCTAATGTCGCAGACAACCTGGAATGGTTTCTCTTGCATACACATTATGAAGCCCTTTCAATGATTACACCACAATTGTGGCATGGTCTCAGCATCCATGTGCATCTTTTCTGAAGGACTCTGATGCCATCTCCTGAACCTCCTTTTCAACTCCTTTGGGATCTGCCTCAAATAATTTGATCTTGATTCGCCCCGGGACCAGTTGGTATTTCCCCGATCTTTTTAAGTCTGACCCACTCTTTTTGGCTCTGGGTCTTCTGACTGTATTTAATGCAGTTGCTCAGAATGGTTGCCCTGAGTCTTGTGCTACCTCCACTATAGTCCCCGTTTTCAAGAAAGGAGATCGGAATAGCACTTTTTGCAATAGGCCAATCTCACTTCTCGATTCAGTGGTTAAGGTGGTGGGCTGGGTACTTTTAGAAAGACTTTCCACCTGGACAGAAGATTACAAGATCTTATCAGATGTCTAGTTTGGATTTTGCCCTGGGAGGTCTACCGTGGCTCAGTGCCTTAATTAAACCATGGTTTTAAGCAAGTATACAGTGGCGCATCCTGGTATCGTCTATCTGGCCTTCAAGGATCTGTCCTCCACATTTGATTGCATGAACAGGGTTAAATTGGGGCAGACCTAGAGGGTCATGGGGTAGAGAACAACATTGTCAACTTCTTGAAGGACCTTCATGGGTCGACCAAGGCCAATGTCATATTCTCCCAGAATCTCTGTGTTTCACAGGACTTTGACACTAATAGGGGAGTACGGCAAGGATGCATTCTGGCCCCATTTTTGTTCAATTTATACATCAATGACCTTGATAGAGGGTTGTATGACGACACAACGCATACTTTTACAACGCATGCTTTTACAATGCATTTTTTACAAAGCAACATCCTTTACAACGCATTCCATTACAACGCATGACATTACAACGAATTGTCTAAAAACTACCTTTACAACACATTCCATTACAACGCATACTACCTTTACAAAGCATACCATTACAACACATACCATTATATTGCATGTATGGTAAGTTTTGGATAGTGTAGAGGTAAAAATTACTATTCTAACTCCAGGGGGTGCAACAGTAGGGTAAGTGTTGGATAGTTACACACGGTGACCCCGCACACTTCAACAGTAAATAGTACAATGTAATGACTTTATATATGTGGTCACATAGACTCTCCAATTGTTCTCCCAAGAATTCCAAAGTCAGATTTCTTCTGTAAACAGATTCTTTTATTCACAACTGATGATTAAAACCAATAGCCAACGCGTTTCGTCCGTGACCGGACTTCTTCAGGGCTACATTTAAAAACACAAAAATATAAACATATTTACATAAGGATAGGGATGATCCGTACAAAAATAGTCCATACAATTTTTACAAGAGTAAAGCTAATGAAAAAAACAGACATCTTATGATAAACATTGATCAGAAATAGACCTCGGTCTTATATCTCTTTTCCAGGGAGAACACATAGACAAAAATAATACATGTATATATGACAAACATGTTGTCAAAAAAGTTTCCACCTAACAAAGACATAAAACCAAATTTACAAATGTTTGACCCTTTTAGTTAGAAAGTTTTTAACAAAGAAATATCCAGAAGCAGTTTTTTTATATATGTATATAAGATTATTTAGTTAGTTTTAATCAAAGGATAAAAGCACAGACTTTGTGATGTGGTTCCATAATTTATAATCATAGAAAACCTTTCTTCAGAATTTTCTATATATTACAGCTTCACATTGGTCTTCCCACTTGAAATTCACATATTCTGTAGACGAATATTAAGAGTATTAGTATTTCATACAATAATCGTGTCATAAGTGGTGTGGTACCCCTAATAGACTCATCCTGTATCAATGATCATATAGTATATCACTGGTTTCTCTAAGTGGTCACATTTCACTTGATGAAACATGGAACTACATTAATATGCGATGTTCAGGGCTATTTTGTTCACATAGACACTTTTATGAAGCATCCTTTCACCAAAGCGCGAAATAGGAAGATATTAAACGCGTATTGGTAAACATAAACTCATCATAATTATCTATACAAATTTAAGAAGCCATAATAAGACCAATGAACAAAAGAGAGGTCAATTTGATCACTTACTTTCAGAAAATAAATAAAGAAATCATGTTTTCCAAATACACCAAGTTTCCAAAAAGTCCAATAAGATAGAGCGGTAAGGGCCTACAAAAAAGGCAATTGAGAATATTCATATAGGTGTGACAGTCTGTCTGTCACAAAGTAAAGTGCATATAAGATTTTATTAAAGTCAAAAGGGTAATTTCCAATTTTATCGGTATTAAACCACTTGCTATGGGATTTCTTGCATACTACATGCAAAAATGCATTGCCAGTTTATAAATCTCATTGACCAAGGTCCTCCTGGCTACATGAGGAGTAAGACAAGATTACCTTATCAAAGACATATTACTTTCAGAAATGAGTCATATGTCTTAAACGCCACATTGTTTAATCATAAATCGGGTTTAAGAGTTTTTAGGTCATGCACACAAAAAGAACACAGTGGTGAAAAAGTGTCCTTCATATTTATACTTATGGTTAAAAATTAAAGGCCAAAATTCATTTAGTTAGGGTACTACCACTAAGTGACCCCAGGCTCCATTTAAAAAGACAGTCTTAGCATTCTAAGTTATAAGAAGGAAAATAGAATGACCGCCGTCTTTAAACGCGATATCTTTGGCATCTAGTATTCGAGGCCAGAATTCATTTCATTAGCACGGTGATACTAAGTGACACCAGGCTCCATCTTAAAGAGCAGTCTAGGCATTCCGAACTATATAAAAAAAGGACAAATCAGATGGCCGCCATCTTTTAACACGATGTCTTAAAGCTTAGGTATTGACTCAAATTAACTCATGTCTAACAAGACCTAAGTATTAACCACAAGATGGACCCAGTTTAAAAGAAAGGAGGAGTATTGCCAGTTTTTTAAAAAACGGCCCTATTATAGAAACATACCCCATGAGTTTACTCACCGTCAACAAGGTATCGGCGTCTCGTAGTGCATGCGGTAATCTGGTTCAATTTACGTGCTCTGAGGACAGTGCATTTATACCCTCAAAAGCGATAGTTAATTAGCAATTAGTGTATGTAATTGATAATTAAGAGTGAGGTCGAATAATGATGACATATATGTCTACTCAGTAATGGCCGCCATCTTAAGTTAGTCAAAAGGAACTGAGAAATATTAATTGATTCTGTCTTAACAATACATCAAATCAGTTTATTCACATCACACGGCAATCTAAATAAAAACAAAATATATCCGATCTTTTTCGCTAGAATGTCACACATATATTTTGAAATGTGTGTACCAGCTCGATAAAGGCCGCCATTTAAAATTGGTCAAATAAACATAAAGAAAGGCGATATTGTATACGGTCGTCTTGTTCAGTTTAATCAAGAAGAACAGAGAAATGCTCAATAAATCTCTGTAAAAAACGTCAAGTCTTGTTATTCACATTGTCTAGCAATATAAATACTAGCGAAGTATACCCGATCTTTTTTCGATTCAAAAACACTCTTATTTTTTAGGTTGTATATACGAGCTCAAAGAAGGCCGCCATTTTAGACTAGTCAAACAACCATAACAAATGGTTATATTTATAAGATGTAACTAGGAGCTCGAAATTAGCCGCCATTTTAGACTAGTCAAAATGAAATATAAAAACAATTATATTAATGAAATAATCCCTTTACAAGGCAAGGGTTTAAAGATGTTCAAGTCAATGCTAGATTAAACGGTGACGGTCTATATTGGCCTTCTTTTAGGGAAATATAGCTCAATGACATTTCCCTATGGTTTTAAAAAACAAGATGTTCGTAAATAATCACAGCAAGATTGCAAAAATTACACAGTCACAATTCAACCAATACATGTATGTAGGTTGTGACATGGGCGAAATGTACTAAAAATATATTGAACATAGAGCAATGAGTCACAAAATATGGGTAGATATTAATCCTCATCTACGATTGCTCAAAGATATAGAATAGTAAGTACCAAAAGAAGAAAAGAGAATCAAGAGTCAAAACAGATCCAATATGTAATGCTGGCCTAAAATCAAAGGGCAACAACACCTCTTGGATCAGAATGCAAAAGTTTGGTTAGTTGCATAATAAAATATGCAAAGACCCATTCATTAAAGATCTCTATCACAAGATTGTTGAGGACTGGTATGTTGGGTGCAAAGGCACCCATCCAAATAGGCAAAATACAGCAATGATCCAGTATATATCATAGCTAGAGAGCGGAAGTCGACATCATATATGCAGAAATCAAACAAGGGTCAGGGCAATGATGAATAGAAATACACAATTCTACAGAAAGTGATGGAATTCATTGTTTATATTCAAACCCTGATTCACAGATCTCAATCTACAGATCCAACGTGCCTCTAATTGTCTGAAGCATGTAGTTCTATTTCCTCCACGCTTGCCTAACGGGACTCTGTCAATCGCATGAAATCTAATCTCCTTTTCTAGAGGATGATTTTGCGAAATATGTTGCGCCACCGGACTGCGGATGTCATTATGTCTTATATTTCTGATGTGTTCCTGAATTCGCGTTTTCAGGCATCTGATGCTGCTGCCTACATAAATCATGTTACAATGGCAGATGATCACATATACAACAAACGTGGTGTTGCAGTTTATAAAAGAGGTGATCAGGTGTTTCTTGGGGCTGTTATAGCTATAACTAACCATCTTATTCATACCATATTCACATACTGAACAATTGCCACATACAAAGAAACCAGCCGGTTTCTCTGTTAGCCATGCAGAACCACAATTTTTTGGCAGGTTTACATAACTTGGGCAAAGAATATTTTTGATTGTTGTCCCTTTTTTGTAGACAACCCTGGGTTTGTCAGAAATAACCCCTGCCGGCAATGTATCCGATTGCAAAAGATGCCAATGTTTTCTTAAGATATTATAAATGTGACTGCTATACATTCCATATTCTGTTATGAATACACATTGGTTTAGGGAAGTATTTGGGTTTTTTGGGTTGTTTAGACATGGTGTCACAACGTTTTTTTTTTCTAATTTTACTCTCAGCTTTCACAATATCATTTTTTGCATAGCCTCTAGTCAAAAAAGTCAGTCTTCAACCTCTTAATGGTGTTTTCAAAGTTGACCTCTTCACTGCAATTGCGGCGTGCACGAATCATTTCACCATATGGGATGGCTGCTATGGTGTTTCTGGGATGACAACTATCCGCATGCAGGATGCTGTTACACGAGGTCGGTTTTTTATACATATCACTTTGAATTGTACCATCCTTTACATAAAGTTTTAAATCAAGAAATACAATTTTCTTTACAGAATGATTAATGGTCAATTTAATATTGCGATCATTCGCATTCAGATAACGAAAATAGTCAGTCAATCCATCAATGCTACCCTTCCAAATGAGAAAGATGTCGTCAATGTAACGAACGTAAAAAATGATATCGTCCATCCATTGCGTTGCGCCACGGCCCCAGGCATGCTCCATCTCATACAATCCCATAAAAAGGTTTGCATAAGATGGAGCAAACCTGGAACCCATGGCAGGACCCTGTATCTGCAGATACCAGTCATCTTCATGTAGGAAGACATTGCGCGTCAATATTAAATCAGCCATGGTCAACAACATCTGAGTATGCTCAAGATGACAGGCATTTCGTTTGTAAAGGAAATGCTGTAAAGACCTGATTCCATTTCTCAATTCAATGCAAGTATACAGACTTTCCACGTCCATAGTTACGAACGTGAAAAGCTCCTCATCCCATGTCACATCTTCTAATTTTCAGAGAAGTTCCCTGCTGTCCTGTAAATAGGACGGTAAGTTCCGTACAAAGGGTTGAAGAAAGGAATCCACATATTCAGCTAGGTGTTCAGTTGGGTCCCCATTGCCCGATATAATGGGTCTTCCTGGGGGAAAAGCACCACCCTTATGCACCTTGGGAAGAGCATAGATACAGGGAAAGCGTGAATCATCTGCCCTCAAATACCTGTATTCAGAATCAGATATTAGACCAGACTCCTTCCATTCAACTAGTCTCGCATTGATGGCACATTCGATATCCTTAATTGGATTTGCACGTAACATCGTATAACAAGTGGTGTCACCAAGCTGTGTTGGATAGTGTAGGGGTAACAATTACTATTCTAACTCCAGGGGGTGCAACAGTAGGGTAAGTTTTGGATAGTGTATGGGTGCTATGCGTTGTGATGGTATGCGTTGTAATGGTATGAATTGTAATGACTACGTTGCAATGGTATGCGCTGTAGTGTCATGCGATGTAATGGTTGCGTTCTAATGGCATGCGATGTAATGGATCTTGCGTTGTAAAAGTTTTGTTGTAATGGTAGTGCGTTGTAAAAGTTGCGTTGTAAAGGTTCTTTCCCTTGATAGAGCCATGAGAGCAACAGGGGTGGATTATCCGTATGTAGGGCCACGGCGCCCTACATACGGATAATCCACAGCCTCCCGTCCTTCTATATGAGGATGACGCAGTCCTTCTTTCAAGAACTGCTAGAGGTTTGCAATCCTTGTTAGATGCTTTTACTGATTTTATGATGGACGAGGACCTATCCATCAATCACTCGAAATCTTATGTAATGCAGGTGGGGTCCCGTCCCCAATTTTTTTTTCAATTTAAGAGTTGGCCCAGCTAAATTCCATGTACTAATGTTTTTTCTTATCTCAGTGTCCTACTGGATGACCAACTAAAATGGGAGCCATTAGTTTGTAGGAAAAAGAGGGATCTGGCACGAGTGAACGCGGCCATATTTAATTTTGCTTTAAAATTAGGGAAAAGACCACAATGCTGAAAATTTATCAAGCAAAAAGGGTGGCCACAGCTACCTATGGAAGCGAAATTTGTGGTTGTATCCATGCGAATTCCCTTCAGGTGACTGAGACTACCTTCCTGAAGTGACTGTTGCGTGTTCCGCGTGGTTTGTCTAACCTGGTGGCCCATGAGGAACTGGGGGTCCCCTTTCTAAGTAACATCTTGGCATTACATCCACTCGTGTTTTGGCTGAAATGTTGGACGAATAAGGCACTTACTTTGACCCATCTGATTTTGAAGGAGTGTATGTCCCTTGACAATGTGTCCCGAATACCATGGCTTAAATACATTAAAAGTAGCCTTGGAGGGTTGGGGCCTGCTGATCTATATTCCAACCCTGTATGTATTGTTAAGACAGATGTGAAGATAGTTAGGGATTCCTTCCTCACACTAAGAAAACTGGAACAGGATGAGAGGGAATTACAGAACCGAGTGTTCGTATTTTTTTAACGCTCAAAACGAGTCCATCAACTGAACCATATCTTTTGGGGACCCTATCACCACATGAACAGCTTGTATTGCCTAGGTTTCGAATTAATCTTTTTCACCTCCAGGTTGCTAGGCCAAGAAGGTGCAGTAGAGGGCAATTGTTGGCACCCTGTGGCTGCGACGGTCAGTCTCCACATGATTTGCTACATTTTTATATTTTTTTGTACATTTTATGCGATTCCTCGTAGACATTTTTTAGTCCCCATTTTAAAGAGGATGAATTTTACCCAGGTGTGTCCTGCCCTCCTGTATCTGCAAATGTTGAAGGAGGACTATATATGTTTTAGTGTTGGTTATTTAAAAACCATTGTAAAAACCATTGTAAGAACCAGGGCTTATTTAGATACTTAGGTTTAGTTTGGGAATTTTGAATGGACTCTCAGGGCATTGAGGAACAGTTCACCTTTGAAGGGTATCAACAATTTTCGGGGGATGTGGTTTGTACATGTTCCAGGCATTTTATTGTTTGTGAGTCAAATAGGAGAGGATGTAACAGGCTTCTCTTTTTTAATGAAATCTTGTTTTAATGAAATATGGATGTTATGTAACTTTTATGGTTTACTTTTGTGAAACCGAATAACGTTTATTTGATTTGATCTTGGTTATAGGATTCATATTATTAAGGGAAAGCTTGGTATCTTCGCTTGAATTGGAAATTCCTAGAGTTCCCAACAGTTTGGCATATCTGCTGCGGTGCACTCTTTGAGGTCTTTTATTCCTGATAACCTTGTACATCCTAAATTCGCTTCAATCATGGCCAAAAACCCTGTTCTGAACAATTTGTTTCAAAGGGACCTGCATTCGGTTTAATGTATCTTCAGATGTATCTACCATTTACCACTAGGTGTGTGATTCTTGCCATCTCTGTTGTGACGGTCACAATCAGCGGTCTATATCAGCATCAAGGGCTCCCTCTAGAAGTCAAGGGCCTCTCTCTCAATGTCGCGGATCCTCTAGATGTCAAGTTCTCTCTTGCTGTTGAGGCCATCTGGTGATGCCAAGGCCCCTCTTCTGGGTTAGGAATCTCTTGAATCCCTCTGTTGATGATGAGGGCCACATATGGCAGGAAACCTCTGATGGGTGTCCAGGTGTCATAGGGGGGCACCAGGACTTAGGCAGGAACACATCTCCTTCCTACTGCAGTGGCCCTCAAATCTTGTGCAGGAACCAGCCACGCTCCAATGGTCTTTGGCCTTCAGACCACAAATGGTTGTTTATATTTTTAACTCATTATCTCCATATTTAGGGAGATACCCCTTGTTTTGCTCAAATAACATTACCAAAGAGAGAAGCCTAGCTGGAAAATGCAAAGAAAGACCGAGCTGAGTCTCAGTTTCCACGCTGCTGTCAGAAAAGTGTGTTTCCCACTGGCAGAAAAGAAATGAGTAAAAGTCAGCATCAACCTGTCCGAAAACGGATGGTATTGAGTGGAAAGTATAAAAGATTGTACACTTGGTAATACGCTACAAAAATATTTATTGTGAAACATGTATGAAGTATAGATCAAAACTTTTCAGGGATCATACTGGGAAGACAAAAGACCATGGCCTTTTGCTTCCCTTTTCAGTTGTTGTGATTAAAAAAAAAAACTGCAACATCTTTCCAGTTTCAAACTGATGAGGTAACCTGTCCTAAAGATAACTTGTGAGCAACTGTTTCAGCTCCAGCTCGCGTTCACCGGGGGTTAGGGCAAGTTTGTGGGGAAAGCCCCCACCAGAGCTTAAACCTATGAAAAGCGAGAAACGCTGCAAGCTACACTAATCGAGATCTACACAAGGCTTCGATGGCATAAGAGAAACACTCTACATACGGTTAAATGTATCCTCAGATGTATCTACCATTTACCACAAACCAAGTTGGGTAGGTGTTGGCCCAAGTCATGCCAACTACAGCAGGCAGATCCTCTGCTTCCTTTGGCATCTGATGGCTCAGGTTCAGTATTGATCCTGTCAGGGAAAAATCCTTTCTGGTCAGAATGTATTAAATGTGGGAGTACTTGCTGGTATCTATCAGCTAGGATCTTAAGTCAGAATGTCATAGTCTGTGCCAAGGATCCCTAATGGACTGTAGGGTGATAATTGGGTCGGGTCATGGACAGGTTTGGGCATAGAGATCAGGAGGCGCTCACGAAGAGAAGGTGGGGCGGAGAACGTTTCTTGTAGGCCTTGTCACATATTGCTGGTAGGCATGGGTTCAATTGATTCACAAATATCTAATAGAACTCAAGCGGTCCCGGTCAGAGGGTTGCCAGTCGAGTAGATTTGGTGCCGCTGAAGTAGATTTTCTACTCGAGGGGGAGCAAAATCATCCCGAATGGCCTCACGCTCTTCCTCATCGCATGGTGCTGTTTGCGCTGATTTTTCAGCACTTCTCGCACTGCCGTTGCTAAATTGCAGCACAACCTACATATTTTCCATCCGTTGGTGGAATTCTATGGACTCTTACAGAGTTTTTCTGTAAATCCACGGAAATCCATGGAGTGAAACTGTGCGAGTTCAGCCCAACTCTAAGTTACAATGTATACATAAAAAGGTGCAGACAAGCGCATGCCATTTGTGTCTGTTTCTTGATGAAGCGTGTTAAAGTGGAGAGTACTATAAACAATAACAATTATGATATATGGGAGTATACTATATGCATTTAAATTCCAGTAATTTATTTTCTTATTACAAAGCACCGGCCAATGGCGAAAGCTGTTGCGTTTTGCAGAAAATCCTCACAATATCAATGCTTTGCCAAGGTATGTGGTCGGTGCATGGCAAACATATATAGGAGAACAGTGCAGAGGTTTGCAAATAAATCATAGGCATGAGTCTATATTTGCTTATTTATTTGCTAATATTCCAATTACAAATAAAATACTAGATAATGCTTGTTGTCACTGACACCCTGCTGTGCAATGCTCTTAAGCAAATGCAGAGCACATCCCCGCTACATTGAAATAACTGCACTTTCCCCAGCACTCACTTCAAAGTGTGTAGTGTGTGCTATAAGGTACTTCCCTTGAGTCAACCTAAATACCTTGCTCTGAGCTCCATGTGAATGTTGGGGACCAGAAGCATAAACCGGACCAGGCTGCTAATCCAGGAAAAAAATCATAAGCAATGCACGTAGTGACAGGTTTTCTCTGCATATGGACCAATACTATGGCTGAGCCCCTTTAAAGTTCAGACTTGCCCTTTTATTGGTGTAGATTGTGCAGGGTCTCAAAACCCACCTCTCCACAATGATCCAACTGTCCTAAACGACATTCCTTTCCTTCAATATCACCCAACCCTACTGTGAGGCTTTTTAATTTGCACTTTTTTGCACTGAATTCTCATCGTAAACCTAGTTGCATAGCCTTTCCTATGCTCACATGTTGACTAAGGATCCTATTCCTCTGTACAACGCGTCACTGCTCTCTGGGGCTAGGGCTGTGCTTTTTATTTGTAGCCAGAGAAAATAAATATAAAGTGGCCCCAAGGGGATCTTAGGCCACCACCACCCTATGTAACTCAAGACACCACATTTTGTGTATCCACCTCCTTAAATCGATATGTCATAAAATAAAGCAGACATGTTTGTTGTTAAAGGCACTGGTTTCAGTGCTAGAGGTTCCAGAGAGCTTGTTTACATTAACCCTTGGGCCTGTCAAGATTCAGTGATTCTGACATCCGGCCACTAGGTGGTACTTGTGTAGGCCCTGTGAGGTGCTGCCTCAGACCTGCCCATGACAGTACACGCTCTAGGACATGATGCACATTGGCCCAGATTATGTTGCAGGCCTGGTTTTCATCTTACCACCCTGGTGCATTGTGTGAGACGTAGTTCCTTCTATTGTCAATCTGAACTCAGATGTTGTCCAGGAGGTTTCAGTTCCATCATCATCTTTTGTACTGGCTACTATAGTTATACTGACACCTTCAGACTTGCTCGCTTCACTTGCCACACTCTCTACTCTATTCAGCATTCCGTTTACGGTTTACCTGGTCCCCTTGTTATGCCTTCTGGCTTCCATAGTCCTCTCTTCTCCCAGTTCCTGTGTAGTTTTCCCCTTCATTGGTAGTTCCATGATTCTATGCATCTGGTTGATGATAACTCACACCTGTGACCCTTCTCCATGCCTCCAGCAGTTCAATACCTGTAATCTCAGTATGCAATAGGCTTTACGGCTGAAGCTCCACTAGTTCTGGTTTTGTCTTGCAGCTCTGATTCCAGGGTTGTTCCTTGATTCCTTGTACCCTGGTTTCTCTTTATTTTCTTGTTTCCTGACTTGTTACCTTGCCTTCCTGTGTTCCATTCATTGTTGCTATCCTTCTGTCCCTCCTTAGCCTTGTTTCTTGTTCTCTCTGAACACTCCCTATCCTGCCCTTATTGATGTGCAGAGTAGGAGTCCTGGATCCATTGTTCTGTCCTCTCTGTTCCTTGTTTCTGGCCTATTCCTGTTCTTCTAGTTTGCTGACACACTGTATCCTGCCCTTGTTGGTTTGCAGGCCATGAGTCCTGGATTCTTGCTCCTTGCCCTTTGTTGCTTGTGCCAGTCCTGTCTCTGTTCCATGTTTTTGTAGCTTTCCTTTTTTGGCTTTCAGTGTTCCTATTTTCACAGACCTCGAGTTCAGTCCTGTCTTTGGTCTTGCATTTGATTCTGCTTCTCCCTGAGTTCAGTTCCTGTTTTCAATCTTTCTTTCTCTTTTCCATTTTGCTTTGATCCTGCTTTCCCCTGAGTCCAGTTCCTGTTTTCAGTCTTCCTTGCTCTGTTCCATTTTGCCTTGATCCTGCTTTTCCCTGAGTTCAGTTCCTGCTTTCGGTCTTCCTTGCTCTGTTCCCTTTTGCTTTGCTCCTGCTTTTCTTTGAGTTCAGTTCCTGCTTTCCGTGTTCCTTCCTCTGTTCCATTTTGCTTTGCTCCTGCTTTTCTTTGAGTTCAGCTCCTGTTTTCCGTGTTCCTTTCTCTGTTCCATTTTTCTTTGATCCTGATTTTCCCTGAGTTCAGTTCCTGTTTTCCGTGCTCCTTCCTATGTTCCATTTTGATTTGATCATGCTTTTCACTGAGTTCAGGTCCTATTTTCAGTCTTTCTTGCTCTGTTCCATTTTGCTTTGATTCTGCTTTAACATTAGTTAATTTCCTGATTTCAATCTTCCATGCTCTGTTCCATTTTGCTTTGATCCTGCTTTTCCCTGAGTTCAGTTCCTGTTTCATTGTTTCTTGCTCTGTTCCATTTTGCTTTGATCCTTCTTTTCCCTAAGTTCATTTCCTATTTCAGTCTTTCTTGCTCTGTTCCATTTTGCTTTGATCCTGCTTTAACGTTAGTTAATTTCCTGATTTCAATCTTCCATGCTCTGTTCCATTTTACTTTGATCCTGTTTTTCCCTGTGTTCAGTTCCTGTTTTCATTGTTTCTTACTCTGTTCCATTTTGCTTTGATCCTGCTTTTTCCCTGAGTTCAGTTCCTGTTTCATTGTTTCTTGCTCTGTTCCATTTTGCTTTGATCCTTCTTTTCCCTAAGTTCATTTCCTATTTCAGTCTTTCTTGCTTTGTTCCAATTTGCTTTGATCCTGCTTTAACCTTAGTTAATTTCCTGATTTCAATCTTCCATGCTCTGTTCCATTTGGCTATGATCCTGCTTTTCCCTGAGTTCATTTCCTATTTCATTGTTTCTTGCTCTGTTTCATTTTGCTTTGATCCTGCTTTAATCTTAGTTTAGTTCCTGTTTTAGGTCTTCCATGCTCTGTTCCATATTGCTTTGATCCTGCTTCTCCCTGAGTTCAGTTCTTGTTTTCGGTCTTCCTTGCTCTGTTCCATTTTGCTTTGCTCCTGCCTTCCTTTGAGTTCAGTTCCTGTTTTCCGTGGTCCTTTCTCTGTTCCATTTTGCTTTGATCCTGCTTTTACTAGAGCTCAGTTCCTGTTTTCCATGTTTCTTCCTCTGTTCCATTTTGCTATGATCCTGCATTTCACTGAGTTCAGTTCCTGTTTTCAGTCTTTCTTGCTCTGTTCCATTTTGCTTTGATCCTGCTTTAACCTTAGTTCAGTTCCTGTTTTAGGTCTTCCATGCTCTGTTCCTTTTGCTTTGATCCTGCTTCTCCCTAAGTCCAGTTCCTGCACTCGGTCTTTCTTGTTCTGTTCCATTTTGCTTTGCTCCTGCTTTTCTTTGAGTTCAGTTCCTGTTTTCAGTGTTCCTTTCTCTGTTCCATTTTGCTTTGCTCCTGCTTTTCCCTGAGTTCACTTCCTGTTTTCCGTGTTCCTTCCTATGTTCCATTTTGATTTGATCCTGCTTTTCATTGAGTTCAGTTCCTATTTTCAGTCTTTCATGCTCTGTTCCATTTTGCTTTGATCCTGCTTTTCCCAGATTCATTTCCTGTTTTCAGTCTTTCTTGCTCTATTCCATTTTGCGTGGATCCTGCTTTAACCTTAGTTCAGTTCCTGTTTTCCGTGTTCCTTTCTCTTTTCCATTTTGCTTTGATCCTGCTTTTCCCAGAGTTCAGTTCCTGTTTTAGGTCTTCCATGCTCTGTTCCATTTTGCTTTGGTCCTGCTTTTCCCTGTAATCGGTTCCTGTTTTCATTGTTTCTTGCTCTGTCCCATTTTGCTTTGATCCTACTTTTCCCTGACTTCAGTTCCTGCTTTCCGTGTTCCTTCCTCTGTTCCATTTTGCTTTGCTCCTGCTTTTCTTTGAGTTCAGTTCCTGTTTTCCGTGTTCCTTTCTCTGTTCCATTTTGATTTGATCCTGCTTTTCACTGAGTTCAGTTCCTATTTTCAGTCTTTCTTGCTCTGTTACACTTTGGTTTGATTCTGCTTTTCACAGAGTTCATTTCCTGTTTTCAGTCTTTTTTGCTCTGTTCCATTTTGCTTTGATCCTGCTTTAACCTTAGTTCAGTTCCTGTTTTCCGTGTTCCTTTCCCTGTTCCATTTTGCTTTGATCCTGCTTTTCCGGGAGTTCAGTTCCTGTTTTCGGTCTTTCATGCTCTGTCCCATTTTGCTTTGATCCTTCTTTTCCCTGAGTTCAGTTCCTGTTTTATTGTTTCTTGCTCTGTTTCATTTTGCTTTGATCCTGCTTTAACCTTAGTTCAGTTCCTGTTTCATTGTTTCTTGCTCTGTTTCATTTTGCTTTGATCCTGCTTTAACCTTAGTTCAGTTCCTGTTTTTAGTCTTATTTGTTCCTGTTCCATTTCCCTTTGATTCTGATGTTCCCAAAGTTAATTTCCTGTTTTCTGTGTTCCGAGCTCTGTTCCATTTTGCTTTGATCCTGCTTCTCCCTAAGTTCAGTTCCTGTATTCGGTCTTCCTTGTTCTTTTCCATTTTGCTTTGCTCCTGCTTTTCCCTGAGTTCACTTCCTGTTTTCCATCCATGTTCCTTCCTCTGTTCCATTTTGCTTTGATCTTGCTTTTCCCTGAGTTCAGTTCCTGTTTTCCTTGTTCCTTCCTCTGTTCCATTTTGCTTTGCTCTTGCTTTTCCTTAAGTTCAGTTCCTGTTTTCAGTCTTTCTTGCTCTGTTCCATTTTGCTTTGATCCTGCTTTTCCCAGAGTTCAGTTCCTGTTTTCAGTCTTTCTTGCTCTGACCCATTTTGCTTTGATCCTTCTTTTCCCTGAGTTCAGTTCCTGTTTTCAGTCTTTCTTGCTCTGTTCCATTTTGCTTTGATCCTGCTTTTCCCTGAGTTCCGTTCCTGTTTTCAGTGTTCCTTCCTCTGTTCCATTTTCCTCTATCTTGTGGTTGTGTAGGACTGGATTGTTATTACTGATGGTGACTGTGAGACTCTGAGGCTTGGTGCCTCTTTTCCCAAAATGGCTGCTGGGTGTGTTTCCCGACCCTCTCAGAGTAACTGCTCCTTGCCTTTTGTACAATCTGTTGCTCCCACAAAGAGATCACTATCCAGGGGGCATAACAACTGTCATATCAAATACTTTGTTGTGCTTCTGTTTGTACTGTCATCTTGCCTTCTCTTAGTTTATTGTTCAATATTAATCTTGTATGTATATTTGTGTCTTTGCAAGCATTACAATAATCACTTCCTCAGTTCAGATCCAAACCTGTTCCAGTCCACTGATTGTCTTGTACTCTGCCTTGCCAATGGTCAGGTATCTGTCTCTTGTATAGACTAACCATGTCCACCAAAATGACCCTGTCCTTGCTCCCTTCAGACTCTCCCTGCTTGTCATTTTTGTCTCAGTCTCTGCTGAGTTGTTGGCAGGGCCAGACTGATGCCTACAACCAGGAAGAGTCCACCATCGCCTGCTTCTTGACCTGGTGAAAGCACTTGATCACTCACCCACCAAGGAACATGGGGGCATATCATCAACACCCTGCGATAATTATCGCTAAGAGCACTTAGTGCTAGGATAATTATCGCCGGGTATCGCTTGTTTTTATCGCGGAGATAGCACGCTATCAGCGACGCTAATCCCCAGAGCGATAAAAATACCAGAGTTAGCTGCCAAATGTACAATTATCGCTGGGATTCCAACGATAATTGCACGTTTGGCGCTACGTTGTTGATAGGGCATGGCATACTTAACCATGATATCCACCTTCCATTGGATATCATGGCTAAGTCAAACTAAAAGCAGGCGCAAGGAAAGTAGCGATAACCGCGGTAAGCGCTACTTTTCTAATCGCTATGCTTGTTAGCGTGCAGATTGATAATTGGAGAAATGTCGGTTAGCGACATTTCTCCAGTTATTTTCGGCAGGAGATGCAAAGGGAGGCGTAGTGAAAAAGGGTGCTAACATGCGATTTTGCATGTTAGCAGTAGCACTCTGTTGTTGATAGGGCGATAGTTTTATCTCTGCTTTTTGGGATTTTAAAGCCAGAAAAGCAGAGATAAAGCCCTTGGTGATATGCCCCATGGTAATTATCCAATGCCTCGTCGCCACATGAATTGTGGAGAAACAACATTGAATTTCTCGATTTGTGAGCTCCAGCCCCATTGTACTTTTGATGCCAAAGAGTAGCAATTCTCCCACCCCAGATTGCCATGGAAAACGTACTTGCCAATTGCTAGGATTGCATGTATAAATTAACCAAAGTGTATAGGGTGTGCCATGTTAGGGCACGTAAACAAGCATTAGCCCTCCTGGCATCCTGAAAATGCTCCCCTGCATTTTCTGCTGTCTCTTAACTTTTGCCCTTTAAATTATTTGCAGGTTTTCCTATTTTGTCAACAGTGTTCTTTTTCTGAAAATGGTCAGAGTTGGCTCTCAATGGGCTTGTCATCTTCTGATGTCCCAGCACAAGGTCACCCAACAATGGAAAATCAATCCTAGCTTCAAGCATCTGAGCTCATCAGAAAAAAATGAAAAGCAGCAACGAGTGAAGCAGAATGTGAAAGAGAAATCGTGCTCCCAGTTAGTTTCGCATTAAAGACATGGGTGAGTCATTACTGAAACAAAGGCGAAGAAGAGAAACACTACACAATCTCTCTATACAATCTCACAGGCTCTTCTGAGAAGAGAAATGAAGCAGCCCTCAGGGGCACGTCAGGCCAGGAGGAGAGAGAACGGCTGAGATGAACAGGGTCTGAACAAGCAGGTGACAGGGAGCTGAAGCCAGAAGAAGAAGCATACCAGGGGTGGACTGTCCTGACAAGCCCAAGAGAGTGAGGGGCACCTTAAGATGGCCAATTACAGGTTCTGTCTAGTAGGAGTTTTTTTTTTTTAAACAAATCGTGTTGTCCATTCGTTTTTCATCCATAAAGGATGAGCAGGGGGTATGTTTGTTGGACCAGTGATACCTCTCTGTTAGCATTGGCAGCGGGTATGCTGGGGTGGGCATCAAAAAACTGCACCATACTGTGCGAATACTAGCAGGGCCGGAGTGGGTAACAGAAAGCAAAAAACTTAGACCAGCCCCTCTTCCTTTATCTCCTCGCTCTATCTCTTTCTTTCCATCGATCCATCCATTCATCCATCCATCCATCCTCCACCCATACTCTCTCAATCCTTCTCTCCTCTCCCTCTCATTTCTTTCTTGCCACCTTTCTCTCTCCCTCTATTGAAGTCCCCCATGCTTGCTACAATTAACTATGGGGTGCTGGGGAAAGTGACAGAGGCATCAGGAGAAACCCTAGGCTGTACAAAAACAGCCTCTAATGGCTCCAGCCCACCGGGGAAGTGCCCGGCGGGATTAAAGGCCTGTCCGGCCCTAAACATTAGAGCCACGTGGAAACCTTGGGGCAATTCTTAAAATTCCAACCTAGGACGAGCAAGCTGGAGTTTTTTTAATTCGTCTGTTGGTTCTAGATCCATGTCACCTGACAATGTCCTGCTCTAGGCTTTGCCGGGTAAGGCACTAAGAAAATGTGATGAAAAAGATTGCACCTTCCCACATACTGGAAGGGTACAATGGGATGGACCGGAGTAGGACAGAAAAAGCTGTATGAATTTTTGATGTGAGAAAACTTAGGGCAGGCTGGTCTTGTAGGCTGGCAATCTTTATAAAGAGGCGCCGGGGTCTTGAGCGCCCCACAAAGGCCTGAGGTGCCCCTCATTTGTGTTCTAAAAACTATAGCTAGCCTGTGGCTACCACATTTTTTTTAAATATGCAGAGTTGAGAGTAGTCTAGAGCTTGCAAGGAAATGGCACAGAGCAGTACCCGCATCCTAACTACTCACCGATGCCCGCTAACCTCCCATGTCTCCTGCCAGGCGAGCCGGCTGGCATGAGATCATGGAGTCTACCATCTATGAAGGAGAAAGGCCCTCTGCTATCGGCCTTTCCTTCCATCTCTCTTGCCTCCTCTCTCGACCTACTGTCTCGGCTCCAATCGGGATCGCCGCTTGATCCTTGCCCTGCCAAATGTCTTGGGAGAGTGGCGTCGGCAGTTAACATCTTGCTCAACCCACTGCTCAATGCCTCCCTGTCATCGGGAGAGGTCCCCACGGCTTGGAAGCACGCCCTGATTCTTCCGCTGCTGAAAAAACCATCTTTATATCCCCTTTTACACGCGAATTATAGACCAATCTCCCTCCTTCCCTCTCTGGCCAAGGTGATTGAGAAGAATGTGCACCTCTCTATTTCCAGCTTTATAGAGAGTAACAATATCTTGCACGACTCTCAATCGGGTTTCCGTGCGAATTTCAGCACGGAGACAGCTCTTCTTGAGATTACCGATGCCATCCGAGAGACTTTGGACGGTGGGGGTAAAGCCATCTTGGTCATGTTGGACTTGTAGGCGGCTTTCGACACCGTACCCCACGATGGTCTCCTTTTAAGACTCTGGGAGATCGGCTTCCGTGGGACGGTGTGGAAATGGTTTAAGTCATTTCTGACCAACCGCCGACAAGTGGTCTGGGCACCTCCGTTTTCCGCCGAAATGCCGCCGCTGGAGGTGGGGGTTCCTCAGGGGTCCATCCTGAGCCCCACCCTTTTCAATATCTATATGGCCCCTCTCGCGGCGGTAGCGGAATCTTTCGGTGCCCAGATTATATCCTATGCTGATGACACCCAGCTTCTTTTTTCGTGTAACAAGGGTGAGGATTTCGACGGCGGTCGGATCCGGGAATGTCTGGAAGCCATGTTTGACTGGTTTCAGAGGCATAGTCTGAAGTGTAACTCAGACAAGTCGGAGCTGCTTTTCTTTGGATGCCCACCGGATCCCGGCTGGATGACATGGTGGCCTCGTGACATGTCTCCGCCCGATGCCGTCTCGCTAAAAGCTAAAAATCTGGGTGTCCTGTGTGATGTCGACCTCTCTTTTAGACCCCAGATCATTGGGCTGACAGGGAAGTGCTTCGGCATCTTGAGAATGTTGCGGAAGTTTCTCCCCCTATTATCTCTTCAGCACAAAAAAATTACTGTGCAGGCCTTGATAGGCTCGCGTCTTGACTACGCGAATGCCCTCTATCTGGGCCTTCCTAAATATTTGATGGCACGTTTGCAGGTCATGCAGAACTCGGCTGCTAGAGCCATTTTTGGACTACCGTGAAGGGCTCGAGCCTCGGAGCTTCTCGAGAGACTTCACTGGCTTCCGGTCGCTAAGAGAGTCATCTTTAAGATCTTGACCTTGACCTTCAAAGCTCTCCACTGGATGAGCCCAAGTTACCTAGGGAAGCGGATTGCCTTCTACGCCCCCAGGAGGACTCTAAGGTCTGCTTTCCAGGCCAAGGCCGCTGTTCCCTCTATCAGGCGTGCCCGTACTGGAGGTCGCTCTTTCCGGTACCTAGCACCCCGTTGCTGGAACGATCTCCCCTTTTCTTTGAGAACAGCTACTAGTCTGCTGGTTTTTAGAAAGGAATTGAAGACTTGGCTCTTCTCTCAGTAAACTCTGCGCCGGCCTGCGGAGGACGTTATGTTGTGTACTTCTCTTTTACCTCTCTTTGCCAAAGCGCCGGGACACTCCATGGAGTAGCCGTGCGCTATAGAAGAGCTTTTTATAACATAACATAACTGTGACGGCGCATTCAAACTTATTTATGTCATTTTGGTACATGACTACTTGCTTCAAGTGGGGGCGCAAGAAGTGGGCATACTAGCCCTCTCGAGATCCCACAAAGCAAATAGTAAACATGTAGAGGTCATCATAACCTCAAAGGTCCTAGAGGGCTCCACGTCCAGTTGTAGGTTGCCCCACATACAACAAAACTGCAATTTTCCTGTTGTGCCTTGATTGACCTGGAAGGTCGGCTCACGGTTTAGAGGGATCACTCCCCAAGTGCATGCAAGCAGCGTGGGATAGCTAGAAGTATCATGTGGGGCCATGAGATTTCCATCCAGTATGACTTCCAGAGTAGGCAGTAGGGTCGATCCTTAGTCACATGCATGACACTTGCACACACGCACTCATTCTCACCGCCGTGAAGGTAGCTCCTTCAGTTGGCTTGAAAAACTCTCCTCTGAGATATTGATCTTGTAAATACGAACTGTCCCCCTTTGAATGTTTAGCTGCGGGGGCAGCCCACACACTAATCCAACGTACAAGCCTATCTGTTGGCCTTTAAGTCTGATATCCAGATTCTGCTTCTAAAAGCAAGCATGCCAACCAGTGGCAAAGCAAGTGGAAGGGCGGGCCACCCCAGGCGGGATCAGTTTTGGGTGCGGCTCTTACTTGCGGCTATCACGGAGCAGCAGATGCAGGTACCTACACCCCACCTCCCGGCCCTCACCTGCGGCTGTCGCGTTGGCCTGTGGCAAAAGGTCTAGCTATGCCACTAATGCCAAAGAGCTGACAGATGGCTACTGTCTATGTCCTGGGTTGACAGCATTGAGTGATGATGGCAGCGTACTGTTTTTGTTTTTATAATCCTAGCATTGAGCATGTTATTTTCTCTGATTCAGAAGGTGTTTGGTGCCAACTGGATCCACTTGAGTACATTTCCATCAGTTTGAGACACCCAGATCCTTGCATGTGCTTGTTGGGTATGTGTGGTGTAAACCATGCTTGGTAAAAAGACTCCATGTGAATCTGAGTCCCACTGGATCCATTTTGTATTACTCTTGGTTTTACTTGGCACAAGATGGAGGTTGGGGTACAGTCAACCCAGCCAGTGGAAGTATATTGCCTGCAGTGCATTCCTGAGCTGGAAGGAGGAACCCTAGACACTGAAGTTTGTAAGAATGGAGACAGAGCTGACTTTAGAAATTCTGAGGCAACCTACCTGCTGGGGATTACTGATTAGTCCTTCCTGAATACTGCCATTTGGGCTAATTGTGTGGGTGTTGTGTGAGTCAGCAGATTCTCTTGTTAGAGGGAGGAAAGCTTCTAGGCAGGACCAGCCCCTTTTGTCTATCCTTGAGTGCTACTACAGGAAGGCTGATGACAGTCAGATGCAGAATGTTCATGCATCATTTTCACACAGGCTGTGTTTGTGCTACAGATAGAGCATGAAAAATGAAAAAGAACCTCCCCATACTGGTTCCTTGGCATTAACAGTTCTTTCAACATTCCCTGTCCGTGAGATGCTTGCAAAAAGGCATTAATCAAAAAAACAACTCTCTTACTTCAATAGCACAAGGATGAGGTAATCATTCACATTCACTGTAGTGTCTTTTAGATCATGAGCGCTAGGACCCTCTCGGTTCTGGGCGGACTTTAAACAGCATTTGCGCAAGTTGCTGGGTGGTGATAAGGTGTAGTTATTAAAGTCAAAATGCAATGCCTGCAGTGTGTGATCGTATGCTGAAGAATAAAAACATCTGTTACAGAGCTCCGTGTGTGGCATGTTTCATTTGCATGCTCCCAGGCGTGGGAGAAAGCTACATACAAGAGAAAAAACATCGGAATAGCATGAAAATGGGCACGGAATGATGAAGATGCAGCATCCCTGAGCGATACAATGCAAGGGTGCAGTAAACAACACTTGCCCTAACACCTTTGCTGCGGCGCAAATTCCGCTGCGGTGCTAGACATTCCAATAACGGGCGCGCTCGGATGGCCCCCGGCTGCCATGCGCACACGCCCACCGTGACTCATGACGACCGGGGCCGTCATGAGCATGGAAGGGGTTAAATAGGGTTCCTTACAAGCACTTCCTTCCATGACCTGGAAGTGCTCCTTCACCATCTTGTAAAGGTGCAGTAACAGATTTACCCAGCAAGTGTCACTAGAGATCAAAAACGAAATAGGAAAAGAAAAGCTTTCTTGAGTTTCTTTGTAGTTTCCAAATAGGAGATGAAGCCATGCCAAAATCACCACAAGGGACAACGTCAACCACAAGACTCCTATCAAGAAGGCTAACCTGTGCCAAATCTGCCCCCAGAAAAGATGTGCCGTAGTCCTTGTAAGATGGCAGCCCCGGGTGTGAGGAATGATACGAGCCGAAGGGAAGCTTGTTTGCTCACCCTTCATGCCCTGAAGAAATAGGCCTCCACACCACTCCCTCTGTCTCACAACAGATATCTTCAAGACAAATGAACGGAGTGGTCCACATATTACTGGAAGAACTGCTGAGATCCAGGGCTGACATCTGTCAGAAAGTCATGTGCCCAAAGGTGTGGGAAAATCACCTGAAGTCTGTGCATCGTGCTGGAAGAGCTGCAGGTCTCCCCATGATCAGGGAGCCTGCCTCCCCTTTTGAGATGGGGGAGAAACATCTCGGATCCGGATGTATGATAGTACAGCGCAATCATTTTGATTGCGGTACTTTACATCGCGGGTTTTACAACACAAGTCGTTATAACGACTTGCGTTGGAAGCCGCTGGATTGAGGATTAATATGATTTTCTATTCCAACTCCAGCCCACGTAACAGTAGGGAAGGTGTTGGAATAGAAAATCACACTATTCCTTAACCAAGAGCGCCATCCAGCGCAAGTCGTAGTAAGGGCTTGCATTGTCATGGATGCGAGGTAAAGGTTGTGCGGTGTAAACACTGCGTTGTAAACAATGTTTCCCCTCTGATCCTGCATGAGCTGACGGCTCAAGGAAGATAAAGCTTAGCTGCTGAGCCCTGAAGAGGGGCAGCCAAGAAGAGTGGACTGTCTGTGTGAGCTTAACCAGAGTGGAGTGGTGTGGCTCACTGGTTAGAGGTGGCAGACCCTGAAGCAGAAGTCGGCCCGGGACCAGGGTTTGATTCTCGACGCGGCAGGGTCGTGGACCAGGGTCAGCGGACTCGATAATTCTCGCCTCGGTGCCTACTCTAACCAGGGGTCCCACTCGGCAACTCTGGGCATTAGCTTGCCTAATCTTCACAACGGCCCCATCAACGCTGGGGATGCCTGGCTCCAACTTGGGGATTCCCAGCAGGGACCATCCCACAGGGAAAGCCAGGACGGGTTCCCCAGCGGTATACAGCGCCAGGACGCCGACTGGCAACAGTGCGCTTTACAAGTATACACATTACATTTACATTAACCAGCGCTGACTTGAGTCTTCCCAAAGGTTTTATGGCTTCCCCAAGGGTTTCTAAATTAAAGCACTACAACCCGAATTGGCTCATAAAATCCCTCCCACCCCCTAAATGTGCCTGCTCTGGAGACCACCAATGGAGGAGGACAGTGGATTTATGAAGACTTTACTTTCAGTGCACCACAACCAGAGGACAAAAACCATCCCGGGAGTGCGGTGACCTGCCTGGTCAAAGCCAACTTCACCAGAGCCCTATTCCTGCATGGGGCCCTGCATGAAGAAGAGGAGGCAGAGCCGCCTGGACAAGTCACAGCACCCATGAATATGCCTGCTTGTCAGTGCAACTGTGGCACATACATTCACACTTATGTCTGACAAGCATCTGATATCTCAAGTACAACGATGGCCTGAAAGGAGCATTGACTGTGAAATTTACTGCAGATTTAGGTGGGATCTATGAGTTAACAACAAAAGAGAATTGTCTAGAAAAGGGAATACAGACTGACCTAAGGATGACAGAACCAGTGAGGTGTTGATCACCCTCCATGGCATACATGGTGCACAACCCTGCAGTGTTAACAATTCTTGTGAGTAGCATCGCCTTTTGGTCTATTTAGAGTTGTTCTCTTTTTTCCTAAAAGAAATGCAGCATCCCTCATGGGCTTCCTGAGAAGCCTTTGGCTGTTTGCCCTCACCACCCTAAGTCAAGAGCAGAAAGGGTGCGTGTGCCCCAGTTTGCAGATCCAAAGTAGGAGAGACCTCTGCTCACCGACTCCAACAATAACAGTTGTGACCCAGTGAGCCTTGCTGGCTCCTGAAGTGGGTCTGACAAGGTCAATCCGTCAATGGGCTCAACAAAGTGAATTATCCTCCATTTTCTCAATGAAATTGCCACTTTATTCAAACACTTTATCTGAAGGAGCGGCAAAGTCATCTAAATGTAAGTTCATGGCCCGGGCACGAAGTGAGGGTATACCAAACATTTGATAAATCTCAATATCATAAACCATAAAACAAGTAAATCCTTGTCCTCCATGTCTGGATCTTCATTAATCAGGAAACCATTACCCAAGGGAAGTTCCTTAAGGGCACAAGTTATACTTTATTCAGATAAGTAGACCGATAAGTATAACTATAACTACTGAATTTCAGTGGTTTTGTGTTGGTAAAACAGCAATTTAACTATAACGTCCCTGTAATCTTTGTTTTTTTCAGTGAAGTTTTATGTTTTGTTTACCATTTAGTAATATACAGTTACCATACGTTAATATTACCACCTCCGCACACAGCCAAGCCCTGCAGACAACCTCCCCTCATGCACCTAACTCCACGCAGTACATGGCCAAATGCCATGCACAGAGGGGTTTGGTGTGTGAGTCAGTGTATTTTTTTCCCCTTAGATTTTCGATCCGAGGATCCATCCTGCAGATTTGAGGATCCATCCTGCAGATTTGAGGATCCATCTTGTGGATTCGAGGTTCCATCCTGTGGATTTGAGGATACATCCTGCGGATTCGAGGTTCCATCCTGCATATTTGAGGATCCATCTTGTTGATTCGAGGTTCCATCCTGTGGATTTGAGGATACATCCTGCGGGTTCGAGGATCCATCCTGCAGATTTGAGGATCCATCTTGTGGATTTGAGGTTCCATCCTGTGGATTTGAGGATACATCCTGCGGATTCGAGGATCCATCCTGTAGATTTGAGGATCCATCTTGTGGATTTGAGGTTCCATTCTGTGGATTTGAGGATCCATCCTGCAGATTCGAGGATCCGCTGACTTGCTGACAGGATTCCCGCCCCTGGATATCTATTTTTTTAAACCTTTAATATCTCTGAAACTACAGAACAGATATACACCAAATTACAAAAATCACGCTTTCTGGCCCGAAAGCTAGCTTTCTGCCAAATTTGACGTAATTCCATCCAGTGGTTCGGGTTGTAGTCGTGTTACAGTTTCTGACCTTTATTTTGCCCCATTCTGCTCATTTCTGAACATTATTTTGCCTTTTTCTGCTAGTTTCTGATCTTTATTTTGCCTCTTTCTGCTCGTGTCTGAACTTAATTTTGCCTCATCCTGCTGATTTCTGATCCTTATTTTGCTTCTTTCTGCTAGTTTCTGAATTTTATTTTGACTCACACTGCTTATTTCCGAACTTTATTTTGCCTTTCTGCTAGTTTCTCACCTTTATTTTGCCTCATTGTGCTGGTTTCTGACCTTTATTTTGACTTTTCATCCACAGCTCCCAGATATCCCTAGGGGTGAAAGCACTATGCTATATAAATGTTCATTGACTGAGATGATGGCGTTAGAACAGAGAGGTGCATCTTAAAAAAAGACGTGCAGTAATACAAATGAACAGTTTAATAACGGTTTGAAGTCTTAAATTGTGTATTATTTGGGGCTTTTGTTGATTCAATGCTTGAGTTGATGTTCTTGTTAAATTAATGTGCAAGCTTTCAAGACTGAAAATAACAGATTTGTATCATTGTACTCCTGATGATGGAGAAGTTCTCAATGAAATTAACTGATTGGCAAATATGAACATGTCAACATAATGATTGGAATTGTTTAAACATTAAGGTATAAACAGTGTTTTGAAAACAGGCGTAATTTAATTGGGCAGGAAAAATAGGATAGTGAGAAAACAGCTTTTTCCATTTGAATTAAAATTTCCCACATTCATCACAAGACCAGCATGTGCTACATAATTTACCTAATTTAGCAAAAATATTTAGCTCAAGATAAAAGCTGAAATCAAAATATTATTTAATAAAATCACTACACTCGAGGTGCAGCGCCAGACCAGCCACTTTGCAGACCAGCCACTAGACCACCTTTCAGCTGTTGATTGTTGTAATCAGGTGTTAAATAGGGGAACAATTGTACCCAGATGGTGTTAACATTAACCCTGGGCAAAGCACTATGCTACGCTCGCATAGGTTGCAAAGTTTACGCTACTTCGCACTACGCGAACTGCACGTAGCACAGTGCAAACACACGTAGCGTAGTGTACTGTAGTGGTCATTTTTTGCTTGCTCGCGGTTCTCAACGTCAAGTTGGCGACCGCGAGCAAGCAAAATGACATCCCGGCGAGACTTTTTCCTCGTTCGCGATCAGCAACATCAAGTTGCCGATCGCGAGCGTGGAAAATAAACCTCCCGGCGAGATTCTCAACGCGGGGATGTCAGGTTTCTCATTGCGAGTGGTCGCATATGCTCGCGACTGCTCGCGATGAGAAACTACCAGTCCGCGTTGAGAAAGCTGCTGCTCGAGTAGAAATCTACTTGAGCGGCAGAAAACTACAGCTCGCACTGTGCAAGATGCCATTTTCAATGATTGCACAGTGCCGGATGCTTGTCCACACTGTGCAATTATTGAAAACAGCATCGTGCACAGTGCAAACAGGGTACTACGCAGTTCGCCTAGTGCTACGAGTAGCTCGCGTAGTGCGAAGTGCACTTTGCGTAGCTACGCGTAGCGCTACTTCGCAAACTACGCCCAGCCCTAGTTAACATTCTCAGTTAATGGACTGAGAGACGTGTTTGCAGCAAGAAACTAATCCATGTATTGATTAAAAGTCATTCAAATGGTGTGGAAGGAGTTGCTTATTTTGTTGCCATGTTTCGTATCATTTATTCACACAAATTCATTTTCACACCACAAACTTTGTTCTAAAAGTAGCAGCTATTTCAAGCGGCCCTCAGAAGCGCTTGTTTCTTCCTTTTATGACAACTTGGAGTTAATTACAAGCAAGCACATTGGTTTCTGCGGAGTGGAAGTTTCTATCTGGTTTAATTAATCGACTTTAGGAGACAAAATGGACAGTGGGAGGTAGCTAGCCAGGCTTGGGTGCAAGACCAAATGATTCATTGTTCTTGAACAAAGGTTTGCTAAATGTGAATAGTTTTGTTTCTTAGGAATTTGCCAAAATAGGTATACCAAGATGCCACAGAATAGGGTACTATAATTTACATTTAATCCCAATATACCATAATCTGACCCTCCTTGCGGAATACCTAAATCAATGCTGCATACATTGGCTCTTTACTGCTGCATAATTTCACAAGACAGAAAATTGAAGCTTAAGTACTTGGGGCAGATTTACAATAACTGGCACATCCCTGCATATCAGCAGGGATGCGCCAGTTATTGCACGCCTCAGCTCCGCCACATGGATGCGCCAAATGGCACAGATGCATCACGCATATGTGCCGTAAAGGCGGCGCATTGCTGGAGTTGCGCCGCAAGCACGACGCAGCTCCAGCAATGCTCTGGGGTGCCCTATCTGTACAATACTGCGTCAATCCTTACAGAGTTTTGACGCAGCATGGGCTCAAAAGTGACTGAGTGAAATCTTGTAGATTTCACTCAGCCACTTTTGGGAGGCGTTCCTGCGCCGGAACGCCCCCCCCCCATGCGCCGGTAGGCCTACTTCTGGCGCACGGCTTTCCGGCGTGACGCATCTTCCAGATGCGTCACGTTGTAAATACCCCGCACCATGGCGCATCTTTTGCGCCGCCGCTGCGTCACAAAAGTGATGCTGTGGTAAATAAATAATTTATTACCGGATCTATTTTTGACTGGATACGATATAAACAGATAGCTCAATAAATAAGAGTCAAGATTCGAGGTAGCTGGAGTTTACAGGCTTTAATCAGGCATAAAGGACAGGAACAGGACAGCCTGTACGGGAAATGGGATGGCAGCTGCCGGGGGCAGGATCTGGGAGCATAAGGGATCACTTTTAATAACAGTGCACAATATTTATAGTTAAACAAAATACATTACATGCAATACAGTAGGCGTAGCAGTAGGTGGGGTTTCGTAACAGTCGCGAAAGATAAGGCATAAAGTGGGTGTAACAAGAGGTGTGTACAGGGCGTATACATAGACATGTGGTGTAAACGTAACAGAAGTGTCATAAACGGGGCGGAAACATGGAGGGGGCTACCTGAGGAGCTGGGACCTTTAACCTAGTGGTGCGCGCAAACTGGCAATGACGTGTTACTAGGAGGAACTGGGGGCTATGACTTCTGCACTAGAAGAGGAGACGAAAGTCTGGAGTGTCAGAGCGACATGTACCTAAAGCCTATCTAGTATCTGGTGTTTAGAGAACATGTTGATAGAATCCAAAAGTTATCAGGGTAAAGGCTACTTGACACTGAGACTGGTGCATGCATTATTCTACATGTAGTGCGGGTGCGAGGAATATTCTATGAATATTAATACAGTATTTCTCTTACATGGAGATATAAAGGCTAGACCATGACGGAAACTATTGATGCGATTCAGTAGCTTAGGAATGCAGAGAAGGAGGGCTGGACTGATAACTAGAATCATAACATACTCTTGGCAGACTGGGAGGCAGAGCCAGGCCGAGCCGGGCACTGTGAGGCAGGAAGTAAGTGAAGGGTCAGGGATGCAGGTGGGGGCTGTATCGCTCCTCGGAGAGGGTTCAGGAGACAGGAGCTGAATCTGGGTCCGGGCCCTTTTGAGGCCTAGAAACGGGGACTTTTACTGAATTAACGTGCACACTGTGAAACGTGGCAACATAAGTTTACATAGGCCTGATACTCGTAGCTTTCACGAAGACTGGAAACTGACATACTAGGGGTGGACACAACTGTAATTGCGTCTTTAATCGATCATAGGGGATACATATGCATATCGATCATGCACATATAACATAGGATGGGGAACACGTAGGGACACACAACATGGCAAAATTTACTTTTCCACATTCCCTCCTTGTGCCCTACGTTTCCATCAGGAAACATCAATATTCATGATACCATCTATCATTTCATATAGCATCATTTGCTCGTCTCGAATTGTCTTGGAACGGGACTTAGGACTAGGAATACAAGAGGTAGCGCAAATGCCGCAAATCGCAGGGCCACATTGTATACAGAGGCAGCAACTGAATATGATCATTACTGCAATACCTAGGAATGACAATACTTTCCATCCCCAGGCAGAAATTATACTCCAGAGCCAACCGGACCATGTCCAGGTGCCTGGATTCTGGTGTAACTGATGGGCAATTTTATGAAGTCTGGTTATAGCTGAATAAACAGACGGCGCGTTATTAGGAATGAAAATGCAGCAACTAGATCCGATGACTCTACATGCTCCTCCTCTATCGGCCAGTATGACGTCAAGAACGAGACGATTTTGGAGCACGACAAATCTCATAGCAGATTGCTCTTCGGTTAAGTTACCTAGAGCAGAAGTAGTCTCATTCACTACTGCTTCAAGGGTTCTGGTTAACCTACGTATTAGCTTACTATTCTGGATAGGTCCTATAAAGAAGAAGAAACCTTTATTGAAGTCTGTATACTGTTCTAGAGCAGTTTCAGTTTGATCGACAATTGGGGACTCGATCTCCCTTCTATGTCTAATGTGTACTAGATGTGTGTTTCTATGATAATCGGATGGGGCTAGAAAAACTGGTGGCAGTAGGAAGGCAATGTAACAGGTTCCATCCCAATCGAGGGGCAGACGAACATATGCGGTCTGACCACAAACAAAATAAGAATGACGTGAGGCTTTGAAAATAGATTTCCCACTGTCACTATACTCGACAGTAGTAGTACAATCACTATGACCTACATGTGCGGAACCATTCTTTCTGACACATAATTCGCCTTTGACTGGTAGCACTGAAATAGCGGGCAAATCTGGAGTAGTATCGGACTGAACATTCAGGACCATAAAATTCGAGGAATAATTACCTAAATCATATACTTCATTTTCTAGATCTAACCCTGTTCTATGGGTGAGACCTTGCTTGTCTGGAAAACATGTACTATTCAGAAGGGACATATCATTTGAAGATGACGTTAACGTGGACCATGCTCCACACGCACCATTATGTGAAAATGGATAAGGAAAGAGTGGCAGAACTCCCTTCGGTGTCTGGAAAGGGGGGAGTCGACCACACACCCAACAATTAGTAGCATTGCTGGTCTGGTGTGAATAGTGTAGCATTCTAATAAACGTGTTATTACGCATAGCAAGACGATAGGATAGCTCGTGAGGAGGCAGATCACTAAATGTGTGCTCTACTGTAGCATTAGAAAACTTATTTACATGAGAAACTGGAAAACATAAATGTAATGCATAACTTGTGCAGGTAACCATAAGACTTAGAAACAATATAAAACTTAGAAAAACGATACATCTGATAGAGTTTTGACTAACTCTCTCACTATGGGGGTCTATCTCATACATGTCAGGGACCTGTCTAACCGTTTCACCCGAGGGGGACTTAGACAATTAAACTGGCTGACTTATTTTACTAGACCTGAGTTTCTTTTTATACTCCTGCTGCGGAGTTTCCTCTAACAGGGGAGGCTTGGATTCAGAGTCAATTTTTAGGCAGTCCTTAGAAATGTCCTTGGCTAATGTTTTTTTTCGTAGTCCATGGAATTTTTTGATGTGGGACAGGTGGACCCACCCCTTGCGGCCTTCCAACTTCACGGCCGTGCGGGTGGTCAGAAGAACAAGTCGTGGCTCCTTCCAACGGGGCTCCAGCGGACTTGAACGATCAAAGTTCCTTACAAGGACTAGGTCGCCTGGAATGACCTCATGCGGTTTCACCTCGGTATTGTCTGGAAATGCGGCGGCAACCTGTGAACGACAAGAGTGTAGGGCAGACATCAAGGAAGCTAGGTAATCTGTCAGCATATTACTGGAAACATCTGTAATACTTCGGGGTCTAGGTGTACCCCACATGTTTGGGGGGCGGCCGAATACGACCTCATAAGGGGACAGACCTGATCTGGAATGTGCGACCATGCGCATATAAAATAGAGCGACTGGCAGAGCTACTAGCCAGTCTACACCTTTCTCTTTACAAACTTTGGCAATGCGGATCTTTAATGTCTGGTTATGTCTCTCTACGAGACCGGCTGCTTCAGGATGGCGCACACAATGGAACTTCCACTGGTACCCCAACAGAAGGGAAACATGTTTCATAAGTTCTGATGAGAATGGCTGGCCGTTATCTGAATACACGACCCTAGGGAGTCCATAGCGGGGAAAGAATTCACGAACCAACTGCTTGGCAGTGGTCGCGGCTGTGTAATCTGGAACTGGATATGCTTCTGTCCACCTGGACAAAGCGCATACAACTACGAGGACATACTTGAAACCTCGACATCGCTCCATCTGAATATAATCCATCTGGAGGACTTCAAAAGGGTGGTCAGGAGGTTGGAATCCACCTTGTTCCACCGGGACACTTTTACCTGGATTGAATTGGCAACATATCATACAAGTACGGACTTTCTGCTTGGCTGCAGCTCGTAAATGCTTGTTGAACCAAATGTTCTGGATACTGTCTAACATAGCTTTTTCTCCTAGATGTGCTGGACTATGTGCGGTATTAATAATGACTTGAACCATTGAGTCGGGGAGAAACCATGTGGCTTTTCCCTTCGTCACCCATCCCTGATCTGTCTGGACCCCTCCTTGTTCGGACCATTTCCTGATTTCTTCGGGAGTAGCATGTAACTGTATGTCTATGACATCTTGTGTAGGGTCCTTAACTGTCATACATGTAGTCGGATCTGGAGTGTGTGTCAGTGTCGTGTTAACTGGAATGTCTGGTGTCTGAGCTGTAAGCTTGGCTGTTCGATCTGCTAGATCATTACCTTGGGAAATAATGTCAGTGACTTTCGTATGTGCTTTGCACTTCATGATAGCGATAGCTGTTGGTAAATGTATTGCATCTAACAGAGCTTGAATGAGGAGACCATGCTGAATCTTGGTTCCATGAGAAGTCATAAAACCTCTTTCTTGCCAGAGCACTCCAAAGTCGTGTACGACTCCGAATGCATAACGTGAATCTGTGTATATGTTTACTTTCAGGTTCTTGGCACGTATGCAGGCTTGGGTCAGAGCGACTAGCTCTGCTGCTTGAGCAGACAGGGTGTCAATACGGTGTGTCTCTATAACTTCAGTCTCAGTAGTCACTGCATACGCGGCTACTAGTTCTCCTGTACTTGTTCTCATACATGAACCATCCACATAAAGTGTCAGGTCGGGATCAGGTAATGGAATGTCTGTCAAGTCTTGTCTTGGCTTAGTCATAGTGTTAACAACTTCCACACAATCATGTGTGGCAGGATTTGAAGTAACTGACGGTAACAGTGTAGCGGGATTCAGAACGTTGCAGCGTCTGATTTCTATGTGTGGCTGGAACAGTGTCAATTCATAACCTGTTAAACGTGCAATAGTCAAGTGCTGAGTCTGTGTTCGGTTTAAGAGAACTTCCACGGAGTGTGGAACTTGTACTGTCAGGGAGTGTCCTAACACTATGGAATCACTTTGTCTGATAGCTAGTGCTGTGGCTGCAACTGACTTGAGGCACGCAGGCAGAGCCTGGGCCACTGGATCTAATGTGCTCGAAAAATAAGCACAAGGCTTGTACTGTCCTGCTTGATCTTGGGTGAGAACAGATAATGCTGTACCATCACGTTCTGTGACAAAAAGTGTAAAAGGCTTACTGTAGTTCGGTGTAGCTAGAACAGGAGCTTGACATAAGGCTTTCTTTAATTCATTAAAAACAAGTGTATGTTCAGATGTCCAAGGGAGGACAGTCGATACGGCTGCCTCCTGTGTCGTTAACTGTATCAGTGGCTTGGCTAGAAATGCATATTGAGGAATCCATTGTCTGCAATAGGAAGTGAGGCCAATAAAAGCTCGTACCTCTTTCTGGGTCCTGGGCTGAGGAAGACTCGCTATTAACTGGATACGGTCAGGTGTCAACTGCCTACCCCTCATGGACAGTAAGTGTCCTAAGTAGACCACTTGCTGGACACAGAATTGAAGCTTCGAAGGGGACACCTTGTGCCCCATCTCGGCCAGGAAATACAGAACTGTAAGTGACGCACGCTCGCAATCACGTTCAGAACGGGCTGTGATCAGTAGATCATCGACATACTGGAGCAGGGCAGTGTCAGTTGGCATGTGAATATTGTCTAGTTGTCTCTTGAGTGCTTGACTGTAAATACTAGGGCTTTCTGTGAAACCTTGAGGAGCTCGTGTGAATTTATAGCTCCTTCCATTTAAACAGAATCCGAAAAGGAACTGGCTGTCTGGATGAATGGGGACACTGAAAAATGCATTCTTGAGGTCGATGACAGTAAAGAACGTGGCTTCAGAATAAATGGCTGTCAATAGGGAAGAAATATCTGGGACTACTGGGTACTGAGGAATGATACATTTATTAAGTTCTCGAAGGTCAATCACTAATCGATATACTGGAGGTGCGTTTGGATCAGTACGTTTCATGACTGGAATAATAGGAGAATTACATACATTGGAGTCAGTTTCTACAACCACTCCTTGAGCAATGAGCTCGTCAAAAATTTTGAATAAGGCTGCTACAGCCTCAGGGGGCAATTTGTACTGTCTGATTCGTGGCAAAACTATACCTTGTTTCAGAGTCACACGATGGGGTGTGATGTTCATACAACCAACATCAGTTGGACCTTGTGCCCATAGATGCTGTGGGACATTCAGTAATCTTGGATCAAAATCACGTAATACATAGTGACCTTTAAAGTCTCTTAAAAACAATCGGATTCCTTCTGGGGAGCAGCAAATAACTGCACCTAATTCTTTCAGTGTCCTAATGCCTAACACATTTTCTGGACATGATTTCGTAAGTAACAAATCAGTAGTTCGGGACAATGGACCTACTTCTAGAGTAACTGGTTTTGAAATCTCGTTAACAATTGGCTTTCCCGAAAATCCAAGGGAAACATTTCTTGAGCCTGAGAGCGGAGCCCCTGGAACCTCGTCATGACTGATTGTAGTCCTACTTGCCCCTGTATCAATCAGAAACTTTCTGTCTTTCCCTAATACTTGACTGTGAACATAGGGACCCTCTTGATCTACAGGTATCTCGATGAGAGGCAAGCCTACCTCCCTCTCTAGGCTATTTCATGAACACTGTTGATACTCTGGATACTCTGACTGGGCATACTGGTACATCTGTTGTGTAACATGCTGTGTTGCAGCGATAGGCTGCGGTGCTGGAACTGTCTGTTGTGCATTCTGTGGTAACTGGGAAGTCTGTGTAACTTGTTCTTGTCTAGGCGGACGTGGTCTTTCTTTAGTCTTACCAGTGGTTATATTGTGTTTCAGAACTGCACACTCGTTTATAAAATGACCTGGCTGTTTACAATAATTGCAGGTCCCTTTAACGGGAGCTGCAGGATGACTGGCTTGATTCGGACCCCTCTTCTGACTGTCTTGTGGAACAGATTGTGCAACTAATACGTTCATTTTCGTGTCTTTCATACGTCTCCTTTCGTGATCTTGCTCTTCCCTGATTCTGTTCTGGTGATACTGGAGCATTTGAAGCATTTGCGACGGAGTATTAGCTTGCCAGGTACTTTCAACTTTCAGAACTCGATTTTTGACTTGTGGGCTTGAATTCTCGACTAGTTTAGTAACAAAAAGATGAGGGTATGACTCGCTACTTGTCTTCAAACCACTGTTAATAATAAAACATTTCTCGAATCTAGAATAAAAATCACTAGTATCTTCGTCTTGTTTCTGTTTACATGCTGAGATTGCATCCCAATCTTCCTTTTTCGTGGCTAGTAATCTTGGCAAAACTTGTATTAACAGTTCGGGCAATTCTTTACATCTGTCTCCTAGACCGGTACCTGGTACACGTGTATTATCTTCAGCTTCTAGAGCTGTCCAATCTATCTTTTTCTCTCCCACCTCCCATTCTTTTTCCTTGAGTTTTTCATATACCCCTGCGGGCAACAGGACCTTTAGCATTTTAATTATATCTGGATATGTGTATTCTCCCATACGGAGCATGTCTTTTAATTCACGGTGGAACCCTGCTGGATCTTTATCGTGACAGGGAATTAACTTTTTCATCTCTAAGAGTTCCATCTTGGTAATCGGGGTGTAAACAAATACTCGTTGCATTTCACCACCCGCTGTCCTAACTGGGTGTACTTCTCGTAACGGATGCTGTCTGTCTATATAGAATGGTTTACTTTCTGGGGGTGAAACATGAACAAAATGCGGATTCAGAAACGTTCGATATTTGTGGCGCTGTTCTAGAATAGTACTAATTAAATCGGTACCTAGACCTTTCCATCTATACTGTAGTAACTCGTTCAGAACATCGTGTAACGGACCTGGATCAGAATGCTGTCCCTCATACAATGTGATGAGGTGCTGGATCATATACATACCCACCAGTCGCTGCTCGGCTGGGGGCAGTTTCAGAAACGATTGTGCCACTATTTCGTCTGGAAAAGTGGTAGAATCAGTAGTCCATCGGACTGCTGATCGGGCTAGTTCTTGTTCATGCATAGTACTAAGTTCCCTATAACCTATTCGTGATTTCAGAATGTGATCGGTAGCTTGAAATACTTGTTCTAGAGAACACTGTTCTGGTACTAGAGAAGGAACAGTTTTCTTGTAGTCTAGACGTGAATGTTGGTCGGAAAGTCTAGTTCTACCTACATACGCTATTCTGGAAGGATTCTCGTCGTCTACCTCTTCAGTAGAAGAGTCATTTTCTTTCTCGGTTGCTTGTGTTGCTTCTCGTTTCTCGTGTAACTTTATTATTTCTTTACGGATTTTCTTGTACATACTCTCTATACTACCTAGTGTCTTGTGTCTTCCCTCGGCTATATGGTCACTCCACCTGGTCAGGACTTTCATTTCTTCTGGATCTTTTCCTGGATAATCTTGTTCTCTTATTAAACAATTAATTAAAAACTTTAAAATCATGAGCTGAATCTCGACTTTTCTTTGGACCATGGTGTCGCCAATACTTTCTGGATCTCTTCCTGTACGGATGAAATGATATATTCTGTCTAGATAACTTTTGATATTCGGCAGGGTGTCCAAATACTCGGTCACCCGTCTTACACGCAATGAATACAAGACCATATCATCATCGCCTGGGACTGGATCATAACGGCATTCGGTAAGTGCTCGCTTGATATCTGCAACGGACTGAAATTTGGGTGTACGCTGTACCGCTAGCTCATGTAGCGTCATACGTTTGTGTTGAGGCGGGGTACGAGGAGAACCTCCCCCCGCGGCTCCTAGACTGGAATCGTCCGTGTGTACTGTACGGGCTGGGAGAGTGACTGATGTAGCGGGTACTTGTAGTGTAGGCTGGACCGGGGGTACCGTAACAGGTGCTGCAACGGGTGCCCCGGTGGCTGGAGGTACAGGAATTACATTATTTACGGGAGCTGGCGGAACAGGATTAGCATATTCGGGGACGGTGTCGTCCAAATAGGACGAGAGAAAAATATCAGCTGCGGTCGGTTTGTGACGTAGCTTAGTCGGAACCAATGGTGGCGGAAAATTACTGGATGCCTCCGGGGTTGCTTTTGGCAAGCCCTCGGCAAGAAGAGGGTACATACCCTTAATAAGGGCATTCCTCTGTCTGTCTGACTGTTCTGTTTTAACTCGTTCACCTATTTCGATTAATTCCCTTTCCTGGGCTCTTTCTGAGGATTCTCTACTTAATTCTGCTTTTCTGATTTCTTTTTCGGTTCTCTTATGAGATTCTTTGCGCCATAACTCGATGGCATCTTTCTGTGACTGTCTGGATTTCTTTTTCCATAATGCTTCTTCTACTCGCATGATGCACTCGGCATCCCATGTGCCTGATACAGGCCATCTATATTTCTCTTCGAGATGTCTGGTATAATCAGACCATAAATCTAGGTATATTATGGCACTTAAGCCATGCTTATGATACATAAAATGACCTGGACTGTCCCTAGGCGGGACAGGGACTGCTTCCTCGAGCAGCCCTTTTCTGGTTTTTAACTGACGTAACTTAGAGAACAGAGGCATGATTTAGTCTGGAATCTAGACACAATACAATATACGATAAACACAATAATGACTGAGAAACAAATCATTCATACCACGACATTGAATACACATTGAATGACATTAAAATAACAGTTCGGACAGAATATTACCTGGAATACTGAGAACAGAAACACATGAATTTCTCGAGAACAGAACTTACTAGAATTACTAGATGCACTGCTAAAACAGTACGAAACATACCGGTCCCATAAAGAGACACGTCAGGACCCGCATCCACCTAGGTGGACACTTCGTGTTGGATTTGCGTACCCAAACCCACGGACCAGAGACAAATTAATTGACCCTGTCTAGATACTACCCCAGCAACGGTACTCACCGGGCAGCAAGAATGGAAGGCCTCGGACTGGACTGGACTGCTACGACGACGGACTACGAACTTCGGACTTCAGTTACGGGTGGGCCTCCGGATACCTCGGACCTTGAACTCTCGGCTTGGGCTCTGGTCGGGACTCGCCGCGTTCCTCCACCGCCTCGTCTGGATGCTGGACCGCAACCTCCGTCTCCTCCGTGGACCTGAGGGATACTTGAAGCAGAAATATCTGCCGGTGCGCAGGATGGTTCCGTCACGGCTGCAGAGGGTCAGGGGGCTTGCGTGGCTTCGCCGGCGCGTGGGGAAAGGGCAAGTCCCTATTCGGGCGCCATTATGTGGTAAATAAATAATTTATTACCGGATCTATTTTTGACTGGCTACGATATAAACAGATAGCTCAATAAATAAGAGTCAAGATTCGAGGTAGCTGGAGTTTACAGGCTTTAATCAGGCATAAAGGACAGGAACAGGACAGCCTGTACGGGAAATGGGATGGCAGCTGCCGGGGGCAGGATCTGGGAGCATAAGGGATCACTTTTAATAACAGTGCACAATATTTATAGTTAAACAAAATACATTACATGCAATACAGTAGGCGTAGCAGTAGGCGGGGTTTCGTAACAGTCGCGAAAGATAAGGCATAAAGTGGGTGTAACAAGAGGTGTGTACAGGGCGTATACATAGACATGTGGTGTAAACGTAACAGAAGTGTCATAAACGGGGCGGAAACATGGAGGGGGCTACCTGAGGAGCTGGGACCTTTAACCTAGTGGTGTGCGCAAACTGGCAATGACGTGTTACTAGGAGGAACTGGGGGCTATGACTTCTGCACTAGAAGAGGAGATGAACGTCTGGAGTGTCAGAGCGACATGTACCTAAAGCCTATCTAGTATCTGGTGTTTAGAGAACATGTTGATAGAATCCAAAAGTTATCAGGGTAAACGCTACTTGACACTGAGACTGGTGCATGCATTATTCTACATGTAGTGCGGGTGCGAGGAATATTCTATGAATATTAATACAGTATTTCTCTTACATGGAGACATAAAGGCTAGACCATGACGGAAACTATTGATGCGATTCAGTAGCTTAGGAATGCAGAGAAGGAGGGCTGGACTGATAACCAGAATCATAACATACTCTTGGCAGACTGGGAGGCAGAGCCAGGCCGAGCCGGGCACTGTGAGGCAGGAAGTAAGTGAAGGGTCAAGGATGCAGGTGGGGGCTGTATCGCTCCTCGGAGAGGGTTCAGGAGACAGGAGCTGAATCTGGGTCCGGGCCCTTTTGAGGCCTAGAAACGGGGACTTTTACTGAATTAACGTGCACACTGTGAAACGTGGCAACATAAGTTTACATAGGCCTGATACTCGTAGCTTTCACGAAGACTGGAAACTGACATACTAGGGGTGGACACAACTGTAATTGCGTCTTTAATCGATCATAGGGGATACATATGCATATCGATCATGCACATATAACATAGGATGGGGAACACGTAGGGACACACAACATGGCAAAATTTACTTTTCCACAATGCAACGGCAGCGTAAAAGAGGCGCAAGGGGCTTGTAAATCTACCCCGTTTAGAAAGATTGCAGAAAGTGATGTAGTCTACAAGCTGATATACAAAGATAGAGCGTATCACGTAAAAATAAAAGGGAATTTTGGGAATGCTTGAAAGGTAACTCCTTCACCACACCGAAGGGGGTAGAGTACCACATCTGAAGACATCTGTGCAGGCAATCTTTGCTATAGGTCCAGGGCCAGACTGGGAACCATAACCGGCCCTGGCAAAGTGCTCGGCCGCCCCCCCCCCCCCACTCGGGGGAGGGGGTTTGGAGGTGCCGCCTAGCTCTTTGCCGGGGCCGGTTATCAGCCGATTTTGGTACAGGGCCGATTTTGCAGCTATGCTGCAAAAACGGTACGGTAACAAAAACGGCCCCAGGGGCCCAAAACTGGCCCCCACCCGTGCGGCGCACCAGGGGATTGCCCGGTGCCCTCTATGGCCAGTCCGGCCCTGTGTAGGTCTGCGGCGCTGGGAAGATTTTTTGTCGCAAGCTTCCCTTCATTTATGCAAAATACTTTCATTGTTTGCCTTGCCTGCGGAATCTCAAGTTATTTGAGATTTTTTTGCTCCCTTTTTTAAGTTTGAGAAATGAAAGAGCAGAAACATCCATTCAGCTTCAAAGTTGTAAGGATTGGTTCTGAAATCAACTTGTGAGAAACCACTACATCTATTTGCAACTCCAAATTACACCCCAGGGACATATTACCAGCTGGAACAGGAATACTATGGCAGGGTTTAAATGTGCATGCAACAGAAAACTACATGCACTGTGGGTGGGCCACCAAATAATGGGATTGTGCACATGTTGTTATGGCCATGCAGATAGCTAATAAACTAGCGTAGTTTAATTTCCTGATTCCTGACATGCTGCTTCATCAGTGTTAGTCCCTGATGGCTCCTCATGATTGTAGTATGTCTTCTAGGAAGTGGACAGGTGAGTTTCCTCTTGAATTCGACCTGTCACTTTTGATATCTCGGGATTTCATTGCAGGCTGACTTCCAATGCCTCCATGTGGGTTATCCTTACCTCTTGACTGCACAATGTGACTGTGCTTTCTGAGATGAGGTCTGCCTGGTGTAAGGGCTTACTTCTTGGTGGATTCCTTCCAGGTTTAGTAATTTGTTAATTGCACTCGCCAGCAGGATTAACCTGTGTTCCCTTCAGTGTACAGCACACAAGTGAACTAACATTTGAATTCTAAACATACATTTTAATATAAACTGTTTTCAAGTGAAGTATAATTACTGCAATGCATTACTCATATTACTACAGTTCCTTCATTATGAGCCTCTCAAACCATTGAACCATTGGCTGTTATGATTCACACTGCTAAATTCACCATTGTGCTCCTAGCACGTGATCCTGCACCACTGGTGAACTCAAGCTCTACTTTTTTTTTATCAATCATGCTTCAAATGGGTCCCTGGTCAGTGACTTATACATCTTGATTCATCAGTTGTCACTTTTAGTGTGAACCAGGAAATTGTTCTTCTAACTTTCTTTCCAAATAAGATTATAGACAACATGGAGCTCCTGCGTCCTCTTTATGTGTCTATTTGTCTCTTTTATCTACCATCTAGTGCACCATTGCTGGATTCACCTCTTCCCTTTTAGCATCTGGGTACATTTAGCGGTACCTGCAGGCTGGCGGCGCCGATGGCTTCCATACTACCAGAGCAACAGCATATCGAGGGGGTGCACAGAGCTCTCTGCATTAAGGTCAGGCCCAATGGAATATGCAGAGGATAGTCAAATTATGCGGCAGGGTTGAGTCAATTATGCAACAAGGCAAATTATGTGGCATGATGCGGCACATTTTGTGTTAGTATTACTTCATTATTTTGTTATTTTTAAACTTGTTAACACTGCCTGGGCATTAGTTGCACCTCCTTAGCACCAGCTTAATGCCCAAATATAGCAATAAGCAACAGAAAAGTGACCAGTCAAGTTCTACAAAGGGCCATCCACTGTGCAGCAACATGTGGCTGCACTTGTAACTTTTGAATCGTTTGAGCTACAAACTATTTTTGTTAAAATCTGTAGATTGTGCGGCAGATGATGGATTATGTGGCAAATGTGGCAAATCTATAAATATGCAAAAATCGCCGCTGGCACACATTCGCATTATTCCAGCAGCCTTCATTAAGGTCTTGCAGACAGCAGTCCCTCTACCTTGACTCCAGTGATGCAGGTGAAAGCACTGCTAATCATTTTTAATGTGCCACAGTTAATACCCTATCAGCCCCTTCACTTGCCCTCCCTTCTACCGCTGACCCCCTGACTTCTACACACCAACAGCCCCTCCCCTGCTCCAACAAACAGATTGGCAGCAGCCTGATGAAGCCAAGCAGGGGATGATACAGGTAGAGTGGGGGAGGGGTGATGTTTGTGTTCAGAGGCAAATCAGTGATATGGCCAGCCGGGGACTGACTGACCTGTGAAAAAGACCCCCCGTTGCCTCATTTTAGGGCATATTTACAATGAAAGTGACTCAGTGTGTGCCGCAAGCCATTTGGCTGAGCCGGACTGAGTCACTTTCAAAGCACAGAGATGCAACATACTTACAATATGTTGCCTCTCTGTGCTTCCCCCTGCGCTGGTGCACAAACTGCAGCCATGCACCGGCACAGGCATCTTTGCACCATGGTGCAAGTATGCCTGTGTAGTGGGGAGATTGTTTTTGTGCAGGAAGGGGTATTCCTGCACAAAAACAATTAATACAGGCATTTTCCTCTGTCAATGTGTGCTGTAGAATGCAGCACGCATTGAAAGAGGAAAAAACGAGGAGAAATTAATAATTGCTCCTCGTTGTGCCTCCCTAGGCTTAGGAGGCGTATCATTCACACGCATTTTCAGATTCACGGTTCCTCGTAAACCTGGAAATGTGTCTCGTTCCATGGGTGTTGCCTGGGACCCCCACAGCAACACCCATGGAGCGCCCCTTTCACGCAAAGTGCTGCGTGTGAAGGGGCCATATTTACAAGGACAGGAAAAGTCATGCAGGGTGGCTTTTCCTGCTCTTGTAAATATGGAGCAGTAAGATTCGCCACCAGTACGTGGTGGCACAGGGGGTTTGTAAATAGGAGCCGTTGTTTCTCACATTTCTTTCCACCAAGAGCGCTATCAGAGTAAGGGCCGGTCTGGGACCAGGTGTGCTCTTAAAAAAGGCATTTGCAGTTCTGGGCTCTTTCTTTGTTGAAGAGTTTTCTCGCAGCATCCATTTATTTACCCAGACTCACATTCACATTCCCTGCTGTGGTCGGTGTTTTTTCACTTTTCCCTCCATTTCTAATTCGCGAGATCAGCAGAACGTGGAATCTGTCAGACCGTGAAACGCACGCGGCGCGCCTCGGTAATCTTGGCACGTCTCATTAATCCGGCTGAATTCAGAGGTGAATGAACTGGCCAAGGCAATTACAGCGCGAGCTGGCGTGGGCAGCGCGAGGCAGCGTGGCGGGCAAAAAGAGGCAGCGCGGTGAACAAAACACAAATACCGCAGACATCGCAAGCGTCTGGAACAAGCTTTTTTTTATACATTCAGCGCCAGGATGCTTCTTCCGAAGCGACAGTCGCGCTTTATAAATACCGATTCCAATTCCAATTAGTTTTTGGAAGATATTAGGATTCACTGCTGTGGCTCATTCTGGAACGCGGATCTAAAAGAGAAGTCTGGCTCCTAGAAGGTCCCTTTGCAGGTCAGTTCAATTCATTCTTTCGGGTGGCCAAAATAAAAGTGACCTTCATTAGCGAATCAGCAAGCTAAGAGGGTGACCCACATTTTCAAATTGGGGCATTTTTGAACTTGTAAAGACAACTATATAAGTGTTTTGCAAGGTTGGGAGACTGCATGCATGTACTATCATTAATATAGTGGTGAAAATCTTGTTTTTAATTATTTTAATGTGTTTTAGTTCATAGACTATTGTTTTTGTAAATGTCATTCATTTTTTTACAATGTAGTTTGCAATTTAAGTCATTTAGAATGTTTTATTTAGTTGTTAATAGTAAGTTATAGCATTTTAGGGTGTTGTTGGGTTTGTAGAGGGATAGGGTGGAAAGGTAATTAAGTAATGGTTAATTAACTAAAAATGAATTGCTAAGCAGGGCCGGACTGGGAACCGAAACCGGCCCTGGCAAAGTGCTCGGCCGGCCCCCACCTCCCCCCGGGGGGTTGGGGGGTGCGACTGCGCTCTTTGCTAGGGCCGATTTTCGGCCGATTTTGTTACAGTGCCGTTTTTGCAGCTATGCTGCAAAAAACGACCCTGTAACAAAACCGGCCCCCTGGGGCCCAAAACCGGCCCCCACCCTCGCGGCCGACCGGGGGATTGCCCGGTGCCTGCAACGGCCAGTCCGGGCCTGTTGCTAAGTCATTATTTAATTTATTATTAATTTGTAAATTGTTTGATCCTGATTTGTTTTAGTTACATTTTAGGTATTTATATGGGGATGTTGGGTTTGTAGGGGTATAGGGTGGGAAGTTAATTATGTCTTAATTAATTTACCATTAATTATTAATCGATAATTAATTATTAAATTGATTATTAATTATTCAATGTGCTTGATGCTGATTTATTTTAATTGTTTTTTAGGTGTGGGCTGCTGGGTTTGTGGGGGTATAGTTTGGGAAGCTACCGAAAAATGAATTTTAATTTAATTTAATGTTGTTTCTTACATATTTATGTGATTACTATGTAAAATGATTATGTTATTAATAATTGTGTAATTGTTCTATTGTTTAATTTCTTTTTCTATAGATGTTAGTATTTACATGTGTGTTATACATGTATTTTAAAATGTTGTGCTTTACTTGTTTTAGATGTGTTGTGCGGGAAGAAAATGCATATATATTTTTATAATAATGTATATATATTTATTTTTAAATATATATATATTTATTAATTGGTAATTAATATGTATATCTTTGAACAAGTTATAATTTTTATACCATTTGTAATTTTTTGGGGTGTTTATGAAAGTTAGTTTGTGCTATGATGTTTGTTATTTGACTTGTCCTTTATGCATTAATTGAAAATAAATCTATTAATAATGATTTTATCCTCTTCTTGGTAGTTAGGTAAATTGAATTTATTATATGTAATTTGTTTTTTTAATTTCTTTTTATTTATATATTTAATATTTTTTATTTTTTAAACATATATGGATGTATTTTTGAATGTTAATAATCTTCATATTAAGAGTTTAATATTTTTTCTGCATTAATAGGGTTATTCATATATGTAATGCTTTTGAAGTGAAGTACTTTCCCTACAGTTCTTTAGACTGTAGTAGGAATAGTAAACCTAAATCCTCTGAAGTTCAATGCTTTCCCTACTGTTGTGCTGGCAGGGGCACAAATAGTAAATTAACACCTCCGAAGTCAAACACTTTCCCTACTCTTGCTCTATTTGAAAAGGGAATAGTAAATGTAACCACTCCAAAGTCCAACACTTTCCATACTGTTGCGCAGACCGGAGTAGGAATAGTAAATCTAATCCCTCCGAAGGTTACTGCTTTCCCGACTGTTGCTTAAACTATGTGGGAATAGTACATCAATGAAAAACATCAATGAAAAAGTCAAACTCAATTCGGTTCAACCCTCCAGACCTAAAGTCTGGAAAAGAGACCTGAAAAAACTCAACCCATTCTCCATACCCCCGAGCAGTCGCGACCTCCTACTCCCGCCTACGGGCGCTACAGATGTCCAATCCCTGACTGACCACTATCTTAACGCCGTGACCTCAATAATTAATGAGGCTGCTCCCATGCAGCTAAAAAGAGTCTCCGCTAAAATCTCTAACCCATGGTACGACGGGAGTCTCAATGAAGATAGACGAGCCATGAGAATGGCAGAGCGCACCTGGAGGGCAGCTCCCTCTGCACTGCACCTGAAAACCCTGAAGAAAAAGAGAAACGCCTACTTCAGGAAAATAAAGCGCTCAAAAGCAAACTTCTTCAGCCTCCAGCTCGACCAAGCAAAAAATCGCCCTAGAAAACTGTTTGAGTTAATCAGAACACAAGCCAAGGAACAACCCCAACCTCTCAATACTTTGCACGAAGCACCCTCCTGTGAAGACTTCGCCACTTTCTTTACCCAAAAAACTGACAACATAAAGAATGATCTCCGCGCTGACGCAAGACTCCACAACACAATCAACTGCATAACACCCACCAAACCTAAAAACAATGCAACATGGTCAACCTTTGAAACCTACTCCGAAGAAGAAATTGGCAAACTGCTCAGCACCTTGAAACCTTCCAATCACCTCACGGATCCCCTCCCTGCAAACGCTGTCAAAGATTTCACCCCACTGCTCCTTCCTCTCTGGACTAAAATTATCAACAGCTCGCTCCAAGAAGGAGCCATCCCTGACTCCCTCAAAGTTGGACAAGTCACACCTTTGCTAAAGAAACCTTCTGCCGACCCATCCGACCTTAACAACTACCGTCCCATTACCAATATTCCCACTCTCGCCAAATTATTGGAAAAATGCGCTCAACTACAACTGACTAAACACATCAATCTGTTTGATCTCCTCAACCCTCATCAATCAGGCTTCCGAGCAGGACACAGCACTGAAACTGCTATGACACACATAATTGACGACGCCCTTCAAATCCTAGATCAAGGTGATACCTGCCTCCTCATCCTGCTTGATCTCTCTTCAGCATTCGACACTGTCAAACATGAGAAGTTACTCGATCTTTTGAGCACAAGAATGGGTCTTTCTGGGACTGTTCTCAAGTGGTTCACCTCCTTTTTACACAACAGGTCGCAGAAATTCAAGAGTAACAACCTGATGTCCTCTCCAATACCTGTTTCGTTAGGCGTCCCTCAAGGATCTTCCCTATCACCAACTTTGTTCAACCTAGTTATGGAACCTCTCACCACCTTGCTTCAAGCATCCAATGTACTTTTTCACATGTACGCAGATGACACCCAACTATATCCCAAATTACAATCCCCCAATGACATCTTGCTACTGAACTCAACGATCAGAAGCACCCAATCCTGGCTTGCTGATAATCATCTCAAACTCAATGCTCTGAAAACAGAATTCCTGCTGATCACACCTTCCGCGAAGATCCCCACCACGCAAACTTGGCTTAAACAGTTAACTGCACTCAATGTCCAACCCATCATAGTGGACTCAGCGAAATCCCTAGGCATAACCCTCGACTCCAACCTCAACATGCAGCATCATATCAGCAAGGCTACTAAGGGAGCGAACTTCCAAATCAATACCCTGAGGAAACTCAAACCCTTCCTACCAGCCAAAGACTTCCAAACTGCAGTACAAGCACTAGTAATCCCGCCAATTGAATACGGCAGCACCGCCCTCTGCAGTCTCCCGTTAACCAGCACTGCACCCCTAAGAGCCTCTCTAAACGCTGCAGCCAGACTCATCACTGGATCAAAAAAACACTCGCACATCACCCCTGACTTGAAAACACTGGACTGGCTGCCTTATGAAGCCAGTATACATTTGAAAATCGCCTGCATGACACACAAGGCTCTACATCTGAGCTCTCCCGGATACCTCACTCAGAAGCTGTCAATCTCCGGCGGCTCTAGAAACACTAGAGGCTCAAACAATCTTCTGCTAAAACCTCGAAGATTCCGGAAGGTAAAAACTTATAAACGCGCTTTCTCAGGAATGGCACCCAGGATCTGGAACTCACTCCCTCCTGAAACGAGGCTCATCTCCTCCTTCACACTTATTAAGAAAGAAGTAAAAGCTATTTTTATGTCCAAATACACCTGACCTATTAGCGTGGATCTGGAAAGACTCTACACCGACCTGTATTACTCTGTTCGAACTCTATACTATTTATTTCACCTGTATTATTGACGCTACTGACTATCTATGCACACATTTAACTGTTATATTTGTATTATTGATGTGCTGTACTACTTTGCTCCCTCACGTACCTACCCTTCCCACTTATTATGTGTAACCCCACTCTCTTGCTGGCATTCCCGGCTTTGTAAAGCGCTCTGATATCTGCAAAGATCTTGTTCGCGCTATATAAAACTTTCAAAATAAATAAAATAAAAATAAAATAGTACATTTACCCTCTCTGAAGTCCAACACTTTCCTGACTGTTTCATAAACTGGAGTGGTGACAGTATATTTAAAATTCCCAGACTCCAATACTTTTCCTAATATTGGTTAAATATATTTGATAGTAGATTTTATACATATTTCTTTTAAATGTTTATATTATTTTTTAATAAATATGGTTTTGGGAAATAGATTTTGTGTAATGGCTAAATGAATTAATATATTTTGTAACTGCATTGTTTATTGTTGTCATGGTTTTTATGTGTGTATTTATTTCGTATAATTTACAGCGTGGCACCAACCCACACTGTAGTTATAGTTAGGGTTACCAGAAATAGGAATTCTTCAGATGGTTTATTATTAATAGCTTTACACCCATTTAACAAATCTCAACGAAACCTTTCAGACCAATTCCTCATTCTACATAGGCAGAGTATGCAAAGTTTCATGGAGATTCATAAAGTGAGTGCAAAGAAAAAAGAGGGGGGGGGCCCAAAACATATTTTGGCATGAATAGATTTCCCATAGACTTTGTACTCACGTGCAGCGTTGAATTGGTTGGGTATATGTAAATGAACTTTGGCAGGATTGCACATTATGATGCACAGATGATCCTACCTGTAAGTATTTTTTGAGTTATTAAGCATTTTAACTTAGTTAAAGCTATAGTCGCGGCTCTTTAGAGAAAAGTCACAGTATTTCGCGAAAGTACCACGGTACATAGCGATAACATGTCATTAAGTGATTTACTAATGACTGCTTTTACAAAAGTTAAAGGCAACCACATTGTTTATTGGCTGGGTTTTATGTTATGTCTTAAGGTATGGGTAAGTATTAGGTTTGATATTTTTCCCCTACCTATTACCACTTTACTAAAGTGGTGATAGATCTTGAAAAATATTTATAAGTTTCTATATAGTTTAAAAAAATGTATGAAGTACCACGGTACTGCCTCTGGAGTGCCGCGGTACTTAAAAAATTAAAAGAAATGAATATGTAAAAAATTGAAAAAACACTGTAATATACTAGATGTTACAAACCTAGGGGCCCATTAGGATGTCAGGCGTATTGCCCCCGCCAGGCTGGCGGTAGCCACCGCCAGCCTGGCAGGGTCAATCCGCCCGACATCCTCACTAGTTTTCCCCCCGCCATATTAGTATGGCGGGGGGCACCTCGGCGGACGGAAAGACCGTCCACCGCTTTTCCGCCCCGGTCGCCTTGCGACCGCGGCGGAAGGGGCTTAATATGGTGGCGGTGTCCATTGGACACCGCCAGACATATTATGATGTGTGGGTATAGGTGCCTTTCCGCGGCGGCGATGCCGCCACGGAAAGGCAGGCGGTCTCTGCTTTGGGGGCCCCCTGCGGGCCCCCCTGGTGAAGGCCAAGGTGGTGGGTGCAAAGGGGGGGTACCTGTGGTACCCCCCAGCATTTGCAAACACCAAGCAGCAGGCACCACGCGGTGCCTGCCGCTTCGTGTATGCAAATGCGTGCATTCATTTTTAAGATTGTGGCAGGCGGTGCAGTGAGCACCGCCCGCCACAATGTTAAATATAAGGGATGCGCCCGCCACCGTGGCGGGCGCATCATAATGCACACATCCGGACCCCCACCCTTTAGGCGGGTGGTCCCGTTTACCGCAATGACCCCCCTAGTGTTCTACCGTGAATTTTCTATTCTTAATTCATTTAAATTTGCACAAAAATCTCTACGGATTGCTTTGCTACTTGCATTTTTTTAAAAAAAATGCACAGTTCTCCCTAAACTCCTGGAAAAATATAGAAAAAATTATAAATACATTTCTCTACCTATTCCTTATTACTTTAATAAGGTGGTAATAGGTAGTTAAAACAATAAAACCCACTACTTACCTATTTCTAAGTCCGTAACCCAGAACTCAGCGAAACGTAGAACACAGTCAAACTGTGCTTAAAACTACATGGCTGCCTTTTTTTTTGTAAAAGTTTTATTTATGATATGCAAGTGAAAACGGAAAAGGGGAGGGGAATAATGGAAGAGGAACAAGAAAAGCAAAAAGGAGAGAGAGAGAACAGGCGACATTCCGCCACATAACCCACACATGGGGTGCCAAGAAAACACTTTCGCACATTGAGGGGCAAAAGGGAGTCCAGAGCATGCATCAAAAGGAGCAGCAACCAGTTATGGCAACAGAAGTGCAAATAATATGGACCCGTTCGTCACAGTGCCCGAAGCATGTCTTGAAGTCCCATCCGTCGGTGCGACGTCTCCAGCTAGGGAAGAACAACCCAAGCCCCGCCATAGCTACGTTGTCCTTTCTCGGGGACACAGTGAGTCGCAACAAGAGAAAACTAACTTCCCCAACAACCACCCCTCCACCCCCCTTCCCTCCCCACTGCCCACCCCCCACCCAGAGATGGCGACCAGCATTCATACAATCAGGAACAGTCACACTGGTAATCAAACTTGGAAGAGATGAAGCGCCCGTAGCGCTGAAGGGCAAACTGCCGAAGGCAGGCCTCGGGACAAGAACCTCACCAAGGGGCCCCAATTGAACATAAAGTTTTTAAAATTCCCCAGGAAGATATCGGAGAGCCGCTCCATACTCAGAAGGCGCCATAGCCGTGCATGCCACAAAGAGATGGCAGGAGCAGACGGGCTCTTCCAAGCAGCTGCCAAAGTCAGCTTGGCCGCTCCCAAGCATAACCACATAATGCGCTTATCTGCCCTAGTCTGGTGCTCAAGCAGTGGGTCTCTAAGGCCCAGCCAAACAAAATCCATGGAGTTTGGGAGTGGGTAACCCAGCACATCTTTAATGTGGGAGAGAATCTCGGCCCAAAACGGCCGGATGGTGGGGCAGTCCCACCATATATGGCTGAAGTCTCCCAACATTCCGCAGCCCCGCCAGCACCTGTCTGAGGTAGTTGGGAATATCCTGTGTAATTTGGACGGATACAAGTACCAGTCAAACAGAAGCTTCATATGGGCCTCCCTGAGGTCGGTAGAGTGGTTACGTGCTGTCACATCCCGCCATAAGCTCCTCCACTCGCTATCGGAAATGTCCCTCCCCAGCGTATTCTCCCAGTGATCCATATACCGAGGCCGAGGGGACATTGTGGTGTCTAACAGCAGCTCATACAGAAAAGAAATCGCTCCCTTCATGGTGGATGTGCGAAGTATAAAAGTTTCAAATTCCGTCAGGGGTCTGGTAGCAGCATCCACCACTCCAGGCGACGTCGCCCAGTGCAGGAGCTGAAGGTGTCGAAAGCGCTCTGTCGGTAGAACGCCATAATCCCTCATACAATTATGGAAAGTGAGGGGTTCGGCACCATGGAACAGGTGGGTGAGGGCCCTACAGCCACCCTCCCTCCAGGTCTCAAAGGGACCCACTGTCAGCGCAGGAGGAAAAGCCGGATTAAAATGGATCGGGGTGAACGGGGACGGGAATGTGGTCCACCGTTCATCGCCACTAACTGTGTCCCAGACTTTTAACACCATGCTGGTGGGAGTGCTGACGTACACGTTCCTGGGCCGGTCCCCCTTAGGCTTCCAAGCCAGGTCCCAGATGGAGTGGCCCGCAACGCTCCGATCCATATGGAGCCAGTGCTTCTCCGAAAGTTGTTGGGACCACTCCACCAGTACTCTCAACTGGGCAGCCTTGTAGTACAAATGCATGTCCGGAAAGCCCACTCCTCCCTCCAACCGCGGGCGTCGGAGAACCGTAAATGGAAGTCGCGCCAGACCGCCTTGCCAGACATACTTCAACATCAGGGTCTCAAGTCGACGGAAGTAATCCAGTCCTACCGGGATAGGCAAGGCTTGGAAGAGGTAAAGGAGTTTAGGCAGGAGAACCATTTTAAGTGCATGGATCCTACCGAGCCACGAGATAAATTTGGGCTTCCACCGTTCCAGTTCCGTACGAATTGACGTCAGCATCGGGGGGAAGTTAGCCTATAACAAGGCGCCTACGGTAGAGGTCAGCCGCACTCCCAAGTAAAGCAATGAGGTAGTCGTCCACGAGAGCGGAGTAAGCAACCGGACCCGCTGTACCTCCCCCGGTGGTAGGGTCAAGTTCAAAATGTAGGACTTTTCAAAGTTAACTTTGAACCCCGCCACCGTTTCATACTCAGAAAGCACCGAGTGGACATGGGGCAGCGACAGCGCTGGATCCCTAAGGGACAGCAGTACGTCATCGGCAAAGAGTGAAATCTTATGCTGCTCACCCGTAAAGGGGAGTCCCAGGATCCGCTCGTTCTCCCGGATCGCCAGCGCCAATGGTTCTATGCTAAGAGCAAAGAGAAGGGGCAGGAGTGGACAGCCCTGGCGCGTTCCTCGGGAATGACGAAAACTCCCGGATCTGTGGCCGTTAATCAGCACCCGGGAGGTGGGGTTATTGTAATTGGCCTCAAGCATTCTAATAAATTGGGGCGAGAACCCGAAGGCCCCCAGCGTCCGGTGCAGGAACCCCCAATCAATGCGATCAAAAGCCTTTTCCGCGTCCAGCCCCACCAATACTGCCGGTATGCGGAACCGCTCCGCTTTTTCGATCAGATGGATAACACGCCGCAGGTTGTCATGAGTTTGTCTACCTTTAATGAACCCAGACTGATCAGGGTGGATCAGAGCAGGCATCAAATCTTGCAGTCTGCTCGCTAGGATGGAGGAGTACAATTTAGCGTCCAGGTTAAGGAGCGCTATCGGACGGTAAGAAGCACAGAAGGTAGGGTCCTTACCAGGCTTGGGTATAACCGTAATCATGGCTTCGGCCATGGTGTCCTAGGTCCTACCCTCAGTGGCCATCGCGTTGAAAAGGGATACTAGGTAGTCGCAGATGTCGGATGCAAATGTCGTATAAAACAGGGCCGTATAGCCTATGCAATTTCAAGGCTGTGATGGCGTCTAATACCTCCTCCCTAGAGATGGGGGAAGACAACAAATCATTCCATTCCCTGGAAACTCTCGGTAAAGGCAGACCACCCAAAAACTCGGACTGAGCCTCTGGATCGAGAGCTTCGCCTGAATAGAGACCCTCGTAGAAGCGACCAAATATGGCCGCCTTGTCAACATCTTTATGCTGAATAGAGCCCGTATGATCTCGCACCCCCCGATGTAATCCCTTTCGCGCTTGTCACGAAGTTACCGAGCCAGGTGGCGCCCAACCTTATTGCCCTGGGAATAGGAGACACGTCAGAGGCGCAGAAGGGTGAACTCCGCCCTGTTGTTATAATGGGCCCTTAGCTTCCCTCGCACCGCCGTCAGGGGGCGTAGGGTCACCCTGGAGGGGTTCGCCTTGTGCGCCTGTTCCAAGGTGGCAAGCTCCGACTCCAGAGCCTCTCTCTCCTCCCGTCGGAGTTTATTAAGGTTCGCGTTAAGGGCAAGGCACGTGCCCCGCAAGGAGGCCTTACATGCATCCCACGTGTTATACACCGACGTGTCAGAAGGCGGATTGAGTACAAAAAATTCTCCAATAGCCTTCCTCAGAGCCTTACAAGACACCTCATCCCTCACCAATGCAGCCGGGAAGTACCATTTCCGCCAGCCGTCCCCCCCCGCGGTCCAATGCAACCCCAGCACCACCAAGCTATGGTCCGACAGCGAGAGCGGGAAGATATCAGCCAATCGAATATCCCCCCTGAGAGCTTGGCTAACTAAAATGTAGTCTATGCGGGAGTACGAGTGATGAACGTGAGAAAAGAAAGTATAGTCCTTGGTCTGTGCGTGGACAAAGCGCCAGCTATCTATCAGCCCCAGTTCACCCACTTGACGATGCGTCTCCTCAGAGAAGACACCAGTATCCGCCCTGCGAGCCCCAGAACTATCCAAGTCCCTGTCCCACACCATGTTGAAATCCCCCAACAGAATCAAGTGCCCATCCACAAAGTCCCCCATCTTATCCATCAAACATTGCAAAAAGCCGTTTTGACCCGCATTCGGAGCATACACCACAACAAAGGTACACAAGCGGCCATACAGCGTCCCCTTCACCATTAGCCAACGACCCTCCTTATCACCGCTCACCCCCAATGGTTGAAAGTGGAGGGAGGCCCGAAAGAGGAGGGCCACCCCTCTATGCTTCGTGGGCGCAGACGCCCTGTAAATAAGAGGGAAGTGTCTATGGCGAAGTCTCAGTTCGTCCCTCCTAGCCAGGTGGGTTTCCTGAAGGGCAACCACATCCAGGTGATGGTCCGAAATGTACTTCCAGAGTTTCTGCCGTTTCTGCGGGGAATTGAGGCCTTTCACGTTCCAGGTGCCTATACTAACAGGCATAACGGGGACTTAAGACTCCACGCTATGTGCGCGCCAAGACATCCACATTCCAACCCCGGATCCCCGTCGCACACCGGATCCCAATCACAACGAGGACAACTACGTAGAGATAGCCAAGGAAGGGGGTCCAGCAGCTCCCGCACATGAGGGGCCACACACATTCTTCCCCAGCACCCCAGGAAGGCCCCTCCCCCAGAAAGCACAAGAATCGAAGAAGTACCACCACAGAGCAAAGGGAATCTTGCAGAGACTAACAACATCAAGGCCAGCAGCAGCACACAAACATCATTCACGATCGCCACCTCACCACCCAACCCCATCAACCCCAACCCCAACAACCCTACTACAGTACCCACATGCAACCCCAGAACTCCCCGGACCCAGAACCCCCCCCCCCGCTGCCCCCCCATGCAAGAAAAAGCAGCAACAGAAAACATAAGGCATAAAACCTGAGTCGAACATTCAGCAGTTCCAGTAGGTCACAGTTCAAAAGTCCCCCTCTGGACTGACATTGGGAAGGGGGCACCAATCCAGTGGCCCCCAGGGCCACAGTCCGGGGTGTCTTCTCCAAAGTACAATAGTACCCCCGGACCACAGGGTCAGAGCCCCTCTGACGCCATCTGCGAGTAAGGGGGTCAAGCAGCTCCAGAGCTCGCTTGAGAACCTGCTAAAGTGGCGGAGGCCACCGATGCAACCGCAGCATCCCTTTCCTGCACACTAGCCGTGCGATCTGGCCGTCTCCGCTCTGGGGAGGGACCGACTCTATGCCAGGAAGAAGAGCGACGCCGTCTCCTGGACGGTGAAGACCGACTTTCCTGAGAAGGCGCCACAACCTCCAGGCCCAGAAGATCAGCCGCCACCTGCAAGGAGCTAATCTGCGCCAGCCGATTCTGCCAACGGAAGATGATCCGGAAGGGATGCCCCCATGAGTAAGAGATGTTATTCTCCCTCAGAAAGGCGGTCACAGGACGGAACTCCCTCCGTTTCCGAAGGGTCGATGCAGCCAGGTCCTGGTATAGTTGCGGACGGTGGTCTCTAAATTGCAGAGAGGAGATGGTTCTAGCCTGACGCAGGATACGTTCTTTCAGTTGAAAATCGTGCACACAGACAAGGATATCCGGAGGAGGCCCCCCCCCTCGCCTGGGCAGCCCCACTCTGTGCACCCTGTCCATCCTTATTTCCTGTACGCTCTCATCGTCCAGGATATGCACGAATAGGGCTTGAACATATCCACGGAGGTCCCCCGCTTCTCCGTCCCATGGCACTGCTTTGATGCGAATGTTATTCCGCCGGGAGCGGTTCTCCAAATCCTCTGTGTGGGTTTGCACGTCCAAATTTTGCCCCGTGAGACGGATAATGTCCTGTTGCAGCTGATGCACATCACTCGCCAAACTCAGATCGCGGTCCTCCAGCGTCGCCACACGTTCGCCGATCCCATCCACATCTCTCCTTACCTCCCGAAGGTCCGATGCCAACTGAGACCTAAGTTCAGATATGTCCTCTTTGATGGAGGCAAACAGCTCCGTCATGAAGGCCTTAGTAGCGGGCGCCTCATCGTCTGACTGCCTCGAAGAGCAACTAGCTCCCGGCGAGGCGGGTTGCTGAGAGTTCTTGGGGGCACCATCCTTCCCCGTCCTCCCCTTGCGCAGCGTGGTGGACATCCTGATGGTCCGGTCACAGCACGCGGCCTGGCGCGCCTTCCGTTCCAGAAAATGCCGGCGGGAGCCGCAAACAGGGCCTGCAAACAGCAATGATCACCCTTCCACGCAGCCCGTACCCGGGTACAGCCACCTCCACTCCAGCCGCGGCGCTCCGCAAGAGAGTGCAGCAGGCGTCCAACGTGGCCCCCAAAGCCGGAGAGGCAAGCAACCACACCAGGATCCAACTCTGGACAACAGGCGAGTGTGATGGCAACACACCAGGCCCCCAGACACACAGCTCACGCAGGGCCGGCACAGCCAAAGAGGGCCCACTCAAAATGGCGCCGCGGCCTCCCCCGCCGAGCACTGCACTCCAGGAATACCCCCACAGGTGCTCGGCCGGCCCCTCCAAGGTCCGTCAGAGCGGCGCCAGGGCCGTGCAGCCGAAATCCCAGGGTCCAGCGACAGCAAAGCAGAAGGGCCCGATTACAATGGGGGTCCGCCGCTGCGGCAGGCTCAGTCCCGGGGAACCCAAGCCGGCTTAGTCCTGGCCTGTCTCTGGGTCCGCGGGTACACAGGCAAGAGTCCGCGGCGGAGCCCCAGCAACCGCGGCGATCCCTGCAGTTGCTCCGTCCCACTCTCGGGCGTCCGGATTCAAAGCCTCACCAAACGCCCCCGTAGCAGGACGCCTCCTCTGGGCTCGGCGCACCGTCTCCCGGCTCCCTCCGTGGCTCCAGGCCTGTACTGTCGGCTCTCCTCCCAGCGCGACCCCGTAGCAGGATCTTCAGGCTGGGCTCAGCTCCCGCTGGACGGCGGGTCGCGAGGGCGGGGCTTGTTGACCCCCGAGAGGTGCTCTCCTGCCGTGCCGGCCGCCGCCGCAACTGGGTTCGGCCTCCTGGGCACGAGAGGCCGGTGCTTAGCAGGCCTCAACTTCTTACTGCTCCGGTCGCCGCCACAGGGCTCCTGCCAGGTCCCCGAGTGCACCGGACGGCGCCCCCATCTACTGGCGACCTCCGCTGCTCCTTTCGCGCCGGTAGGGACGCTTTGGACCCCGCTGTCCGGTGCTGTGCTGAGTCGGCGTCGGAGAGGCTCTCAGAAGCGTCCTACTCCGACGCCATCTTGGCCACGCCCCCCCATGGCTGCCTTTTACATTTGGTAAACACAGTCATCAGCCAATCACATGCTGACTTCTCATCGGCGTATACTGCAGTATACTGCAAACATACTATGGTATACTTCAGCACAATATCTAACTACGTTTTTTAAAACTTATAACTATAACACTATTTACAATATTCAGACATACTACCAAAATGACCATTTACACCTTATAAGGTACATTCCTAACACATTTCATCTACATCCTTTCACACGCTTTCATGCTACAACTGTTTCAATTACCACACACCACTCTACGCCACACCACTCTATGCCACTCCACTCTACGCTGGTAGACTCTATGCTATTACACTCTAGGCCACTCCACTCTGCATCACTCCGCACTATGCCACCCCACTCTACGCTATTCCACTGTACGCCACTTTACTCTACTCAGTCAACTCAACGCCCCTCCTCTCTACGCTACTCCACTGTACACTATTCCACTTTATGCAACCCCACTCTACAACCCGACAATCTATGACATTCTACTTCATGACACTCCACTGTACTCCACTTCAGCATACACCACTGCAATGTACGCTATTCCAGTGTACGCCACTCCACTATGCATCAGTCCACCCTATGAGCCTCTTGTCCTCCCACCTCCTGGACTGCCCCTCCTGCCACCCAGGGCAACTTGATAGAGGCTGCTGCGCGGCCGCACCACTGGCACACCAAAAGCAAGCCCTTTTGTGTCCGTCCGATCCTAGACCATGCCCAGCTCCAGGACTCCTGGTCCTTCAGCCCAACGCCATTACTCCACCAAAGAAATCCGACACCTCGAACCCAAGCTACGATACATCAACTGCTGCAATGCCTCTCCACACTCCACTGAAGGACCCTTCACCTGCAACCACTGTTGCTTCTTCTGTGACACAAGAACCACCATGACCACCAACCAGCAGCAGGCACCACCTCAGAGACCACAGCTCCACTGCGCCTTACTCAACGACAAATACCTCTGCAAGCACGCCATGGAAATCTGGTATACCATAATCACCCTTGCCCTGACGTGATGCTTATCACCAAAACCTGGCTCACTCCCTCGTCAGCACCCAACATAGCCACAGCAACACCCCCCGGGTAGAAGATGATCCACTGCGACCACCCACACAGACCCGGCAGAGGCATCGCCATCATCCACAAGGACTCCCTCAACTGCATCACCTTGGATGACCACACAACACACTTCATGGAGCACCTCAACTTCCAGATCAACCCAGATGCCAAAACCACCATCAGAGGAACCCTCACCTACGGACTCCTGGGCCACTACCCCTGCTTCTGCAACTCCATCCCAGATTTAATCGCCCCCCCTGGGAATTGACCCCAACCTCTACATCTTCCTAGGGGATCTGAACTTCCATATAGAAGACCCGTCTGACACTTACTCCACCACGCTTATGGAGAACATGAGCATCATCGCCCTATCACAACTTGTCACTTCCCCGACGCACAGAGCGGGATACACGCTGGATCACATCTTCTCCACCAATGACAGAACCAAGTTATCCCACACCACCGAGCTGACCTGGACAGACCACAGCATCTTCCCCTTCACCCTCAACGGCTCACGAGACAACCCAACAAAACCCCACCCTCCCTCACTGCAACTGGGGCAAGGTCACTGAACCCCTCTGGAACACTGCCCTCAAAGAAGCAAGACCGACATCCAACCAATCAAACTCCCTCAAACTTGACGTCCTAAACTTCTCCAACTGAATCTCCTCAGCCGTCGACAGCAATGCCTCCCTGAGGAACCCCACCGACAGAGGACCCACCAAACGAGCCGGATGCTTCACCCCAGAACTGCATACCCTCAAGTGAAATTGCAAGTAACTTGAAAAATTCTGGTGAGCCAACATGACCCACACTAACCTCAACACCAACAAAGCCGCCCTCAAGCGATATCACCACCGCCTCAGAGAGACCAAGATAGAAGCCCTCAACACCGGCATCGAGACAAGTGCCAACCACATCAAGGAACTTTTCAGCATTGTCAGAGAATTCTCCTGCCTCTTGTCCACCGAGAACATAACCCGCCCCTCCAAAGCTCTCTGCGAGTCCCTGGCAGGTTACTTCCATCACAAGAGCTCCGACATCTACTTCAACTTTGACCCCCAACCCACGGACCTCAACATCAAGATCTCCGACTCCCGCTACGGACCCCAAACTCCTCCTCAGCCAATCCAATGACGCATCCCTGACGAATCACCAACTGGAAGCAGCTCTCTATCAAAGACTGCATCTCCATCATGAACTTCATTCACTCCAGATCCCCACCAAACCCTTGTCTTCACCACATGTACAACCTGGGAAGAGAAGCAATCTCTCGCCCACTCACAGATCTCCTCAACACCTCCATCACAACAGCAACCATACCAGATGTGGGTGATTATGGAGAGCCGCACCACCGAGTTGTCTCTTCCAAAAGATATAGACAGACACATTTTCCTTCGTGTTTATTTTCCTTTATTTTATTGTAATCACAAACAGGCTCCAGCCAATGCGTTTTGTTCAATTGCCATTGAACTTCATCAAGGCTTAAAATTTCAGATGATAAATGGTCCAATTGTGGGGTGGCGAGAGTAGTACGTAGATACTGAGCACACAAAACCCGCACTATTTCCCCCAAGTTCCATGTGTGGGTACCATCCTTTAGTAAGATAAAGACTGTAGGCGTTTCATGGTGGGGCTTCCAAATATGGCCCAACAGCAATGCCTGGGACGCGTGTATGCAATGTCTTGTCTCCGGACACGTACATGTTACAAGTTGATATCAATAAAATAAAGGAAAATAAATACAAAGGAAAATTTTTCCGTCTATATCTTTTGGAAGAGACAATTCGGTGGTGCACCGCTCCATAATCATCCATGTCTTGATCTGCGTCGCAGTTTGCACCTAACAGCGGCAGGTGCAGGAGGTGTTTGTGCACACTTCTATAGACTACTTTAATCAACCACCATGTGAGGTAATTAGCAGTGAAGTGCGGCTCTCTTAGTCCACCGTTGGTCTGTGACTTTTGTTAGCAACAATTCCAGATGCCTGGAAACATGCTGAGGTCAAGCTCCTCCTGAAGAAGCCCCCTGCCAACCCCAACAAACTCAAAAACTACCGCCTGATCTCACAGCTCCCCTTCCCGGTCAAAGTCCTGGAAAAAGCCATCAACTGCCAACTCTCAAACTTCCTTGAAGAAAACAACCTGCTCGACCCTTCCCAATCTGGTTTCTGACCCAACAGCAGCACAGAGACCCCCCTCATTAGAGCAACAAACAACATCAGACTCCTTCTTGACCAAGGTGGAATAGCTGACCTCATTCTCCTCAACCTATCAGCTGCCTTTGACACCGTCTCCTATTTCGCACTTGCGATCAGGCTCCACCTCATCGGCTTTCAAGGCATCACATTCAACTGGATCTCCTCCTTTCTCTCTGGCCTTACCCAGAGGATCCACCTCCCACCCTTCTCCCCTGCACCTAAAGACATCATATGGGGCGTCGCCCAGGGCTCCTCCCTCAGCCCACCCTTTACAACACTTACATGACGCCCCTGGCAAACATTGCCTGCACCCACGGACTCAACATCATCCCCTACGGAGACAACACCCAGCTCATCCTATCCTTTTCAGAAGATGCAGACACCACAAGAGCCAACTTCAAAATCACCATGACCAACAATGGCTCCTGGTTGAGGACCAACTGCCTCATACTCAACTCAGACAAGACAGAGGTCATCATCTTCAGGAGCAAGCCCTCTTGGTGGGACAACACTTGGTGGCCCGCCGCACTCAGCCCCGCACCCACCCCCTCCAACCAAGTCTGCAACCTCAGAATCATCCTGGACTCCCAGGTAACTAAGAAGCAACAAACCAACACTGTCACCTCTGCCTGTTTCCACACCCTTTGCATGCTCCGCAAGATCTTCCAATGGAACCCGTCTCAACCAGGAAGACAGTCATCCAGGCCCACATCACCAGCCAACTCGGCTATGGCATACCACTTTACGCCGGAAGCATCAAACAGCTCCTGAAACAACTCCAAACCATCCAAAACTCACTGTTTGCCACTCCACTGCACACCGATCCACTCAACGGCATTGTATGCCACTGCACTCTGCAATACTGTATGCCACTCCACTGTAGTACATTGTGCCATACTCTAGTCTATTCTACCTCACTACACTGTATAACACTGTACTCTATTCCATTCTATGCCACTACACTGTACTCCACTCTACGACAGTTTCACACACTCAATAACATGGCATTCCATTCCACTGTACGACACGCCACGCCACTCCACTCTATAAAACTGTACTCCACTGCATGCAACGTAGGGCTACTCTTTCTGGGTTAGATGAGACAGATACCACTAACTGTAAGTTATCGGCGTAGTAACAGACCAAGAAACCGTTTGATCTGATCAGCTAAATAAGAGGGGTGATGGAGGCATTAAAATGGCTGGACTTAAAATAAGACCCCTGAGAGACACCACAAGGAAGCTTAAAAGGGGTGGATGTGTATCCTTCCAGAGTCAGTGCTTGCTCTCGGTTGGCAAGAAAATACCTGATCAAATTAAGAGCTGTTCCTCTTATGCCTATTGTTTCGAGACAGTTGGCTAAAGAAAGATGGTCCACCATAAAGACTCAATCAATCAGAGTACTTGTAGAGCGCACTACATACCCGTGAGGGTCTTAAGGCGCTGGGGGGAGGGGGTGATGCTACTGCTCGAAGAGCCAGGTATTGAGGAGCCTTCTGAAGGCGAGAAGGTCTTGGGTCTGCCGTATGTGGGTAAGGAGGGTGTTCCAGGTCTTGGCAGCGTGATAGGAGAAGGATCTGTGCCGGAGGTCATTCATTGGATGCGGGGGACAGCGGCGAGGGCGAGGCTGGCGGAGCGGAGCTGGCGGGGGGGGGGGTTGTGGAAGCTGAGTCTGCTGTTAAGGTAGGCTGGTCCGGCGTTGTGGAGTGCTTTGTATGCGTGGGTGAGGAGCTTGAAGGTGATCCTCTTGTCGACGGGGAGCCAGTGTAGGTCTCTCAGGTGGGGGGTGATGTGGCTGCGGCGGTGGACGTTGACGATCAGTCGGGCGGAAGCGTTTTGGATGCGTTGTAGTCATCGTAGGTGTTTGGCTGGGATTCCTGCGTAGAGTGCGTTGCCGTAGTCCAGTCTGCTGCTGACGAGGGCCTGTGTCACCGTTCTTCTTGTTTCGGTCGGGATCCACTTGTAGATCCTGCGGAGCATGCGGCTGGTGTTGTAGCAGTAGGAGGAGACGGCGCTGACCTGCTTAGCCATGGAGAGGGAGGAGTTGAGGATGAATCCTAGGTTGCGTGCATGGTCGGTGGGTGTTGGTGCTGTTCCCAGTGTGGTCGGCCACCAGGAGTCGTCCCAGGCTGAGGGGGTGGGTCCGAGGATGAGTATCTCCGTCTTGTCCGAGTTCAGCTTCAGACGGCTGCTCCTCATCCAGTCGGCGACGGCCTTCATTCCCTCGTGGAGGTTGGTTTTGGTGGTGTGAGGGTCCTTGGTGAGGGAGAGGATGAGCTGGGTGTCGTCGGCGTAGGAGATTATGTTGAGGTCGTGCTGGCGGGCCACTTGTGCGAGTGGGGCCATGTAGATGTGGAACAGCGTCGGGCTGAGGGATGAGCCCTGGAGGACGCCCCAGATGATGTCGGTGGCTTCGGAACAGAAGGATGGGAGGCAGACGCTCTGGGTTCTGCCGGAGAGGAAGGACGTGGTCCATGAATACGACCGATGAGTCCAATAGGACTAGGGCCACACTATCCCCCTTTTCAGCAATAGTTCTGATCTCTTCAGAGGCTGCCAAGAGGACAGTCTCTATGTGTGTCCAGGCCTAAAACTGTGTTTTGTAGGGTCAAGACAATTATTGGAATCTAGGAAGGAAATTATCTCTTGATTCATTGCTCTCTTTAGTATTTTTGCCAGTAGTGGTAGGCGAGAAATAGGCATATAATTTTTCACGTCAGAGGAGTCAAGAGAGGGTTTTTTGATCAGTGGCAAAACCAAAGCTTTTTTCAGGCTGTCAGGAAGCATCCCATTTCCTAAATCTTATGATTGAGGTAAGGTGGACAGCAATCGTGTCAGAGACCGGACGAAGTACCTCATGGGACATGGATCTGTAGGAGATCCAGACTTAATGGTTTTAAAAAGAAAGCAGTTTGATCTACTAAAAGATGTGTGAAGGTGCTTAAGACCGGAGAAGAGAGTAGACAATCTTTATCTGGTTGTTCTTCATCCTAGGTAATAGAGGAAGTGGTAAAGGGCTTGTTGCTTGACTTTGGAAGTCTTGAAAAAGGGTATTAATTATACAGAAGAAGACGTTTGCTAATTGATCACAGAAATCTTGCCTAGGTGTTGGCATGTTAGGGTGACCAACTGGCATGGGGGCAAATTCAGGACGGTGAGTGTAAAAATTCCGGACAAAGGGTCAAAATACAGGACAAAAATTTGCAACAAAACGTACGTTTTACAGACACATCAGAGGAGGTCGGCAATAGTATATCAGTAAATAGACAACCAACATAAGCACAAGTCAAAATAAGTTTATACTAGTTTGAGACAATAATTCACTTCACGTTTTTTTGGTATGCGTGCAGTTTTGAGCAACTCTGCAAGTCTTTTTGTGTTATTTCATATGATCATAATCTATTTATATGGTTACTGCACTGGGTTGTTCAGTCTAATATTTTGTTTACAGTGGTCCTGAGCAAGCATGTGTGGTGAGAGAAGTGGTCAGGAAGGTTTGTTCGGATGGACCTTATTACTAGCATCTCATATCTGAGTGCCACTGTGAGATATAGAGCAGCACGCGTAGGATGTAGCTAAATGAGTTTTGCACTGCTGGACTGGAGTGCAATTATCAGAGTGACCAGCTTTGTTTCAGATGCCACTGGATTCAAGCTAATCTGGCTGATTTGGGGTGTTACCCTGAAACCGGTACCAGGATGCTTGTTTTCGGTCCAGTGAGGACCTGGCTTGGCAGTTCAGAATGGACTGTTCCCATGAGGCACAGGGTCAAGAATGATTTGCATATGGCTGGGTCTGAACTGGGGTGGTGAAGTGAGCTAAAGAATGATGATGGATTCAACCCAGATCTGTGACTGGGGGTAAGTTCTGAAAAGTTTCAGCTCTCCGTCCATCATCTTCTCGTGTTTGCTTTGTTCGCCCTAAGTTGGCAGCCCAGACGTGGGTCCCTAGCTCACTTTGCCACTGGATTCACGCTAGCCGAGCTGATGAGGTGTGTTACCCAGAAACCACTGGTAAATTTGCTGCTTATGTCAGTGCATTCAGATAAATAACACAATAAGTAACAAATCACCTAAAACAAGCCAGGACTTTTGGCTTTGTCAATGGTTGTTAGTTGCATAAGACAAATAAGCAGCAACTTTGGCTTCGTTGTAAATAATATTGAAAATGCTTCAGTTCTAAAATTATGAGACTGTGAAAGAACTGTAACCAGTCTTTTTGGCGTTACATCAAAGGCAGTGCAGGGTGGAACTGTAGCAGAGTTAAGATTTTGTTTCCACCCTGAGGATTAGGGCAAAAATGGAGAGCCCAATAGGGACCCATCTCAGCACCTGCTTCTTATAATTGTACCCGGCGTTGAGCACAGGCAGGACCCGGCCTTCTTAAAGCCCTGACCAAGTTAAGCATCCTGTTTCATGAGGCACTGGCACACCCAATATCACATCCCATCTGTGATTTATTTTGATGTTAATTGCAAGGTGACATTGATATATATATATATTTACTGCAGGTCATATACTACCACAGGCCAGAGCCTGCATTTTCACAGTGAAAAGCGCAATAAGAAATAAATCCTGTGTAAAGCAAGAAGAATACCGACAAGTCAATCCACCAGGAGCCGCATGTCATAAAGGTTTTTTTAGCTGCAAAGTCTTTGAATCATGCTTCATTAGCGAAACATCTCTTTACAATGCAAAGAACCTGTTTTAAGAGTGGAGAAAGAGCTTCTGAATTGTGAACGGGGGTTTTGCAACACCTTCCGAATTGTAAACATGAGCCCACATAAAGGAGCTATTTACATCCTCTTTGCGAATCACAATGTAATGTAATGTAACAGTGGTTTGTGATCTCAGTTGTGGTTGCAAAGCTCAGCTTGGAACACCATAACAATACCAGGGAAAAAGAAGAAATCTTTCACCTCAGGTAGCTTAGGGTCAATTAACACCTATTTATTTCTCATTCAAGCAGCCGTTATACATCCCCAGATTAACAAGTTCACACATTTACATTTCCTTGAAGCAGTCAGCAGCATGGCTGCCCCTCCCTCTTAATCTCAGCACGGGAGACCCCTCCCTTCTGCCTGAGCTGAGCTATCTCACCTGCTGAACATTTGTCCTTTGGCCCCAAAGCTAAAATTATGGACAAATGCCGTCCGTGGAAACTTCCTTCACGGACAACGGACACAACAGTAAATTCACGGACTGTCCGTGAAATTTACGGAAGGTTGGTCACCCTAAGCCATGTAGTGTGGTGAGTGCAGGGCCGGCGCTGGGCATGGGCAGCGTGGGCAGCTGCCCAGGGCCTCGCACTCAGCCCACCAGCATGGGGCCACGCACTGGTGATGTGTCCTGTCGTTTCCCTGGCGATCCATTTCAAAGAAAGGTGTCACCTTTCTTTGAAATGGAGGGGCCCCCCTCCCCGGGTCTCTCAGGGATGGTATCTGGATACATAAGGGAGGGAGACGCTCCCTTCAATTGAAAGGAGACCCATTCACAGACACTGTGGGAGGCCCATTGTCCATCATTTTGGCGCCCCCATAGTTTTAACTTTTAGCCCACAAGCAATTCTCAAACCTATCGGACTGAAGGTGTGAGAAATTCTTGTGGGCTCAAAGTTAAAACTGTAGGGGGCGACAAAATGCTGGACAATAGGCCTCCCACAGTGTCTGTGAATGGTCTCCTTGCAAGGGGCCACTTATCTACATTATGTTATGTTATGTTAATTACTTTTGTAGCGCGCACAGCTGCCCCAGCAAAGGGGCGTCCTGGCGCCCAGGAAGGTAAACACAACATTACATATAGCTGCCGAATCAGAGGTGTTTATTAAAAAGTACTGTTTTTATCGCACGTCTAAACTGGAGAAGATCTTCCAGTACTCGAATTTCCACAGGAAGGGAGTTCCAGAGTTTTGCGGCTACCACTCGGAAGGAGCGGCCACCAGTCCTGCTCAGCAGAAAACGTGGGACCACAGACAAATTCTGACCCATCGATCTCAGGGGTCGGGAGGGGACATAAGGGGTCAGAAGATTCCCCAAAATGGGTGGGGCTGTACCTTTTAAAATTTTAAAAGCCAGGCAGAGCACCTTGAACTCAATCCTCCTGGCTACTGGAAGCCAGTGGAGCGCCTGCAATGTTCTTGAGACCGAACATCTCCTAGGCAGGCCAACTACCGCTCTTGCCGCGGCGTTTTGTACTCACTGCAGCCGTTTTAGTTCCGCCTGGTTGGTCCCTGCTAGCAGAGCACTAGCGTAGTCTAACCTGGATAGCACTGAGGCCTGGACCACGAGCTGTCTGGTGGGGGCATCAAAAAATTTCAATACCGGCCTGATGCCTCTAATGATACCAAAACAGGTAGCGGCTACCCTCTCAGTATGACACGTAAAGCTCAGGGAGGGGTCCAACCAGACTCCAAGGTTTTTCATCTCTGTAATAGGAGTTGGAATTATTCCAAGTTCAGAAGGCCACCAGCGATCATTCCACCATCCAGGTTGCTTACCAAACACCATAACCTCTGTTTTTGTAGTGTTCAATTGGAGACAGTTCTGATTCATCCAATTGGCTACCGCGCGAAGCCCCTCACAGAACTTGAGGGCCTCCCCTGCTGAGTCCTCACTTAACGTGACCGCCAGCTGTGTGTCATCCGCATAGGAGACCATTGTCAGGCCCCAGCGTTTGACTACATCAGCCAGCGGTCTAACGTAGATATTAAATAAAGTGGGGCTCATCGCTGATCCCTGTGGGACCCCCAAAGTGAGCGGGTAAGAGGTGGATTTCCCGGGAGGGATAGCAACCTGGAACGATCTGTTTGAAAGGAATGAGTGGAACCAGCAAAGAGCGGATCCCCTAACGCCCACTTCCTCCAACCGCCGTAACAGGATCCCGTGGGATACAGTATCGAACGCGGCACTCAAGTCTAACAGCAAGAGTGCCGCTGTTCGTCCACCATCCAACACGGAGCGCAGATGTTCGGTCATAAACAACAAGGCAGTCTCCGTGCTGTGACCTGTGCGGAATCCGTTTTGGGTGGGATCCAAGATATTAGCTTTGGCGAGATGATCAGCCAGGATCCCATTCACGTGGGCCTCGGTGACTTTGGCGGCCCACGGCAGCAGTGAGATGGGGCGATAATTCTCTGGTTTGACCGGATCTAAAGAAGGCTTTTTTAGGATAGGTGTTACTACCGCATGCTTCCACCTAGTGGGCACAATTCCAGAGGACAATGATAGATTGATAAGGGCTAACATAGGTGTGCGACATAAAGCCTGCATGTTTTTAAACTGGGCCGGCTTGAGCGGGTCCATTGGGGAGCCAGATTTAATTTTTTGGCTCAATAAATCAAACCCCTCATCAGAGAAGGGGGCCAGCAGGTCGAGCGTCACACCGTCATCCCTCGAACAGCCATCTAAGATCGGCTGTTGCATCCCCGTAGGAAAAGTGCGGTAGATTGCCTGAACCTTTTGAATAAAAAAGGCAGCTAAACTCTCGCAATGGGAGTCGGTACAAATTTCAGCAGCAGATGCCCTCTTCGTCATAAGGTCCTTTAGGACCTTAAAAATCAATTTAGAGGGGTTAGGGCTATTCCGAAACTCCTCTGCATAGAATGTGGCTCGGGCTCGGCAAATCGCTCTATGGTATGCCTTAGTTAAAGTAGTGTAGCAGATCTTAAGCTCGGGGTATATGTTTTCCTCCATTGCCTTTCTGCTTTTCTACAATCTCTCTTGAGAGACGCTAGAGTCTCATCATACCAAGGACTATGATTTTTCGTCCGACAGTTTGATCGAACCAGAGGAATTAGCAAGTCCAAGGCCAAGGAGATCCAGCTACAGAATAAGTCATAGCCAAAGTTGACCTCAGAGAAAGAAGGCAAAGGTGACTTTTCCAATAAAAGGTAGAAATCTTCCAACTTTAGTTTATACCACTGACGTTTAGGGATAGATTTATTCTGCGATATGAGCAGAGGGTCTGACATGGGGATGACAGCCTTCACCAACATATGGTCTGTCCAAATTAACTGGATTGGTTGGCTTATAGTTATGTCCTCTAAGTTAGAGAACAGAGGGTCCAATAAATGCCCACCCTGATGCGTGGGGGGCGATACCCTCTGCGAAAGCTGTAAGGCTTCCATATCAGCCAAGCAGCTACGAATAGAGGGTAAAAGTGTGCAATCAAAGTGCAGGTTGAGATCGCCTAGCACATTGAAATTAGCACAACCAAGAGCCTCAGAACTGATGACATCCGGGAGAGCGGCCCTAAAGGCGGCATCACAGCCCGGAGGCCGATATATCAAGACTCCTGTAAGGCAAAAGCAATGAGTAATGGAAATTCTGAACCGGGCACATTCACAACCTGAGATTTTCAATTCTTTCCATTCAAAAGAGAAGCGGCGTTTCAATGTCATAGCAATTCCACCCCCACGCGCTCCACGATTAAGAGTAACTATGGTATACTCAGGGGGAAGAGCAAGATTTTGTATTGCGGTATCCGCATCTTGTAGCCAAGTCTCGGTCATAAACAACACATCCGGAGAATCATTGGTAAGCAGGTCAAAGATCTCTGCATGGTGCTTGACCAAGGATCTAACATTCAGGTTGTAAATAGTAACTGTATTCACCCCAGACACGTGAGTCTGCCGAGATGAAACGTCAATGGACCGAGTGCAAGAAGGTGCCGGCATACCCCAACAACAACAGGTACAGTAATAAGGGCCACATAATGGCGCAACAGGCGGTAAAGGACAAATAGGAAGACAGTCACGAAAGGCTAACAACTCTGCACTACAGTACCTGATAGTAGAAGGCGCCATGGCAGGAGGACTATTGCGATAGAGTACTGCCGCACCCAGCACTTCCTTGGCGCTCACGGGCGCAGACGGGCAGACTCTGGCTTGACTCAGGCGAGAGTCAGGCGCTACCGCTGCGCGTCACCGCTGCGCGGGCATAGCGAGCATTAAATAGAGCCCCACCTGCACTGCGGAGCACTAGAACGCTCAGGCGGATGGCGCGCTAATGAGCAGCAGCCCCAATATGGCGGCCAGGCGCCGAAAGCGGCAATATTAAGTGAATAACTCCGCTCTACAAGCGGTGGGGGGCACAATTACGGTGCAGGTCAGAGGGCGCTAAAGTAATGGTAAAAACAGGGCAAATAACTGATATTGCCAAAATTAAATGAAAAACGATAAAAGTTTAAAATAAGCACAGCACAATTCGCCAAATGAAGCGCCAGCAGCAGCGCGCTATGTAAATCAGGTACAAACCCTTCCCAAGGCCGAGCAGCACACCGAGCTCGCCTTAAGTAGAGCCCCACCTGCACTGCGGAGCACTAGAACGCTCAGGCGGATGGCGCGCTAATGAGCAGCAGCCCCAATATGGCGGCCAGGCGCCGAAAGCGGCAATATTAAGTGAATAACTCCGCTCTACAAGCGGTGGGGGGCACAATTACGGTGCAGGTCAGAGGGCGCTAAAGTAATGGTAAAAACAGGGCAGATAACTGATATTGCCAAAATTAAATGAAAAACGATAAAAGTTTAAAATAAGCACAGCACAATTCGCCAAATGAAGCGCCAGCAGCAGCGCGCTATGTAAATCAGGTACAAACCCTTCCCAAGGGGCCTCACACATTTTCTTTTAGCCCAGGGCCTCGCAAATCCTAGAACCGGCCCTGGGTGAGTGAAGCAACAAGACTGTGTAGGGAGGAGATCTATGTCGGAAGTACGAATGCCATTAGGCCGAAGGCTTTATTAACTAATGCCTTAGTTCGAAGCAGGCATTATCACACCAGTTTCTCGAACGAATTTCATCTGCACGTCGTATGTAGAATATCCACGAATGCCCCGATCTCACTGATGTCTGCAGGTGTTGCGGCAGGTCTGGTTTGCGGGACCAACTCCAGGACACGTGGCAGTCCATGCCTCAGCCGCTGTGCGAGTCATGGAAGATGCTTGTCGCTCCTGCCTCATGGGTGCCACTGTGCCTCAAGGATGCCGCACTCAGAGTGTTTTGGGCAATAACACTAAACCTTTACCCTTAAACCCCATCATCCCGTTACCCCTAAACGCCTCCACACCCATGGCCCTAAAAACCACCCCCTTCCCTTAGCCCTGAAATCGCTCCTTCCCTTAGCCCTAAAACCACCCCTCTCCTTAACCTAAAACTGCCCCTTGCCTTAGCCTAAACCCACCCCTTCTCTTTAACCTAAAACCGCCCTTCCCTTAACCTAAAACAGCCCCTTTCCAAAGATCTAAACACACCCTTTGTTTAATCTAAACCCGCCCCTTACCTCAACGTAAAACTACCCCTCCCCTAACCTAAAACCACCCCTCCCTTTAATCTAAAACTGCCCCTCCCCTTAACCTAAAACCACCCCTTTCCCTTAGCCCTAAACCCGACCCTTCGTGTTAGTGAACGATTAGGCCAGCCGCGACTGGTAGTGGGAGTACCGGCCGGGCGGTGACATGGGGAGGGGGAGGGACAGGGTGGGGGGTAGTAATGTATGGATTACGGACTTTAAAAGGTAAGTAAACATAAAAATAAAATAAAACGAATTTCGTTGCACACACTGCATCACCAAATGCGATACAGTGTGTGCAACGAAATTCGTTTTTATTTATTTTTATGTTTACTTACCTTTTAAAGTCCGTAATCCATACATTACTACCCCCCACCCTGTCCCTCCCCCTCCCCACGTCACCGCCCGGCCAGTACTCCCACTACCGGCCGCGGCTGGATTAGGCATGAAGACAGGTGTACTAATGATGCCGCCGTGATGCCGCTTTCATTCTAAAGGCTTTTAAAAGAAAGCCTTTGTTAAAAAGGACATTTCCCGGGGAGGTTTGTGACTTTTAGTAATAAGAAGGTCACTAGTTGTACGATTTATTGGGTAGGATGTTGATGACATTCTTGTAATGTTTTTAAGCATGATCATTATGTTTGCCATGTCCAATCACTGTATGTTGTTATTTATATATACGTTTACAGGCCTGACTATACATAAATCTGGACATTTTGGACTTCCTCCTCCTTTGGGTGCACCATCTCGTTTGTTTTTCTTATATTTATATAGAGCATTACATATTAGTGGAGTTTATAATATTCAAGATTTATATATTTAAATTGTATACATATAAAGAAGAAAATCAATATCTTTGTATGCTTGTGGACAATATTAATGCCAACGATAATTTTTGTCTGATATTTTTGTACTTACCATTATAAGTATAGTAACACGATATTGTGATAAAGGATATTTTTGACACAATATTTTTGTTATGTTATGTTATGTTAGATGGAGTTTTGTAAAGCGCTCAGCTACTCAGACAGAGTGTCCCGGTGCTGACAGACCCAAAGAAAATAGCACAGAACAGGGACATAGGGGAATTATTGGCAGAACAGCCATGTCTTGAGTTCTTTTCTAAATGACATTAAGTTGTCCATCTTCCTTAACGTCACTGGAAGAGCGTTCCAAGCCTTAGGCGCCAGATGTTTAAAGGAACGGCCTCCGATCCAGGCCCGTCTAACGGCCGGAGTCATAGCTAACGCCCACGAAGCTGAGCGCAAGGCTCTGGCGGGGTGGTGGGAGCCAATCCTGCTCCTCAGATATCGAGCACCCTTGCCATGCAGTGCCTTGAAAGCGTTTGTAAGACTCTCAAAGACAATACGCTTTCGTATGGGCAACCAGTGAAGGGAATTCATGAGCCCGGTGGATGGGATCTCCGGCCAAGACCGAAAATTGCCCACGCCGCAGAGTTCTGCACCACCTGCAGGCGGGACAGAAGGTAGTCAGGGAGGCAAAGGTAGAGCACATTCGCATAATCCAGCCTGGACCCAACCAGAGCCTGGACAATCGTCCTCCTGTGAGAGATGGAAAGGAGTGGCAGGAATTTTTTCAACATTTTGAGCAAGCCAAAACATTGCCCGACTAGGCCCAGAATCTGAGGCTTAAAGGTGAGACCATTATCCATCTTTATTCCGAGATTTTTCGCAACTGAAGTGTCCGAGTCCGGAGGAAACATGTCAGCCGGCCACCATGATTTCCAGCCGGGGTCAGGATGACAGCCGAAAAACAGGACCTCTGATTTATCGGAATTAAACTTCAATTGGTTAAGTTGGAACCAGACAAAGACCGTATCCCGGCAGTTCTTAATCCGCTCTCCATCAAACTCCATGTTCTTATCACAGGTGAAAAGGAGCGGGGTGTCATCTGCATAAGAGACGATCTGGACGCCACAAGACTCTGCCAGCGCCGCCAGAGGGGCCATATAGATATTATACAAAGTGGGGCTCAGAATGGAACCCTGAGGAACCCCCACCTCCAAAGGCGGCACCACGGCTGAGTAGGGAGGGGCCCAGACTGTCTGTCGGCGGTCCGAAAGGAAGGACTTAAACCATCTGAACACCGTCCCCTCCACCCCAATCTCCGAGAGTCTTGCGAGGAGACGGCTGTGGGGGACGGTGTCAAACGCCGCCGAGAGGTCCAACATCACCAGCAATGCCTTTCCCCCACCATCAAGGACCTCCCTGACTGCCTCTGAGACCTCCAGCAATGCTGTTTCAGTGCTCATATTAGCCCTGAATCCCGACTGAGTTTGATGGAGGGCACCATGAGCCTCGACAAAGTCCGACAGGACAATTTGTACATGCTTTTCCGCGACCTTGGCCAGGACCGGGAGCAGAGAGATGGGCCGATAATTAGCATGGCTCTTAGGGTCCAGGGACGTTTTTTTTAATAGCGGTAGAACCAGTGCCTGTTTCCACGCCGACGGCACCACCCCTACCTGTAGAGAACAATTCAAAATAGGATTAATAATGGGGTTCAAGGCCTGGGCCATCTTAGCTAAAAACCTGGCGGGACAGGGGTCCAGCGGAGAACCAGATTTCATTTTGGACAAGAAATCCAGCGAAGTCCTAAGATCAATGGACGGAAACTCAGACAGTATGGGTCTATCCACTCCAATCAGGAAAAAGGGTGAAGCAGCGTTATTGGGCTCCCCTAATGAAACCGGCAGAAACGAGGATTGAATGCTGCGGATTTTCTTAGCGAAGAAGCCTGCTAATTCGAGGACCCATGGCTCAGAGAAAGAGCACTTGGTTGTCATTGAGGCCGGGGAAGTAAATTCCTTCACAATCGTGAAGATTTCTTTGCTAGTGTAGTCAGCCTCATCAATCCTCCTGGCGAAGTAAGCCTTCTTTTCCAGGTAGATTTCTTTGTGATAGGCCTTGGCGCACTGTCTATAAGCTACTTTGAGCGGCTCATCATAACTCGAACGCCATGCTCTTTCGGCCTTTTTGCCAACAATATTTTTTACCACAATATTGTGTCAGTGATCGAAAAATAGCCCAGACACTGATTGGTCAGAACAGCCCTTCGGGAACTTCCAGATTACCCTATATACCAGTCCAACCGTGACCACACATATTACAATACATACATGCAAATTTTTTAATTCCTAGGTACAGTCCTCCCACCATAGTTTGTAATCCTAAATATTTGGATCAGTCAATGTGTGTTCCTATCATTGCCTGTGATCAGAAATAAAAAATGATTCACTCACTAAAGTTATTGAGGAAGCAGAATTCAGTTTTGTAAATAGTAGTTTTGTTTAGGGCTAACAATTTGCACAATAATTTTACCCTGGAGTACTTCTGGCACATTTCTGTACCCATTAGGTCGAAGGAGAGGTTAGAATTCTCTAATTCAGTTGGTCACATAGCCTTTGACATCGACAATGTAACTGGTATCTTTGAGAGGTTGGTCAACTAGGCACTAGATGCTATGGAACAGTTCTGTGCTGGGTAACATGACTGTTATGTTATAGAGATCTGTACGGTTCTCTAATGATCCTGGATTTAGAAGGAGTAAACTGTGCTGTCCGAGAGAAGCCTAGATGAAAAACCAAGGACCTAATTTATGGGATTTTAGTCATAGGGCAGAGCAGCAAGGCACCTTGCGGCGCTGCCCTACGCCAAAGTAAAAGGGCAGGAATGCACCGTATTTAAGCAATATGGTGCATTCCTGACCTACCTCCCTGAGCTTGCGCCATTTCGGCAGCCTAGCGCCAATGGAGGTGCAAGGGTGCCTCCATTCCATGCAGGATTGTTTTTGAGCAGGAAGAGGAAATTCCATGAGTCGTTTTCCTCTTTCCATGTGGGCTGCCGAAAGAGGCACACATGGAAAGAGGAAAAAATGAGGAGAAATACGCATATTTCCCCTTGTTACATCTCACCTTGGGAGGCGTATGGATTTGGCACGTTCCCAGGTTTACATCACTTTGTAAATCTGGGCAGCGTCAAATTCCATGGGTGTTGCGTGGGAAAACCCACTGCAACGCCCATGGAACGCCTCCCTGGGGCAGTGTAAGGCAACGCAGTAATTTGCACTGCTCCGCCTTACTCATGATTTATGAGGCCACTTAAAGCCACACAGGGTGGCTTTGTGTGGCTTCATAAATTGAAATGAGAGCCTTGCGTCACCCATGTACCACTTTATGTGGTGCAAAAGTGATGCAGGGCTCCCCTAAATAAACCCCAAATTTTTCAGTTTCCTTCTGAATCCATAGACAGTAATTACATACAGTTTACTGTGCACTGAGATCCTCGAGGAACCAAGATTCACTGCAAATTTGTTACATGTATGGGACCATTTTATATATATTAAACTACCACTAGAAATGTATAACCGTTATCTTGAAGATAATAAATATATTTTGGTACACAATTCTGCATTATATATACTTCACTTTCAATAGTATTGTATTGCATGCTATACATATTTGGGGTTTACTACCATGCTTTGTATACTTATAACTATTAGCTGTGGAGTGAACACCTTTCATATATAATACCCTTCGACTACAGAACAGATTAACCACTTGGATGGTAGAAGTTCATTTAGGGACTTATCATCCTACACTGAGACATTTTTTTCATCCCACTGTTCTTTATACTGTAACAACATTGGGACAATTTGTGATGTCACCATATTGTAATTAGTCTCTCAGGCTCTTTACACCTACTTAGTTTATCAAAGTTTTTCCCTTTCCTAAACATAGAACATCAAAAATTGGTGGAACAAACAGCAGCTATGGTGAAACTTGTATTGCATTGAACTTTATTGTATTGTATCTTATTGTAGTGTAGTATTAATATAGCGCTTACTACCCCTGTGTGGAGAGCTGAAGTACTTGTCTACATGGCTAGAATACTATACCATGTAAGGTATAGCATTCTAGCTGAGAAAGTCACACTCAACGGAGCTGTGACTTTCTCAGCCCAGCAAAGTTCAGTTCAGGCAGCCAGGAGCCAGCGCTAAATGCGCTTGTGTGTCTCCTGGCTGCTTAAACTGAAAGTGAACAGTGTCTGTCAGGCTGACTTTTGTTCAGCCTGACAGACACTGTTCCTACGAGGAAAAAAGGGGCGGTGTGGGGCCCTTACGCCCAAATGTACCAGCCGCGCCTGCACCTACTGCACATTCGTTCAATTTTGTTTTGTACTTGGAAACATGTATCACCGAGATATGGGTTGATTTATTTTGGTGTTCTATCTGTTACGTCTGACAAAGATGTCTATTATATCTTTTTAGCCATGAAGAAGTCATGGGGAACTCCCCTTATGACGAAACACGTGTTGGCTGGTCATAAGGGGTTGAGACAGAGAAATGAAATGAATGAAATGAAAAGAAGATTTATAAAGCGCGGTGGTTACCCTAAGGCGTCCCAGCGCTACAGACACATGCAAGCTGATGGAAAGAGAAGATTAGTCAGGATGAGAGAACAGCAAAGTTTTTAACTGTTTGCGGAAACAGAGTAGATTAGATTCTGAGCGTAAATTGAGGGGGAGGGAATTCCAGAGTTTGGAAGCATTATAAGAAAAAGAGCGGCCTCCACTTCTGGATTTTTTGATCCTGGGGACTGTGACCAGTGAAGAGGAAGATGATCTGAGATGTCTTACAGGGTTGTAAGGGGTAATCAAAGGATGATTTATGAGAGGACCAGTTTTCCAGTAGGCTTGGTGGGAGATGCAGAGGGTCTTAAACTCGATTCTACGCCTTACTGGTAGCCAGTGTAAGGTCCTCAGACCGGCCTTTATTGAGAGACGCCGGGGGATTTGAAGGAGAGCCCGGGCCACAGCGTTCTGCACCACCTGAAGAATGTTAAGAGTGAGTTGGGGGGCACCTAGGTACAGGGCATTTCTGAAGTCCAGTCTGGATAGAATTAAACCCTGAACCATTATTTTTCGTGCTTCGAAAGGTAGTAAGGGAAGGATCTTCCGAATTAGCCTGAGAAGGCCAAAGCAGGCTGCCAAGAGTTTGGTGGCTTGGGCATTAAAGCTGAGGGTTTTATCGAGCCATATACCCAGACTCTTAATTTTTTCCCTGGGTAAGGGAGGTGTACCCAAAGAGGGGGGCCAGAGTGATTTGAGAGCTGATGGAGAGGGATTGCCTAAAAACATTAGCTCGGTTTTGTCACCGTTCAATTTCAGGTATGATTGGGTCATCCAGTTTGAAACTTCTTCCAAGCAGGTCCTATGGTTGTCCGGGTTTGTGTCAAGTTGGTTGAGGGAGACCACCAGATGGGTGTCGTCCGCGTCTGTTATGATTTTAATACCAAATGGACGAACTACCTCAGCTAGTGGCCCCATGTAGACATTAAACAATGTGGGGCTCAAGGATGAGCCCTGAGGGACACCGCAAGGAAGAGATTTGCTTGGAGAGATGGAAGAACCCTCGAACACCTGAAAGGAACGGTCAGTGAGGAACGATTCGAGCCAAGAGATGGCCGTGCCCGAAATCCCAATGTCAGAAAGCCGTGAAAGAAGTGTGCTATGATTGACAGTGTCGAAAGCGGCACTGAGGTCCAGGAGGATTATGGCCGCTGATCCTCCCTGGTCCAAGATCTTTCGTGCCTCCTCCGTCACTGCCAATAGCGCAGTTTCTGTTCCATGCCTGGGACGAAAGCCAGTTTGGGAGACATCGAGTAGATGGTTGGATTCGATGAAATCTACCAAAGTGGCATTGGCTAATTTTTCCAGTACTTTGCTCATCCAAGGGAGCAAAGAGATGGGCCTGTAATTTTTTAACTCGGACTGGTCGAGATTTGTTTTTTTTAAGAGAACCATTGTGCTTTTACTTTGTACAATAATTACGGGATATTTTGACGTGTGCTTAGGTATTGATTGTTCCTCCCATGTGGACTCTTGGGGTCTTCTGCTCTGGGGCTCTGGTAGCAGACTCTGTGACAGAGGCTTGTGATTGTACTTGAGCTATCAGCTCCCCGTCTGCCTAAGTGCTTACAGGGGGCTAGTATAGGCTTACGAACCAGGGCTTTCCTCCACCCTTCTCATCAGGGTGAGGAGCAAATGCCGGATTCCCACCTTTACTTTCTCTCACTCATGTGGGCTGTTTGGTGTATCAAGGGAAGACTCCCTTTCTACCTGTTCCCCGACTTTGAGGCTAACAGCAGCAGACTGTTTCCTGCCCTCAAATCCATTCACTGCTTGCTAGTTTGTGCAATTATCGGGGTCTCCAGCCTTCCCCATGCCCCCAATGATGTGGAAGTGCAAAACATAAAACACTCTTCCCTTCCCAGGGACTAAATCCCCTCTCATTACTCAGTTATGGTTTGAGTGTCCCTCAGTTTGACACTGGAAGGGCTCTCCGTCCCTGCGTGTATTTTAGTTTACTGGAAGGGTGTGCTTGAATAGCCTGTTATCATATGTTATATATATTTATATCGCGTGCAGATACTCGACAGAGTGCCCCGGCGCATACTTGGGAATAAGAGACATAAACCAGGGCAACTGCTAGAAGAGAAGCGTTTTTAACTCTCCTCACTTTCCATGGCGTATTCATCCTCCTAGCCTCTAGATCAAGGTATGAGTAGGGGTGGGCAGAACTCTGTAGAATGTCATGGAGTTTTTATGTAACTCTGCGGAATTCCATTGAGTAAAACTCAGTGAGTTCCACCCAGCCCTACTCGGGAGGTTAATGAGAACTCACCCCCAGTTTCTTGAAATCAGGGGCTTTTATACACATTTCAAATATATTATTTAACAAAACAGCACATTTAGCGGAGTATGATCATGATTAGACCATGTTGGCAAATCAAAAACAATTTTGTAAGTTTGAAAGGCTCTTAACACTAACCCATTTCTTAAGGTAAGATAAATATTCCCCTTGCTTCCTCACCAACTGCACTCCAGAGATGTACAACTCAATATGAAACATTTATAAACCATAGCCCATAGAATTATGTTCTTCTACACGTTGACATAGGAATGTCCAATGGACGCCCTTCAAAAAGATATCAGGTACACAATGGAAAGTTTCATTCACATCAGATGCTTTCTATTTGTTTTATTACTACAATATACTTAAGTCATTGCATTCCATGTTCCGCGCAAAGGGGCCGATTATGATGGAGGATTTTCCGCATCCTCCGGGCTCTGCGGACCCACCAAAGACCCACCGCCACATTAGGATGGCTGGTGGGTCCTGGTTTCCGTCCGCAGCTTTTCCGCCGCGGTTAGCTTACAACCGCGGCGGAAAAGCTCTAATATGGTGACGGTGTCTCTCAGACACCGTCCGCCATATTAGGAAGGGCTTTAAAAAATGCTTTTCCGCGGTGGTTTTTCCATCGTGGAAAAGCATGTGTAACTTCACTGCGGGGGCCCGTTGCGGGCCGCCTGGGTGAAGGGTGGGTGGGGGGTGCACGGTGCCTGCCGCTTTCTGCATACAAATGCAATGTATGCATTTTTACCATTGCGGCGGGTGCAGCTTGAAGCCGCACCCGCCGCGATGGTAAAAATAGAGGATGTGACCGTCAGGGTGGCGGTCACATCCTAATTGCACAGGAGGGAACTCCGCAGGGCATGCGGAGGTTCCCTCCTACTCTATGATGGCGGACAGACTCAGGTCCGTCCGCCATCATAATCGGCCCCATAGTGTGGGGAGAGAAGACTTGCAGTGGGCCACTGCTTGGGAGGGGGAATGAGCAGGAGTAAGATGAGCAGAACTCCAGAAACTGTATCCAATTTAATTAAATGGCTTCTCACATTAAAATTGTTGCATAGCTATACTACATTATTTTTCACACTTCTAAATAAAATAATCTAATTTCAAGTGTGAAATCATTAATTCATCGGTTATGGTCATATGCATCATTAAAATTGCTAATGTGCACAAATAACTTGTCACCCAATATGGCACGTCTGAAAATGTCTTTAACAGTATTATGTAGCTTGCTGGGACCTGCAGTGGTGGGCTAATTTAACATGCCCCATTGGCCAGTGGCATGTGGCAGATCCCTTCACTTATTCAGGGTCTGTTCAGTTGGTGATGGTTGATTTATTTGCTGTGAATTGGTACTGAGTGATGGACATGTCCCCTAGGAGTTTTAGCCTATGTGAATGGAAGAGTGTCAAGTAGTAAAAGGGAACTATAATGCAGCATGTATGATCTGCAATCAACTGCCCCAACCTGAGTGTTATGATACAATTATTAGTGTGAATTATATTGTATTTGTATTGTAGATGCCTTTATATAGCACCTATTACTCCATACAAGTGGTTGTAGTGCTTCACACACGCAGTATGCTGATCTGGATCCCAGGATTAGTAGTTTTTGTTGCTTTTTCTGATTAGTCTTGCACTCTCAAGAAAACAATACCATGCATTTACAGCTTCTGTGAGCTAGATTAAATTAATTAGAGTTAGCTATGATGAATTCATGCATTGGTTGACAGTTTTTATGGATAAGCTACACAAGATTCGGAATTGTTAGAATGCATGGGTATGTAGAATGCAGGGGTATGTAGAATGCAGGGGTATGTAGAATGCAGGGGTATGTAGAATGCAGGGGTATGACTTTTCAAGCAGAGGTTGTGATCTTTGAAATGAGGTGTTGGTAGTTTGCACATGCACAATAATAGGGGTTAAGGCAAAACATACATGTGACTTAGAGTGGGGAGTGCACAGCGAGAGGAGGCTTGGAGAGGCTGGAATGGAAGGAGAGATTCATTCTAAAGATAAAGAAGAGTTGGCAATCATGCGTTTTAAGTCAAGGTCAGTTTTCATTAAGGTCTTTGGGAATATTGTGGAGGGTTTTATGAGATAGCATGCAAAACTGTAGAAGGAAACAACATTATTGCATGTGCTACAATACTGCTGCTCGACATGAGATCCTAAGCATGCACACACCACCATCACCAACTTTCTGAATACAATTTAAAAATATGATTTCGTTGTCTCTTAAATCCGATGGAAAGAAAACGAAAATAGGAATGTTGTATTTTAGATGTGTGGACTTGAGATGGTTTTCCCCGATACCTCTAATGATAAGGGCTGGATTAGGAGAACAAAGGTTGTTTTAGTTAGTTAGTGTAAAGGAATGCTTCTCAGGGCACCCACAACATAATCACAATAACATGTGAGATTTTGCATCTGGTGGTCATTCAGCCTTCCTGTAGCAGCAATCAGACACACTAAAAGAAGGGCCCTGCCCAGAGGCTTTCTCACCTGAGCAATAGACACTGCAGCAGTCTCACCCAGGTCTACCACACCTGCAATGCTCAAGAAACACTAGTAACCAGCAACTCCTTTCCAACAAGGCCCACATTGAATTTCTAAGAAAGCCCTATCTCCATTGTTCCTTACTTAAGTGTCTGCTTTCCACCATCAAACCATAGGAATTCAGGCAGTACCTTTCCCCTGTTAGGGGTAATAATGATCCCCACCAGTGTCCCCACCCCAGCCCTTGCTCCTTTCTTTCAGAGAGAAATGCCTCACAATGGACACTGTGCTTTGTACACAGGCTGCTTCCAAAGCAATGTCCTGTTATAGCTGCTTCAAGTAGAGAACTTTATCAAACGTTAAGCTGCAGTGCCTAGAAGGAAACATTTTCTTCAAGGACAACATCTTAAAATGATATACAGAGCTGCCAAGCAAGAACAATCAGATGAGGTAAACTTCAACTACAGAAGCTCACACCTCCCCATGTCCTGGAGGTGAGGCTGCAGCCACATTCCTGGGACAGAGGGATGTATGACGTTACAACGCACACTTTTACAACGCATACCTTTACAACGCATTTTTACAACGCAACATCCATTACAACGCATTCCATTACAACGCATGCCATTACAACGAAATTTTAAAAACTACATTTACAACGCATTCCATTACAACGCATAATACCTTTACAACGCATACCATTACAACGCATAACATTACATTGCATGTTTGGTAAGTATTGGATCGTGTAGGGGTAAAAATTACTATTGTAACTCCAGGGGGTGCAACAGTAGGGTAAGTGTTGGATAGTGTAGGGGTAAAAATTACTATTCTAACTCCAGGGGGTGCAACAGTAGGGTAAGTGTTGGCTAGTGTAGGGGTAAAAATTACTATTCTAACTCCAGGGGGTGCAACAGTAGGGTAAGTGTTGGATGGTAATGTTATGCATTGTAATGGTATGCATTGTAATGACTGCGTTGTAATGACATGCGTTGTAGTGGTGTGCGTTGTAGTGTCTTGAGTTGTAATGGTTGCGTTGTAATTGCATGCGTTGTAATGGATGTTGTGTTGTAAAAGTTTCGTTGTAATGGTCGTGCGTTGTAAAAGTTGCGTTGTAAAGGTTGTTTCCCGCACAGAGCGGGATTGTTGAGCTACTGAGTGGACAAGGCCAAAGGGACTGAAACCAGGTGGTACTGGAGTCTGTATTCTGCTTATGAGCCCAGTGCCTAGAAAAGGTATTATGAAGAGTTCTGTGGTTTGTATCAGAGTGTGCTATCCTTATGGAATCAATTCAGTGTTTTTGAACAGTGTGCAAATTGTGGGTCCTGTGACAGCAGGCATGGCGAGTAAAGCTGGGTGTGCAAGGTGCAAGTAAGACATTGGCTGTAGAGAAACCAACAATACCCTGATAGGCATATGATATGCCTCACAATTGCTCGTATTGCAGGGGCGGGATCAGTCCCATGTCAGACCTAGCCAAGCTCTACTGGTCTCTGATGGAAACCAGTTTGTTATTTGAAGATTTGGAGGTTTCATTCACTGTCAGGCTGTGCTTATGATGTGGTATTGCATGCCCCAGCCCTACCAAGGCCCACATTGGTCATTCAACAACACATAAACATACTTAAATCTGTCGAAAACTATCAGACCAAAAGAGGGGTCTATGTAGTCTGAAAAAATATGATCAGGTTTCAGGCAAATATGCCCATTTGCCCATTTAAAAAAAAATATCCTTTACAATAACATAGTTTTGCTATGTAGTGTAATATTTTAACCAAAATATCTTTGAGATCTTTTTGTTTCATGACATACAATAACACCTGTGCCATTGAAAATGCATGTTTTCATTTGCTAATAACTTCTACAAAGCAGCACAAAATATTTGACAATAAAAGTTCATCCTCGTTGGGTTCCTCAGGACAAGTTTCATGCAATATCATCAAGTGAGGTCCAAAAAGAAGTGAGGGGGGCACATAAGGAGCATTCTCCTTTACTTCTCATGCAATTGTTTGCTCCTTGATGCAGAAACAAATGGTTGAACTAGTTTACACCAAACTTATCATCACAGTAGAAATTTTAATTTTGAGGTAATTGAGTTGTTGATTCAGCAAGTTCCACAAACAAGGTTTCGAGACGAGCAGTAGACTCAAAAACAAAAAAAATAAAACATATCTCATTGGATCAAGGAGATATCTCTACCGTCGTCCATTTCAGGTCCACAAGCTCATACCTGGTCAATGAACCAGGAACGCTGTGGCTGGCTGGTTGCAATTTGGAGTAAATTGTTTTGCGTGTCATTAAAGGAGGCAGAGACTTGGTGAGGCAAATGGAGTCAATAGATCTTACATCATGCTGTTCCTTAAAAAAGGATGGATAGCCTCACCCGCTACCAATGGCATGCTCCATCATTGGGTTCCTCCTCACTGCAGCTTGTTTGCTGGTACATGGGGGCTTCCCTGGAGCCTCTTTGTCAGTTATTCTTTCCACTCAACTCATGAAAGGAGCATCTTTCAGTCACTGAGTGAAATTTGAGAAAGTGGTTATTTCCCTCGGAAAAACTGGACCTAGAATATCAAATGTTTAGAGGATGAAAACCTACTTAGGTATGAAAATATGTTTATGCATGAAAAGTACAAAGCTGACTCACATTGGTTGGTGTTTAACATTTGTGTTCTACATATATACACTCAGTTCTTATTTGCCCAAGTTTCATCTGCCTATCTTCCTCGTTTGAGTGTTTCGCTATCCTGTCAATACCAAAACTATGTGTTGTGCCACATTTCTGCATCAATGTAATTTGAAATATATTTCCATTGGAATGGGGTCATCTAGGTTTCTGATGGCTTTTTAATGCACCATCATTCCTTTCTTCACTGGAAATGTGGTGCTCCTTATGTCATGCTTTTCACAGAGACATTCGATGACACAAATAACTAAACCAGAATTACAATTGATCACTTTTTTGATTCTCTTTTCTTCTTTCATTTATGAAACTTGGCATGTTTTCTTACTATTAACACATTTACTGGTTTTACAGTTGGATCATTAAAAAACCTTGTTTTACAACTGCTGTGGACTAACCCATCATGTAGATAGGACGAGCTCCTTTAAGTAATTGGTGGGTTTTTGCCTAGTAAACCACCAATCGCAGGATCCAGTTACAATATTTCCCAGTGTTTTTTATATATCTTTCTGAGTTGATGGATGTCACCACTACATTGAGTAATTAATTGAGCTGGTGTAATTTACTTGGATTAATTTACCTGTTATGTTTGAAAGGATGATTCATTTTATGATATAAGTCCTAATCTTTGTATGGCCTCTCTTAGAATCTTTTCTGGGTTCTTTCTGGCTATAAATATTTCTAGGATGTGTGCTGTGTCTTTTCTGTTTCCTTGGTACTGCACTTCCACTTTGCTTTCAACAGTTCCTCATAAGGAAGAAGTTTACTTCTACCATGTAGGATACTATCTCTTGAAATGTGTTTCTATGTAGATTGGTCCTAATTTCTGTCTTTAGATCATGAAAATAAATTAAGCTGGCACAGTCCTGTGAAATGTAGATTTAACTTGTCCTCACCTAGGCTCTAATTAACTTCTGTGCATGATCTTGTTTTGTAGTGTAGTTCCTATCTTCCCAATAGGCTCTGCGCATTGGAATAATACCTACAGCAGTAAAGGCCTAGGCCAGACGTTAACTAGGTCTACTACTGTCGATACTAGACTTAAAGTTTTGGGTTTGCCAGCGTAGCTCAGAGTTCGCTAGAAACTTTCTCGAATGTTCAAGGAGGAATTAACTTCCCTGATTAGACAAGAAGGGATTTAGTTTCTGACAACCATAGAACATGACAACTTTGCTCTCCCCTAATCAAGAGTCAATCTCGAGAGTCGTGTGAACAAAAGGCAAATTATTTTACTCAGTCAGTACGTGCATTCTTAGTCTCATCAGAATGTAGAGAAAAGGAAGAGACGGGCGTGTTCAATAAAAGATGTTATTTATTGATCAGTCTCTTTTCTCATACAAGAGAAATGGATCGATATTATGGCAATACTTATAGTTAAGTAAAGTGCATACATTAAAAGCAATAGTATAAAATAATACTGTAAAAACATTGATATGGTTTCTAAGCCATAAGATGTTTAAAATGAATAAAATATATTTACATACACATATACATTTGACTAAACGTACTCAACTGGTGTTTCTAGATACACCTACCCCGTGTACCTGACCTAAGTCTAATACGTGGGCGGGAATAGAAAGTTACAGTTTAAGTTAAGTTTGTTTTTGCCAAGTGAATAACTAAAGAATTCTCTGTGAGGGGTTATTCAGTTCTGTACCTGGAATTTAGGATGAATGAGGAATGGTATCTCTCTCTCTGGTCTCGATATTCCAGGCTGCCTGCGAGGGCTACCCAGAAACGCCGGTGCTGGATTCTCGGCAGGAGAAAGCAGCGCGTCTCTCAGCGCGTCAGGAAGGCGGGGCTGCTGCCAGCGGGGTCTGCTCTGCTCTCGGCTTCGGCAAGTATGGCTGCTCCGTCTCGTCACCATGCGTGTGTTTGCATATGGCAAGATCGGTAATATTTATACCTTTAAGGTGCCGAGATTGACGTAAGGATGGACATAGATACGTCAATAAAGATGTCATACGATTTGCTCGTTAGCACATTCTTTTACTAAAGTTCTCGGTGAAATCAAAACAATGGCCGCAGGGTTTTGCCCAGGTTGTCATAGGTTTGATTTGTTATGAGAACTCCGTATGCCTTATCAGGGGCTGGAGGAATATCGCTTGTCTAATTAGATCGCAAGCGTTATGACCTAATCAGATAACACGTTCCTGTGCCGTAGTGTGACTGCGTCAGATAACGGTATCTGCATCATGTGGGTTTTCTGCCTCATGGGCTGACTGCTAGTTAACTTGTTGGTTTGTTTAACTAGAATAGGGTCAGGAATAGGGGGATCGATTCAGAACCTATAGGAATACATGACAGTTTGCCCTTTCATACCATATAATTCATCAATGTAAGAGAGCCACAATACAATTTGTCTTATGTGTCCTTCGTAACGTTATATTCAAAGCACCTACTTCTCCAATAAGCCCATAAAACATTGGAATAAGTATGGGGCAAAGTTGGCTCTGGTGGCAGTACAACAACGTTTTGTGAGCTGCTCACCATTAAAAAAGAAATATTACTGAGACGGAAATCAGTCATCCTGATCATTATTGCAGTATCTCCCCCCACCTTTAATTATCTCCCTCTCAAGAAGTATCTACAAACACTCACACACCAGAATGGCCAATACATGCATTCAATTAGCTCCCATCTAAACCAATTAAGAATTATTAAAATTCCCAAAGTTAGTATGAATTTTTGTTATAAAGTGTGCTGTGTTGCTGATATATGATGAGAGTCTCAATACAAATTGAAATAGAATATGATCAACATATATTCAGATGTTGTTTTAAAAAGGCTGTTAATATAGAATAAAATATGTCTTCCTCGAGGGCTCTTTTCTCTTTTTGTGAATTTTTGGGAGCAAAAAAGAAATATAGGTTAATTCGGTGTTCATTTCACACAAACTGAGGCTCCTCCTCACTAATTGTCAATCTATATTTCCACTCCATCAATCTGTCCCTATATATCTGAACCTCATGTTTATTCTTCTTTTCATATATTTTCTCATAACATTTTGAATTTATAATGTTTTGCTTACATCTCCCTCTCCTACAGGATAACATTTTCCCTTTGTCAGAGGGTTTTATGTTGATGTTTTGTTCTTTGTAAATCTTGAGCATTTTTTGTGCTGGAGACCAATTATCAATTTTTACTGGAATGCTTCTGCTCGAGCAACTGTAAATCTTTGTCTACTAAGTCATAGAACACATTAGTCTTGATTAGGGTGTCAGGCATGAATTTGTTTCCTTTTTGTTTTCACCCTCAATGTTTCTAGTAATCCGTACAACATGATGCAACATGATACATGATTCTTCCTCTGTTACATTACGCTCTATGTCATATAAAATATATAATATAAAATATATATTACATCAATATCTTTTACCGTAAGTTGGTTCTTCACGTTTGAAATAAGGATACCTTGTTTTCTATCCTTTTTTAGGTCGAGCCTACAGCGCTTGCGCTGTCAGGCGATCTGTTGTTAGTACTTTGTGGGGGCCTGACTCCTCCCAGGCTTTGGATAGGCTTTGGTCTAAGTCCTTTAAAAATCGTGGCCTGCAAATGGCTACTGGTGGGTGGATGTCCCACCTTTTCTGGCAAGTATACTCTCACAGAGTATTGCCATGATAGCGAACAGGGACGCGCATGCTGCTTGCCTTTATCTTCATGTTTATCCGGCCGGCAGTCTTTCCCTCTGTCTGTTGGTGACCTGGTGCCCGTGATCCATGTGCATCCAAGATCGGACGGATAGGGACCAGGTTTACAATGTTAGGCCAAAGTTTGCACTTATGCGCGGTCTCAGACCGGGCTCCTGCCTCCTAGACGCCAGCAGCACGCTCGCCTCCACGCCGCTGCTGGCCACCTTAAACCTTTATGCTGACACAAAGGAGCCTGGCCGCGAATCCCAGGCAGCGCGCTCCGCACACGCCGCTTCCCACTCCTCCTGAGCTCACATATCTTCCATGCCAGCATCGAGCTCGCCCCACGCCTCTGCTGGCCGACTTAAGCATCACTCCTCTCTCCCGACCCCTTCATAACTCGGGACTGATGGGCTGTGGGCAACGCACTCGGACCATACCATTTGCCCGCCTCAACACCTTTGCCTCTGTATCACAAGCAACGTGCTCAGCCCACGTTCTGCTGGTCTCACTCTCAAAGCAAGTCAAGTTTCAACTTTTCCCTAAAGGGTGTCAGTAGCTTTTCAATAACCAACTCTCTACAAGGGATCATCTCTCCCAACATGCTGCCAACTTTTTCTCCTTGGAAGTTACATGAGAAAATACAAAAGACAACAGAATTGGGGGTGCTTTTATTTATTTATTTTCACAGTTTTCCACAATGATTTTTGCGGTGGAGAACTGTGACACAATGTTAGACCTAGGGGTCTCTAGTTGGCAATGGTTATCACCTTTGTCCAAATAGGGACCCTTACTTCTAAGTCAGGGCAAGGGGATTACTCTCCTTAATAACCCCTGCTCACCCCCTTGGTAGCTTGGCACGAGCAGACAGGCTTATCTCAGAGGCAGCGTGTTAAGCATTTGTGAATATACACAGTAATACAGTGATAACACTACAGATGGACACAACACAGGTTTTATAAAAATAGGTATTCTTTATACAGACTTAAACACAAGACCACAAACGACCAAAATCCACAATACTATACTAAAGGTTACTTAAAAGATGATAAAAGTCTCTTAATTACAGCTGACGAGGTATCTAGAAAGTAACTCCCTTCTGGATCCCTCCCAGACTGGTTTTAGAGCCAATAACAGCACCGAGGCAACGCTGCTGGCAGTGTCGGACAGTATCAGATCCTCCACCGACCAAGGTGGAGCGGTGGCGCTGATACTGCTTGACCTGTCAGCGGCGTTTGACACGGTATCCCACAACTGTCTGCTGAACATACTTAGGAGCAAGGGAGTTCAATCCACGGCATTGAACTGGCTAAACTCTTTCCTGAGCAACCGCACCCAGGCAGTACATATGGGTCAGTTCCACTCAAAGCCCAACCCCATCGGCTGCGGGGTCCCCCAGGGCGCCTCACTGAGCCCCACTCTTTTCAATGTCTATATTTCATCTCTTGCTGACATTGGAAGGAAGTGGGGCGTCGGCATCTGCTCCTATGCGGATGATACGCAGCTGATGGTGGCCATGGATGAGGGGCCCGAGGTAACCAAAACCAAGCTACATGACTGCCTCTCCGAAATGGCCCAATGGATGTATGATCACTGTCTAAAGTTGAATGCAGGCAAATCGGAGATTCTTCTATTCGGTGGTGCCAAACGTGTGTGGGATGCCACATGGTGGCCACCTTCACTGGGATTGGCCCCCACTCCAAAACAACATGCCAGGAACCTGGGAATCATTATGGACGATGCCTTGTCCATGAAGGATCACGTCCGATCCCTTTGTGGCAAGGGCTTCGCCATATTAAAACTTCTCGCCAGGATATTTCCCTGGATACCCCTGGATTGCAGACGCTCAGTCACACAGGCCCTATTGGTCAGTCGCCTGGACTATGGCAATGCGCTGTTTGTAGGGATGAACGAACATCTATTCTCCCGCTTACAAGTTTTGCAAAATCTGGCGGCCAAACTTATCTACAACAAAGGTAACCGAGACTCAACATCAGAATGCTTGAAGAAACTGCACTAGCTCCCGATGCACCAGAGAGCTGCCTTCAAATTGCTCAGCCATACACATAGGGCTTTACACAAGACTGGCCCCCCAATCCTCCAAGGGAGGATTGAATTTTATGTGCCCAATAGGAACCTACGCTCATGTCAATCCGCTTTGGCTAAAACCAAACGTATCTACAAAGTTAGAACAGGTGGCCGCTCCTTTTCCTATCTGGCAGCCAAAAAGTGGAATGAGCTCCCTACTGACCTAAGACACACCACTAATTATCTCCAGTTTCGCAAAAAGTTGAAAACCCACCTCTTCTCTAATCTTTAATATCTCAGCATACGCCATCAGTGGCCCTCATTTGGTATAAAGCGCCTTGATATCCCAAGGGATGAGTGTCGCGGTCTACAAAAACCGCAAATAATAAATAATTCAAGTTGATGGTAAATGCGTCAAAGTTCTCAACAAAGTTCTTGGATGCGGCATGCAAAGTAAACAAAAGGCTCGCAGAAGGGGAGATGCGTCGGTTCTGTGACCCGGGGGAACGGTTGCGTCCTTCCTCAATGCTTGCGCAGAGTAGGGACACGACAGGCCCTGCGATGCGCTTCTCCGGTGATGCGATGACAGCTCTCTCGATGCGTCGCGCTTCTCCGGCGATGCGACAGCAGACAGCTTCGATGAACACACACTTCCTGGGAGATGCGACAAACTCTCGCTTCTCCGGCGTTGCGATGATTTCAGCTGCGGTGGCGACATGCTTCTCTCGATGCGTCGCACTTCCAGCTCCCAGCGGCACGCAAGTGACTGGAGTCAGAATTCCCAGCAAGGAAATTCAGGAGGGAGCTGGAGGTGAAGTCTTTTGGCCCTGAGACTTCAGCAGGAGGCAAGCACAGTTCAAGCCCTTGGAGAATATTCTGTAGATGAAAGTCCTTACAAAGTTCCTTCTCCTTTCCCTTGCCAATGAAGTAACCACTGCAGGCCAACCCAGCAAACAGCACACTGGCAGAGGGGCAGTCCAAACTCCTGCAGCTTCCTTGGTTCTTCTCCTTGGCAGAAAGGTTTCTTGTTCCAGAAGTGATCTAAAGTCTGTGGGACTGGGTCCCAATATTTATACCAAAAAATCCTTTGTTCTCTGAAGGCAGAGAGGCCTCTGTCTAGTTTAAACCAGTTCCTGAGCACTGTGTTTACATGACTCTTCTCTTCCTTTCACTGTGCAGGGCAGAAACATCAGACGCCCCACAGGAGGTGGAGCCAGCACAGGGGAGGAAAGATGCAGCTCTGGAGTACTGTGTTGACAGGGTTCCCCTTCTCCTTTCACTGTGCAGGGCAGAGACATCAGACAAGCCACAGGGGATGGAGCCAGCATTGTGGAGGGAAGGCCCAGCCCTATTCAGGTCCCAGGTGCACTCTCCCCTTTCCATCAGGGTGTAAATCTCCCTAATCACCACTGGGCTGTCCCAGACTGTCTCCTGGAATTTCCCCAGCCCTGTCACACACAAACCCAGACAAGGAATACACAAGTCAGCAGAGGCGGGCTCAAATGGTTAGGCAAGCAAATACCTACTTTCTAAAAGTGGTATTTGCAAACACAGAACATTAAAATAAACTTTACTAAAAGATGTATTTTATTATTCTGAGTTCAGGCATACTAAACTCGAATTTCTACCATGTTCCCCGAGTCAGTTAGGATTGTAGGGATGTAACAATCTTCACTGCCCATTCTAATCTATGAGAACAGGTAGCCTTCAATAGTGAAAAACGAAAAATGGCTGTGATTCACTATTAGAACATGCTACACACATCAGAGCATGTCCTACCTTATACATACAATGCACCCTGCCCTCGGGCCTACCATAGGGGTGTCTAATATGAAGCAAAGGGAGGGGTTTAGGGACTGGCAAGTGGGTGCACTTGGCCAAGTCGACATGGTAGTCACTGACTACACACAGGCCTTGCAATGGCAGGTCTGAGACACACTTTACAAGCTGCTTCTGTGGATGGCACAACCAGTGCTGCAAGCCCACCAGCAGCATTTGTTCTACAAGCCCTGGGCACACCTGGTGCACTGTACTAGGGGCTGACAGTAGATCAAATAAGCCAATCATGGAATCCAATCAGTATATCAATTTAACATAGGGAGCACTTGAACTGTGGCAGTGATTAGCAGTGGCACAGGGCCCAAAACATACAACCAGCAGAAATATGTCAAAACAGAGGAGGCAATCCATAAAAAAAGGAAGGGAGACTCACGTCAATGATGTCAGGTCTAACACACAACAATATACACTGCTCGTAGCACGCTACCCTGTAATGACATCTGTTTATGCCTACATGTGAAACACTCATGTACATTTTATTTACTGTACGCGTCCTGGTTACTTCTCCTACGTGTAACTGATTTACAAATGCGCTTTGATTGATTGCAACCAATACTTAGAGTAGTAAAATAGAATATTCCTTGGTCCACAGATGGAATGATTTTTAAAATCATTTCTCTCCTTTCTTGGAGTAAGTCTTAACGTGTTGATAATGTGATGGATTTTACTGGTGATTTATGTTTTCTTTTTTTAAAAACCAAATACAGATGGTATGATGAAGATAAAGTCTGAAAGTGTTTGAAGACTGATAATTCCACTTTGAAAACTGCCACATTAGTTATGACTTTTAGGGGCCGATTCCGATTCATTTTGGAAGTCGGCCCGACCGACTCGTATCCGGAACGGAGTCCGACCAACACCTACCAGCACGGTACGACCTGCGCAGTACGATGCAAAGCCCGTCATCTACGACCGAGCTGTACGGAAAACAAGCCGTACGACCGAGCCGTACAAAAATCAGCCATCCGGGAAGAAAAAGGACACGAGCCGCACCGACCGGACCGAACCTGGAATGAACCCGACCGATACGTACCTGCGTCATCTGAGGCGCACAGTATGATGCCAAACACATGAAATCCGACCGATTCGCACGGAGCACCAGCCGCACGACTAAGACGGACCGAAAAAGTACCTGAAGTGAGAGAGACCACCGTGATCGACTGGCATGCAACACAGAAAACAAACAACGTGAAAGACACGGAGCAGCCCGTACAAGCCAACATGAGCGTCCGACTTGGTCAGAAGAACGTCTCCTACATGCCCACCAACAACAATGTCAAAAACACAAAAAAAGGACCAGTCAAGCAATGACAAAGTCAATAAATACAAAAAAATATATAAAAAAAACAAGACACACCCACAACTCCACCTATAAAAATACACTACCATGAGCCTTTTCAAATACAACAGAGCAGCCAGAACAGAACTACTTGAGACACCAACCACAGCCACACACACACAACTCACCCATCACATAACCCACACACCATCAGCACCCCTCCAAAAGCTCTCACACATACACCTACCAAAACATACACCCACCCACCCTCACTTGCACCCACACACCCACCCACCTCACTCCTCACCACCACCCATCACCATGCCCCCTATGAAGAATCCACAGTTCACAGACACAGAGTTAGAAATATTGGTAGATGAGATCCTCAGAGTGGAGCCACATTTGTTTGGCGCATTGTTACAAATGACCCCCATGGCACAGAAAACCAAGATGTGGGACCGTATCGTGGATAAGGTGAATGGACAAGCACCAGCGTATAGCACAAAGACCAACATCCAGAACAGGTGGTTTGACATGTGCAGGCGGGTCAAGAAGCTTCTCCAGAAAGAACACACCTTGAGCCAGATCACTGGCAGTGGCCCTCCTGCCAAACCAGTCTACTTCAGGTCCTGGGAGGAGAAGGTGCGGGACATCCTACCACCAGAGGGCATCCAAGGCCTACCTGACATACCAGAGCCTGGTGAGTACACAACCAATATACCCAATATTGTGTCGCAATACACACACAGCACCGTTAAACCATGCACTGATAGCAAAAGCATAGTAAACAAAAGTCAATCAGCCCAAGAAGTCTATGCTAGTCAGACAAACCTAATAATGGCCACAGCATAGTGATTTTTAAGTGTGTCATGACATGTACAAACCTACCAACAAATAAGGCAAGGCAGTGGCGCTAATCTGAGTTAACACTGTCAGACATCCCTGGCACCACAACCACTATCTCACAGGGAAGCTGATTGACAGGAAGGAATAGTGGGTATGTTGGATGAAGTGAGTGTATACCACAGCATGATGGGTTTGTTGTCATAAATAATGCCCGCCTCACAATTGCACCATCAACACCTCTCTGAAGAATGCTCACTTCACAGGGGCTGGAAATGGGCTGACAAGTACTCTGGGACTGGGCTCTGTTGTGGGGAGCACAAGGCCCAGCTGGGACTTGTCTATCAATAAACACCAGAACTCCACTGTCAGCCATCTTGTCAGCACAGGCACACCCCTCACAGGGAAGCAGAGTCAGAAGGAGGGAAGTGAGGGCATGCTGGGAAGGGGGTGTAGCCCAGAGCATGCTGGGAGTTGCAGTCACTCACAAACCTCATCCACCTACATGGCCCAGCAAGCCCACACTGCACCATGCTCACCTCAGAGGGGCTGGGAATGGGCTGGCAAGTACTCTGGGACTGGGCTCTGTTGTGGGGAGCACAAGGCCCTGCTGGGACTTGGCTACCAACAAACACCAGAACTCCACTGTCAGCCATCTTGTCAGCACAGGCACACCCCCTCACAGGGAAGCAGAGTCAAATGTTAACAGGGATCACACTCCTGTGTCAGCTACCTGATGGCCCTTGAGTAACAATGACCATGTACATGGAAATCCATACATGAGCTGGGTATGTGCACACATCAACATGCACATTGAAAGGCTTCATGCTGGCAGAACAATGTGCTACCACAACATCAATCTCTGTCTGTGACGACTGAAGACAATGCAGAGTTAGGGCATGCATCCTGACGTCACGGTGCAAATGTCATGTATGGCAAACATTGTTACAAAGATCAAGGAGGGGTGAATGGTCTACTCCTCCTGTGCAACCTGGTTCATAACTGATCGTGTTGCCTCCATTGAAAGCCTCACATATGTACACATGCGTAGTGTGTGATATCATGCTTTTCTGCATCAGTGTACTGTAGCAGCAGCATCATTGGCTCCACCTTGTTGCAAATATACTGTGCTTCCACCTGTAGGTAACCTGGCTTGTTCCGCAGTAGTGCCCAGATGAGAAAACTGAGAGTGTGTGTTTGTGCTCAAGTGCTCTGACTCAAAAACACACACAACACCCAAATGCAAAGGTAAGATGTTGAACATTGTGATGTATGAAGTTACAAACAAAGTTGTTGTGTGTGGATCCAGCTATTGATCCACTGCACTAGGGTTGGTCACTGTTGGTCAACATGTTGCAGCCCCATGTGATCCTAGAGCTAAGATCTCCTCTAGACACTACTGGGAAAGGAGCCAGTCAACCTCCATGTAGAGGCACATGATATTTGCAGTAAAGGTGAACCAAAGTAAATGCAGCTACAGTACACTGAAGTGGCAATCCAAGAAGCACAGCCCCATTCTGTATACTTATAGGGGGGAATTTACTAAGGAATTAAATCGTGTAAATACCATGGCTGCACACGATGAGTGATCCCTTTCCCCCTCCTTCACTGTTAATACTAGCCATTGCAAGATGAATGTATCAGTACCTCTTCCTCCCTCCCAGTTGCAACATACATAGTTTACCCATTGATGTCTGTAGTCACATAACTGACAATGTCTGTCTCTTCCAAACACAGGTGCCACTGGGGAAACAGCAGCAAGTGATGATCAGTCACTGGCCCAGACTCTGGCGGAGGATGAGCTCTCTAATGTGGATCTGGCTCTTTCTCTTCGGATGGCGAACATCAACCTAGCTCCTCCAGTGTGAGTAATTAGGCAGCCCCACCATCAGAAACACCTGCACCACCTGCAGCTATGCCAACACCATCTGGCCACAGACCTAACACCCCCCGCCAACACAGACAGACCTAGGAGACCAAGTTCAAGCAGCACAGGGGCCCGGCCACCCAGGATGCTACAAACAATAACACCAGTAGCAACACCCAAGGGGGCCCCGGGGCAACTGTACCTGCCACCACAGGTACAGGCTGTGTGTCTAGGGGTGGTGGAAGTGGTGTTAGGCAGACGTCATGGTCTGCAGAGGGGCCTGGACTGCCTGATGACCCCCAACTGTGCGTACCAGGATAGCATCGGAGGATTCAGCCAGGTAGTGGGGGTCCTCAAGGACATGCAACGGGAGCAGGCAGGCCATCATGTACGCATGGAGGCCAAGTGGGACAAAGTCACTGGGGTGCTCAGTGACATATTGGCTTGTCTCCGCCAGAACAGCACAAATATGTCCACACCTCCCTGTGTGCCCACAACATCTCTTGCAACAACATCTGCTAATGCCACAGGGAGGGAGGATGAATCTGGCGGAGAGTCCGATGCAACGTCGGTGCCTGCTTCCGAAGGATCCCCCCCAAAGAAGAGGAGGGGCCATCCAAAGAAGGACAAGCGAGCCACAGTTGTCCCTGCACATCCCCCAGGAACCCCCAACCTGTTCTGGATATAGGTCTTTGTGTGCAAAGATTTCACCTTGTTGCACATGACACAACTCCCCAACATGACATGGACGGTCCATGTTGTACTAATGTAGAAGATGAATGTGGACTTCACTCTGGACATTTCATCTACCAATACTTCAAACTCATCTGTGAACTTTGGATTCTAAACCTCATGTACAGCACTGTCTCTACACATGTATGTAAATAAACTCACTATTACACTATACTTGCTATGTTGTGATTTAAACTTCGTATGTGTCATGGAGATGAGGAAATGCCGAAGTACACAGTGCATGCAGACTACTACATCAATGTCATTACCGTTATGTGACTCATGTTGCTGTGACACCTATGAGGGAGACACACCAATAGGGCACCACAACACATACTCACCACACCTTTCCACACTCACTGCCAACAAGCCCACAGGTGAGGTCAACAAATGCCAGTCAGATGTGTGAAGACAGACAACACACATAAGTAAGTTTAGCACAGGTCAATTACTAATCAGAAACAAGTTTATAACACAACACTATCCAGGTGAATCTACATGAAAGTGGGCATATGGTCAACAAGTGTCATCAAATGGCGCTTCAAGGGTGGATTTGGTGGTCGGTGTCAGACTTGCCCCAGCGACTGGCAAAGTACCTTTGGAAGGACAGAAATGAGACACAGTCAGAATCACACCAGAACAGGATAGAAATGCAATAAACATGTCACAAGAAACGTATACAGTAACAAATCATCATGTCAACAACATTGTGGACTACAGACCATCTGACAGGACACATCACTGCACGCTTCCAGTCCAGTACCACACGGACAAACTCAAACAAAAACTAAGCTGCAGAAACACATCACAGGCTCACTCAGGACATTCACATGACATCCCTATTAACTCCAGCAGGTATCTTTCAGGATTGCTACCCTGTCACCTGGTCATTTGATGATAACAACAGGTTGTTGTTGTTAAGAAACCCCTCACCCACCTACCTGGTGGGTGGCATGCTTCATCATCAGGGCCCAGCTGGATCACCGAGTGCGATCCAGCTGTGCTGCAACGCCTGTCTACAGCGGAGCGGGATTTAGTGTGAAAGTGACAGTGCTGTGTGTGGTGAATTATGTGCTAAAAATGCCTATAGGAAATTCCCTTTTAAAAGTTTTAATGGAAGGGTCCTATGGCATGGGTAAAAACATAAGCAGGATATATTTGAGGTAAAAATGTACCTCTATATCTCATTCAAAAAGTGTAGGTCTACTAGTTTCAGCCTTCTACGATAGTTGTGAGGCTTTCTTCAGGAGCAATAGTGTGCGTGGTCACAAAAGGTAGAGCTGGTCAGGTCCTGATCCACGTACTAGGTCATGAAGTATCGCTAGAGGAGACAAACGGTCCCCTAGCACTCCAACGCGTGACAGGATCCTTGTACCAAGACACTCGTAAAGATAAAATACTTTACGTACAGGATCTGTGAGTATACTGATCCACTACATACACAACACGCTTTAGGGTGCGCGTTGATAGAACTATACACCACAGTGGCCAGTTCTACCTTCCCCAGCAATAGACAGAAAAATGGAGTGGTGACATTATTTCATAAGACCTTACTATAGAAATGGAAGAGAAATATGCTGATGGCAGATGGCTTCTTCTTCATCTAGTTATAAATGGTTCCTCTATCTCTCTCCTTAACATCTATGGTCCCACTGGTATTGATTCACAGTTTTGGCAGTCCATGTCACAAACCCTCCACTCCTGCTCTGACTTCAACCTCTTAGTGGGTGGGGACTGCAATCAGGTCATGCATCCCTTCCTTGACCGGAAATCCACCTCTAGATATATACCTAATAAAATGCAAAAAACCATTACGAGCACTATTCGATCAAGAGGTTTGGTAGATGGTTGGAGGATATAGAATATGGATTGTTTGGAATACACTTTTTAGTCTCCCACACATAATTCTACATCCAGAATTGACTAATTTTTTTTGAGTCCTCATCTTCTCCCTAATCTAACACATGCTGATATTGGATCCATATTTATTTCAGATCACGCTCCTGTAATATTAATTTAGATCTCCCTTCTGACCTCTCCAAACTCCGTGGCGCTTTAAGGACTTAGAGTTTTTTCTTTTTAATGCTAGTCCGGTCATACCCTATCACACCCTGTGGGACGCTTTTAAAGCGACAGCCAGAATATTTATCATTGATTATGTGTTTGCTAAGAAGAAACAACTTCTCAAGGAATCAGCTTCCTTGCTATCTTCCATTCAGCAACTCGAGCATACCTATTTCTCTTCTAATGATACTCTGAAGAAATTAGTCCAAGCAAAATAGAATTTTGATAGGAAGTTGATGGAGGAAGCCTCCGGGATGTTACTAAAAATTAATTCCAAATTCTACGGTGATCGTAATAGAACCGGCAAATTGCTAGCGAACTATTTGAAAGTTAAATCTCAAAGATCAAAAATAGTTATTATTATTGATGTTGACGGTGTTAATCACTTTAAAGATGAGGAGATATTAAAATATTTTACGGATTTCTATAAGACCTTATACATTCCTGAATCTTCTCCTTCTGACACTGCTTTGGAGGCATTTTTTTAATGTTTGCCTCCTCGCTCCTCCTCCACTCCCCATTTCTCCTTAATAGACAAAGACCTGTCCCTTTCTGAAATTAAACTAGCCTTAGCCCAATTACCTAAGATAAGGCCCCCGGCCCTGATGGTTTTATCGCTGAATTCTACTCCTGCTGTTCACAAACTCTTCTCGCCTATTTTGTATCCCTTTTTCAGCACTTTATTTCTCATAATGAGGCTCGTGGCTCTTTTCTTGAAGTCATGATTTATTTAATCCCAAAGAAGCATAAAGATCCCTCATCCTGTGCCAACTATCGCCCTATTTCTTTAATCAATTTAGATTGCAAAATGTTTGCTAAGGTGTTGGCCCTTCGTATCAATCAGGTTTGATTGGCTCTGAACAGGCAGGGTTTGTTAAAGGAAGAACGCTGGCAGACAATCAAGACCCTTTTTAAATATTCTTCTTCTTGCGTCTAAGAGTTCCTCCCCCGATGCAACCATCACCCCAGCTCGTATATCTCTGTCTTCTTTGTCTTCTCCTCGGGGAGGTGTCAATTTTCCTATATTTCGCCAGTACCACTCCTTTTTAATTCGTCAAGTTTGACCTTATCTGTCTCCTTCGGATGAACCCCTCATATTGGTATGGCATAGGTTGGAGGAATCTTTGATTCACCCGTTTCCCTTCTCTTCATTAGCTAATTTTACACATCCTCCTCGCACATTTAAGTCCCCAGCCATCTCAAAATTTATATCGACCTTTAACCTGGTCCTAAACAAATCCCTTTCATCTCTGCAAATGTTCCTGGATTCCCTCATATGGCATAACAAGTCTATTAAACTCTCCAACCATACAATTTTTTGGAGAGATTGGGCGGCCAAAGGGATCATCCAGGTTAACACTTATTACGCGGTACACATTTTTTATCCTCTCAGGAAGTACAATCTAAATTTTGTCTGTCTGACGCTTCCCTCCTGGCACATACTTACACACCCTTTTTTCCTTTGTCCTAGCATTTCTTTTTTTTTTGGACAAAGGTATGTAAATGAATCACCTCCATTTGCTCTATCAATTTTCCTTTTGATATCTACTCCATATTTTTGGGCAGCAACTCGGTAAATTGGTCTGGTGCTCATGGATGGGCTCTTCTGTGGATTTGTTACTTGCTGTTGCCTTTCATGTTATTACCTCCAACTGGAAGGATGCCACTAGGGTCACTTCTTCGGCTTGGTAGAATCTGATCTGTTATCATCATAGGCTAGATAGAGCTTCTGCCACTACCTCTCAGCAACTTCTTCGAAAAGAAGCCCTTTGGTCTCCACTCACCAACAATTTATCCTCTTCTGCATTACGCATCAAGGACAATACCTTTGTTTTCTAGCCGCCATAAGTATTGTGATACATTTTTCTTATATTGTTCATATAAGACAATTTATGGTTATCATTTTGTTATATGAAATTGTACAGTGCTAATTATCGGATATTCCTACTTAGTATATTTGGTAAGGATGTTGATTCCTTTTTCTTCCTTCTTTTCTTTCTTCTTTCTTCTTCTCTCTATCTGTCTTTTCTTCATTTCCCTTTAAAATTTAAAGTGCTAATTTGCTATGGTACATAACTCTTCAATATTGCCCTTAGCCTTTGGTTTAGGTTTTTGATAAACGCAGTTGTACTGAGTTCTCATTTTACCATGCAAGCCATTTTACCATGAAAGCAGAGAATTTCTAAGACCCTTAAGCTCTGCTTGTGACAGAAATCCCCCTTTTGTTCAGTCTGGGTTCGGACCACAAAAAAATGAGCCGAGCACTGAAAACCGGAAGACAAGAAAAAGGTTTATTTCTCATGAGGAGACCACGTCAACTGCAGACACCGGGATGTCTGAGGGAGGTGTTCTGCCGATAACTCCTTTGGCTCTACCTTTTATACAGGTTTGACACAATGCATACGTTTCATCAACATGGTTACACAAGCTTGGAGTCCCTGCCCCGGGCAGGTTGTCACACAAGCCCAACAGTAATTCTCCTCCCACCCAGGTCAAACAGACAATCTTATCTTACAGCTGGACCTTGCTTCAGGGTCTAAAACATGTGAGACCCGCCAGATCTAAGAGTCCGTTCTGTTGATAAAAACAGGTCACATTGTTGGTGAAAACAAGTCTTGCTGTTGGCAGTGCAATAAACCATGTTTGTGTGACCAGGTGCAGGGAGGGATAGAATGGCCAAGGGCATGCCTGTAAACAGAGATGAGAGGAAGAACGAGTTTTATGGCAGCAAGTGGTGCTGAGGTTTGTTGTGGCAATAGAGTTCATAGCCCCCGGGCACACATACCAGGTCACTCAGAGGGTCAGAGAGATGCCAGTAAGGGCAGGGTAAAACAGAGGTGAACAATAGAGGAAAAAATGGCTGTGGTGAACATAAATGAACGCCGCTTATGTACACCTAAAGTTTTTCGGTTTTAACAGTCCCCGCTTTATAACATAAGCTAGTCATTTTTGTTCAGTTTCATCTGTTATGGTGGTGTACAAGTTAACATGATTATACATGAAGCAGAGGGTGGGTAACCAACAATGGTAATCGGTTGGAGGGGAATGAGGGTGGTAGAGGAGAGGATGGTATCATTATCGAGTCCATTTTTCTTTGTCAATATTTATCGCCATAAGTCCCTTTACTTCCTGCCCCATAGCTAAACATGCAGTTGGGCTGTTCATTGTAGTCTTTGGTGGCATACAGGTTGTACAGGCAGATGCACAGACAACAGGAGAAGATCGCTATCAGTACAAACAGCATTGTCAATAACCTATGCAGTGAATGTAACAAACTGGGAGACAGTGTATACAAAAGGGTATTTGCTGTACCACACGTTTAAATTTGGTGATGAGCATAATTCCTAGATGATGCAGAAAATTCATTCTAACAACAAGTTTATCATACTAATTGTTTTGTAGGATTAGGACCACTAAGTGCATTATTGAGAACTGGACTGTGTGAGGAGCCAAACTAATAAGTATATTCATGAGGGCAACTGGTGTTGTATAATCCTTGTGATACACAGTTTACTCTTTCTTCCATATGGTATGATATTCCTATGCTATTATTAATACAATACCATTAATACAATGACACTATGGATGCAATTGATGTGGAATTTCAAAGGAAAACCTTTTTCTTGTCCATTTGGGGCATAATGATTACAATGGGATTGGGAGAGAAATTCAACCTAATATAATTGATGGTCAGGGAACGATATTTGTCAAAGCTCTTCTTTCCAGTGTCCTTTCCAGAGAGCCCTCACTGGTAAGCTCCCATTGTTCATCTAGTGTTGGCGCTGTTGAGCACCGGTGGTGGAGCTATGCGTCCAGCTCGGATCCAGATTCCACGTTCAGGGTGAGGTCGTTCTTTCTCTGGGATCACAGTCCCTTTGCCCTGTTCACTAACTAATCTATCGCTGGTACATTAGACAGGGTACCCGCACCCTATTCTTGATCCGTGAAGTCCATCCCTACTAACCCTATTCTATCTTCATGCACTGTTCCTTCATCAAGTGGATTAAAACCCCATGTGAAAAAGGGGGTTGGGGGAGTCAAAAGAAGAGAGAATGGAGTGGGGTCAGACAGGAGATGAACCAAGGGGGGGCAGAGACTCCACACAAGTGAGCCCACTAATTAGGCCCAGTAGGCTGAGACTTCAGGCACAAGTAGACCAACAGGCTGGGGGCTTCTGGACAGCCCTTCTCTCTTTCATTGTTCTTGTCGGTGATAGTGCCTCGTCCAGCATATCTTTGCTCTGCGGCTCCACCTTGGTCGTGGTCATAGGCGTTTCATGACAAGCAGCCAGGCTGTGAATCGCGTCCGACCTCTCTCTTCCAATGACTGGAGGGCGTCCTGAATCTAGTAGTGAGTATAAAACTATTTTTTAGAGAACTGGCAGGGGAAGACGTTACACAATTTAGTTTTCTCTCCCAATCCCAAGCAGCTGGGGAAATATGTATAATTTACTTAAAAGGAAGATAATATGGATACTCTGAATCTTTACATCTGTGTATATTATTCACTTATGAACCTTCACTGTTGTGCATGTCTGCAGACACCTCTAGGAATTTCCAGCATACGTATTATTTCTTGTGTCTATTCCTTTCATGTTTATGGTTGTGGCAAGAAATCTTAAATTGTTAATTATATAGCCTGTCAAATTTAAACTGACTTCTCCAGCAACAACCGGTTGTAACAAACAAATTCCTGCAGGGCTATATTTTCTTCAAGATCTGCTAACCACGATAAAAAGCGTGATGCGCTATTATCATGGGCATACAGGTACCCTTCCTAGTATTGTGCACCATAAAGTACACAGGCTAAGCACTGTCCCTGTTAGAAATGGGGTTACCAATTCTAAGGGGGGTAGCATGGTACAGAGCGGGCAGGCCAAACTCCTGAGGACATGTGTGAAGCATCCACGCAGTACCCACAGGCGACACACCAGGCACAGCACAAAAAGAGACACAACACCAGTTTTGGTTGAAAAAGAATAACTTTTGTATTATCTCAAATACGTAACAGAAGACACAGTAATCACAATGGGGTGCCAACTGGCGCCAGGGCAATGTATACCAGGGGGGATTATTTACAGGGATAATGGGAAAAGCAAGGTGAGTCCATTAGTTGCAATGCTGAAATAGAAACAAAGCATTAACCTTAGGCGTCAACATTAGGCATAACACACAGTATGGACTGCATCAGCGTCTCCTGCGAAAAGAAACATTAAGCACCTAGCATTAGCATCAGGCATAGGCCTAAATCATGGGGCAGGAGTCACAGTGCTCATACAAAAAGAGAAATGGCATAGACGATCAACATGACCACATTTCACCCGGGCCCAAAATCAGCAGCAAGGTGGCCACAGGAAGTACACCTAAAATATAGCAGGCCTAACTCACATTTAACATGGGGCCTCAACTTAATGTCTGGCAGGGGCCACATCCTCTTGAGCAGGCTTTACCTATTACATTAACATGTGGGCATCAGGGCTTAAACATCAGGCATTCTGACAGGGGCAGCTCTTTCATTAACATAACCCCCTGGCGCATCCCTGTGGGCCTGCAGACGACAAACCTAGCCCGGGGCGTAAAGCATTAAGGCAGTTCCCTCATAACCCCATTCCTAACATGTCAGGCGTCCCGGGTAGTGAGGCACTCAAGTAAACAAGGCCCCCCAAAGATGGCGACTACCACTACCTGCGGTGCAGCTGGGTCCCGCCGATCAGGTAGGGAGGCACGAGTCACTTCGGAGCCCCTCCCTGGGCTCAAGAACACCATACAGCACCTCCGATGCAGCTGACCACTGTCAGACGGGGCAGCTAGGAGGATCTGTCTGGGCAATGGGGGTGGGCACCGGTGATGTGCCCTGACACCCCCCCTCCTACTCCTTGATGGGCCCCACTCACTGGCTATCCCGCGGGGCCTCGACTCTTCTCAGGAGCTCCGGTCCCTCTCCCGGATGGCCGCTTGTTCTGAAGGGCTCCTGCGAACTAGTTCTAACTGGCTCAGTTATGGATGAGTGTCATGAAATACATAATCTAAGCAACTACTGTGCCGCTATAGCTAATAATCTGTTCTTTCTCCTTTTCAAATGTAATAATGCATTTTTTAAATTGTACTTACTGTTCTTCTTGAATGTCCTTGAGCCAGTTTTATTCACTCTCCTTTCTAGTCAACACAATGCTTTGCCAAGAACCAATGTACTCCAGATAAACAAAAGTCTATTGTTACCTCTTTCCTTTCTGTTTTTTCAGCAATTCTGTTCAATGTTATTCATGCATTCAAAGCATTGTTCAGTCTCCTTTTATTGCAGAGAATTATGCTGGCAGAAAGGTTCAAAGTTCAAATCTTTTTGAACATGTACGATATTTACTTTTTATCTTTCCGGTAATGCCGTGGCTGGCAAGGACCTCAGGAAGTAAGCTTACTGAATATTTATGAGCCTGCACCTTACATTGTCCTTCTTCCAACTTAACTCAGGTCTCACCTTTCCTTTGTTTCTACAGGTTGTTGCTTTCCTGTAGGCATTATTCTTCTGGAGGTGTCCCTGAAGTGGCCAGTTGCTGCTGGCCAAAATAAATCAGGTCAGTGAATCTCTCCATCTTTCACACCGTCAAGGAGCTACTGCTCCTCTGAGCATTTCAAGAGAATGAGTGTGGTTGACCATATGGGTGTGACTTAAATAGCCTTGCCACATCCAAGATGGCTGTCAGTTGCCTCAAGACTCCCGTAAGACTCAACAGTCTCAAGGTAGGCCCATTCTTAAAAGGTCCTGAACACCATGCCATCCTCTGGTTCCTTCCAAGGCACATGTTCTCTATCCAATGTCCCTTGACCTGGGATCCTGACAACTATTCCTACTACAAACTAAGTAACACTGAGAAAAGCACTGTATTGTGTGATGTGGGGGTCTGATTTACTATTCCCACTACAAACCAAGTAACATTAGGGGTGATTTTGGACTTTAGGGTGAGGAGGGGGAGTCAGATCATTCCCATTCTAAAGTAGATAATATATGGGAAATTGTGGGACTCGTGGGGGGGGGGGTCAGAATTACTATGCCCATTGCCAAAAAAAACAAAATTAGGTACAGCATTGAATTCTGGAGGGGTCAGATTTGTTATTCTTACTTCAACCCTCAGGTAAAGCATTTGACTTCGGGGTGAGACAACATTTGGGAAAGCTTTTGAGATTAGAAGGTACAGATGTATTATTCGCACTCCAAACTAAGCAACTTTGGGGAAAGAGTTAAATCCTGCAGGGTTCAGATTTACTACTATTCCCACTCGAAACTAAACAACATTAGGAAAAGCGTTGGACTCTGGAGAGGGGAAGGGGAACAGGTCTACTATTCATACTCCAAACTCATTGAGGTCAAAGGAAAAAAATGGAAAATGTACATAAATAAATGTAAAATAAGAAAAACAATAAATTATATACATACAGTTAGGACCTCGTTTCCATGGGAAAATCATTTTTTGGTTTGCTTATAACTTTGGCGCTGTATGACGACTCATCACAAAACCAAAAAAGGTCTCATCCACCTCAGCATCTACTTGGAAAGTTTTGGGGTGATCCAACAAATGGAGTCCGAGTATAAGGGGGGGTTCCAAAACACATTTTCCTCATTTGTTTTTCCATATAACTTGCACCCCAACTGTGCACAAATTGTCATCAATGATCTCATTTCAGATGCTGCAGGGTTGTTATTAAAGATACAATTGACCAGGTCATGAGTTCATGAGTGATGTAATATGTGAGGTAATTAGCAGTGAATGGCAAGGGAACAAGTTGTTGTTACTTTATGGCACGAGTTATAGTTACTTGAGATAACTATAACTGGTGAATTTTAGTGGCTCTGATTGTTTAAAACGGAACGTTTTAACTTTTTCACCAAACTCTAAAGTTCCTTTAAAGTTACAAATGGGGGTGGGGTCGCACACTACTCACACACCGGCGGTGTCGCCCCTAAGGACTCTGGTCAATGTAGTAAAGTGTTCGCAATGCATCATCTTTCGATCTTCTGCTATCTTCGCTGTCTTCGCCATCCCTGGACACGTGTTTCGGGGTATCACCCCTCGTCAGCAGGGATAGGCCGTGTACTGGGGTTGCCGATGGCTGCCAATATCTGCCAGGTATAGTACCACACAGGCGCGTAGGTGCGGGATCCCAGGCTCGTCAGCCCACTGCTCACGGGAGCTTTAAAGTTACAAATGGGGGTGGGGTCGCACACTACTCACACACCGGCGGTTCCTTTGACCCTTGTTTTTTTCAGTGAATTTCTAAGGTTTGCTTTAATTTAAAGTAGAATATTATTATAATTCATAACTATAGTGTCACTTTAACCTTTGCTTTTTCTGTGAATTTCTATGGTTTTTATGATGCATAGATGTCCATTCCCATGCACGCCGTGGGATTGGGCACATGGCCTGGCCTTTGCCCAGGCCCTGCATCCAATGCCCACCTGGCGGGCGGCCAATCCCACACCCACCATGGACAGCCTTTAGCCATGCGTGGTTTGGGGTTGGGTACAGGGCTGCATCATTTTTTTTGTAAGGAATATCTACTGGCTTTTACAAAGGGACAAACATATAAAAAGCAAGGATCCTATTGGCTTTATCAAGGGCTCAGCAGATCAGCATATTCAGAGTAGACCTATTTGCGTTGTCAAAAACTCACCACTAACTATAATCAAATGTATATTTTATAAATTCAGGCATTGCAAGGCTAAACAACAGTGATTGTCGGAACATGTTTTCAATAAAAAAAAATGTAAATAAAAATGTTAAACATGTCTTTCTTGAACACTTTTCAGGCCATTAAGTACAGTTATAAAAGCAGCCTCAAGGGGTTCCTGCACTCTAACAGAAGAGCCTACAGTTCCAGTTTGGAGTGCTTAAAAAAAATATTGAAGCTCCACTGTGTTCATGGGTTCAATAACCCCTGGACACTTTACCTGCATTGGGCCCTGAAGGATGGAGTCATTAGGGCCAATCTATTGATCGGGGAGGGGAGCACATGCCCCTTGCCCATAATTTAAGTCTTGACACCGGAGGATGAGGCCCCTGGGGACTCATTAAAGCTTGAGGAGAGGGCGGCACACCACCCCTCCCCTAATTATTACTATGGGCCCCGGGGCATGGGTCCTCATGAAACTTCAGGGAGGGGGGGTCCTATGTCCCCCCTCCCAGAGGCTTCCGATGTTGGCCAGTCGGAACGCCCTCATAATCCCTTAAAGATGAAGTTACTGCCGTCGGGAATTTTATGTCGGTTTCCGACAGCCAATCTAGGTCAGCCTTTCCAACATGGATTGGCTGTTGGAATCTGAATTTGAAGGCCCCTAGCAGGGCCCGCTTCCCCCCTGGACCTCCACATTTAGCCAGGGGGTGCACCTAATGGTGCCTGCCACACGGTGCAGGGATGTTTAAAATGTTTTACTTTTCAATGGTAACTTGTGCTGCAGGCGGTTTCAGCCCACTCCACAAGCTCCCATTGAATAACGGAAGTTTGCGACCGCACCATGTGCAGTTGCATTCTAATTGCGTGGTCGGAACCGCCTACTTACAGTTCCTAACATGAAACGGTGTCAGTCGGAGGCAACTCGTAATCAGGCTGTAAGCAATGATCTATTGACAGAGTACTTGAAGGCCGGACAAAGGTCTATCCTGTAATGATGCAATATGTTGCGTGTAATCACTTGCGGCTCCATTCCAGAAGTTAGACCATTAGGAGAATAGGCAAACCGAACGAAGGCACAGCTAGCGAGTGGATATGGTCTTTTCTTGAATGAATTGCATTTAAATGCACAGGTGTGTCCCACCTCTAATTCTTTGACACATTGCAGAGCAGGTTTGTCTCTCTGAAAACTCTGATGAAGTGTGTTTGGCAGCTTGAGTGATCCAGCCGTAGTCAGGAAGGAAGGATGAATTTTCTAGCGGAACCTGAAAATAGTTTATAGTTTTGTGGAGACCCACTGAGGCCTTCCTCGTAATCTTGAGCCCCAGGCGCTTCAGCACCTCAATTAGCACCAACCACATTGGCATAAAAAGGACCCCGCTGAAAAATGTAATTTGGCCCCAGGGTGCAGAAAACACCTAAGGGACACTGGGCTGGTGCAAGAGCTTTCATGTTTGTGATCAGTAACAAGACACATCTCAAAAGAAAGTCGACTAGATGAACCATCATCATGATACCTGAACATGGGGGCCCGCCTCAGAGATCGAAGAAATAGGCGACTTGGAGCGGTGTCGGGCAACGCGCTAACACATGCTTCTCAGCAGGAAACCATCACTGAACACTTCTGATGAGTCAATTTGATGCCGTGGACCCTAATCCGGGCATCTTCTGCCTCCAGCTCATATGTAACACTGAACACAGCTCCACTGTTACTTCAAAGCCTGAAGGCAACTTTTCAGAGCCTGCTAAACCTCCATTCACAGGGTAACCAAGCCCCTTCATGGCCACGCCCACCCTTTATCCCACTCCCTCTAAAATACCCATTAAGGATTGTAAAATAATTCCGAACACTTTTGATTTCTAGTAGATTTTAATAACACTGTCATGGTTATGTTACTTTCTATCCTGATTGCTCCTTTAACTTTTTTCTGTAATTTATTTATTAGATTTGTATATCTTTTGTTTCATTGACCATCAGTTCAGTACCTATTAGCTTCATTGCTCTGTGAGTTCTGAACTTGTGAAGATGGCAGGCGTGCCTATTAATAATATTGTTATTGTTTTTTTTCTTTTTTGTGACAATGTACAGATACACATGACATATTACATATTACATATAACGTATGGTAGCTGTTGCCGGTAGCACGCCCTTGTTTTTCTTTCTTCTGTGTCGCGCTAGTTGTTCAATTGTTCAGGTATGCTTGCGCAGCTAGATAGAAGTGCAGCAAGAGTGATGCTAGACAGCTTCTAATTTCAAGCCCAACAAGAAGGAGATGCTTCCCTTTCCCTCCTTTTTTCCTCTTCCTTAATATATTACAGGTGTATATTATTTGTCACATACTGATTTATATTTATTATATTGTTTTGTAACCTATGAAATTGCCTATCTTTGAACTCCAATAAAAAATTATGACACAAAAAAAAGAAGGAGATGCGGCAAGGCTATTTGGCAGGTCTGATGAGTTTAATGCATGAGCCTTAAGAGAGCAATGAATAACCGAGAATAGCACTGCCCTCGCTTGGTCCCCCGTAGGCTGCATACGTCAGCTGCTGAATCCCTTTTACACATACAAATATACTATAGCCTTACAGCCCACTGCAGAGGACTATGCCGTTTGTTAAAGGCCCTGAACCCGAGGGATAGGACCTGTAAGAAGCGGTATAGTCAGAGGCAGAAGGGCTATAAGGCTTTTAGAACGTTCCACCCGCTGAGGGTAGAATGCTCAAAATTAAAGAGAAAAATGTGAAGACAAACATTGGAATGTTGGAGTAGAAGGCTAGTACCAGCCATTATAATCCTGGAGCTACTCCATTGTCTTCAATGGAACTCTCAACATTCCATTGTTCAAATGCCTTGGTTCTTTCAGTGCATGCGTTGAGCACAGCTTAGACGACAACCACCGAAAGAAAAGAGCTGCCAGTGACACATAAAAACTAAAACCAATAATACATGAGCTCAGACTTACTTTCAGCACCGATCAACCTTTGGCTGCAAAACCGTTCTGCGCCGAAAGTTAACATGAATGCCGGAGCAAAATTGCTTTGTATTGTGGATTGGCAAATGCCTCTGTCATCATTGCAAAAGAAACATAATGTTCAGGGAAAGCACAAAGACCCATAGCATTTCACACAATAGTGCGTGACATTCCTACAGGGTACATGTCTAATTTGCACAAAACTACTCATTTTATGCAGTTTATCCTTGGACGCAGTCAGTCCTATGTTGATAAAGTTAAAACAATTGATCAACCTTAGAAGAACAAATTATTGCATACTCTTCAATTGCTTGAATGCTTAACTTTTTCCGGTTCTGGAAGTACCTGGCCTGGCAGTTCGGGCTGGACTGTTCCTATTGGATCTGGGCTATGACTGATTTGCATATGACTCAATTTAAAATTAGGTGGCATGGTGTGTAACATGCCAACGGATTGGGATGCACCCAGAGTAATTACCAGTGGCTGAGATTAAGTCAGGCATTCCATCCATCACTTGTTTTTATACATACCCTGCCATTAAAACACAGTCCTATTCACTACTCACTCTTGTGCATTCAGTCATTTTACTTTAAAATAATGATGTCATGTAGTTCAACAAACTACTTTTTTTGTTCATAAATCATAGACGCATACAGAGAGTCTTTCTTAATGATTCAACAAAAACATTGTCCCTTTGTGAAAAGTTTCCACTATCCAATGTTTGGCTGTTTATGCCTTTTAATTTCTTCCCAATATAAAATGCTCCTGTTTTGACTCCTTTTGATAACAGTCTTCTTTGGAAGTACACCTTACTCTGCAGTCTGTTCTGAAAATGTGCCCTACGCCCTCTACCTTACTTTTGTAGCTCGGAATGTTGCTTTATGCTTTCAAAGACAGCTGGGGTGACACACACAAAGGGGGTCATTAGGATGGCGGACGGAAGTGCCTCCGCAGCACCGGAGTATGCGGAACAAGCCTATTCTCCGTCCGCCCGTCGCGGCCACTCCGTCCGCCAGATCAGGATAGCAAATAGAGGTCAAAATCCGTCCGCTGCGGTAGATGACGGTCCGCCGCACAACCTCACCCAACCACGCAGCGGACGTAACCAATCCAGATACGCCGCCGTACGGACTGACGTCTACGCCCGTCCACCAAATCAAGATAGCGGAAAATACACATAAAAGCGACGCGGAAAAACAACCTGCCTGAACACAGCGGATTCACCACAGCGACCATACCCACCACGAGCCGCTCGCCGACATGGACCCTGCACTACACGCATACCCGATACTCTACGCGATCCACCACGTCCTAGTCTTGGCCCACCATCAAGGACGACGCAGGTAGGCTACAAACATTTCTCTGCCTGGTTAGGAGTACCTGCAAGGGACGTGACGTAGAGAGGGGGGAGTGACATGTAGCGGAAACGACTGATACGTGTGGAGGGCACCACCTGCAAGGCTCGTCACCCAGGTAGGGGGGAGTGGCATGTAGCGGAAACGACTGATTCTTGTGGAGGGCACCACCTGCAAGGGTCGTCACCCAGGTAGGGGGGAGTCACATGTACCGGAAACCACTGAGTCGTGTGGACGGCAGCACCTGCAAGAGTCGTGACCTAGGTAGGGGGAGAGACATTTATCCGAACACACTGCCTTGAAGGAAAAACAAATACACACCAGCATCACACACGCAAGAATGACTCCGACAACCCACGACACATGAATGACAACTTTATTTACACATAATCGGGGTAACATCACAGTGTAGGCTCGAGCATGGGCAGTGTGGACACCAGAGCATGTACATCAGAGGCAGTACATCACAGGGCATAGAGCAGCATGAGAACAGCAACAGGGCAGTGTGGACACCAGAGCAGGTACATCAGAGGCAGTACATCACAGGGCATACAGCAGCATGAGAACAGCAACAGGGCAGTGTGGACACCAGAGCAGGTACATCAGAGGCAGTACATCACAGGGCATAGAGCAGCATGAGAACAGCAACAGGGCAGTGTGGACACCAGAGCAGGTACATCAGAGGCAGTACATCACAGGGCATAGAGCAGCATGAGAACAGCAACAGGGCAGTGTGGACACCAGAGCAGGTACATCAGAGGCAGTACATCACAGGGCATACAGCAGTATCTGAAGCACCACAAGTACGAATCACCAACAACCCGTAACAAGGTCCACAGCAGTGGAAGACTGTGTACAATGGACAAATCACACACCATGTCCAATTACATGTGAGTGAAGACAACAGCACCTTACATCACACTATCAGGTGGATTGCGTGAAGTTCCCGCATCGGACAGTACATCACAGGCCCTGCCCAGGACCGCCGTGCCGGCCATGCCAACCACCGCCGTTGCACGGCCCGCCAGGGAACGCCGGTAGTGGAAGGGCCGTGCAACGGCGGTGGTTGGCATGGCCGGCACGGCGGTCCTGGGCAGGGCCTGGCACGGCGGTAGTGGAAGGGCCGTGCAACGGCGGTGGTTGGCATGGCCGGCACGGCGGTCCTGGGCAGGGCAGGGCCGGCGAAGGCTGGATGATGCAATGTCACTGTAAGGGGGGGCATGACCTGCCATGTGCATTGACATCAGCTAATGGATGTGTTGGCCTGCACGTCCCCCGCCGAACACGTGCCCCGCCATGTTGGCGCCAGTGATACAACATTGTTGCAAATCCACCATCCGTCCCGGAACCTTGCACATGCACTTGCCGTGTGTGAGCGTGACGGTCTGTGCCCGTGCAGACAATGTGAATGTCCAAGGCGGGCCGCGTATGCCCAGACGTAAACAGCGGAAGCAGTGCACCGCCATGGCGGGGTCAATGTTTGAATCTTCGCTGATGATGCACCTTGTACCATTGTCTGCAGCTGCCTGCTGACGGTTGTGTGCGTGATTGCGTGGCTACACATGTCATGCTCTATCCCATGTGTGTCCATACCATGGCCATCGGTGAGCCACAAGTGTCCATCACGTCTGCATGTCCACATCGGGTAGTACCGTACACAAGTTTGTCGTACCTCACATCTACACAGTAGATCCCGTATGTATGGGCACCTGTGAATCAGTTGTCAGTGAGTCGTATGTGTCAGATGATGACTATGGTGGGGGTTCTGTTGTGTACTGTACATGTGTGTTGCCTATTGTGTCCCCATGCATGTGATGTCCGTATGGCCACCATTATTGGTGTTGCCATTGGTGCATCATGAAATGGGGGGGGGGGGGTTATTTAAGTATGTGTGCATGTACTTGCATGTGTGCATGTGATGTTGGGCCTACACATGTGGGTCATGTGACATGTGTGATTGGCAGTAATGTTGAGGTGAGACACTGTGCATTGCACATGTTGCTAAACATCATGTTGCTAGTGGATGCACATTGTTGCTACGTCAATCCATGTTGTCCTGACAATCAGAGAAGTCACACATATGACAATCATACACTGGATACTACATGTTGGTAGAGGGCGTTGACATGTGAGTGAGTTGCACACACATGCGTTGTATGTGAATTGACTTCCATTCAATCTACTCCCACACAGGAGGGCTCCAAATGTCCATCGCCCATACACTGTGCTGGAGGATATGGTGGACGAGGAGGTAATCCGGAAATTCAGGCTGGATCGCCGTCGATTGTTGGACCTTGTGACCCTATTGTCTCCTCACCTGCTGCCGCGAAGAACCTATCCAGGTTCCATGACACCCACGCAAAAGGTGATGTCGGCACTCCATTTCTTTGCAACAGGCACATTCCAGTACACAGTTGGACATGCTGGGGGAATGTCACAGGCCATGTTCAGCACGGTACTCCGGGATGTACTGACAGCCATGATGCTGTACAAGCATGACTATATACATTTCCCTCAGGCGGCGGAGTTGGCAGCGGTCAAAGCTGACTTCTATGCACTGGGTCGTATACCACACGTTGTGGGTTCCATTGATGGCACGCATATCGCTATCATTGCACCACGGGCACGTGAGCAGGTGTATAGGAATCGGAAACACTTCCATTCCCTCAACGTGCAGGTGGTGTGCCAGGCCGACAACATCATCTCACATGTGTGTGCAAGATTCCCTGGCTCTGCACATGACGCCCACATCATGCGGAGCAGCATTGTCCCCCAACTGATGGCTAATCTGCGTCCGGCACAAGCGTGGCTTGTTGGTGAGTATGCTGTGGTGACAGGAGTGATATCTGTGTGGCATGGTGTGCCCCACAATGCAGGTTGTGATGTTTCTCTCTCTCTCTCTTCCACCAACACAGGCGACTCGGCTTACCCAAACAGGCCTTGGCTGCTCAGTCCCATACGCAATCCCACTACAGCTGGAGAAATTAGATACAATGATGCCCATGGTAGGACACGTCGAGTGGTAGAACGAACATTTGGCCTGCTCAAGTCTAGGTTTCGGTGCCTGGATAAGACTGGAGGGGCCCTGCCTTACTCACCAGGCAAAGTATGCAAGATCGTGATAGCGTGCTGCATGCTCCACAACCTGGCTGCGCGCAATAACATTGAACTGCTCTTGGACCCTGATGAACTGCAAGTTCCTCGCCCTCCCGACCCACCCATGTCAACTGATGAGGATAGTGGTGAGGAGGAAGGTGTGGACCAGAGGCGCCAGATCATTGATCGCTACTTCCCTTGATTGTGAGTGTGCTCCTCTTGTGCTGCTTGGGTATGCCCTGTGAATGTGTGCTGGTGTTGTGGCATTGTGGTGTGCTTCATCTCTGTGTTCTGCAATGTGATGCATGCATGAATGTAGTGTGTGTTAATTTTTGGTCAATGCACGTCTCCATGATGTGTGTCGTCTCATCCATTACTGTTGTGATGCGTGTGGGTTGTTCAATGTTGCACTGCAGTGTGTTCTGATGAGTGTGATCATGTTTCCTGACGTGTCTTTGCGGTTTCTATTTTCCCTAGGTCACTCCTGCAGCGCCATGATTCTGTACCAGTTGGATACCTGTACCTAGTAACATCTGTTTCTGATGCATTCATGTGAATAAACATGGAGGCAACACATGATTGAGTGAGTAAGTGGCATTTATTTACAAATTGTGCATGGGTGTAGGTGCATGTTTACAAATGAGTGAAGGGGTGGGGGAGTGAGAGTAGAAGGTTATGGCAGATGAAATGTCCGTGCTGACACCACATAGGGTGGTGTCTGCCTAGTGGAGCAGGCCTGTGGCAGGTGGGACCGGATAGTTGGCAGGGTGAATGGCATGCTCAGGTACTGTTATAGTCATTTTCGGTTCCTCTTGGAGCGTGTGCCAGCTGCTTCCACACTGCTCTCGCCCACTGCCAGCCTCGGACGGCCCCTCCGTCTTTGTGACGGTACGGAGTCAGCTGGGTGCGCTGGCGCATCAGGTACCACATCCGCCGCAGGTGGCGGTGGCGGTGGCGTTGTTTGTGGGGTTGTGGGGAGGGTGGTGTTGGCGGATGTACATGGCATGTTGGTTGTCATGGTAAAAATGTCCACTAGTTGGCCAAGCCGCCTCTCAATGGCCCCCAACATAGCAGTGTTGTCAACAAAGTCCTGGTGGGCCCGGTCTGCCTGTGCCTGACCACTTTGATAGCCTTCCTCCACCCTGGCCAGTGCTTCCAATGACTGTTGCACAACATTGTGTGTGTTGGTATCCTCATGTCATCTTTGGCCTATGCTCCTGCCTGCCGGATCTGGCCTTGCATCTCTGCCTTGCCTCACACTCTCCCTGCGTGGCAGGGATGGCGCAGGCACGGCGTTGGCCGGTTGGGCAGGGTGGCAGGGGCAGGAGTGGTGGTAGTAGTGGTGGTGGTGGAGGTGGTGCTGGTGGTGGCTGTGCAGGTCACAGTGGCCGGTGTTGTGACAATGGCAGAGGCCGTAGTCGTTGATGCAGGTGTGACCTGGGAGCCAGATGGCCCTGGCTGCCTGCTTGTGCCGGGATCATCCTCTGCCCCGGAGGTGGCTGCCCAATCGTCCCCTGAGACTTCTGTGTGTGGCGAGTCTGGAGGGCGGGTGTTGGTTCCAGCTGTCAGATTAGGATGACCTGCAAAACGATAATGTGAGGATGAGTAATGTGGACTTGACAGGTTGTTATCATTTTGTTGCCGATTCTGTCTGCACTTGTACTCACCCCACCCACCACCACCACCGCCATCCCTATGGACATGGGGGCCTGTTGGGAGTTGTATTTCCGTCCCCTCACAGCCACCACCCACCACCACCACCGCCATCCCTATGGACATGGGGGCCTGTTGGGAGTTGTAGTTCCGTCCCCTCACAGCCACCACCCACCACCACCACCGCCATCCCTATGGACATGGGAGCCTGTTGGGAGTTGTAGTTCCGTCCCCTCACTGCCACCACCCACCACCACCACCGCCATCCCTATGGACATGGGGGCCTGTTGGGAGTTGTAGTTCCGTCCCCTCACACCCACCACCCACCACCACCACCGCCATCCCTATGGACATGGGGGCCTGTTGGGAGTTGTAGTTCTGTCCCCTCACACCCACCACCCACCACCACCACCGCCATCCCTATGGACATGGGGGCCTGTTGGGAGTTGTAGTTCCGTCCCCTCACAGCCACCACCCACCACCACCACCGCCATCCCTATGGACATGGGGGCCTGTTGGAGTGATTTCGACATTGGTGAGTATGTGGACTGCATGCATGGGTTGGGGTCTGGGAGATGTGTCTTCACAGTTGTGTGAGGCACACCATGTAGTTGTGCTCGTGGTGCTTGGTTTGTACTTACCGGCCTCTTCTCCCTCAGCAAGTCCATCAAGGGCCTCAGGGTGGATGATGGTCATCACCTTGTCCTCCCACTCGGTGTAGGGTAAGGGCTCCGGGGGGGTTCCACCGCCTGTGTGATTTGCCCGGAGATAGTTCTTGGCTCGAATGGATTTCACTCGGGTCTTGAGATCATGCCACCGCCTCTGTATATCCTGCTTCGTCCTCGGGACGCTCCCGGAGGCATTCACCCTGGTGACTATCCGGTCCCACATGCTGTTTTTCCTGGCTATGCTGGTCTGCTGCACTAGGGCCCCGAATAAGTGGGGTTCGACACGGATTATCTCATCTACCATAACCTTTAACTCGGTGTTTTTTTTGGTGCCATGGTGTGTGGTGCTCGGGGTGTGGGTTTGCGTGAATGGGGAGGTGCAGGTGTGTGGTGTGTAGGAATGGTGTGGTGGGTCTTTGTGTGGTGGGTGTGTTTGGGTGTGGGTTATGTGAATGATATATGTCTTTGCTGTCAGTTAAGTCGTGTATCCTGCTAGCAGCTATGCAGTGATGCAGAGGATTTGTGGAGTGGGTGGGAGTTATTTTATGGTGGGTGTCTTGGCCGTGTCTGAATGGTTATTGGCAGTCAGGTGCTAGGTGGGTGTGTTGCCAGGTGTGCATTGTGTGGTGCTTGGCGGTGGATCATTGTGTGTTGTGATTGGTTTGGATGTTTTCGGTGGGTGGTCGTTCATTTTCGTGTGTTTGGTGATAACTTCCGTCGCAATGTATGGCATTGGTTTGACAGTAGGGATGTTGTTTGTGTTGGCGTTCCGCTGTGGAGCACGGATTCTCGGTGCATTGGTACCGCTGCGGACGTGGATGGCGGTGACTACCGGGGTACTTGCGGAGTTATCCTAATTGCGGACACGGACACTGCGCAGGTATCGCGGGGGAAGTGGATGTATTCGCGGTCATGTGCGTACGCGGCGGTCGGTGTTCTTTCTGTTCCGTCCGCCTGCCGCGGACTCAGGTGTACTCCGACCGCCGCGGACGGGGATTGGTGTGCTCCGTACGCCGCAATCGGCGTTTTTAGCATATTTTATCCTAATTGCTGTAGCGGATTTTCCGCGGACAGGTCCGGAGTATCTTGCCACCTTCCGCGGCGGACGGTACACGTTTCCGTCCGCGATCCTAATCGACCCCATAGTCACCCAACTATTTACTAGAAAAAAAGCGAGACCTATTGGTTTTACCCTTAGTTATTGTTTCTCATGCAGATAATTCTTCTTTTGAACCCTTCTTACTCTTCTCTTTTGTGAAGGAAGCCTTAACTTGTCTTTCTGCATATTGTACTGCTTGACGTTTGCAATGTTTTTGTAAACACAATCTTAGGCTTCACACCATTTTTAGGGGCATATTACCAAGCAATAGCGATAATTATCGCTATTGCTTGGTTAGAGACAACATTTTACCGCTGCGCTGCGGCGATTTTTATCGCAGATAAACCTTGGTATTACCAAGGTTTATCGCAAATGCGATAAAAAACGGCCGCAATGCATGAATATCGCTGAATATCTCCAAAAGTTGGTAATAGGAGATAGCGATGTTAGCGACTGTTTCCAGTCGCTAACATCTTGGCACGCCCACTTTGCATGTCATTAGTGATAAATATCACTGACATGCAAAGTGGGGCCCAAGATGGTCGCTATCTCCTACTAGCTGTCGCTGTGGTGTTAGCGACAGCTAGGTAATAGGGAGATAATTTTATCTCCGCTTTCTTGGCTTTTAAAGCCAAAAAAGTGGAGATAAACTCCCTTGATAATAGGCCCCCTAGTTTTCCATTTTCGTCTTTTGAGAGCAATGCAATCCCAAATATCAATGAAAACATTTCTAAGTCCTGTACCACTAGCCACAGCTATCTGATTTTTAGTGGAGCGACAACACCATCCCCCGCACCAGGGCACAACTCCACCCTCTGCAGTAGAAACTTTGAAAGAAAAAGAGAGTTTCTGGAAGTTTTTGGAAGACCCAAAAGAAAGTCCCTTATTTGCTAATACTGCAGACAATGAGGTGAGGGACAGGAAGAGAGAGAGAGAGAGAGAGAGGGAGAGAGAGAGAGAGAGAGAGAGAGGGAGAGAGAGAGAGAGAGAGAGAGAGAGAGAGAGAGAGGGAGAGAGAGAGAGAGAGAGACATACAAAAAGGTGAGGAGTTTTCCACCTCCTTACTGTCTGGAGGGAGTCTCAAAGTCGAGCACTCGGCAGTGGAGTGAAAAGTGATCTCTTGGTAATGTCTCCATTGGCGGCGGGCATGGTAGAACTTTTCTCCAGGAAATATTTCCACTGCCAGGCTTCACCATTTCTTGTGGTGTTGCTTGTGGTCACTGTGGCCACCACACCTGCTCACATCAGTGAAGACAGAGTTATGGAACAGACGCTGACGTCATTCAGAGTTTGCCCCTTGTTGCTGTTGGTTCCTGTGACACTGGTACTATCTGTCGTTGCTCTGCTGATCGCCCTTCTGGTGGCCGTGGTTGCCAAGGAACGTGGAGGTAAAATAGAGGTAACACAATAACAACACAAATGAATTCACTTACATGAGTAAATTAAGTATAACTTTACAAAGGTTTAAGGGAGAACGAATGTTGGTTGGACTGGTTAAGGAAAATGGCTATCGAAAGTATATATTGTCTCGAAAGGACATTATGAGAACAGGAAGGATGAGAAGGGCAAATAAACAGGAAAAAGTAGGTTCGATTGGAGGAAAGAGGGTGTTGAAGAGGGTAGAGGATATACAAAGAAAGAAAGGAAGAAATGAAGAAAAAGGAAATGAAAAAGACATGGGAAAAGGAGCTGAGAACTAATGAGAAAGACACAAAGGAAAAAGATGGAAGAAAGGAAGAAGCAGTGCAAACTAAAAGGAAGAAAGGATTATTATACAGAAAAATATAATAAAAAAATTCTAAAGAGAAAAGCAAAAAGGAAGGAGCAAAGAACTATGAGAATGGAAAATTAAGGAGAGTAGCAGTTGAAGGAAAAGGCACCATAATGCAAATAACTTGTGGGGCACTCACGAATGTGTCAGAAAACCATTGCCAACCTGACAATTTCTGCATACTATGCCATACCCTATATATGACTGCGGCACAAGCACATACATTTTGGAAAGGCGCTTATAGAAGTGCTGACTTTATGTTAAGCTATACAATCAGCATAATTTTGTAAAATGTTTGTAGGCAAACTAGATCGGCAAAAACTAAAAAAAACATGTTTAACTTATTGTAAATATAAAAGCCAAATTAGACAGGTGAGATGTCCCAAATATGGGGCTATTAGTAACTTTTTCAACATTCCACATACAATAAGTCGTGCTCCTAAATTAATGGCATTCTTTTGAAACTAAGAAGCATTAAAGATGCAAGTTATCAATGCAGAATTGATGTGTAAATGCTGCTGTTTTAAAAAAAGTGAAGACTCATAGTTGTGGGGGTGACCCTCACAGTGCAGCTCAATGTGTAATTCATGTCAGATCGCTCAAAGAACTAGAATTGAAAGCAGCACTTTGTGCAAACATTAAACGCTAATGTGGAAGGTCAGGTTGACTCGCCAACCAATTTTCTGCAAAGTTACTCTGACTTTAAAGATACATTTGGAATGGAAAGGAGTGAAGAAGCAAATAAAACAAAACATACCTCTGCCAAGTTGGAACATGTTTGACATTTTAAAGAAGCCCGCAGGTACTAAAACTTTACCTTTCTTCAAATTGCCAGACAATGAAGAATATTCTGCTGGTCAGTCAAAGAAAAGCAATCGTGTTCAGTTGTATCAAGTACCAAAGATATCATCCAGCAAACATATTCTAGCCAGAATGACTACCACACTATGTGAATGTAAATATTTAGGTAAGTGTGGTTTACTGTTCGTAACTCCACCGTGGAGATAAATGCAACGATATTACATTGGCAGCGATAGCGCCAGTGTGGTTGTGGTTAGTTCGGAGTTACCATTGGAACGGCAATTTGTGATACCCTACTCAAGCAGGAACCACAATCCTTGTCAGGGTGAAGTCACAAGTAAACCCTAAATTAACCTGTTCTCAAACCTCTGGTAATTTGGCAGAGAGCAGTCACACTTAACTCAGAGGCAATGTGTAAAGTCTTTGTGTAAAACTTCAAACAGCAAAAAAGTATCCGAAAGGACAAAAATACAACCAGTAGAATCAGAGATATGCAAGTTTAAAGATTTCTATGTAAATAGCACCAAAGGCACAACACGAAGTGGGTATATCTGGTCGTACCGGACCAGTACAAAGTCACAAGTTCAATCTCACCGCGATAGATCATGCGTCGGCTACAGGGGCCCAGTAAGGCCTGCTGAACAAGAGTGCTTTAAATCCGGGTTGCAGAGCGTTGTGAGGCCTTGCGTCGAGGATGAGTCACGCAGCTGAGGAGATATGAGGTCTGGGTAAAAGATGCGTTCTGCAGGGTCAGTTCCAGATCCAGGAAGCTTCAAGGTCCTGCATCTCTGTTGAGGAGGTCATTGTTGAGGGAAGCTTGAGAGGTGAAGTCCTGCATCAAAGATGCATCGCACAAAGGCTGGTTCTGAAGAGACTGTAGGCTTGCAAAGCAAAGTCCTGCGTCATCGTCGAGGCTGTAGTCGATGAGAGGCTTGCAATGTGAGGCCCTGCGTCAGGGATGCATTACACAGTGGTGGTTCCAATGCGGCCTCAGGCTGCACGGTCGATGTGGTGTCCTTGAGCTGGAAAAATCCTTGCAACAGAGGCAATGTGTCGGTTCTGCTCAGGGTTGCGCCGTGCAGCAGAGGAGATGTGTCGGTTCTGCTGGATCAACAGATAGGCTGGTAAAGCACCTTCAGGCCAACTTCCAAGGATCTAGGACTGGGATGGCACCACTTGGCAGAGTAGAACTCACAGTTACAGAGTCCAGGTACTGTTTACAAGAGATTTGCCCTTGAAGTCACTCTGGTAGTCCTGGTTACAGGTTGCAGGTCCAGTCCTTGCCACCCGGCAAGAAGGAAGCAGGCCAGTACAGCAATCAGCAGTCCGTCACGGCAGCAGTACGTCAGGGCAGCAGTTCAGCAGAGTGGCAGTCCTTTCAGCAGCACAGCAGAGTCTTCCACAGGTCCAAACGTGTATTGGAGAGTTTGTATCTGAGGTCCAATATTTATATCTGGTGCCGTCTTTGAAGTGGGAGAAACTCCTAGAGGATTCCCTTTGAAAAGCTCAGGTCTCCTACCTCAACTGCCTTTGTATGAAGACAGGACACAGCTTATTCAGGTGTAGGAGGGGCTGTGCTTAACTCCACCCTCCCATTCCACTAGTGATGGCCAATCTAGGCACATCTAAGCTCACTAGAGTGTGTTGCCTCATAGGAGGACTACACAAAGACCAACTGCCAACCACCCCCAGTCAGATGACCCAGAGACAAACGGCAAGCTCTAAATGGCTAGGGTAGAAAAGTGCCACCTTTCTAAAAGCTTTTTTCAACAGAGTACCCAAACAGATTATCATTAAATAAACACTATTATTGAAAGAGATTAAGTAATTGAAATATCTTAACCTTGTTTTTGTTCTAAAGCGTTATTGATACTTTGACACAGTAAACAAACACACTAAGCATCTTCTTCCAACAACATTTAAATGAACTTCACAATATTTTCCGCCCTTCTAAAAATAATGCACAATTCTTTTAAATCTTACAAGGGAAAACAATATTCTAAACTGAATACATAGAACCAAATGAACATAAGATATTAGGGATAAACCATTCATATGATTGTAAAATGTTTGAGTTTATGCATTAGTCTCTTTCTCTTGAGCTAAAACTCCTATTTAAAGCTACTGCTGGGGATTGATACAGCACATTCTATATGTTTTTCTCCAATGTCCATTCTAGGATTGCCTATGATTGGTTGTCTCTTTAGTTTGAACTTTCCAGATAAGGTCAAGTCAACATGTTTCGGTCCTCCCCTTTCTTTCGGGTCCTCCTCAGGACCTTGGCTGGTTGTTTCTCTCCTTCCCTTATCAATCCATTGTTGAATGCTTTCAGGTGCTCTGGCTTCTTGTTTGCCATTCAATTTTTTTTAACATGACGTGGTTTCAGTTCTAAATTCTTCTTTCTGTCTGCTGCTGCAATTTATTTGAAGTATTTCACACTCTCTGCGTTGCTGCTGGCTCCTCATATGCTATCTGTTATGGAGTTAGTTATCCATTGTGTGATGTAAAATAATTATGCATTATTTTTAGAACGACTGAAAATATTGTGAAGTTCATTTGAATGCTGTTAGAAGAAGATGTTTAGTGTGATAGTTTAATGCCTCAAAGTATCAATAACACTTTAAAACAAAAACAAGGTTAAGATAATTAAATCACTTAATCTCTTTGAAAAATAGTGTTTATTAAATGATTATCAGTTTGGGTACTCTGTTGAAATCAATATGTAAGTGGCCCCACCCAGCAGATGAAAATTCCCAACCTATTTGTAAGTGAGCTTTCCAAAAGTGGCATTTTCAAAATTGTAACTCAAAATCCGTCTTTACCATATAAGACGATTTTTTATTACAATTCCAAAGATATCAAACATGAACTGGTTACCTGTCCCATTTGAAAGTGACAGTTTAATACATTTAATATGGTAACTCCAATCTTATCCTATGGGAGAAGCAGGCCTTGCAATAGTGAAAAACAAATGTAAGTGTTTTTCACTACCAGGACATGCAGAAGTTAAAAGTATATGTCCTGTTTTGTCAATACTTTGCACCCTGCCCTGTGTGCTGTTTAGGGCCTACCGTAGGGGTGACATATATATTAAAACACAGGTATGAGCCTGGCAAAAGGTTTATTTCCCAGGCTGAAACAGCAGTTTAAAACTGAACAAACAGGATGCAATGGCAGACCTGGGACAAGTTTGCAAGACTACTTCATTGGGTGGCACACCAAGGGCTGCGGGCTCACTAGTAGCATTTCATTTACAGGCCCTGAGTACATGTAGTACCAATGTCAAGCGAGGGCCTAGAAAAAAGGGCATTTCCATTTAATTCCCACAGGATTCATTGCTCTTTGATATAGAAAAAATAGCTGAATGGAAATAAACCAAATTTGGGACAAAGGTGTTGTTTGAGAAACTAGTGTTTAAAGAAGGGCTCCGGTTGGTCATTAACAGGTTAAGTGCAGAACATTTTACAGATATCTAGGGTCAGGGATTCTCCCAAAGGATGACAGTGCCTGCAAAAACATTGCAAGAGAATATATGGCAGCCATTGTTGGACTCCAGCACCCTGTGACTGATTCGTGAAACACATTTAAATGGTCAGATAAGGTGGTAGAGTGAGCTAACTCAGAAACCCAGAACCATGTCGGAGGGGGGGGGGGGCTCCACCCTTGTGTTTAAAATTAAACACAACATATTAGAACAGCACAATACAACAAACTAGCAAGTAAGGAATAACACAGGATGATACAGCACATCCCAACAACGACACAAAAATGCAGCAAAACATAATGGAACACAAAGCAGAAATCAACATAACAACCACCACAGAGCGCAACACAATGAAAATTCCCAAACAAAACAACACAATAGTAACAAACCATCTGCACCAGCAATATAATACAAATTAATAAATAAAACAATATAAAACAACAAAACAGCACCCTAAATGAGTAATGACACACTACAACAATATAAAGCAAAACTGAACAGACACCAGCAAATTTGTAACACAATCATATAACTTTATTGTCATATAAATGTATTGTTGTTTTGAGGTGTTGGTGTATTGTTGTCTTGTTATGTTGGTGTGTTGTCTGGTATTGTCATGTTGTGTTAGTAATTTGTGTTGTTTTAATGTAGCATCTGGTGTTTTGGATTGATGTGCTATATCATGATGTTGTGTTTTAAGTGCTAATGTGTTGTGTTATCTTGTTGAAGTGTTGATGTTTTGTTGTGTGTTGTTTTGTTACTTCAATGTTAAGCTGTGTTGGTGGCTTGTATTGATAAACTGTGTTATTGTGTTGCGCGTATGGTGTGTTGTTTTGCTGTGCTTATTGTGTGCTGTATTTTACTACTAATTTTCTAGTGTGGCTTTAGGTTGTAATGTGGTGATATGCTATACTGATATATTTTGTTGTATTGTTGTCATATGACCTCACCTTCAATGCTTTTTCCTAAAATTGCTCAAAGGTTTGTCATATAATATTACACCCACAAGCCCAGTTTCATGATGCAGTGATAAAAGGAATTATGCACCAAGCACTGTGTTATTTACTACCAAGGACAGCTAATTGTGTCAAATGAAAATGTTTTGTAATCCGGCACTTTATATTTACTTGCATTTATTAATTAGTGAAGCACTTCTACATAGTCTCAATCAAGATGTTAAGCAATAGGAGGTGTAGTTATAAATGGGAGGCCCCAGCTAGAGACAGAACTACTGGACAGCATAAGAAGTGGTCTGGTAATCCTGATGAGGCTGCTAACACGAGATACTGGCCCAAGCATGCTTATTAATCTTGTACGCTGAGAGTGTATTACCTAGGCACTTTTTCTGCCGATGGCAGCACCAGGTCTACGCTGGTATCGCATTGATCATGAGGACCTCTTCACGTTTGTCATCATATGCAGTGCTAACTTGGGGGCCGATTATGATTGCGGTGAATCCGCATCCTCCGGGCCGCCGGAAGCCACCGCCAGCCCAGAGGATGCGGATTCACCGCTGCGGTGTGTGTAAAGACCCCCCGCCAGATTAGGATGGCTGGGGGGTCATCGGCGGACAGGGAGACCGTCCGCCGCTTTTCCGCCGCGGTCGCCTTCAGACCGCGGCGGAAAAGCTCTAATATGGTGGCTGTGTCTATCAGACACCGCCAGCCATATTAGGATTTGCCTTGGGACATGCATTTCCGCAGCGGCAATGCCGCCACGAAAAGGCATACGGTCTTTTCTTTGGGGGCCCGTTGCGGGCCCCCAGGGTGAAGGGGGTGTGGGGGTGCACATGGGGGGTATCTATGGTACCCCCCTGCATTTGCATGCACGAAGCGGCAGGCACCGTGCGGTGCCTGCCGCTTTGTGCATGCAAATGCACCTCTTCCAGTTTTAACATTGTGGCGGGTGCTGCTTCAAGCACATTATGAATGCAGAACTACAAGTATCAGAATGCAAAGACAAAAGAAACACCATTGGGAACGACCATGTGTATCTGTCCCATTTTCTGTCTCATATTTTCTTATTTGGTGAGGTAGTTCTCCTTTCAGAGAGTAGTGATGTATTTTATTGAATTGTTGTTGCATTTATAAAGCATTTCATAATCCTGACAAGGACACCAAAAGGCTTTAGCAGGTGGGTTGCATGCTACACTGTGGGGAGCACTTGGTTAGACTTGCAGTATAGCTTAGTCATGAGAGAAGAAGAGGTGAGAGAGAGAGTTAGAGTGTGTTCATTTTATATATATGGATACAGGCTATCAAAGTTGGGGAGTGTTGTGTCATTTTGGAGCCAGGAGGTACGGCAGCAATTTTGGAGTCAGGCATAGTTTTTGACACAAGTGGATCTTGCATAAGGCTGCCATATTGGAGTTAGGCAGTGAGTAGTGGAGAAATAATAACTACACTTGCTGTCATTAAGAGTCAGGTGAAGTTTGAAATATTTAACACTTGGTTTAAGGCCACATTGAGCAATCAGGTGGATTGCGGTGTGGCAATACTTTTCTTGACAGTGTATCTAGCATGTAAAGAACAGTAAGCGTGCATGTCAGTCAGTTTCTTTGTGTTATCAATTCATGTCACACCTTTAAGATCTTTGTTTTATTAAGTGGCATGAAGGGTGTTGTCCTCCGTCACTATGTTTGGAAAACCTAGCAAACCATCTTTGGAGTAAACACGATGAAAGGAATCATTTGAAGAGTATCTAGATGCAGTGGATGGTGACACATTCGCCAATAAAACACAAAGAAGGTGTTTTGATACACAATTTTGCTCCTGAAGGCAGAACAATTTTAAGATTTTTACTTTTAGTTAAGATGAGAGTACAAGCTCATCTACGTGAAGCTGATGAACAAGGTGCAACAGATGTAATCGATTAATACACAACCAAAATTGAAGCTTTAGACAAACACTTTCCCCCAGGCACAAATGTAGTATTAGAATGCACAAATTCCAGCAAAGGTCACAAATGCAAGATGAATCTGTGGAGGATTTTATGACAGCACTCAAAACTTTGGCACTCACATGTGATCATTGTGATATGCTTGATGAAATTATTCGTGACCAGTTAATTGAGAAGATGTGCAGTTGAAAGATCCAAGAATGATTACCGCCTATGAACAGTCCAGATTTGGAATCTGTAATTAGGATTGTCAAGGCTGTTGAACATTCACATGCTTACTTCAAGAAGATATCAACTCGCAATGACAAGAATGTGTGTGGAGAGGTAACAAGCCGGCAACGCAAATTCTCAGTTCATTCCAAAGAATCCAAGAATTTTAGTGCAGGCAAATGGAAAGGAAAACGAAATGTTGACAGTGTTGATCAGAGAGCCAAACTTACTCTAGTGTGATTCAGGCATGGTAGCAAAAATCCCACATCTGCAGCTAAGAATTTCCAGGCTTTCTGTCAAATGTTCTTCAGGTGCAACAAGATAGGCCATTATTCCAGGGTTTTGTCACATACCTTGTAATTCCCAATTGTCTATCATTGGTGAAGGAGATGCTCAGTGTGGGGATGACAATTATGTTGTCATAGGTGTGACTAATCTAGAAAAAAAAGAAGTAGTGCTTGAAGATCAGTCTGACACGCGCCTTGAGACCCTCACATGTGAGGAGTCGTGCTTTATAAACCGCCGATTGATTGATTGATTGATTGATGAGCATTTTGTTTTTAACATAAGGAGGAAACTTCCTAATTGTGACATTAATCAAAATGGTGTTTTAATTCAAATGATGGCAGATTTGGGTTCTCCTTTCACCATTGCAGGTTCGAAGGTGTTTAAGAATGCACAATTCTCAGATTTGAGACCCTCTAAAGTAAAACTGTTTGCTTATGGGAGATCCAAGATTGAGGTTGAAGGTGAATCTGATGATCAACTAGAATTTGAGAACAAAATTGGAGATGTGGTTATATATGCAGCTAAGTTTAGATCAAATCTAATATGTTGGAATGATCAAGGTGAATTAGATATAATTCTAGATCCAAACCATCTGGATGGAGTTATATCTAAAATATAGCTATTGGCTTGGAGATGTGAGTGCTGCATTAGTGTAACATCTAACATGCATTGCATACAAGACTTTTCCAATGTTTCTAGTGATAAATTGGGAACATTAAATGGTTTTTAGCACCAGATTGTGTTGAAATCCAACGCTACACCTGTGGTGCACAAGGTTCACTAAGTAACATTGTATTTAAAACAGAATCCTAAGAGGGAATTAACCCATTTGTGTGAGCTTGATATCATTGAGCCAATTGAAAGCTCAGAGTGGTTGGCACCAATTGCCCTAGCACACAAACCTGACTGCACATTAAGGTTATGTGTGGATTTGCATGATTTAAATCACAGCATCTGAGTTGATCAGAAACCTCTTCTCAACATTAATGAGATGCTATGCACATTGAAAGCGGGTAAGATTTTCACTAACCTTGATATGTCCACAGCATATCACCAATCATCTTAACTGAGGATTCCAGGCACCTCACACCTTTATTACTCCTGAGGGGGCCTTTCATTTCACACGCATGCCTTCTGGTCTGGCGTCGGCATCTTCAGTTTTAGAAAGGCTCATGAGGTTAATGTTTCAAAGTCAAGTAGGAGTTTTATATTTCCAAGATGACATACTGGTATTTGTTGTAGACACGATTGAGCATGATGTGAGATTGTGGAAAGTGTTGTCGGTATTGAAAGAAAAAGGTTTAACATAACATGCAGACAAATGCCAGTTTGAAGCCAGTGGTATTGACTATTAGAAGGAAGGCTATATACAATGCACAATTCTCTACTAGCAAAGGGCAGTTCAAATCATACCTGTTTTTAGTAGAATTGAATTCTAGATTTGTTCCACTGTATCATTGAGAGAGCTATTGAAGAAAGGATATACATTTATATGGAGAGAAGACTGTCAACAAGCTGTAGAATGGAAAGAACAAAGCACACAAAGAGGGTTTGAGGCAAGAGCCCGCACCTGTCACTTCAAATAACTGGCTAGTGTTGTGATGGTGCTAAGAAACCAGAAGTGCACCCCTCTACACTTCCTATGGGGGTGAATACCCAAAAACAAGCACAAAAAATTGGAAACAGCACACATCAATTTACAATATTGTTTAAAGTTCATATGATGTCAAGTGTCCATGATGATCTGAAGAAATTGCCAAGTTCAAATTTTTCTTTGCAAACAAAATTTACTTTGAAAACATTTCATTTAGCCATTTAGCCAACGCGTTTCATCTCAAAAGAGACTTCTTCAGGGCTCTATGTTATGTAAAGGTTTTATATCCAAGTTCCAATAGCAGTAATGGAAGTCACTAAGACACATAAAGGTATAGTGTCACAGCAATCATCTTGATATGATGGTCATAAGTTAGAAATAGACATAAGCAGACAAGGTGGACGATATATATCAAGCCTTTACCTCTAAACCACTTATGGTGAACGCGGTTCCACCCTGCTCCCCTCCGGCAAATGCTTTTACCAGTTTTCACACACTTACAGGTGACCACATAAGGACTATCGTCTCAACTATCAAAACAGGTTCCGCTCTGGACCCCTGCCCTTTCTCAGTCCTACCACCAGTTATGGAGTCCATTATACCAGTGTTGACACAAGTCTGTAATTCCATTCTGTCATCAGGGAGTTATCCGAATTCATTAAAAGACACCTTATTGAAACCTTTATTAAAAAAACCCTGCCTAGATAAAAACGAATTGAAAAATTATAGGCCGATTGCCAGTCTTCCTTTTTTAGCCAAAGTGGCTGAAAAGGCCATGAACTCCCAACTTTCAGACTATATTGAGAGACACCGATTGCTGGATGATACACAATTCGGCTTTCGGAGGTATCATGGGACCGAAACTGCCCTTATTAAGGCAGCAGACGATGTTAGGGCTATCCGGGACCAAGGTGGGACAGCAATCTTAGTATTGCTGGATCTATCAGCAGCCTTCGACACGGTCGACCACAACATCCTGGTCGACCGTGTCGGAAAGCTGGGCATTTGTAATTCTGCCAGAGACCTGCTTGCCTCCTTCCTCGCTGACAGAACTCAAGCGGTCACTCTTGGACCTTTCCAATCTGCTCAACTCTCGCTGCCATGCGGGGTTCCCCAAGGCTCATCCCTCAGTCCGACACTATTTAATATCTATGTGTCGGACCTAGCCAACGTCTTCAGAGCATATGGGATGAGCCTAACATCCTATGCGGATGACACGCATTTGGTATTGGCCATCAAGGGAGATGGAGGACAAGTGGCACAAAACTTCAAAAACGGATTGCTTGAAATAGGAGAATGGATGGCTACAAACTGCCTCAAGCTCAACTCAGAAAAAACTGAGGTAGTTATCTTTGGACCTCTTCTCCCAGTATGGCCATCATGCTGGTGGCCAGCAGCCTTTGGTTCACCCCTACTCCGACAGCCAAAGTCAGGAATTTGGGAGTCATTTTTTACGAAGGTCTCAGTTTTATGGACCATGCAAACAAAGTTGCAGCTACGGCCCACTATAAACTGAGAATGATCAGAAAGATTCGGCCCTTTCTTCCAGAGGCATCAATTAAAACATTAATTAGTTCTCTAGTTTTGTCATCTCTAGACTACTGTAACGGTCTATTTCTGAATGCTCAGGTCAGGGTCACAACAAAGTTACAGTCAATACAGAATGCGGCTGCACGCCTGCTTTCTGGAACTTCCAAATTTGATCCTATATCAGAGACGATAAAGCGATTTCATTGGCTAACGATCCAAAACAGAATAAAGTTTAAGTCCTTATGCATAGTCTATAAGGCACTCAACAACCAAGGACCGCATTCTCTTAAGGACCAACTGAAACCTTACATACCCTGCAGACAGCTTCGCTTTTCCACTTTACATCAACTAGTGATCCCACGATCAAAAACAGTGTCCTGGGGTGACCGCCGCTTCCTAGTGGCTGCACCCAAACTATGGAACACTCTTCCTCAAAACATCAGGACGAGTTCCTCACTCTACCAGTTCCGCAATCTTTTAAAGACATGGCTGTTCAATCAATGAGACTTTGAGTATGAGTATGAAACGGATGAATTGTTAGCGCCGAGACGCCTGCGGGTATTCGCCGCGCTTTACAAATGTCAAAAATAAAATAAATAAATAAATAAATAAAATAAATAAATAAGGTGGCCAGCAGTAACCGTCTCAGCGTTTGTTTGTAGCTGTGTAAAGGATTAGAGCCGATATAGTTAACCCTATGCCTTTGAAATCTTTTTATCCTAATGATATTAGCATTATCATAATCAATGCCAGTAAAGATGTGTTACGTCAGAAGAGAAAATATGGAAGATAAGAAACAATTACATTTGCTTCTAGAGCTTTACAGGGGTAATAATAGGCACACTCCACTTCAGAGAAAGAGGTGATTGCTTTGTGGTGGGGTACCCAACATTTAGAACTTATATGTGGGGGTATTCCTAGTATTTTGTGTACTGCCCATAAACCAAACCTTTAGTAGAATTATTAAGTACAGAGTGAGGAGGTACGGCCACACCCAGAATTGCCAAATGACATTATTGGTTGCAGGAATATAATTACCGGATAGAGTATGTTTCAGGGAGAATGCTTTGTTTTTCCAGGCAGCCGCTGAGAGTTGAGGATGCTGTCATCAGGGATGAGTTTGTTGTGTGGACTACATATAAGGTGTTGCTGTTATCCAATTGTGCACTTTGAACAGCAATGGAGGGATGCCATGGATCAAGATGCTGTTTTGCCCCAGGTGAGAATTTGGATTGAAAACATTTGGCCTAACTCCAAAACTTTGAGAATGGATTTATTTCCTTATCTGTATGTGGCACCAGAGTTGACAAGTGATGAAGGGTTGGCAGGAAGGGTTGAACAGTTGGTGGTGCCAGACAATTTGAGAAATAGAGCACTTGAGATGGCCCACAGGGCAGTTGGGCATATGTGCAATGAAACATAGAGTTAGAGGCCAATTTTGGTGGGCAAAGATTGATGAAGCAATGGAGAATTGTGTGCGTGATTATGATGTATTTGGCATTGGAGTTGGCAAGCGATGAAGGATTGGTACGAAGGGTTGAACAGTTGGTGGTGTCAGACAATTTGAGAAATAAAGTACTTGCAATGGCCCATAGGAGCATTTGGGCATATGTGTAATGAAACATAGAGTTAGAGGCCAATTTTGGTGGACAGAGAGTGATGAAGCAGTGGAAAATTGTGTGTGTGATTGTGAAAGTTGCGTTACTAGTGACAAGAGACATTCTACTAAACCGTCCACTGTGGTTCTAATAAAGGTGGACACGTCTCCCGGGTCCAATTTGGGTTTGGAAATTTTTGGCTCCCTAAATGCTTCAGGGGAAGGACCCTAATATGGTGAGGTATTAATTATGTCTCTAAATGGCCTGAGGTCGCATTTGTGAACAATATTAAGACCCTCACCATTATTAACTTTTTGTAAAATGTTTTTAGCAGAGAACAGTATGCCTCTGAGTTAGTTACGGATAATGGGACTCAACTAGTTTCGGAGGAGTAGAAGGATTTTCTGGATGAATATGGCATACTTCTTACTCGTACATATTTGTATCCTCCTAGAAGCATTGGTTTAGTGGAACAATTTAATCGTACACTGTGGAATCAAATACCCTTGGCACTGGTCAATAAATTGAATTGGAAATGTTATGCAATATAGGTCATACACCCAATGAGGCCAATAGTGTCTTACTTAGACGACATTTTCCAGAAGTTGAACAGAGAATGGATGGGGCATGTCAATATTGATTCGTCTAAGTTAGGGAGGGTGATAGATGTCTTGAAAAAAGTAATGGACAGATATTGTGGTGCAACCAACAATGTGGTGGGGAGTAAGAGAGGGTTATTAGGTGCAGGTAAAGAAACCAGGTCATGTGTCCAAAGGTGGATGAAAGTATTTTCCTCTGTGCATGTACAGGGTGTATGGCCACATGCTGTCCGTACTAGTGATGGTCGTGCATGAAACAAGGACATATTGTAATTCCAGATGACAAAGTGGATGGAGTAACTAGACGCGTGGGTCAGGATGCTTATGAAGAATGTGAGGATGTGTCAGTCTCTTGTCCTAAACGCTCTTCTGATTTGCCTGGTCAATTTGATGATTTTATCACTTGTTAATGACTGCACTTTTTCATGGTTCAATAGTGATTTATTTATGTGACATATGTGCAAAATGTTCTGTATTTTGTTTGTGTTACTGTTTATTTGTGATTGACTTTTTTTAGTTACGCAGATTAGTTAACCATTATGCTGTTATCAAAGTGTAATGTTTTTGAATGCTGCTCATCATAAAGGGTGAGATATGTTGTGTCAGCGGCTTCCATGAAATTTGGAATTGGAGATTCCAATGAAGGCAGTCAGAGCGGCGGTTGCGAGTAAAGTGAAGGAGCTGGTGGTCACGCACATACTGCTTATCGCAGAGGCTAAAAACAAACTAATCTACTTACCAAACCGACATCCCATCTCCTTTTCAGGGATCTAGTTCATCATCCAGAAGGTGAGAAGATTGACTCAAGGGTAGTGATGGCAGATGACCTCAAGCGTCCATCAAGTAATGACTGAAGATGAAATGAAGAACAAGGTGATGGAAGGAATCTGTGAATAATGTCAGTCACTGATAATTGCTCCGGCCACATTCCAGACCATATTTTTTTTGTCCACTACCCCACTCTAGAAAGAGACCTGCCACTAGCAGATCAGTTTTGGCCCTGCTCCAATAGAAAGAGGCCAGCCTGAACTGCCAGATCAGGACCTCTCCAGATGGAGACACAAGCAGTCCCAGCCTGGTTTAAACCTACTTCGGTATCGTCAGTGAGGTGTAGCTTGAGTCCTTTGGTAGATTACGTACTTGATAATAAATAGGAAGCTGTAGTAAGTGTTGTTGAGGTGCTATTCATGAGCAGTAGAGGAACAATACACAGGAGTTTGCTTTATCACAGGCGTCTTCTATTGTGCTCCCCTGAAAAAGGATGAGATCAATTTGTTGGCACGCGCTTATGCAGGAAGTCTGGATAAATGACCTACAGAGAATACCCGTTGGTGACGGAAGAGCAGTGCAAGGCCTGGATTGGGATGGTTTCAAAAGTTAATCTACATTCTCATCCGGGGTAAAATTGCAACAACTTGGATGCATTGTTTCCACAAAAGGCAATATATTTAAATGTTTATCTGAACAAAGCAATTTATCTGGTTGGCAGAATCAGGAAAAGTGAACATATCCAACTATCCAATAGACTCTTTGGGCCTAATTTAGAGTTTGGTGTATGGGTACTCTGTCACACATGTGAGGGATATCCTGTCCACCGTATTACAAGTACCATAGAATATAATACACATAATGAAGCAGACAGGATATTAATCACATTTGTGATAGAGTTATCAGTCTGTCAAACTCATAATCAGGCCTTTTGTCACTTACTACCGGTGGTGACCAGAGCCTGCTTATTGCCAACAGTATGGGTACATAAAAGTTTTTTTATTTGCCTGTAGTTTTGCAAAATACCTAAGTTTCACCCCTGCAAATGTTCCTGTTTGCCTTCACCTTGCCTGTGCGGTCTCCTACTTGCACACATTCCACCCATACAGAAAGCCATATCCAGCCTTCTCTATCGCTCCTAAAGCGTGGAACCATCTTCCCCCACACATAAGAGCCTCCGCCTCACTTTTTGAATTTCGCAAGAAGCTGAAGACCTGCCTTTTCGAGTAGTCCCTCTATGCCCTGGTGACTCACACCTGTTCAGTGCCAGGATAACATCCCGGGTGATAGTTCCCTCTGCAAATCCATACAACATAACAATCCTGTCAAGACAAGCATGGTATGGAGTGCAATTCAAGTTGGCTGCTTATTTGCAACATGTTTATACGCTGCAAAATGTGTGCTGGATATTTTGGTGCAAGTTTACAATATATTGAGTTTTTCTGCACATCTTTGCATTGTGGTGCAAAGGAACAATAACGCCCTTGTTCCATGTGCCGCAGTAATCCTAATTCAGGCGAAAGCAGGAGTTTGGCCCCAAAATGGGATTACTAGTAGTACAATAATACAGCATGATCTCGCTGCATAATTTTTCCATGTAAAACCCGAATGAATATCTGCAGAGAATCACTGTGATATCTTGCGTTTCAGATTTCGGAACAGGGGTATGTGTAGAGTATTGACGATTTAACTGTTCATACCGTTTATATCACTGCTGAAACACTTTTGTTAGCACTATACAAAGATATGTGACCTAAAGTTTGCAAATCCCATGATTTTCATGAAGCAAAACCCTTTGCAGTTATGCAATGTTGTCCAGTTTTCCATAGATGTTCACAAAGGTTACAAAACACTTTTCACAACCCTAATCAATAATAGTATCTATAATCTCACAACGTTTCACAATTTTATTCTTAGTTGCCACACATAGTACCCATACTACACAACAACAGACCCAAATACCTCAGCGACAGAATCAATGTTCACGTACCCAAACGAAACCACAGAGCCAGAGCAGGCGGAAGATCCTTCTCTCACATTGCGACCAAAACCTGGAACGAGCTCCCGGAAGACATCAGACGCGCCCCCTCCCTGAACACCCTCAGGAAGACTTAGCTCTTTGGCTAAACGGACCTGCAGACCCCCAGCGCCTTGAGACCCTCACGGGTGAGTAGCGCGCTTAAACTCCCCTGATTGACTGATGGTTGGTTCTGGGACAGGAATGCCCCCTGCCTGATGATCAGGTATATACCCTGGTCCCCAGGGCCCGCCTGTCCCAGTTTACAGAGCCTGAGTAGGGTGGACTCCAGAGGGAAGTGACTTCCCCCACCACGATTGCAGGCCCTCTCATCCCTGCCTGCCCTGAGGTCCCCCAAACATGGTCTGTCACTTGGCATATGCAAATGAAATTCATCTCACCGCTCATTATTATTTCAATAATGTTCTCATTAGTGAAACAAAAGTGACCAGTACTACTCTGTAACATGTTATCTTTGCAACAAGAATATAACCGACTTTCTAAAATATTTATTTAGGCCAAAATGAAAATCTAATGATTTAAATTATTTCCCCGGGGGTTATCAGATCTACACATCTGGCCAGCCTCTCTTGGAGAAGTTTCTACGTTTTTCCTTTTTGCTTTTTCATTGTTACTAAGTCCACACAGATTTTAATTCACCAACATCTCAGGAGTAGTTTAAGAGACTTCACTCACTGTTTGTCCCGTCGCTGAATCACAGGAAGTGACATCAGAAGACCCTTAACCCATAAGGCATTCCAGGGAAATAAACCCCATAGTACTTAAGGAAAATAAATAAAATATATTAAAGAATACCTTCTTAGAGAATAGTAAGTTCGACAGGCCTATGAATCCATTTCCTGGAATTTCCTGCACATGTATAGCAGGCCAGGGAGTTGTCGTTTAGAAAAGACAGTGCATTGATAGTCATTACACATGTTACCACTGACGGATATTACCTATTACCTATTATCTAGTGCTATATAGCGTGGAAAAGACCCAACATGGCATCAGTGCGCTTTTCAGAGCAGGTTCATGTTACCCAAAACCAGTTTAAGGCAGTTCCAAAAGGTTTCATACAAAAGCAGAAGCATACTGCATAAAAGCAATTTACGACAAAAATGGGTTCACTAAAAGCTTCACCGGGCTATCATTTCACACAGCAGAGTGAGAGCAACCATTCCTCACCAAAGATGGCCGGCAAAGTTTTCACTACGATTCATGAGTAGATTCGAACACACAACCTGTCCGAGTCCATGTGCTGTCTGGTCTGATGTGCAATATGGCGGCGGCCATGTTGGGATGGTTTATGGAGCCCTTGGAACTAGATGAGAGCTTTTAGCGTCAATTAGGGTTTTGGGGCCCTTCTCCCAAGCCTCTGAGGTTTAGATCCCATCAATAATGACGGCCCAACATGGCGGCCCTTCAACACTCTTTCTTCTGTCAGCCGTGGTGCTCCACTGCAGTTCCATGATGCTTCCCGAGCGCCACAGAGTTTTATCACGGCTGTGAGAGGGCCACTCAACAGCCACATCTCCATGCCATGTTAAAGCCAATTTAAATTTCTCACAGTGTGTATATATTTTTTCAAGTTCGCTATGGAACGCATCAAAACAGAGGTTGTGAGTGTAGTGTCAGGAGTACCAGTCGGAAACAGTGGTATAAGCTAGGCTGGATAGCTCTAAATTTGGAACAGGAAAGACTAAATCTTAGATCAGGAAAAAATACACTTGGCACAAGATCACAGGGGGGGATTTACTAACTTTTTTTACTTTTGCACTGGGTTTCCATCATAAAAGTGACGGAAAGCAGCACAATTTTTTTGTATTATTTACTTAATAGCGCAAAATTTGTTTTGCACAGGAAAATAAATAAAAATAACGCAAAGTAGCACAAAGTGTAAGGGGGTATTACATGGGCATTCCTATGCAATCAACCACTCATTTTGACGCAAATCCCTATCTACCAAAAATGTGAGACAGAGTTTTGCGTAAAAGGGTAACGCCTATTGAAACCAGGCTTTAAAAGTAGATATGTTTTCCTTTCTCCTTTCTTTTACACTTTGCATGTGTGCTGCACTGTAGAGCACACATGCAAAGTAAGAAAAGTTTTAAAACATGTCCAAGCATACGATTTTGCATTGCAAGAGAACCCTTCCAGTACAAAACCTATGCTACACTTTAGCACACACCCTGGCATTATTGCGCAAGGTATGTGCGGGGCGCACAGCAGCAAAATTCTACGCCGGAGCTATGGAGAGGGGAGGAGAATGCCATATCTCCGTAGATATGGCGCTCTCCTGCTCCTTCTCTGTCACGCAACGCAGCACAGGATTCTGGGCTGCTGCGCTGCATTGGGTGACAGTTTTGTAAATATGCCCCAGATTGTTAGTGTCAGCTGCCCACTCAAAGAGCAGGGTGTGCAACTTACATCTAAGACGACTGGACCCATTTCAGAATTTCATGATACCGCATAACATCAATTTAACAAGCATTTACAATGCAACGGTTTCGCTTTTGCAAAAGTTAGAGCTATTGGCATTGTAAATGATTTTTTTTTTATTTATGTGTTGGTTTTGAAAACAGATAAATAAATGGCATTGTAATTTACATTGCCAACAGCTTAATCTCTCGCAAATGTAAGACCTATTGTACCCTACTGGACGAGCTCAGCAGACAGCAATTACTACCACACACACACACCCAGAGCCAGCCACACACACACACACCCAGAGCCACACACACACACACCCAGAGCCACACACACACACACACACCCAGAGCCACACACACACACACCCAGAGCCACACACACACACACACACACACACACACCCAGAGCCACACACACACACACACACCCAGAGCCACACACACACACACCCAGAGCCACACACACACACACCCAGAGCCACACACACACACACACACACACCCCCAGTCTGTTTTATCCATGTATTAAGCATTCTGAACTGGCCTTTTGCCACTTGTTTTTTAGTGATTATTGCACAGCCTTATTAAGCCGACTTCAACATGATTAATTACTGTGTATTTAAGAAATTCTGATGGGCTATTTTTTATTTCTTTTTAATTTTAAAACATTTTTGGATGGTGTGTATTTACATTGTGCTTTAGTGGCCTGATGACCGAATAAAGCTTATTGAATTGAATCAATATATTTATTGTATAATTTTTATTGAAAATATTCAACAAAAACATATAAACGCTGAAAGGGTAGAGAGGGTAAAGGGAGAAAGGAAAAAAAGAGAAGCAGTATTACAATATAAATGTAAAATAAGACATTATGAAATTCACCTTGCTGTAATAGGTAAGTGTGAAGTTAAATACTAACCAAAGATCTTTCTTCCAATGTGATGGGGATGGGAACTTCCTGTACCTACTGCTAAGTAATGAAGTAATGTAATATATATAATGTATACATTCTAGCGTAAAGTAAATTAGTAACAAACAGATATGTATGATCGTTCATATAAAGAGGGGCTGCCATTCAGCACACCTACAACAACTTAAAATATTATATTTAGTAGGTATGATTGCAGTGAAGACCATATCTTTTTCAGCCTGGACGAGGGCAGGAGTAGGTTTGCATAGAGCTCGAGATGGGCGTTACAGTAAAAGAAACAATAGTTTAGTGACCTCCCTAAACAACAAAACCCAGGCAGAATTATCTAAGACCAGTCTTTCCTACTGCTACCTTTTATAACAGAATTGCATTTCGATGGCCCCTTCAGAAAGAAATGAAGATGAATCATTCTCTCTAACTTTCCTTTCTTTGAATGGCATTTTAATATGTGCTTGTGCAAGTTATTATCAGTGTTTTTATAATTTTGGTGGGATCTTATCAGTAATTATAGGCTTAAACCCAATACAGAATAGCCTGTCCATAGTACATCTTGTTTGAGTTATGCATTTCTTTTTCTACCTGGCAAAGAGTGTCTGTGGCTAGGTGCAGTGTAAGTTATAGCACTTGTAATAGTTCTATTTGGTTAGCACCTGCATAAGTGTGCCTGTGTGTGACTTAGGCGCAAATGTTCCAAAAGAGCCCATAAGTGAAGAGAAAGCACTGTCATATATGGTAGACCCAAGGCTAGCGCTTTGGCCATGCACACGTACACAGCCCCGATGTTGATAGTAAAGTGACAGTCCTGCAGAGCCTTTCTTGTGCTGTGTGTCAGGTGGAAGGGGCAGATCCTTTGGGGTCTCTATGACTGAAGTGCTCAGCAATAAAATTATCCTGAGTCAGTAGCAGGCAGGTTACATAGAACCATACTGTTCTCTGGCTGTCTCTGCAGTGTCCAACGCTGGAGAGGAGGAGCCTCTTGGAAGCTGGACCAACTAGCAACCGGAGGCATTAACTGGGTGACACATGAAGATTGTCAACCTAGTGCATGGAAAATATGAGATCCGATTCCATGTCCAGGGTGTGTGCACTATCCTGAGGCACCAAGCTGTGTCTATGTGTCTGTGTTGCAGTATTTCATCCAGGGGATTTACATGTACTGGTTGTTCGGTGCAGACGAGTGTCAGTCCATCAGACAAACCCAAAGGCTCAGGTCACTTGCCTCACCATCTGCTATGCCCACTATTTGCTGATGGAGACCCTTGGGATGGTAGATGTGCTTCAATTCCAGTAGGAAGTAGCAACCACAGGGTGATGTGCAAAGCTAATTTTTCGATAAGATTCATGGCTATTAGGTTCAATAACATTCAATGGATTTGTGAAACAAATGTCTGAGTTAACTTCTTGGATTGAAATAGTCTTGAAACCCAGCCTGCATAAACCTTCCCAGTGTAGCCATAAGGCTGCTCCTGTGAGCCTACTCTGTACCAGGGAAGCAGTTAGTTAATACGTATCCATGGTCGGCAGCTTGTACTTGACTAGGTAACACCAAGCAGAAGCGATGCCCAATGTACACATTGACTTTAATAATGGATTGAGCTTGTGTATCGGGAACCGTCTATGTAGACATGAATCCAGCATATATACCCTATCAGTTATGCACAACAGTAGTTTATTACTCCATAAAGCACTTTGTGGTACCATTAGGCTAGGCAAGTATTATACAAATGCACCACCAGGGAATGCCACGTTCCACTGACTGCTACTATTGATCCGGGCATCGTGTTGTTGTGCACGGTGAGTGGCTGCGGTGGGGATGCACATGCTTTAGGTGATTTATTCTGTTGACAGCTGTTTTTTTCTTTTTTTTACTCTGATGAAAACAGACAAACATTCCTACAGCAGCAACAGAGAGAGTCCGTACCGGGTTTTTGCGCTGACCACCAATTGGGGTGTGCTTCAGGCTTCGAGGAGACGCAAGGAAGGACGCTGAGAGGCTGAGACCACGAAATTGTTGCCTCACGCTTCTGTGATTTCCAGCTCCCAGTTACCCAACCCTGCTGAGGCGCTGGGCAGGCTGAGCCGAGCGAAGCAGAGGCGGAGCGTGCTGTGGGGTGCATGGTGGGGCCGTGTTGGTGTTGCACCAGCGTGAGTCTGCGCCGTGCCCTCCATGCCTTGAAACCACAGCAATAACCACATACTACCACAGCCTTCCTTGAAACCACAGCAATAACCGCAGACTACCACAGCCTGCCACGGCCAGCATTGTGCACTGAGCGGATCTGAGAGCTGAGAGGCTCTGAGAGGTACGGTACAGCGCAGCGGGGCACCGGTGAGGAGCTGGCAGCAGCGAACAGGGTGTAGAGCTCACAGAGGGCCATGAGAGAGTGAGGAGGAGAGCGTGACTACCTCTAGTGGAGGTCACAGAGTGAAGAGCCCAGGCATGCTCACATAGGGGGCCCGATAGGTCGCGTGAGGCTCGTGGTGCTTCCAGCGAGCCCTGCTCTGGTCCTTTCTCATTATCTCCCTATCTCTCGCTGATCTTCTCGCTCCACTCTTAGCATCCTCGGTAACCCATATTCCCTTTCCTCTCCTCTCCTCGCCTCATTTTATCATCGTCACCGCCTATACTACCTACCAAGTGGACTCGCAATTGGTGGGACTAGCCGAATTGGAACCACTGCACAGAGCGGAGTAGGAAAAAAAAGGAAGAAGAAGGAGTAAAGAATAACAGAATAAAAGCAAAAAGTAACAAGCACTCACCTGAGGAACAACGGAGGCCCGGCACGGAGCGGGCATTTCGGCAACCCCGCCCACGGCCATGTGCGCTCGAAAAACATGAAGCACGGGGGGGGTGGGAACGGACAGCGGTCTGGTCTCTGGGTCCGGTGTGGACGTCAGGAGGGAGCGCAGGCTACGGAGAGTACCAGGGGCGCCCAGGGGACAAAGAGCGGTGCGAGCCTCGCTGGAAACGCGGCTCGCACCGCGGCTGTGCTCACACGCTGCGGGACTCATGGGGGTGCCTGCAGCAGCCCGGGTTAGGAGAGCCAGTGTGAGGAGAGGGAGGCGGGGTGGAGGGAGCAGGGCAGGCCGAGCAACTCCATTGTCTGCCGTGAGCCGGGTGACTAATCTTCCGTCGTGGGACCCAAAAAAAATGGCGGCCAGCAACTCCTGAATTTTTCAGGTTGGGGGCGTGTTTACAGGGGCGGGAACGGCGCACAGACAACGGGAGGGGGCGGGAAAGGGTAATCAAAAGGCAGGGCACTCACCTGGGAACGCCCAGGGAAAAAATCTCGGGAACGCCCCCGAATCTGGTCCGGCCTTGACGGACAGATCTCTGTTCCAATGGCTAGCCTCCATTTATGGAGCTAGCCAATGGGACAGGGGGGCGTATTCCAGAGTCCTTACTGAAATCAAGAGATTTCTCTGGAGGCGGAGCTAAGAGCTCCGCCCTCCAGCGAAACCTAAAAACAAATAGTGTAAATGGAACACATGTACAAAGTCACTTTCAGTCCTGCCAAGTTTCCCAGGCCCATGGATGACCTATCTGCTCCAGTCCAGGGTTTTCCTTTGAATTTTGGAACTTGTAAACGTGTTCATTCCATTATAAAATCAGGGTTATAAGTCCCAAAAGTCAAAGGAAAAAAACCTATGTGGGAGCTGCTCAACATCGAAAGACCTGGGGAATGTGGCAGCTATGCACTGCTTATGCTCAATATACCCCTTCCTGGACTTATGTTGAACACCCTTACTTTAGAGAGATCTGTGATGTCCCCACCTGGGCTCCGTCCACAAAAGCACAGGTTTTCATGAATGTTTGTGTGTGTTCTCTCCGCACAGTATCTGGGGAAGTGGGATAAAGAAGAGAACTAATTTAAGACAAAATCCTAAACTTACTACTTTTTGTATTCACAGAAGTTAGGATTTTGTCTTAAGTTTGTCTTAAGACAGACTTAAGACAGACTTAAGATAAAATCCTAACTTAAGTCTGTCTTAAGACAAACTTAAGACAAAATCCTAACTTCTGTGAATACCAAAAGTAGTACGTTTAGGATTTTGTCTTAAGTTAGTTCTGTGAATCGGGCCCTCTAAGTTTAATCTTGTGGAATCTTGTTTTTGTCTCAATTTTTGAGTCATTGCCCTAAAAAGGACCAAAAGCCTTAATCAGAAAAAGAAATGAGGAGAATGGCGCTAAGGAAAGAACCCGACTCCTCGCACAGCTTATTACAGCAAACTGATGGCTTGCTTCTAAATCTGGGGTGTCCATTATTGATCACTGAGGACCAGATCCAAAGCAAATTTTCAGGATAACTACTGCATGTGTATGTGATTCCCATTGAGATTCATTAGACGTAATATATTTTGGACATCACTGTTCTGAAAAGAGGGAAGCTCTTTTGTAGCTATGTACGGTGTTCATAATGGGACAAAAGAAGCTGTAAGATATTGATAGCGCTCATGGGGGCCTGGGGATCTTTATTACAGCGGGTCATGAAACCAGCCTGATAGTCGGAGTCAGTTTGACTTAAGAAGGAAAAGCTGGAAGATTTCAGAGCACATTTGTCAAGGTTTGTGGCATCAAGAGACCTCCTGTTTCTTATGTGATATCTGATGTCACCAACTTCCATACCACCAATAGTGCCAGGTAATACAGTTCAGGAGCTTCCTGACACCCTTTTCCTAGGGTTGAAGCATATACAAACATGTTTCTGATGACACATTCCTGGATCACCATCATCTGGATTCCAACATGTCATCAGGGATAAGGCCTGAGAAGGCAAACACTGGGTTAATGGCTCTGCCAGAACCTGCAACTTGCATCATGAGTGCATCAAGTAAAGCACAGTGCCTGGGATTGGGCAACAGGAAGTCTAACAACCATATAATGAACACAGAGGCAGACAGTTTTTTGGCCACTATCTTCAATTCCCAATCCATCTGCAATTCAGAATGAATCTAATGACGCACCTCTTCAAAACAAACTACTAGGTGTATTCACAATGGTGATTTACACTTGTCAGTAATTTACATGTGTAATTTGCTCTTACACTTTTGAGTAACTTTACTGGTCGGGCTATTTGCAGTATAAATTATGCAAAATATGTAGATTTACATGGTTCCACCCCCTGAAAAAGGGTGTGGAAACTAGTAAGTCCAACACCACACATGGCTAACCACTGGTTCTGCAACACTCTCCTATAGAAAATAATGGTGTTATGGACTTAAAATAAGGCCTTCTAGGAAATAATGTTAAACAAAATTATTTAAAATAGTTAATACTATAAATATCAGTTATTGTTAAAAAAATCTAAAAATAAAATATATTTATTTAAGATATATGTAAAAAATCTAAAAAATAAAATAGATTTATTTGAAACATATATTTATATTTAAATATTCAGTTTCATCAAGTGCTATTTCAGCAATGCGCACTCAGAAGGAGGTTCCTTTTAAGGTTTTCTTTTATTCCCAAATACGCTACGCGTTTCGATACAGAAATGTGTCTTGATCACACGAATATATATTTATTTGCCATATACATTTATATTTAAATATATTTATATGTATTATTTAGTTTTACAAGATTTTAACAACCTTTTTGAATTTGTAAAATAATGTAATTTGTGTTTTTATTGAAATATAAATAAACTTCTTTTAAATCTATACATCTCCCTTAATAATTATTAATGCATGATAAAAATAAAATAAAAATTACTTTAGGTGACACTATATTTTTAATTTAAACTTTAGGAAAATAACTTTAAGTTAATTAGATATTTTTACATTTTATTAAAGATTTAATTCAAAATTACGTATCTTTGTTTTTTACTTTGTTCTACTTTTGAACAAATATATCAAATGAATTTGCACTAATATTTCTCATAGAAAAAATATTAGGTTTACCTCCCTAAACTCCTCGCTAGCCCTCAGTAAACCTCAACGCATGCCACCATAAACCTCTTCCATTAAGTAATAGTAGTGTGCCCTTTTTTAGGTCGAGCATTCAAGACCTCTTGTATATACTTTATTATATATTTAGTATATATACTTTACTATATACTGTAGTATATAATTATATGTGTATGTACTTTGTGGGCTCTGGAGATCAGCCCTAGGACTTGTCTGCTCCCGCTTAGGGATTTTTCATTCTGTTCAACTGCCTTTATTTAACTGTCTTGATAGAAAACGACCAGGAGAGGTCAGTAAAATACCAGCATATACTTAGCGTTCTATAAATTCCATTCCATAGAAATTGTCTTCCATGAGCACCCGCAGACAATAATATTTTGTTCAAATCTTGTATTTTCAGTGATATGACCACCAAAGGCCTTGCTTTTATATTAAAAACAGAACTTTGGACTACACCATTTCCCGGTGAAAGGCAATATTGCTCTCCATGTGTTCCCATACCTGGCATGTCACGCAGTTTGGTGCTTACTTTCCCTCCATGTTAAAGAACAGTAGATGTTTCAGCACCAAGGCTAATGTGCTGCATAGCTAAATACATATGAGGTCCCAAAAGCGAGATCGATTGCATTGCAAATGCTTGTCTAGCTACTACCCAGTCCCTCTCATATTAACTACAATGGCCTGATTCCAATCTCGTTCGGAAAGCATCTCAACCGAATCGGATCTGGAATGCTTTCCGTACGACTCGGAGAGGTGGAGTTCGACCAATCGGGTATGATGCATACATATTCACCCGGGTACGATTTGGTCGGACTCCCATTGACTTCAATGGAAGCCTGTGATCTGAACGTAAACACAGGGCCCCATTGGAGAAAGGGGTGGCTGGGGAAACACGTGCACCCTGTGGGGGGCACACCTTGGTGCCTGCCACACTGTGCATGGTTGGAAAAGGGGATCCCTTGGGTAACTCCACAGGCCCGATTCGGAGGGCCCCGGGTGAAGGGGACCTGCTACTGGCCCCCAAAGACCGATTCCGGCAGTCTTTTAATTCCGGGAAAACCGAATCGGAAAGGCTGTCTGAATCAGTCATTGTAATCACTCGCCCGGAAACCGAGTCTATAGAGCTGTACGAATTGGCCCCGGAAGGCTCGATCTCTCCTAATTCCTTTCGGAACTGATTCGGTCAGCCCAGACGGTTTCCAGGCATCGTACTTAGTCATCTGGAACTGGGGATGAGTTGGTTGGAAACAAGGGCTCCGCATCAGTTTGGGCAAGGCCGATTCGGAGCCTTTCGACCGTGATCGGAATCGACCCCTAAGTAGTAAACTTTTAAGTGTGAGGATTTCCCTACAGAAAAGATAGGCGAGGTAAAGGTGAATATTTACTCTTCTAGGTTTGTGAATAGCATTTTGTAGCACTTTAATAGTACTAATCTAGTACTACTCAACATTAAAAAAATCATTAATAGACCCCTATATTTCCACTAACACCAGCAGCTTAGTAAATGATCCTGACTTGTAACTCCGGGCTCCCGTCCTTGTCAATCATTCCACTGATCTCTAGATAGGTTTGTGCTCAACAAACATCTATTTGTCCTTATAATCAGTGCACTACCATCTCATTTTAAAACACTTCTGCTGTCCTTCATTTTCGGACACCTTTGAAAACCTTTTATCTCAACATGTTCAGCTCTAATTTGAATTCTTTCCCTCTGGTCCCCTTGTCTAGGCGTCCACCTGTCATGCTAAACTGAGTGAAAGCACTTTTAGACTGATGAATAATTCATCGTGAAAAACATGAAATCACATCACATCTCCACCAGATGCTCCTCTAACTCACCTCGGGACCAGATCGTTTCAGCCAGGTTTTTGTCTGATGTGTCAGTCATGGGCAGCTGCTTGGTGTTTCCAACTCCTGGATACGTCCTGTAGGCTCGTATTACTGAATATCGACCACTCCAGTATAGATTTACTCAGCGCCGGACTGGGAACCAAAACCGGCCCTGGCAAAGTGCTCGGCTGGCCCCCCTGGGGTTTGGGGGTGCTGCCGAGCTTTTTGCCAGGGCCAGTTTCAGCTGGTTTTGTTACAGGGGCCGGTATTGCAGCAATGCTGCAAAAACGGTCCTGTAATAAAAACGGCCTTCCAGGGGCCCAAAACTGGACCCCACCCTGGCGGCCCATCGGGGAAGTGCCTGGTGCCTGCTACGGCCAGTCCGGCCCTGGATTTACTCCTCCTAAATCTACATCTACCTATCTTGAAGATATATGCGCATGGTAGGTGTATAAATGTGGAGTTAGGCATAGAAAATCTAAACTCACTTACATGACGATATTTCAGTTTCGATATTTTGTCTTCGATAATCTGGGCCATCGATATTCTGCTTTCAATATTTGGGGTGCACGATGTCCCAAAGAACTTCTGTTCTTACAGGGTGCAAACTAAAGAAATAAACTGCTTGTCATAGCTTGCAGTTTACTAGTGAGGGACTGATACCCAGATTTTACTAACTGATGTCATGCTGAACATGAGAGAGAAAGGATGCTGTGTACAATACATAAGGTCTGAAGCAGCATGCGGGTACTCATCTCTGGTGTAAACCGGGCACAGGTCAAAGGGGCTGCCTGGTAGCAAAAGCCAGCTGGGCCCACATGGAAGTATTGAATGTGCCCATGTCTGCAACCAGCAGATGCTGCATCTGTGTACTTTGGCCCACAGGAGATGTATTGTGAAGAAACAGCAGCCTCCCCATGTGATCCTTCAACCCTTGCATCATGGAGAGACTGCAACAAAATAGGTGATTGATTCTGAAATGAAACCTCTGAGGGTCGTGCCATGGTGCTCACCCATTAAACATCAAAGAGGGTGCTACAGCAACAGAGGGGTGGAGCTCCATGATCCCAACAAATATAAACAGGTTTGGGTTCATTTGCTTGAACTATGGTGTTTGTCTGGTCCAGTGTGAGGCAGCTTTGGGCAGGGCCGGCTCTAGGCATGTGCAAGCTGTGCACCTGCACAGGGCCACCAAACCCCAGGGGCCCTCACGCCAATATATATCCTTAATATATGAATCCTCTGAGGATGGATACATATTTGCGTGGTGGCCCCTGCCAGGGATTTGGCGGCCTCCGGCTCTGTTCCACTTCTAAACACCCTGACCCCCTCCCCTCTTTACTGGCCTGCGCGCTCCACCCCGCCCGGACCCCCTCTTCCGGGCCCCCTACCTACGCTCCTTGCCCAGGGCCACCATGAGCCTAGAGCCGGCCCTGCTTTGGGGCCTGTAAGGCACTCCTTAAATGTGCACAGTGGACCACATAACTCCTTAGGCAGCTCATTGACATCTGTATTTGTGGTTTGAAGGAAGCTTACTTGGCTGGGGCCCTACTATAGACTCAAGATTGTTCTTCTGTCTAGTCTAGTGTCACATTGTGGAATACCTTTTCTCACTTCTCTCTTACTCTTTTGATTCTCTTTACTGCTTTCCTTCTCCCTCCTGCCTTTTTCTTCCTCTCCTGTGCCTTGCTATGCTATGCCAGATAGGTGGTATATTTGAAACCACAGGAGAGACCCGTAGCCTCAGATGAGACCTGGGTGGGTACAGTATAATGCAACAATGTCTCAATGGGAGTCAATGAGGGGGTACAATTTAGAGAGTTAGGGCCATATGTATCAAGGCCAATTGGGTTCGCAAAACGCCGAAATTCGCAGAATCGCAAATTGAGAATAATTTCCCATTCATTCCTATGCGCCTCCTGGCCCATAGAAATGAATGGGAAATTATTCCTTAATTGCGATTAGCTAATCGCAATTAAGGAATTTTTAAGGAATTTCTTCATACATACTATTGTGCGATTTCTAAATAGCGATTCCTTAAAAATCGCTATTTAGGAATCACAAAAGGGTATGTTGATACATATGGCCCTTAATTACTAACAAACACCAAGTCCCAACATATTATTTTAACATAGTTATATGAATAAAAAAAGCATAGTATTTATACTATTCAAGGTTTATAGTGCAGCACCAACCATGCTTTTTTAAAATTGTGTAATAAGTGCAAGGTGAACACATTGTGCTTGTGAAAAACGGCGCAAGTAAAGCATGTGAGAAAGGTAAAACAGCGTGTTTGGGGAATATTTTGATTAGAGTACTATGCATTAACTTTTTTTTTATAATACAAATAGTTAAAATCATTTCATAATTAATCATACCAATTTAGCTGTTACGAGTCGACGGCGTTTCGATCTTCATGACTCGAGGTCATCATCAGGAGAAGGGGAACCACAAGGCGGAAGATTGCTGCCTAATGAGTAAATAAATTAGAATTAACCCTTATATTGAATAGACTTGAACCAATAGAGGGATGCATGAGGTATGTGTAATAAGGTACCTGAATGAATTCCAAGGCAGTGAAGGAAGAGAGAAGAGAAGAAGGGCTACCATTAGCCACCGCTAGCATAACAGCGATGAAGCAATCTCTTCAAATACAATCAAAGAGTAGCAAATACACTCAGGTGGAAAAACTGCTGGTGTGTATGTGCTTGGTCCTGACCAAGCTGGTCACCAGGCAGGATGGAGAAGATCCATAGCTGTCCCTCAAGGCTTACATGAAATTATGGCAAGAATAAAGCAGTTCAAAGGACTGTAGGAGACAAAGAGGAGTAACTTGGTCATTAAATGACATTGGGAAGGTAACCTAATGTAATCAAGATTAAATGATTATGGACACACCATTTGGTGAGTATAGCCTTCGAGAGGAGTGTTGCCAGTATTTACTTTACAGGTGTGGCACATCAATGTACTATGAAGGAGTCTTCTTGGCTAAGCAGGTGTAGACAAACATGGTGTATTAAAAGGTTCTTCAAATGGTCATGAATGGGAAACAGAAAGTGATGGTTAAGAGCATGCACACTGTTAACATTGTGGCAGCAATTCACGGATACTCAGAACAACCATGGCCAGAAATACAATGTCGTAGTGGGGAGCGGGACCAAAAGAAACCAATCTACCTCCAGGTGCCAATATGTAATAAGTGTCATGTGTCAGCAAAATGCAGGGAATTCACAAATATTTGCCTAAGTACAGGTAGAATCAATCTACAAAGAGAAGACCAGTAATTGGTGGATACTATCTGGGCACAAAATGTGAGCAGCACAGATTAGCAGCAGCCCAGTATGGGCATTCACCTGTGCTCATGGTGGTGTGAGGCATCTGAATCCACAGCGCGTCCTGAATGAACATGAAATTTGGTAGCATTCTCGCCAAGAATTTTCAAATCTATTAAGGACATGCTTGTGTCTATCTCAGGGGTCTCAGCATCCTTGTCAGGGATGTCGGACCGTGGGCATTTCTGTTGGGAGGCTGTTGCGCTACTTATGCAGGTTTTTGTGCAAGTAATCAGATGCTCCTTACTGGGGGCCCAATAAGATGATCGTACGTGAACGATATTTTGGGGATTAAAAGTGAAGGGAGTTTCCACTAAGAGCCTTGACCTGGCAGAGGTGGATTTTTGCCCTTGTTACGCTTGGGGGGAGGGGTTGTCTTGATCAGATGAGTCAGTCTGTGTTGTGTCAGTCTCAGTGTAATTATAACCCTTGCACTTTGATTGCACACCTGAGGAGGTTGAGGGGATTGAGTAGCCATAATCACTCAGGGGAACTTGAGGAAGCTTGGGTAGGGTGTCAGCATGAGGCCATCCACAAAACTTGGTTTTTGCTTTTTGGGTACATCCGCTGAACAGGGCGTTGGGTCCAGAGACATAGGATTATGAAACCTATGTTGTTTGGCAGAATTCTCTAGATGTACAGTAATGGGTTTTAGCGCTGTCACCAGGGCCTGGTTACCTGTAATAGGGACAGAAATCTTGATTACCCTATTGACTGACAGCTGGATAGAGGCATCCAATGTTTCTTCTAAATATGGCCCCTGTGGTTGTTCCTCATAACAAGACACATATTGTTCCTCCTCAAGGGGGGCCCATTGCTCCATTGTTAAAGAGTTATAAACACAATTTTTTTAACATTGCGCCAAGTCATATCCCAAGGGATCAGTCGGGGGGCAATCCCATGTGCACTCACAAAAAGTATGGAAGCTCCCCCAACAAAGCTTTAGTCAAAATTATTCCAGCCCCAGATAAACAGGGTACCTAGAGCCTAATTACCTTTTTCCTGAGTTTGCACGCCGCTCACCAGGAATGCTCGAGTTCTCACAGCTTGTGCCACCTTCCTGTGGTAAGGGTAATTTAAAAAACAGCTGGAATCAGAGCGTTAAAAGAACACTGCGGCGAGAAGGACAGACATGGAAGAGGGACTGTGGATAGCCCAAAAGTAGCCCAAGTATACTGCCCAGGTGGGCTACTCGCGTCCCCAGGCTCAGGTATATAGTCATGATTTAGAAAAAGGGGTGGTGATGAACAGAGTGTCTGAATTAAGCAGACCACTCTTACCCAGTCCAAAGATCAGGGCTTGATCCATTACCGGTTTTTAGCTCACTGCACCATCCCAGCTCAGAACCTGGCTACATGCAAATTAGTCTGTTCCTGTCCCAGTGCATGATGGGAACAGGGCAAACCAAACTACCAAGCCAATTCTTATACTGGGAAGGAAACAAGCTTCCGGGGACCGGTTTCTGGCATTTCAGCCGTCGTCGGCCCGGCTTGCTTGAATCCTGATGGTGCAATGAGCAAGGGACTCACATCTGAGTATACCCTTCCACGCTTATGGTGGACAAAATGATTTAGAAAAGGGGGTGGTGATGAACAGAGTGTCTGAATTAAGCAGACCACTCTTACCCAGTCCAAAGATCAGGGCTTGATCCATCACCGTTTTTTAGCTCACTGCACCATCCCAGCTCAGAACCTTGCTACATGCAAATTAGTCTGTTCCTGTCCCAGTGCATGATGGGAACAGGGCAAACCAAACTACCAAGCAAATTCTTATACTGGGAAGGAAACAAGCTTCCGGGGACCGGTTTCTGGCATTTCAGCCGTCGTCGGCCCGGCTTGCTTGAATCCTGATGGTGCAATGAGCAAGGGACTCACATCTGAGTATACCCTTCCACGCTTATGATGGACAAAATGATTTAGAAAAGGGGGTGGTGATGAACAGAGTGTCTGAATTAAGCAGACCACTCTTACCCAGTCCAAAGATCAGGGCTTGATCCATCACCATTTTTTAGCTCACTGCACCATCCCAGCTCAGAACCTGGCTACATGCAAATTAGTCTGTTCCTGTCCCAGTGCATGATGGGAACAGGGCAAACCAAACTACCAAGCCAATTCTTATACTGGGAAGGAAACAAGCTTCCGGGGACCGGTTTCTGGCATTTCAGCCGTCGTCGGCCCGGCTTGCTTGAATCCTGATGGTGCAATGAGCAAGGGACTCACATCTGAGTATACCCTTCCACGCTTATGGTGGACAAAATGATTTAGAAAAGGGGGTGGTGATGAACAGAGTGTCTGAATTAAGCAGACCACTCTTACCCAGTCCTAAGATCAGGGCTTGATCCATCACCGTTTTTTAGCTCACTGCACCATCCCAGCTCAGAACCTGGCTACATGCAAATTAGTCTGTTCCTGTCCCAGTGCATGATGGGAACAGGGCAAACCAAACTACCAAGCCAATTCTTATACTGGGAAGGAAACAAGCTTCCGGGGAACGGTTTCTGGCATTTCAGCCGTCGTCGGCCCGGCTTGCTTGAATCCTGAGGTGTTGAATTGGCTTGGTAGTTTGGTCTGCCCTGTTCCCATGATGCACTGGGCCAGGGACAGACTAATTTGCATATAGCCAGGTTCTGAGCTGGGATGGGGCAGTGAGCTAAATAACGGTGATGGATCAAGCCCTGATCTTTGGACTGGGTAAGAGTGGTCTGCTTAATTCAGACATTCTGTTCATCACCACCCCCTTTTCTGAATCGTTCCGGCTTGCTTGAATCCTGATGGTGCAATGAGCAAGGGACTCACATCTGAGTATACCCTTCCACGCTTATGGTGGACAAAATGATTTAGAAAAGGGGGTGGTGATGAACAGAGTGTCTGAATTAAGCAGACCACTCTTACCCAGTCCAAAGATCAGGGCTTGATCCATTACCGGTTTTTAGCTCACTGCACCATCCCAGCTCAGAACCTGGCTACATGCAAATTAGTCTGTTCCTGTCCCAGTGCATGATGGGAACAGGGCAAACCAAACTACCAAGCCAATTCTTATACTGGGAAGGAAACAAGCTTCCGGGGACCGGTTTCTGGCATTTCAGCCGTCGTCGGCCCGGCTTGCTTGAATCCTGATGGTGCAATGAGCAAGGGACTCACATCTGAGTATACCCTTCCACGCTTATGGTGGACAAAATGATTTAGAAAAGGGGGTGGTGATGAACAGAGTGTCTGAATTAAGCAGACCACTCTTACCCAGTCCAAAGATCAGGGCTTGATCCATCACCATTTTTTAGCTCACTGCACCATCCCAGCTCAGAACCTGGCTACATGCAAATTAGTCTGTTCCTGTCCCAGTGCATGATGGGAACAGGGCAAACCAAACTACCAAGCCAATTCTTATACTGGGAAGGAAAGAAGCTTCCGGGGACCGGTTTCTGGCATTTCAGCCGTCGTCGGCCCGGCTTGCTTGAATCCTGATAGTGCAATGAGCAAGGGACTCACATCTGAGTATACCCTTCCACGCTTATGGTGGACAAAATGATTTAGAAAAGGGGGTGGTGATGAACAAAGTGTCTGAATTAAGCAGACCACTCTTACCCAGTCCAAAGATCAGGGCTTGATCCATCACCGTTTTTTAGCTCACTGCACCATCCCAGCTCAGAACCTGGCTACATGCAAATTAGTCTGTTCCTGTCCCAGTGCATGATGGGAACAGGGCAAACCAAACTACCAAGCCAATTCTTATACTGGGAAGGAAACAAGCTTCCGGGGACCGGTTTCTGGCATTTCAGCCGTCATCGGCCCGGCTTGCTTGAATCCTGATGGTGCAATGAGCAAGGGACTCACATCTGAGTATACCCTTCCACGCTTATGGTGGACAAAATGATTTAGAAAAGGGGGTGGTGATGAACAGAGTGTCTGAATTAAGCAGACCACTCTTACCCAGTCCTAAGATCAGGGCTTGATCCATCACCGTTTTTTAGCTCACTGCACCATCCCAGCTCAGAACCTGGCTACATGCAAATTAGTCTGTTCCTGTCCCAGTGCATGATGGGAACAGGGCAAACCAAACTACCAAGCCAATTCTTATACTGGGAAGGAAACAAGCTTCCGGGGAACGGTTTCTGGCATTTCAGCCGTCGTCGGCCCGGCTTGCTTGAATCCTGAGGTCTTGAATTGGCTTGGTAGTTTGGTCTGCCCTGTTCCCATGATGCACTGGGCCAGGGACAGACTAATTTGCATATAGCCAGGTTCTGAGCTGGGATGGGGCAGTGAGCTAAATAACGGTGATGGATCAAGCCCTGATCTTTGGACTGGGTAAGAGTGGTCTGCTTAATTCAGACACTCTGTTCATCACCACCCCCTTTTCTGAATCGTTTTAGCCCACTATAGGTGTGGCAGGGTATACTCAGACATGAGTCCCTTGCTCACTGCTCCATCAGGATTCAAGCAAGCCGGGCCGACGAGGCTGAAATGCCAGAAACCAGTCCCCGGAAGCTTGTATCCTTTCTGGTGAAGAATTGGCTTGGTAGTTTGGTCTGCCCTGTTCCCATGATGCACTGGGCCAGGGACAGACTAATTTGCATATAGCCAGGTTCTGAGCTGGGATGGGGCAGTGAGCTAAATAACGGTGATGGATCAAGCCCTGATCTTTGGACTGGGTAAGAGTGGTCTGCTTAATTCAGACACTCTGTTCATCACCACCCCCTTTTCTGAATCGTTTTTGGCCACTATAGGTGTGGCAGGGTATACTCAGACATGAGTCCCTTGCTCACTGCTCCATCAGGATTCAAGCAAGCCGGGCCGACGAGGCTGAAATGCCAGAAACCGGTCCCCGGAAGCTTGTATCCTTTCTGGTGAAGAATTGGCTTGGTAGTTTGGTCTGCCCTGTTCCCATGATGCACTGGGCCAGGGACAGACTAATTTGCATATAGCCAGGTTCTGAGCTGGGATGGGGCAGTGAGCTAAATAACGGTGATGGATCAAGCCCTGATCTTTGGACTGGGTAAGAGTGGTCTGCTTAATGCAGACACTCTGTTCATCACCACCCCCTTTTCTGAATCGTGTTTGGCCACTATAGGTGTGGCAGGGTATACTCAGACATGAGTCCCTTGCTCACTGCTCCATCAGGATTCAAGCAAGCCGGGCCGGCGAGGCTGAAATGCCAGAAACCGGTCCCCGGAAGCTTGTATCCTTTCTGGTGAAGAATTTGCTTGGTAGTTTGGTCTGCCCTGTTCCCATGATGCACTGGGCCAGGGACAGACTAATTTGCATATAGCCAGGTTCTGAGCTGGGATGGGGCAGTGAGCTAAATAACGGTGATGGATCAAGCCCTGATCTTTGGACTGGGTATGAGTGGTCTGCTCAATTCAGACACTCTGTTCATCACCACCCCCTTTTCTGAATCGTTTTTGGCCACTATAGGTGTGGCAGGGTATACTCAGACATGAGTCCCTTGCTCACTGCTCCATCAGGATTCAAGCAAGCCCGGCCGACGAGGCTGAAATGCCAGAAACCGGTCCCCGGTAGCTTGTATCCTTTCTGGTGAAGAATTGGCTTGGTAGTTTGGTCTGCCCTGTTCCCATGATGCACTGGGCCAGGGACAGACTAATTTGCATATAGCCAGGTTCTGAGCTGGGATGGGGCAGTGAGCTAAATAACGGTGATGGATCAAGCCCTGATCTTTGGACTGGGTAAGAGTGGTCTGCTTAATTCAGACACTCTGTTCATCACCACCCCCTTTTCTGAATCGTTTTTGGCCACTATAGGTGTGGCAGGGTATACTCAGACATGAGTCCCTTGCTCACTGCTCCATCAGGATTCAAGCAAGCCGGGCCGACGAGGCTGAAATGCCAGAAACCGGTCCCCGGAAGCTTGTATCCTTTCTGGTGAAGAATTGGCTTGGTAGTTTGGTCTGCCCTGTTCCCATGATGCACTGAGCCAGGGACAGACTAATTTGCATATAGCCAGGTTCTGAGCTGGGATGGGGCAGTGAGCTAAATAACGGTGATGGATCAAGCCCTGATCTTTGGACTGGGTAAGAGTGGTCTGCTTAATTCAGACACTCTGTTCATCACCACCCCCTTTTCTGAATCGTTTTTGGCCACTATAGGTGTGGCAGGGTATACTCAGACATGAGTCCCTTGTTCACTGCTCCATCAGGATTCAAGCAAGCGGGCCGACGAGGCTGAAATGCCAGAAACCGGTCCCCGGAAGCTTGTATCCTTTCTGGTGAAGAATTGGCTTGGTAGTTTGGTCTGCCCTGTTCCCATGATGCACTGGGCCAGGGACAGACTAATTTGCATATAGCCAGGTTCTGAGCTGGGATGGGGCAGTGAGCTAAATAACGGTGATGGATCAAGCCCTGATCTTTGGACTGGGTAAGAGTGGTCTGCTTAATTCAGACACTCTGTTCATCACCACCCCCTTTTCTGAATCGTTTTTGGCCACTATAGGTGTGGCAGGGTATACTCAGACATGAGTCCCTTGCTCACTGCTCCATCAGGATTCAAGCAAGCCGGGCCGACGAGGCTGAAATGCCAGAAACCGGTCCCCGGAAGCTTGTATCCTTTCTGGTGAAGAATTGGCTTGGTAGTTTGGTCTGCCCTGTTCCCATGATGCACTGGGCCAGGGACAGACTAATTTGCATATAGCCAGGTTCTGAGCTGGGATGGGGCAGTGAGCTAAATAATGGTGATGGATCAAGCCCTGATCTTTGGACTGGGTAAGAGTGGTCTGCTTAATTCAGACACTCTGTTCATCACCACCCCCTTTTCTGAATCGTTTTTGGCCACTATAGGTGTGGCAGGGTATACTCAGACATGAGTCCCTTGCTCACTGCTCCATCAGGATTCAAGCAAGCCGGGCCGACGAGGCTGAAATGCCAGAAACCGGTCCCCGGAAGCTTGTATCCTTTCTGGTGAAGAATTGGCTTGGTAGTTTGGTCTGCCCTGTTCCCATGATGCACTGGGCCAGGGACAGACTAATTTGCATATAGCCAGGTTCTGAGCTGGGATGGGGCAGTGAGCTAAATAACGGTGATGGATCAAGCCCTGATCTTTGGACTGGGTAAGAGTGGTCTGCTTAATTCAGACACTCTGTTCATCACCACCCCCTTTTCTGAATCAGGTATATAGTCAGGCCCGATTGGGGAAGGCGTCGACTCAGGTAAAACCACACAGTTGACAGACCGTGAAGCAGCTCGGTCTTAGACTGCGCTCAAAGATAGGCACTACTCTGTCTCAGACTCGGGACAGAGTGCCACTAGCACATTTTTCTGGACCGTGGGAAAAGGAGCATCATCATGCAACATTGCAAATCAACAGTTCAATACAACAACAATCAATTACATTTTGTAAATGACAATAACAAGTGAAAATAAGGCACAAGAGCAACATCAAAAAGTCACTTATCTCGGCTGCGAGCAGCATTAAAAGAGGCTCTTAAGGTGGTGATGCCTACTATAATATGGACTACTGACCCGTGATTGGTGGTTGTGAGCAGGGTTTCATGGGAAATGTAGTTTATGTTAATGTTAAAACGTATTTAATTGGCTGTTGTGATTTTGCAGTAAAAGAAAGAGAAGCATAATCGGAGTCGCCAGTACTGAAATAGAATCAGGTCCTACGTGTCTGCCCGGTGCATGTGCAAAAGAGAGCTGGGAGTCAGGAACACTAGACCACATGGGGATAGAAAGGCGCTAGTGTGCTGAGTACCCCTGGGGCACTGGAAGGAGATGGAATCTGTAAGGAGACGGTCTGCTTGTACAAACATACAATCTCTCTATTAACTTTCCCTCAGGAGTGAATAAATATTAAATGCAATAAAAAAAAACACAATGGCACTTTTTCAGATTCCTTCAAAATTCACAAAAAACATAGGATAAAAACGATCAGTATATACAAGTTTCAGTACATATGAGAACAACTTCAGGGGGAAGTGTCCTGTAATTTATTTTATTTATTTATTTTATTTAATGCGATTTTATATAGCGCAAACAATACCCGAAGCTGCCAGAGCGCTTTACAAAAGAACCAGTTGCGTTACTTAAGGACATGAGTTACATAAGAGATACAAACTGAAAAAATTGCAAATGTACAAGTTGTAAAGTCACTCAAGGAAGAGATACAAATGGATAAACTCTAAAATCACATAGGAATGGTAGTAAGTACAAAGGTCTACTACATATACTAGTGGTTAGAGTTATATATATACAAATAGTAAATTCACTCAGGATTACATATTAACAGCGATTAGACTTGGACAATTATATAGTACATATTTACAGAGCAGGAAATTCTTGCTTACTTTCAGCCAGGTGTTCAGGTGGTGTTGCACTCTAGGGTGGTGGTCTTGGGTCTGGAGGGATCCCCGAGTTGGAGATGTCCATAGGGGTAGAAGGCCGGATGGTGGTGGGGGAAGCAGCATGCTGGATCCCCGGGCTGATCTTGAGGTCATGCTGGGCTCCATCTTGTGGAAAGAGGAGGGCACTCAAGGGCAGCGCGCCGAAACCGTGTATAGGCAATGTAAGCGGCCGGCGCCATGTTGAAGTCAGGAAGATCATGTCTGGGCGCCCCCGCTGCACTTCTCAGCCCTCCAGGCTCCTAAACCTCAATTATGGGCGTTTTGCCTCCAGACTGTCCTCTTCTTTAAAAGGGGGGTTGCTCACGCTTTTTTAGGTGGCATAGATGTGGTCCCTGTCCGTTTCCAGGGACTCCTGGTTCCCTCAGATCACCAGGGTGTCCCACTTTGTGATGGTGGGGGCTGACGTGCTCTTAGGGAGAAGGCCCTGGTGCACTTTGCAAACCTTCTTAGTGGCTCAACTGGAGGGACTCTCCAAGGTGAAAGCAGCTCATGGCAGCCTTCTTAGGGCCAGGCACAGGCGGTATGCTCCAGTGACTCATCGAGCCTTGGGTGTCATTAAGACCTCTTAGGTTCTCATAGGGTGCCTCACTACTTTTCCTTTCTCACGTCAGTACCCTCTGAGGAGCCTTCTGAATTGACTCTCGTGCGGGGAGCCCCATCCGCCATCTTAGGGTCAGGCGTGTCAAACTAATTGCTGTAATCTGCCACCCTGTGGCCAAATAAGCGGTCCCCCCTTTACTCCGGCATCTAACTCTCAATGCTGGGAGTCCCGGGGGATGGGGGGAGAGGAACCCAGCTTAATCACCTCACCGAGTTCCACTCATAACTTGGCCGGTGTGCCTGCCAGCGCTCGCTTCTCCTGGGATATGTCTATTCCATCACTCACTGGGAATCTCAGAGCATCTCTAGCTGTCGCCGCTACTACCCTCCTCCTCACTCGACCTAAACTCCTGGTTCCTTCTTAACAATGGGGCCCACGGCAGGCCGGCGCCATCTTGAATCGCTTCACTTATTGGTTAGCTACAGGCATGTAGGGTTCCTAAGGTAGGGAATAGTTAAGTAGAAACCACACTGTTCCCTTCATCTAAAGTATCTAAGCCATTGTCAACTGAATTGCAGTGGGAAATCCAGTTGCATTCACAACTTAACAGTAGCTGGGTCAAAACACCTCCATGTCCTGGAAGAGTAAGTTGGTCTATCACCTGCCACATAAAATCGTTTTCAGTGTAGTTGTGCGCTTTGAAATGGGAGACCAGTGAGGCATTTTGCATTTGGCATCTGATTCTGCTTTTGTGTTGGATAATGTAATCTATGCCCACCTGGGTTGTTTACCCAATATAGATTAATATACAAGGGCAGCGGATCCCATATATCAAATTAGAGGAATAACAAATACTCAGTTGTCTCAGAGTGAAAGCGTGGGTACTTGTTTCAAAAGTTTTGGTATTGGAGTTTGTTTGTATACAGTGCACTTTTGGCACTTGAAGTTGTCAACAACAGGGTGTAAGCCCCATGTGGTGGTAATTAATTGGCTGGTATTGGTATTAGGTGCCCATGCTCTTGAAATATTTCCTGTTAGACCTGCCAGCCGTAGGTTGGTCTTACTTCAAATCATTTTACCTTCCTCCTCCTTTTTTGCTGATCTCGTTTTTGCTGGCCTTACGACTCTGTGCACTTTATCACTGCTAACCATTGCTAAATTGCATGTGCTCGCTCCAAATATGGTAACCTTAGCTTATCCTCAATTGGCATATTTAATGTACTAATAAGTCTCCAGTAAAGTGGCACTACATATATTCAGGGCCTGTAAAATAAATGCTACACGTGAGCCTGCAGCACTTATTGTGACACCCACTTAAGTAGTCCTTTAAACATGTCTCAGGCCTGCCATTTCAGTCTGTGTGTGCAGTTCTAAACTGCCATTTCGACATGGAAAAGTACACCTTTTCATCCCTAGGGTAGTCCCTGGACAGCTCGGAGTGCAGTGTGCAGTGTATTTAAAAAGTAGGACTTGTAATTTTAAGTTTTACTTGTCATGGTAGTGAATCACTTTTAAATAAATTTTTTAGTACTGCAAGCCCTATTTGTTTCATTGGACAGCATTGGAGTTAGCTTATTACATTTAATAAGCTGCAACTTCCAAATGGTAACAGGTTATCACTTAATGTTTGTGTCTTTGGTATTGTAATAAACAATCCTCTCTTATGGTAAAGTCGGATTTTAAATAAAAATTTTGAAAATGCTACTTTTAGGAAGCTTGCATTTTTCTACCTTAGCCATTTTCTGCCTCTAGCCTGCTTCTGGGTCATATGACTAGGTGTAGCTGAAGGCTGGGCTTTGTGTATTCCTCCTAGACAGCCACAGACAGTAGAGAGCCTAGGTGTGCCTGAACAGGTTATCACTGGCAGGATGGGAGGGCGGAGCTGGTCACAGTCCTATTTGCACTTGAATAGACTGTGTCCTGCTTCCACACACAGGGCTGCATACCCATTTTTAATCTGGAGCCAGGACAGGGAAGGCAGGATGCCTGTTAAAAGGAAACCTCAACAAGATTTTCCCACTTCAAAGGCAGATCTGGGGAGAAAAACTGGACGTCAGACACCAGTTTTTCAGTACACTTCTGGACCTGTCAATAGTCTGCCAGGAAGGAGGACTGCTGTGCTGCTGAAAGGACTGCCACTCTGCTAGACTGCTGCTTTGTAGCACTACTGCCCTGCTGTTCTAAGCTGCAGCCCTCTTGCCTAGGTGAGAAGAACTGGACCTTCATCCGGTGAAACCAGAACCCAAAGAGAATCCCTGGGCTAGTGGCTGGCCTCTTGACTAGAGCCTCAGGGAATGAAGGCTCCAACAACCTTTTTTTCTCTTTTTTTAAACTTTTTAAAACCTTTATTGACCAATTCAGCATTACCAAAATTCAATTTTGCATCAAATCAGAGCATTGTACACATTTAGCCACTTGTGGAATACATCAAAATTAGGGAAAAACCAGTCAGTGATAAGCATTATCTTGTACAATCTGGCAACAGCACCATTGAAAAATACACATCTGTGGGATATAGTGACAGCACTGTAGGAGAAGAAGCAGGCCTGGCCGGGGAGAGGTGGGGGCAGGGAAGGAAGCAGCTACTGACGCTGGCGGCCACCGCGGCTCCAACAACCTTTAACACAACACCTGAAATCTGCCATCTTTGAGTCTACCCTGCCAAGTTGTGCCACTTGCGTTCGGATCATTTGGAAGTGGGTCTGAAGGTGCTCTACCAGCCCATCTGTGGATCCAGCAGAACTGAAGCATCTCCTCTACTCTGTGGGGCAATGCCGAGCAGAACCGACGCCTTGCCTATGCTGCCAGGATTTTCCAGATGCAAGCACTCCGCTTGAGTAGAGTTTCACCCTGCTCAACCAGTTACTCAAATTTTTACACTCCCGCCTCGAGTTCCCCTCCGACCACACTGCATTTGTGGAATTCAGCCAATCACTAAGCTTTGTTCCGGTTGGGCCTAAGTGGTTCCACATCTTCTCCTGTTCGCTTCCCAAGAAATTTCTTACTCCACTTTATTGCCTGCTCGGCCTCCCCCTCATTTTATGGGTGCTGAAGTCATTGCAGTTTAGACAGTAAAATCAGCCAAATAAAGTTTTTGGGGCAGATTTACAAGAAATGACGTATTACTGTGTTAAAGCAGCGATGCATCAGTTTTCTTGCACTTGCAGGAGAAAGTCTTGCGCCACTATGGATGCGTTGTATTTACAATACAGAACACCATGACGCACGGTTTATTGGCGCATTGCTGTAATTGGCATGAAAACCAACGCAACTCCAGCAATGCGTCAAAATTCGGAGGCGATGCGTCAGTTTTAACTTATGCAGTAACTACTGAATGGGGACCAATGTGTTGGAGCGTAAAAAGGTGACAAAGTCTCTTTGCACACCAACATATTGGTCCTGGATGCCCGCATGCAAGTGGGCATAGTGCCCACTTGTATGTGTGACATCAGCACATAATGTCACACATTGTGACATTACGTGTTTATAATTACCTTAGGTGGCCCACTTACCTCATCAATTGATTGCAGATTGCAATCAATTCACTACAGCTGCTGTGGTCCCTTGGGCATAGCCAATGCATCATCGCCACACCTGGGTTTGGCAGGCAAAGGGATTGTGACGCATTGGCAGCGCAGCTAAAGGCTGCGCCCCCCCAAAAAATAGTTGTAAATACCATTGCAGCATTTTCAAGGAAGGCGTTTCCGATGTAACTCCTACCTCGTACCTTGTATAAATCAAAATCTAAGGCTGTACATTCGATTTTCACGTAGGTGAAAACCGAGGCAGCATGCAGAAAAGTGACACATCTGCATCCATGTAAATATGGAGCAGATGCAGCGCCGCCGTTGCGTCCAAAAATGTGACGCAATGGCGACGCAAGGGTCTTGTAAATCTGCCCCTTAATATATAACAGGCAACTGTGTGCCACAACCCTTTAATGCCTTCAAGGAGTTCTGGATACATCATTATATTTATACTCGTTATTTAACGTTAATAGGATTATTTTATTTCACATTCAGCAATGATTTAAAAATTCTAAATTCAATGGTGTGACGCCATCCCTGCAAATGTCAAAATTCCGATAACTAAAAAAAATGTAAAAGCCCAATAAAATAATATTCTCCAATATTAAAATAATATGGAACCGGTAGCATTTCATTTATGTAAAGTGACGCATCGCTGCATGTAAACAGCAAGGAGTCACTTTTCATTGCGCCCTCCTTGCGACACCAATGATGCATCATATTTACAGTATGACGCATCATGTCGCAAGGAGTTACAGATACGTCAGTATTTCTGAGGTATATGCAGGCGCAAAAATGACGCATTGCTGGAGTGTGTCACAAAAGTGACGCAACTCCAGTAATGGGTCATTTCACATGGGCAAGTCCCGTTTCAAATGTGCTTGCGTCAGTCTCACGCCTGCTGTGAAGCAGGCGTGAGATATTGACGCATTTGCATCCTAGAAGTGGTGCAGTGAAATCTCATGGATTTTACACGTCACTTCTACAAGACTTGCTTGCGTCAGAACGCCCACCCTGCATACATTATACCTGGCCAAGTATAATGGGGTGCATGCATTTACAAAGTGACGCATCTATCTAACTTTGTAAATATGACGCAACATGGTGCATTTTTTACGCCACTGGTGCGTCATAAAAAGTGACGCACCGGCGGCGCAAAAGTGACGCAAAGGCTCATAAATAAGCCCCTAAGTAACTTTTTTCATTATCTCTTTACATTACAATGCATATTTTTTTACGTTTCTTGATGATTGTAAATGGATGGAACCTTTAATATTTTTCCGCGCCTGGAATTAACCCCACAATGAAATTCTAAATGCATATAAAAGGACATTTGCACATCAAGGGATATTACAGCTGTGTCGCTGGCCCCTGACTTCATCTCTTCTGCCTTCCCCATTTCCCCGGGCATAGATCATTTTTCCGAGCCAATGATATTACAGTAATTGCCTTCAGAGCAGTAACAAAGGTAACTGATGTCAGCAGCCTTAATTCCACCATAGGATTTCTGATGAGTTATGGCCGCGGAGGCTTCGCCCGTGCATGCAAGACAAAGGGCCGAATCCATACTTTTTAATATAAATCTCTCCTGTGCTCCTACAGGATCAATGTATGGAAGACATACAGTGGGCGCGCCATCTCCCTGGATCGCTTCATTGGCCGCCACGCTCATAATTCTGATTACCTGAGTGATTACTTGACCACTTTGTCTCCGCTGGGGTCGAATTCCATAATGAAGAGACGTCGCTTTGCTAGCGCCCTAATTATAGCAAGCAACCCTGATACATAAACAATGTGGATTGGCCATGCGTCTAATTGCAGAAGAATTGCTGTGGCGTCCATTTTACTTCTAGGAAGACTGGGGGAGGGGGGGAGATATGAGATGCAGTTAAGTCATATTTCTAATTGAGCAGGACGAGGGGGCCCTAATACAGCATCGGATTTGTAACACGGGCATTCGGGCATTAGCCGATGGGCCGCTGCCTAAGGGTCAGTAGTGGGCCAGTTTTTGTCAAAAGGCCCACAGAGATGAGAGAGCGCAAACTGATATAAATGTATGAGTACATCACACTTACCTATAGTAAGCATAATTCATGAAGAGAAATGCCATGAGTGCTAATAGTATTTGCGAATATATTCTAAAGGTATAGCTAATATAGAGATTTAAGTAGAAGTGGAACTAATACAGAAAGGTGTGACATTATATGATTTTATTAGACGTGATTATTTTGAATCTATGTCGTGTAGCTGTTAACATATAAGATGGTCTGTGGTAAAACGCAGAACGTGGTAGGCCACAGGGCCAGAGCTGGAGCTAAAAGGGAAGGTGTTTCTTTTCACGACACAGATTGTTTAACGTTTTTGGTCATTGCATTAATGGGCCATGATTTATAGTAATGTTTTCTAAATAATAGAATAAGAGTTTTAACATGCTTTAATTAAATGAAGAAGTTGAATGCTATAATCATAATGTGAAATATTGTAGGCCTGAAATGTTTTAGCATTGATTTACACGTACATGTCTGGGCTGAGAAATGTTGCAAGCCTTTTTAGAAGTCTATGAGAGTTGGGTTCTTGGCGGCAGATATCTGTCTGCAACAGGAAAGGGGGGATCCAATTATAAGTGAATGAATAGAGGTCTGTTCAGTAGACGGCCCAGACATGGAGGAGGGTTCTGGAATGTTTAAGGGGTATCAGCGGGCCGGAGAAGAGTCTGAGAAGCAAGGTCAACTCTAACGCATGAGGCCCAAGACAAAGCATCATGGAAAAAGCCTGAAGTTGCACCACGTGAGAGGCGTTTCGCAAGGGGCGTCTCAAATGTTGTTGACTGTTTTGTATTAGGGACAGCACCCCTGGGTGGAGTTAGAGCAGAGACCTGAGGACCCTTTAGAGAGCGGATGGGTAGGCAGTGAGGGGTCATGACTGGAGAACTTTAGGTTTTCACCAAGAGACTTAGAGTGGGTGACTTCCCTTGGGGGTCATTCATTGCTGACACCTTTGTTAGGTTGGGATTTGGTTAAGTAGGGATACCATCTAGAACAGGGTAGGGACGCCTAACCTGTGTTTGTTTTCCTCCAATCTAAATGAAGGAGCGATATGCGTCTATGCTGATAGCTTTACTATTTTTAGAACTTGTGTTAGTGATTTCTGTTGCTCGTCTGAGGGCTTTTCGAGAGCACATGTATGTAATTGGACCTGTGTATCTCGTGAATCTCATTCTGAGATGCTTGTATTTGCAGCTCATTATATCTTTACAATAAACTTTTGAAACCTAGAAGTTGTCCGTGATCTTTAAGAGTAGAGTCCTTTATTGGGTGAACTAACTTACAGATAGGTGTACTGTTTTCTTCCAAGACAGGCAACAAAGGTTCAGTCGACCAGATCGAGGTTTGGATCAATAGATAAGGTATCGATCAAAATCTCGCCCTTTCAGTTGGTAGCTATAGAGGATGGTTGCCTTCTTGAGGACGGTGACCTAGGACAGGTTAGCTTACCCCAAGGCCCCTAGAAATCGATGATCGGAAGAACAGCCCGCAGATGAAGATCCGGATGACGTGAGACAGAAAAAGCAGCAGTATCGGTCGAGAGTGAGTATAAAGGGTTATGCGTGTTAGATTGCGGTGTTTTGTATTGTATCTATGTTGTAATGTCTGGCGGAGTTGAATGTCTGTAGAGTGACTGTGGAACAGGTTGTGAGCGCGCGCAACCGGTGGAAATCTTAAGTTCAAGGAGAGCTTAAGTGGTTCGGGTGTATCGGACACCCAGAGTAATTGTCAACTAGAGTGAAGGGGGTCATGAGGTACCATTGATCACCCGAGAGACCGAGATAGGGGGAACGTAAGAGTGAGTGCGTGAGTAACGGACGCTGGTCGGAAGTTACTGTGTGTGTAAGCAACCTATCAGAGAGACGATAGACATCTCGTCAGTTGTGTTGACAATTACAGATAGACTGTGGACGTACAGTCGAGAGAAGTGACCGCTTGGTCGGAAGTAGTCATTTTTCAGTGTATGAATGGGACGCATGCATAACCGGGAGACGAGTTGAGAAAGGAGGGGTGCTGCTGCGAAGCGGAGAAAAGAGACGTCAGGTGGTGTCGCGCAGTGATTGGCTGACCGGAGAAAGACCGCGCTGTGATAGGCCAGCTAGCGAACACGTCACACAGGGTCGCGACGTGATTGGCCGACAGGAGAAAAACCGCGCTGTGATAGGCCAAGCTAAAAAAGCCGCGACAGGATTGGTGGATTGTCATCAGGAAGTAAACAGAGTAGCGAGGCTGGATTTTGTGCGCATAATTATGAAGTGTTTTAAATGGTTGAAAGCGCTGTTTAAGAAAGAGAAGCGGGGATCGTATGAAGGGGAAGAAGCCCCGCCGGAGGGTACGCCAGCTCGTTACATGGCAGTAAACGTTGGGTTGCATACGATCCTTTGGATATCAGAATGGAGTAAGATTACTGAAGGAAATGAGGAACTGACGTTCCCGAAGTACGGGACGTTCAGATTAGAGGTGTTACATCGATTGAAATCAGTCATGACCTCAAAGAGACCCTTGCCTAGACCAACCCAGTTTGAAGCCCTTGATGCATGGCTTAGGGCAGCGCATGAAAGGAATATGAACAGACGACAAGAAAGGGTGAAACGCTCGGTAAGGGCAGTACAGGATGCCAGGTGGGATGCGGATGCTAAAAGATGGAGAGTGCATAATTTGGAAATAAATAAACTGTACCCAGTATTAGAGGCGCCAGTAAATAAAAGTCCCCTAGAAGAAGATGAGGAGAGCGAAACAGAGGACAGCCTGATAAACAGATTACTGACAGACAGGCCACCCCCGTATAATAGAGCAGGGGGAGAGGTCGAGAATACTGAAGGAGCAAAGGGGGGCAATGCAGGAGAGCATAGACCGCTTCCCAGTTCAGAGTGGGATCCTGAGCCAAAGAAAGAGTTGCTCCAGCCTAGTCAGGTGCAACAGGTAGTCGGTAGGTTTGTGGTACAAAGGGCGCCGGAAACGGAAAGCGCCACATCCTACCCATTACCAGATGCACTACAGGTACCTGTTACCATAGGTCCTATAATATCGATATATGACCAAGAGAGAGCAAAAGGGGAAGAACGGAAACGGAAAGACAGAGAAAGAGCAGAGCAGGCAAGGAGGAACGATACCACTAATTCCCCAAGTCAGATGCCGATACCCAGAGAGTGGAGCACCCCGATGCACACAGTAGGGGACCCAGGAGGAGATCCTGGGGGCCCCAGATGGCCAATGGATCTGAGGGGATCTGGACGAAAATCCTTCCAAGAGCTAAATGAGTACATGAAGCAGTGGGACGAGGCAGTGAAGGCTCAAAAGTGCATCAATGCTGCAGAAGCAGAAAGGGAAAGTCAGGACAGCCGAGCACGGACTCACTGCGGGGCTGGGGAGAGTAGCCCGGAGTGGGACTGTAGAGGGAGTAGGGGAGTCACCCATTGGGCCCGGAATGGAGGTAGAACAGACCTGGAAAACGGGGGCCCCGGGAGTGGAGGGGTGGCGTGCCCAATACTCAGTGAAGGGGAGAGGAGGGCGCAAGAGTACAGGAATAGCTTTAAGTGTCCACACTGTGTGCCTGGCACCAGAGAACAGAATGGGAGTTGTGAGAGGTCGCACCATAGTCCCTGTGATGACAGAAATGAGCGCAGCCCAGGGAATATGGGGAACCAGGAAGGATCGTATCGGATACTGAGCGATACGAGGCAAAGGGAGTGTAGCGACCAGAGGGAAAATAACAGAGAGATGTGCGGTGAGAGGAGAGAAGAAGATGAGAGTGGGCAGAGAGAGAGTAGGGATAACAGGCCCGTGTTCCATCACCTTCCAAGATCGGATGGCCGAGCATGGGACCTGGAGAGATGGGAGCAAGGGAGGCCACCCATTAATTCTCCTGAGCCCAAACGCAGAGCTCGAAGTTGGGATGGTAGGGAGACCAGTGAGCCCCCTTCAAAAGACATATTGCGAGCTGAGATAAAAGCCAAGAGACTTGATGTCTCCAGCTTAAGGTCAGATCTGGATGACATGGTAGATGGTACCCTGCCTTTAGAAAGAATGGAAATGTATGAACAGGATGAAATACTGTATATGGCAAAGGACATCACACGAAAGGCGAGAGCAGTCCATGAGAAGTTAGTCGAACTAGCAGGCAAATATATGGTGGACTTGTCAAGAACCAAAGCATTACAGGGTAACCACAGGCTACATTACTCAGATCGAGATCTAGATGAGAGGAGAACGATTGGGCTGAAAACACACATAAGGGAACTGATTACTGGAATAAGGACATGGAGGGCACTAGATAAATGGGAAGAGAGGTGGTCCAAGAAAGGGACCGGCAGAAGAAGCATGATTGGTATAACACCAGGACAGCAGGGAATAGAAGCTTACCCTTTGCGTGAAGTTGCCAATGGGAGCTATGTACATGTCCCTTGGAGTAGGGGAGATTTAGCTGCTTTTACCACATCTTTCCCCAAGTTACGAGAGAGCCCCGTGGAGTGGTACAAGCAAGTCGAGAGGTTTGTAAAGATCTCAAAAGTCCTATGGATAGATCTGAACACGCTGTTTGACATTGTAGTACCAGGAGATCTGTGGACAGCATGCAAGGTTAGCGCTGAGTGGCCCACAACGGAGCCAGAGAGAGATGCTAGGACTAATGGGCCGTCCGAGATCGTGATGGCAAAATTCGAGAGAGTGATGACTTGGCTGAAAGAAAAAGTGCCAATGCAAGACATAGATTGGGTCAGAATAGACAGAACGAGACAGGAACCCAAAGAGACAGTTCACGAATATTACGAGAGATTGCTGAAAGCGTTTAAACAGTATAGCGGCTTGGATGTAATGGATCCAAAAGATATAGGGCAATTTGTGTCCAAGTTCGTCCTGGGACTGAGACCGGATATTAGTTTAATGATTCAGCAACACTCGATTTGTTGGCAAAGTAAACCCCTAGATGAAATACTGAGATATGCCAGGTACTGCTGTGATGAGGTAGACTCCAAGGCTAAGAAACTAAAAGAAAAGCTGATGGTGGTACAATTGCAGACAGCAGGAAAGGGGGGCCAACAGCAACAGCAGCAAGGGACAGGTACCGGAGGAAAGAAGCAGTACAGTCAGAACAAGGGTAATGAGGAGAGTTCCACCTTTAGACCCAGAATAGACATAGCTACCTTGAAGAAAACGACTAGGTGCCACCAGTGCAACGAGTTGGGGCATTGGAAACGCGAGTGCCCTTACAATGTAGAGATAGGAGAGCAAGAGATAGAGGAGGAAGAGGTCCAGAGCGCACCTATGAGAGGGGCGACGCCATACCAAGGAAAGGTGCTCAAAGGGGGGGGGGCTCCTCCCCGAGCCCAGTTCCCGCAACCTCCTCGAGTAGGGAGTATGGGTAAGACCTATAGACAAATGCCCCTGTTTATGGAAGGGGAAGAATGCTATTATGTGGACCCATTAACCGGACAGAGAGTGGAAAGAGAAGACTGCACCCTCGGGGCAGCCTTAGAGGTAGATCAGAGGGGACCCTATGTGGAAGCAGAAGTAGCAGGGTGCCCTACGACATTTCTGGTGGACACAGGAGCCACTAGATCCACGATCAGATCAGCTGCAGTTCCAGACCTGCCCATGTCTGGAGAGACCATACAGGTGGTAGGGGTCGCAAACAGGAGAATAACCAGCCAATTGACAGAACCGGTACAGGTGAAAATAGGGAAGTACAGCGATGAGCACCAATTTGTGGTTTGCGATTCAAGCCCTGTGTGTCTGCTAGGAAGAGACCTGTTGTGTAAATTGAATTGTACTATATACTGTACACCCCAGGGAGTGGAGGTATTGACTAATGATGATGATGCAGATTTCAAAGTTGCAAACTCAAGAATATGTGTGGAGCTGTACCCTACTTTGACAGTGGACGAGCTTCCTTGGGATTTGAGAGAGACAGTGGCATCAGAGGTATGGGATTTCACTGGGGAAGAGATTGGATTGGTCAAAGGGGTGGACCCAGTGAAAATTGTAGTGAAACCGCATGCTGAGTTCCCAAGAACACCCCAGTATAAATTGACTCCAGAAACGATTGCAGGCATAAAACCCGTGATCGAGTCCATGATTAAACAGGGAATACTGAAAGAAATCGTGGGTAGTCCATGTAACTCCCCGATTATGGGTCTGCAGAAACCAAATGGGAAATTTCGGATAGTGCAGGACCTTCGAAAGATTAATAACATAGTCGTTTCATGTTGTCCAGTGGTACCGAATCCATCAGTGATACTGTTTCAGATTCCATTCCAAGCAGAGTGGTTCACTGTGATCGATCTTTGCCAGGCTTTCTTTTCGATCCCTTTGGACGAAGATAGCCATTTTCTTTTCGCATTTAAGCTGGAAAATCGCGTCCTAACATGGTGTCGTATCCCTCAGGGGTATACAGAGAGTCCATCGATCTTTAACCAGCTTCTGAAGAAAAATCTTGAAAGTCTAGTGCTGCCCCAGAAGTCAGTTCTGGTCCAGTACATAGACGACCTTCTTGTGGCGTCAGAAACAGAAGAAGCTTGCAGGGAAGACTCCATTGCTTTGTTAAATCACCTAGCTGCCAATGGGCACAAGGTGTCCCCGGGAAAATTGCAGTACTGCCTGACAGAAGTACAGTACTTGGGACACAGAATTGAGAAAGGCAAACGAAAGGTGTCACCAGACAGGATAGAGGCGATCATGAAAATGAATGCGCCTCAGACACAGAGAGAGGTCAGGATGTTCCTAGGGATGGTGGGTTATTGCCGACAGTGGATCGTGAACTTTTCACTGAAAGCAAAGCCCTTGCAAAAACTGACGCACAAAGAGGTGAGTGATCCGGTACCATGGGACAAAGACTGTTTGATGGCATTCTTACAGCTGAGAGAGGACCTGTGTCGTGCTCCGGCATTGGGAATGCCTGATTACAATAAACAATTCTTTCTTTACTGTTGTGAGAGAGAAGGTTGTGCGTTGTCTGTGTTGGTCCAAATCCATGGGAATGCCCGTAGACCAGTTGCTTATTTCTCGGCTACTTTAGACCCAGTAGCCGCAGCGTTGCCCGGATGTCTCAAATCCGTTGCTGCAACGGGTGTCAGCATTGAGAGATGTGAAAATATCGTCATGGGGCACCCGTTAGAGGTGTGCGTGCCACATTCTGTTGAACTGTTGATGACCAGGACCAAAACACAGCATCTGACCAATAGCAGGCTCACGCGCTATGAGCAAGTTATTCTTGCTGCAGAGAACGTGACCCTCAAGAGATGCTCTGTTTTGAACCCTGCTACCTTAATGCCACTTCCAAATGATATTGATGATGATGATGAATATACAGACCATGACTGTCTCGATGTGACTGAACTATGCACCAAACCCAGACCCGACATCGTAGATGAGCCACTGACCGACCCAGACGAAGTTTTCTTTGTCGATGGCTCATGTGTAAGAGACGAAGTTGGGCAGTTGAGAGCAGCGTATGCTGTTTGTACAATTGAAGGAGTTGTGGAAGCAGGGTGCCTGGAAGGAGTAAACTCCGCTCAGGTAGCCGAGATTATTGCCCTGACACGTGCTTGCTTAGCAGGCAATCAAATTCGAGTCACCATCTACACCGACAGCCAATACGGGTTTGGGGTAGTTCATGATTACGGGCAGTTATGGTCTCAAAGAGGGTTCATGACTTCTTCAGGCTCTCCCATTCGCAATGGAGAGTTTGTGCGCTTGTTGTTAGAAGCATTGCAATGTCCAGCAAGTATCGCAGTTGTAAAGTGCATCGCACATACCAAAAATGAGGACTTTGTTTCGAAAGGCAATAGATATGCTGATGAAGTTGCGCGGTATTGCGCAGAACAAGGTTACTCTTTCACAGAGGTGGATGTGGGTGGAATAAATGTAAGAACTGAATTAGCCATGATACTGGAAACTGTTGATACTTGGGATGAATTGTCAACCATGCAAGAAAATGCTCCTGATTCAGAAAAGGAAACATGGGAAAAGGCAGGATGTGTAATGGGTGAGACTCATTTTTGGGTCTCAGCAGACGGCAGAGCAGTGTTACCCAATGAGATGGTGAGTCCAATGGCTAGACTCATACATGGTCCCGTACACTTAGGGAGAGATGCTATGCTGAGAGTGTTTAGACAGACTTGGTACAATCCTAAGTTTAGAATAGCAGCAGAAGCAGTGTGCCAGCGTTGTGTGACCTGCCAGCAGCTGAACGTAGGAAAAAGAACACCAGTTGCACTAAGTCACATAGGAAGGTCTGGAGGTCCATTCAATAGAATGCAGATAGATTTCATTGAAATGCCAAGATGCAACCGCCTCCGCTATGTCCTGGTGGTTGTTTGTGTGTTCTCCAGATGGGTTGAGGCATACCCTACACGTAGGTGCGACACCCTCACAGTGGCTAAGTTACTGCTTAGAGAACTTATCCCTCGTTTCGGGGTGCCGGCCTTTTTGGAATCAGATAGGGGAACACATTTTAACAGCGAGCTTGTGAAGATGATTTGTGTTGCACTGAATATAGATCAAAAGCTCCATTGCAGTTACCGACCAGAAGCCTCAGGAATTGTGGAACAGATCAATGGAACGATCAAGTCCAGAATAGCGAAAGTTTGCTCCTCAACGACCCTGAGTTGGCCTGATGCCCTGCCATTAGTCCTCATGAGCCTTCGTAGTACCCCAGACAGAAGAACAGGGTTGTCACCACATGAGGTGTTAATGGGGAGAGCAATGAGGCTGCCATCTATTCCAGCTACTGCATTGTTAAATATCACAGATGATATGATCCTGGACTATTGTAAGGGGCTGTCTGACGCCATGCGTTCTGTGTCCCTTCAGGTGCAGGCTGCAGAGGTTCCAGCGTGCCAGGGCCCTTGCCATGACCTGTATCCTGGGGACTGGGTCCTGGTGAAGAAACATGTGAGAAGAAGCTGCTTGGATATTCGTTGGCGTGGGCCCTACCAGGTCATCCTGATCACAAGTACAGCTGTAAAGGTGGGAGGCCTGCCCAATTGGATACACGCGTCACATACGAAAAGGGTTCCAGCACCTCTGGAAACAGCTCCTCTCTCGGATGGACGTCCAGCTGAGGACCAAGAAGCCATAGAGGGGGCTAGCCAAGCTGTAGAGGTGCCAGTGGAAGCAGGGAACGAGTCTGACCAAGCTGAGGACGGTCAGTACAACAGCGAAACAGAAGACGCTACAGAAGGAGAAGACAGCTGGGAGTACGAGTCTGACCCTGACAGGTCTGAAAGAGAGCGAGAACAGACCAGAAGGAGAAGGAGTAGAAGGGCACGTGGAGAAGCAATTTGGCCGCAAGGAAGAAGTTCTAGCCTGAGGTCAACTCCAGAAGCAACCCTTCCTCCGATATCAGAAGACTCAGACCCAGAAGAAGGTGCTCAGGGCGCTGAAGCACCGGACCGAAGAAGGTCAAGAAGAGTGCGTGTGCCTAACAGAAGATACTCCACACCTGAGTGGACATATCTGGCGACAAATGTCTGTGAAACCGGAGACAGGGAGGATCCGAGCGGTGGTGGTGTCCAGTTCTGAGCCCATTATCACCGTGGAAATACGATTGTTGGTACCCGGTGTCGAACAAGAAGGGTCACTAACATTCGTGCTCCCCAGACCTCCCCGCCTCAGCAAGTTAAAACACATGTTTCTTACAGAATTGCAATTCCCCGACTTTGGTACAACGATAACAGCACATGAAGAGCATACTCTTCGCATGGAAATATTGAACTATGCTATTGAAGCTGCAACCACAAATCTAATAGTCGATTGTTAAAGGACTTTGTAAATAAAGCAAGCAGAAGAAAAGAAGATTACCTAGCGCCCAGGAAGCAGAGAATTTTAGGGAACCCCTTGAGTGGATGGAGAAGGGCTAGGGTTGTCTTTTTGAACTGTGAAAGGACTTTTTGCGAAAAAGGCTGTCAGCCTCCAGCTGTGTGGATTCTAAAGACAAAAAAGGATTGAAAGAGACTGTAAAGGAACGAGAGGAAAAGAACTTTTTGCAAAGAGAAAGGGATAAGCTAGATTGTCTGACGAAATGGAGGCCGGCACCCCGAACCGCAGAGCTAAATGTATAATAGGTACACTAATAGTAGGAGTGATAATATTAATAGCTTTAGTGGTAACAATTTCTTATGTAAAGGGACATGAGGAAGAGGTGAAGGTAACTGATGTGAATTCTGTAGTAACGCTTACACCCACTGTTGCTGGTGAGAAAAGGGAAAACACTCAAGAGAAAGCGTTATTGGCTGCAGAAGCCCGCAGGTTACATGTGGACGAGTCCCAAGGAGACTTTAGGTCGAATGCTTATGCTAAACTTTTGTATGAATACGTGGATGCCATGGAGGTTAAGGATTGCTACGTCTGCATGCAGTTGCCTGCGTCTGTAGATGAAGGAATTCGATATCATCACCTCCCTCTGACATATGGCATTACATGTAGCTTATTGCTTAGTATATTTTATGAGAGAGATAGTTTTGAATACTATTTCTCCAATTATGATTCTGTGTTGCCAGAAGTCCCGAATTATAAGCAGATGAATAAATGGGATTACTGGAAGAGTGAAGACAGATTGGCCAAATTCTTCATTCCTTGGATTACCTTAGATACTTCACATGCCCGTAGAAATAATCTGACATGCAAGGTGTCAGAAGTCGAGAAAAAGTTCATAGGGCAGGTGGATGATCGTTACAGGAGACAAAAGATTTTGAAAAAATCAGGACAAGGGAAATTAGATTGGACCGAGGAAGAGAAGTCACATAAGAGAAAGGGTAGTAGTGGTCCAATAGCTTTAGATAAAGCGCAGAGAGGAAAGTTATGTCTTCACCGAGCCAAAACGTATTATGAAAATGTATACGTGGGTGAAGTTGACTGTGAACATGCTTTTAATTTAGAGTACTACACTAAGGATTTCCTGAAGGGAATGCAAGTGATTCCAAATGTGTATTTTGTATGTGGAAGAAATGCTTACGTGAGACTACCTGACAACTGGTATGGATCATGTTACTTGGCAATTGTCTTCCCCAAAATATATCATGCACAAGACTTATTGATCATTGAGGGCCAGACATCATCGAGGGGAAGGAGAGATTTAGGCGATGCAGAAATGGTTGGAGATGTTTTTGGAGCTATGTTCCCTCTTTTGGGAATAATCCTTAATGATGTTAAAATTAGACGACTGGCAACAGTTGTCGACAGGTTGTCTGCCAGCACTGCACAGTCCTTAATGCTGGTAGAAGGAGAGATGCAATCGATAAGGGCTATGGTTCTTCAAAATCGGCTTGCATTAGATGTCCTATTAGCAAAAGAGGGCGGAGTCTGTAAGGCTTTGAAGGTTCAGGAATGTTGCACTTATATTCCAGACCTTTCAAAACCCCTTGAGAAAGTTATTAAGAACATAACTAATATTCACAAAGAGATCGAAGACTTGAGTAGAGAAAATGTCTGGGAAAAGGTGGGCCACGGAATGAGTACAGTTGGAGGGTGGTTTTCCACCTTAGGAAAAAGCTTTATATGGTATATCCTAAAGCCTATCATCATAATATTGATCTGTGGGATAATATTGTGGGGATTGGTGAGGGTATTCAAATGGTACAGAGCAAGAAGGTCAGAAAGGGCCCAAAGAGAACAGTTGCAGAGATTGGCTGCCATACAAGATAATCAGTACAGGAGTCTGAGAGCTCTGGAAGCGCAGAGAATGCCAGCAATAACTGCAGTTTAAATGTTAGTGATGACCCCGAGAGGTCATCAAAGGGGGGAACTGAGAGAGCGCAAACTGATATAAATGTATGAGTACATCACACTTACCTATAGTAAGCATAATTCATGAAGAGAAATGCCATGAGTGCTAATAGTATTTGCGAATATATTCTAAAGGTATAGCTAATATAGAGATTTAAGTAGAAGTGGAACTAATACAGAAAGGTGTGACATTATATGATTTTATTAGACGTGATTATTTTGAATCTATGTCGTGTAGCTGTTAACATATAAGATGGTCTGTGGTAAAACGCAGAACGTGGTAGGCCACAGGGCCAGAGCTGGAGCTAAAAGGGAAGGTGTTTCTTTTCACGACACAGATTGTTTAACGTTTTTGGTCATTGCATTAATGGGCCATGATTTATAGTAATGTTTTCTAAATAATAGAATAAGAGTTTTAACATGCTTTAATTAAATGAAGAAGTTGAATGCTATAATCATAATGTGAAATATTGTAGGCCTGAAATGTTTTAGCATTGATTTACACGTACATGTCTGGGCTGAGAAATGTTGCAAGCCTTTTTAGAAGTCTATGAGAGTTGGGTTCTTGGCGGCAGATATCTGTCTGCAACAGGAAAGGGGGGATCCAATTATAAGTGAATGAATAGAGGTCTGTTCAGTAGACGGCCCAGACATGGAGGAGGGTTCTGGAATGTTTAAGGGGTATCAGCGGGCCGGAGAAGAGTCTGAGAAGCAAGGTCAACTCTAACGCATGAGGCCCAAGACAAAGCATCATGGAAAAAGCCTGAAGTTGCACCACGTGAGAGGCGTTTCGCAAGGGGCGTCTCAAATGTTGTTGACTGTTTTGTATTAGGGACAGCACCCCTGGGTGGAGTTAGAGCAGAGACCTGAGGACCCTTTAGAGAGCGGATGGGTAGGCAGTGAGGGGTCATGACTGGAGAACTTTAGGTTTTCACCAAGAGACTTAGAGTGGGTGACTTCCCTTGGGGGTCATTCATTGCTGACACCTTTGTTAGGTTGGGATTTGGTTAAGTAGGGATACCATCTAGAACAGGGTAGGGACGCCTAACCTGTGTTTGTTTTCCTCCAATCTAAATGAAGGAGCGATATGCGTCTATGCTGATAGCTTTACTATTTTTAGAACTTGTGTTAGTGATTTCTGTTGCTCGTCTGAGGGCTTTTCGAGAGCACATGTATGTAATTGGACCTGTGTATCTCGTGAATCTCATTCTGAGATGCTTGTATTTGCAGCTCATTATATCTTTACAATAAACTTTTGAAACCTAGAAGTTGTCCGTGATCTTTAAGAGTAGAGTCCTTTATTGGGTGAACTAACTTACAGATAGGTGTACTGTTTTCTTCCAAGACAGGCAACAAAGGTTCAGTCGACCAGATCGAGGTTTGGATCAATAGATAAGGTATCGATCAAAATCTCGCCCTTTCAGTGACTTAGTGCCCCATTAGGATGATGGGCGGATTGCCCCCGCCATCCCTGTGGAAAAGACCCCCCGCCTTATTATAATGGCTGGGGAGTCCACGGCGGACGGAAAGACCAGGCAGAAAAGCGGCGGACGGTCGACATGTCGGAAAAGGGTTCAATATGGTGAACCACCACTGTGGCGGGCGCATCCTAATTGCCCCCACGGGACCCCCTCCCTTATGGGGGGCGGTCTCTTTTGCCATGAGGATAGAGGGCGGACAAATGATGACTGTCTTCGCCACCAGGCAACTGTAAGGGGGGGCAGCATCATGAGCAAGGACGCTCTGAGGGGGTTGCTTTCAGCAGCGTCGCTAGGCCAATATTGTTCTGTCCACTGAAGACTTTATCTTGGCCTCCTATGGGGCCGGCACATATGCCCAGAAGCAATGTCCCACTCTCCTGCTGTGGGCCATCATCACCTTGGCACCTCTGATTTTCTTCACCCTCCCCTGCCAGGCCATCACCCTGAGGCTGCAGTTGACTGGGCTGGGCAGAGTAAGTGAATGGCCTTGCTGTGGGCATGTTGTTGGCACCTCAGCTACAGTGTCTTTCAGGCCTTGGTGGTGGTGGGGGTGTTTGCATATAGCAGCTTTCCTAGAGCGGAAAATTGAGCTCACGTAATGTTAAAGTCAGAGCTGCTGAATGTGGAACTATGGAAATAGGTTCGAGTCCCAGCCTCACCGCAACATCCTGTGATTCTGGGCAAATGACTTAATTGCTCAAAGGCCTAAAATAAAAATACATTTGATCTTCTGTAATGTAACTGGTGGTCATATAATTGCGCCCTTTTGCCGAGTTTATTCTATACAAAACTACAATAAAAAACATGACCTTCTGTTTGCTCAGTTTTGTAAGAATCTGCAAAGGCTGGAACTTAATAATGAGAGAGGATTCTTTATTGAATAATAAAAAAGTCTGTATTCCTTCTTAACATGGCTTTTCTTCCTTTGTTTAGTTTTAATAATCAGTCACGGATCATTAATGAAGCTGTAGACCACATTTTAAACTGCTTTCACCTTACGTTTACTGTTCAAACTTTTAAAGTACATATCGACTGGGGGAGAAAATACCAGCTTTAGGTGATTTTCATTAATTTTGTACTGGCAAGGGCATTAAAATACTGGTAATGCTGGTAAAAGATAAGCAGCCAGGTGACAAACATAGCCATATCAGGAGTTGTGGCCTTTGGGCCACTTTATTTCAATTCGCCCACCCAGCCAAAATGTAGTGCTTCTACTTTCCACCAATGTTTCTGGCTCTATGAGCTTTAAAATACATAATTTATCAAACATTTCTCTAAAAATGAGCCAGATGAGACTAGCCAAATGCTGTTTCGTGAACTGGTGTGATCCAGGAATGTGGGCCACTTTTTTGGGAGTACCCGGCCTGAATTGTGATCCCAATCCGACCCTGCACTGATGTGCAAAAGGGATCCCAGTGAAAAGGGGAAACTCTCAGTTTCAGCAGCGGGGTGCCAGTCATGTTATGTTAATAGTTTCTAGCGCGCGTATATGCCATTTGGTGTCTTGGCGCTATATGTCCACACAGGGAACTAGAAAAGAGGATACAAAGACCTAATTAGCAGTGGAAGGAAAAAGCCATGTTTTGAGTTGTTTCCTAAATATCAAAAGACTTGGCTGAATCTGAAAGCAGGATGCACTTCCTGCTTCTGCATAAAGTACTTATCACTTGCATTAACTCTGGCTTGAGTAAGGGTCCAAAACCCTAAACTTCTGGGAAGCTCAAGCAAAGTGCTGCTGCACATGCCGCTCAGCAGCTCTTTGGCATTATTTACGGTAGATGTGGAGGGGTATGCTGTGGCACCGCACACCAGCAGGCCCCTCATCTTCAGATGCTCAGGATGGACCTTCTATCTGTGGGGGGAAGGAGATGAAATGCTGCTCAGTGGTGGCCATTGTGTTACCCCGATGCTTCTCAGGGTTGGTCAGCCATGTGTGACAGCGAAGCCTGCAAGTGCCTGGATACCCTATCCGGTGATTAGCCGCGCTTTATAAATCCTGATTGGTTGATTGAGAAGCACAGCTGACTGCAGCCTGGTGTCCCATCCTTGGACGTGTGGCCGCTTGGAATGTGGTGGGGAAGTAAAACTGTGCCTCCTGCAAAGTGTTTGAAGAACCAGGGGCTTGATTGAATTCAGGATTATTGGAGTTCACTTCGCCCACAGATAATTAGGTCAGGCTAGTTGATTTTTTTAGTAAAAATTACTTTAATGTGATCATGCAGGGTCTATTTACTAGTATTTAATGCCATGCTTGCATCACAAAAGTGAAAAACCATTTACTTTCTTTAATCTGGAAAATAACTTGAAAGTAGCGCAAAGCAGCACATAGCGCTGCTTTGCATTACTTAACGGCAAGAGGGCATACCATGGGTGGTGCAGGGGCATTCCCATGCAAACACACAAAGCTTTTGAGCCTAAGCCCTATTTACTTAAAAAAATTGACAAGGTTTGGCGTCAGAAAATAGCACCAATTACAGACAGGCGCTATGAAGTAGAAGTGCTTTTATTTATCCTTTCTTTTCCAACCTTTCGTGTGTGCTGCACTGTACAGCACACATACAAAGTGGGAAAAGGTTTAAGGTTAGTTTAAGGATGGGGCATACTTAAATGTCCCTGCGGCACTTTTTCACTGCAGAAACATCACATTTGTGACGCTCCGAAGGCGCAGTGTGCCAGCCCATATTTACAAGGACATGCAAAGCTACCTTGCAAGGCTTTTCATGGCCTTGTAAATATGGAGCAAGGCAGTGCCTTACTCTGGGAGGGACATCTCATGGGTGTTGTTGTCGGTGTTCCCACACAACACCCATTGTTCTTGACACTGCCCCAGATTCACTTCATGGCGTGAATCTGAGGCAAAACTAACGCCTTCCCAAAGCGGGGGTACTGAGGAGAACTGTTTACATTTCTCCTTATTTTTTCCACTTTCCAGCCCACGTAGAATGATGAAATTGCCTCCTTTCATTGTTTTGTGCAGGAAGGAGTCCCTCTCTGCACAAAAACTATCAAGGCAACAACACAGATACCCGTGCGCCATGGTTCCTGCTTTGGCGCTCGGCTGCAGTTTGTGTGCAGGCGCTGGCAGAAAGGACAGGAATGCGCTGTATCTTGTAGATTTGGCACATTCCCAGCCCTTTTCTTTTGGCGTAGGGCAGTGCGTCTAGAAGGCTTGCAGCGCTGCCCCATGCCAAAATATTGTAAATATGCCCCATAGTCTTTCATACTTGAGCAGAATCCTTCCAGTACAAAACCTATGCTAGGCTCACAGAGACACCCTTGCACTATGTTGCAAAGGTATGTCCATGGCACCCCGCCCACATTTCTGCGCTGGCATTAGGCAGGGGAGGAGAGTGCGATATTTCTGTAAATTTGGCGCTCTCCTGCTCTCGCCTTCTCACGCAGCGCAGCATTTGAGGCTGCTGCACTGCGCTGCCTGAGAAACTGGTAAATCTGGCCCTTTGTGCCTGTGAGCAAGCCGGTACCTCCTTTCAATCTGTTTAAGGTTATTTATGGAGCGCACGTGCACTCGTAAACAGAGTCTCTCTGCGCTAATTCGATTCTTGTACAGACAAAATAGTGGCCTCCTGTGACACCTCAATGATTGACAGGTGGCATGGCGCCAAAATAAAAGCCTCCTTCAGCAGTCGCCATTTAGAGGTTCAGGCCAAAGGTTACAGTACGAGAAGTCGCTAAAGGTGGCCATTTTGTCCACAGATGTAGGAGGACAATCTCCCCCAGACACACCCCACACAAGATCTCTCACGACTCAACCCTACTCTCAACTCTACTCACAACTGGATGTTAGTTCACCAACTCATTCTCAATCTGTCAAAAACTGAATTCCTCCTCCTATCTACCTCTCTCTCCTCTCCTCCGGTTCAATCCTGGATGGATCAGCTGAATTTACTCAACAATAAACCCATCATTGTCGACAGCGCTAAATCCCTAGGTGACATACTTGACTAAAGACTTAACCTAATCTCCCACATCAACTCCATTGCCAAGAACGAACGTTACCAGCTGCGCCTTCTGTGGTGGATTCACCGGTTCTTCCCAGAGAAAGACCTAAAACCCTTGGTCCAATCGCTAGTTCTCTCTAGACTGTATTACTGCAATTCTCCTCTGACTGGCATGGCCAAATCTCACCTCTCCCCCCTCAAATCTGTCCTCCATTCAGCAGCTCGCTTTATTTCAGGGTCTAAACGAAGTGACTACATCACTCCTATCCTGTCTTCTCTTCCATGGCTTCCCATCGAGGCAAGATCTACTTACTAAACGGCCTGCATCGCCCACAAAGCCTTGCACACTTCCTCCCCTCATTACCTGGCGAATAAACTGAAAATGTTTGGCGGCTCGAGACCTTCTCGGAATGCGGAAAAGTTTCTGCTTGAGCCCCCCTCCTTAAAAAGGGAACAAGTGATGGCTGAATCGTTTTCAGGTAATGCGGTGCGCATCTGGAACTCGCTTCTTCCATTGCTCCGTGCCACCACCTCTATCCGGATCTTCAAAGTTGACCTCAAATCTCTTCTCTTCCAAAGACACTTTCAGAACTAATACCTTCATTCTCACACCCCTCTAGGAAGCTCGTTCATCATTGTAAATTTGTAATATTTTCTTGTACATTCCTCACCCTTGCTTGATGTGTTTGATATTGTGTTCTTGGCTTCTACGGGTTTACCCTACCTCTTCTAGTCTCCTGTTTTTGTGATGTTTTATTTTGTAACATTTCTCTCATGTAACGTAACTGGTTCTATTGTACAGCGCTCTGACACATTCAGGTAAAGTCCGCGCTTTATAAAAATGCATTAAATAAATAACTAAATCAATTAAAAAAATAAACCCCCTTGGACTTGGTCTGTACGACTTTTTGAAGATAGCATCCGGGCCTGAGTTATCTGGAAGATCCTTGTGAGCAGACTTTTTCCAGGGCGGGATCAGTCCGACTGACTTCAACTCATCCCCACAACAACTCTGTGGTGCCTTGTGTGACAGAGGTTGACGCCCATTACCTGCCAGAAGAGAGCCCCAACGTTGGACTTCTTGCCTGGACCTACCCTTGCGCACAGCTTGTGCTAATGCTGACTGGCCCTGCTAATAACTGTGTTGCATCAGTTGTGTGTCAGTGAGCGAAGCGTGCGCTGCTGATGCACATGTATTTTGTCTGTGTGTGTGTGTATGTGTGTGAGTGGTGGGTGGGAGGCCTGTACTGCTGCTTGCTTTACACCTGTTCTCTGTCAGTGTGGAAAGCCTACGGTGTTCCTACCTGTGCTTCACCTGTTATGTGTCTATGTATTAAACTTGCACTGCTGATGCATATGTTACATTTTGTTGGTGTGTATGAGTGTGTGTTGTGTGTGTGTGCACGAGAGAGAAAGAGAGAGAGAGAGAGAGCGAGAGAGAGAGAGTACTGCATGGGAGGCTTGTACTGCTGCTTGCTGTATACCTGTTCCCGGTCAGTATGGGTAGCCTACAGTTCCCCTGTTTGTGCTGCACCGGTTATGTGTCTACGAGTTAAACTTGCACTGCTAATGCACATGTTGCATTTTGTCTGATCATCATGGGGCATATTATCAAGAACGGCGTTAAAATTATCACCGATTTAGCGGCAGGTAACTGCCACTAAAGCAACGATAATGGGTTTGATAATATGCCCTGGAGAATTCCCATAGAAGCCCATGTTCACACCAGAACATGGGCTTCTATTGGAATTCTCAAGGGCATATTATCAAGCCCACTGTCGCCGTTTTAGCGGTAGTTTCCTGCCGCTAAAGCGGTGATAATTTTAACTCCGTTTCTTGATAACATGCCCCCATATGAGGGTAATTCATGGTAAAACTATTGCTATCTCTGCATGCGAATGAGGGGTTTTCACAGTCCCAGGTCATAAACGTCACTCGGGACAACCCTGGGTGCTTGGGTTGAAGTATATTAAAATGGTCATCGGGAAAAACAGCAAAGAGGGACCTCAGCCGTCTGATGGTAGATTGCGTTACCTCTCACATCATTAGTGTACAGTGCAGGCTCGCCTCAGCAATCCTTTGATATGTTCACCAGGAACATGGGCCCTGAAAAGCACAGAGCCTGGTGCATAATGCTTCTATCTCAACCCCACTGGTGACAGCCGTATCCAAATCACAGGCCTGGGATTTTTGTGGTCATGGTACTAAAATCAGACCTCAAATATTTATGATAGAGCTTTTGAAAGACCCCTCCCCACCATAATGTTTCATTTTAGGCCACTGGCTCCCTTTCCAGAAAATATGCCAGTTTAAGACGCTCACACATGCCTACAAAGTCCTCCACAAAAAAGGACCTTCCTACATCAACCACTTGCTGAACTTCTATCTTCCCTCGAGACACCTGCGCTCCTCCTCACTCACCCTCGCACATGTCCCCCGCATCCATCACACCCACAGGAGGGGCCGTGCATTCTACTACATTGCCGCCAACGCCTGGAGTGACCACCCTCTACATCCCAGAAGAGCACGCTCCCTGGTAGTCCTCAGAAAGCAACCCAAGACCTGGCTTTTCGACGCAGGCGCAGCAACCTCAGAGTCCAGATACCCTTAGGGGTGATAGTGCTGCGCTTAGAAATGATTGATTGATTAATAGATGCTGATGCTGCCAGCATGTGGAGAAGTGTGGCTCAATGGTTAGAGCAGAAGACCCTGATGCAGAGGTCTGGCCCGGGACCAGGGTTCAATTCCCGCCTCGGCGGGTCTTGGGCTCAATTTCCCCGGAACTGATAATTCTCGCCTCGGTGCCTATTCTAATCATGGGTCCCACTCTGCAACTCTGGGCAATAGCTTGCTTAATCTCCACAACGGCCCCAACAGTGCTGGGATGCCTGGCTTCACCTTGGGGGTGCCAGGAGTGGACATTTCACAGGGAAAAGCCAGGAAGGGTTCCACAGCGGTATGAGTACAGCGCCAGGACGCCCCGTTGCTGGGGCAGCAGTGCGCTATACAAGTACAAATTCATTCATTCAAGTACAAATTCATTCATTTCTTCTCGGGAACCAGGATTCTCCTCAAACATTTTACAGGCGTCAGGCCTATTTTAAATCCTTCTGTTCCACCTAGTACTTCACCCGCCCAAGACACAACATTTGTGATAATCCTAGTTTTTATTTTGCTTTCAGAGGTGTGCACTCTTTGCGCTGCAGCTTACACTCAGTGATGATGTCACATCATAAGGACATGAACCTGAATGGTCCATGACTACTTACTGGCTCACCTCAGTCCTCATGAGCATCACTCTGCTGCCCCTAAAGTAGTTACTTGTGTTTGCTAAAGAAGGGCAGCCTACTGCTGGTCTTTGTCAGACACTAGGGTGATCCCTAAGGGTGCACCACTGCTATGGTATGTTATGTTATGTTAAACTTTTTTATATAGCGCTCCAATCACCGGGAGGCATCTCGGCGCTTTACTCTGGATCACCCCAATGAACAGCCAGCACAAAAAATAGGGACGGGATTAGAACAAGAACGCTTTTAAATGTTTTCTAAAAACAGGGTAGAAGGGAATTTCACGCAAGGATAATGGAAGGCTGTTCCAATATTTGGGTGCAAGATATGAAAAAGCCCTGCCCCCAAATCTATAGAGTCTGATACGTGGTACCAGTAATAGCTGCTGGGAGCCGGACCTCAGAAGACGAGATGGGACATATTTTCCCAATTTATTCTGGAGGTACACTGGCCCCTGCTCTTGGAATGCACAATAGGTAAGACAGCAGATTTTGAAGAAGGATCTCTGTTTTATCGGCAGCCAGTGTAACTTTCTCAGCAATGGTTGCGAGGAGGTCCCGGGTACACCCTGAAGATTCCCACCCTACGCAGAGGGACCTGCAGAGCCTTCACTGGTAAGATGAATCCATGATAAGCCTGGCTTTACGTGACAGTTTACACAGCGATAGAATCTGATGGATATAGATACATTTTCATGTACATAAACAGTCTTGCAGTCTTCACAGTGTGTTGTGAGTCAACACTTTGTATAGGCAGTGATAGCATTTTTCCTGTGCTGATAAAAGTCTTATGTGAACACTAACGGTTCAGAGCGCATGCGCAAGAGTGGACCTGTACTCAAACTCCAGATGCAGGACCCAGGAAGCCACAGATTGCTTAGCGAGAGCCCTTTTTGGAGTGGGGCAGCAGGACAAAAGAGTTCCCATCTTTAGGTTCCTCGAAAGAGACAGCCTTTAGCTATCTTTGTGGAAAATCTATTCTAGATGATACCACTGCTGCTGTTTACTTTTTTATCAATCTCATTTGCTCGCATCTTATTTGATGGTTTTTCTACCTCTTCTTGCGTCCGGCCCTCCTCTGGAGCATAGCTTCCTTATGATTCTTTTAATTGGTAACTTGCATCCTTCCACAGATCCACATCAAGAAACTACTTTTTTTCCTTTTCTTCTACCATGCCATGGGAGTACATGCATTTTCTTGTTCTTCCCCCTATATGCTGGTTTCCCCATCACATCCCCACCCCCTTGGGACTCCCTGTTATCTGTCTTAAAGCTTATCTCATCCACTGCTTGCCCCACTTATCCCATCCACCTGCTTTTTGTTTGTTGTTTCTATTTAAACACCCTGCTCTTGGACATTTACTTTTCTCTTCCACGCACCTCCCTGTTCCACCTCTGCTTCCCCCTCCCCATTGTGTTTTTAAAAAACATTTTTCCCTTTTTTGGAAGGTCCGGCCGCTGCAATCAGCAGCTCAGCAACTCCTTTGTAAAAGAAATGTGTTTTAGTACCGTTTTTTGTAATTTCTTCATTTACTGCTCAAAGATGGGCGTTAACCATCTTGGATTAGTAAACTAAACCAAAAGCAAGATGGCCACCAAGGTCTGACACGTGCATGCACATGTGGTGGCACATTCATGTGTATATCTCAATCCGTTGAAGTGCCATAAAGTTAAGGTAGATACATGCATTTTTTTTATTATTGCTGATGCTCTTCCTCATTGGCAAGAAAGCTTTCTTTTCACTTTGCCGATACGAAAAGTATCAGAATAAGAAATGACATATCCAAAAGACTGGGTAACACATTTGAAAGGTGAGACCTATTGCCTTGTGAATGCTTGTTTCTGCAAGGTCCTAAATACACCTCGAAGGTGATAAGACATTATCGTATGAAAATGTGTAGAGCATGTCCTTCTGACAACCAACTCCATAAGAGCTCATATGAACAGCCCTGAGGCCTGAGGTTTGAATTTGCCAGTGTGTTTATTTGTTGGGAAATTAATAATTGGCGAGTTGGACACTGACAAAGTGGCTGTGTGTCATTGCTATGACTGTGCTGCATTTTTGCTGGTGGTTGTAAAAGTTAGCTTTATTTGAAATGGTCCTTGACTCATCATGGAAACAAAGGTGCGTGTACAATATAATGACTCATGATCCAGCAAACAAACTTGCGCGTGCAATATAATGACTCATGATCCAGCAAACAAACATGTGTTTGCAATATAATGACTCATGAATCAACCAAACAAATTTGTGTGTAATATAATGACTCATGATCCAGCAAACAAACGTGCATGTGCAATATAATGACTCATGATCCAGCAAACAAATGTGTATGTGCAATATAATGACTTATGATCCAGCAAACTAAAATGCGTGAGCAATATAATGACTTATGATTCACCAAACAAACATGTGCGTGCAATGTAAGGACTCATGATCCAGAAAACAAACATGTGTGTGCAATATAATGACTTGTGATCCAGCAAACAAACGTGTGTGCAATATAATGACTCAAGATCCAGCAAACAAATGTGCATGTGCAATATAATGACTGATGATCCAGCAAAGAAACGTGCGTGTACAATATAATGACTTATGATCCAGAAAACGAATGTGCGTGCGCATTATAAATATTTATGATCCAGCAAACAAACATGTGTGTGCAATATGACTCATGATCCAGCAAACAAACGTGCGTGTGCAATATAATGACTTATAATCCAGCAAACAAACGTGTGTGCAATATGACTCATGATCCAGCATACAAATGCATGTGTGCAATATAATGACTCATGATCCAGCAAACAAATATGTGTGTGCAATATAATTACTTATGATCCAGCAAACAAACATGTGTGTTCAATATATTGACTCGTAATCCAGCAAACAAATATGTGTGTTCAATATATTGACTCGTAATCCAGCAAACAAACATTTTTTTTAAATTTTCTTTATTGCAATTTTCTTGGCATACTTTGCAAATGAAAACAGTTACATCACATGGACTACCCCATACAATAAGCAAGACATTTCCCGGTCCGAGGTTCATGAACCAATACGGGGGTCCATGAAGCACCTATCAAACCCGCAATCAGCGAAAGCATCATCATCATGAATCCAGCAAACAAACATGTGTGTGCAATATATTGATTTATGATACAGCATACAAACACATGTGCACAATATAATGACTTATGATCCAGCAACCAAACGTGCATGTGCAATATAATGACTTATGATCCAGCAAACTAACGTGCGTGTGCAATATAATGACTTATGATCCAGCAAACTAACATGTGTGAGCAATATAATGACTCATGATCCAGCAAACAAACATGTGTGTGCAATATAATGACTTGTGATCCAGCAAACGAACGCGTGTGCAATATAATGACTCAAGATCCAGCAAACAAACGTGCGTGTGCAATATATTGATTTATGATCCAGCATACAAACACATGTGCACAATATAATGACTTATGATCCAGCAACCAAACGTGCATGTGCAATATAATGACTTATGATCCAGCAAACTAACGTGCGTGTGCAATATAATGACTTATGATCCAGCAAACTAACATGTGTGAGCAATATAATGACTTATGATTCAGCAAACAAACATGTGTGTGCAATATAATGACTCATGATCCAGCAAACAAACATGTGTGTGCAATATAATGACTTGTGATCCAGCAAACGATCGCGTGTACAATATAATGACTCAAGATCCAGCAAACACACGTGCGTGTGCAATATAATGACTCATGATCCAGCAAACAAATGTGCGTGTGCAATATAATGACTTTTGATCCAGAAAACTAATGTGCGTGCGTAATATAATGATTTATGTTCCAGCAAACAAACATGTGTATGCCATATGACTCATGATCCAGCAAAAAAGTGCATGTGCAATATAATGACTTATGATCCAGCAACCTAACATGTGTGAGCAATATTATGACTTATGATTCAGCAAACAAACGTGCATGCGCAATATAATGATTTATGATCCAGCAAACAAACATGTGTGTGTAATATAATGACTCATGATCCAGCAAACAAACGTGCATGTGTAATATAATTACTCATGATCCAGCAAACAAATGTGCATTTGCAACATAATGACTTATGATCTCGCAAACAAATGTGCATTTGCAATATAATTAATTATGACCCAGCAAACAAACATGTGTGTGCAATATAATGACTCATGATCCATCAAACAAACATGTGTTTGCAATATATTGACTCATGATCCAGCAAACAAACGTGCATGTGCAATATAATGACTCATGATCCAGCAAACAAACGTGCATGTGCGATATAATGACAAGATCCAGCATACAAATGCATGTGTACAATATAATGACTTATGATTCAGCAAACAAACATGTGTGTGCAATATAATGACTCATGATCCAGCAAACAAACATGTGTGTGCAATATAATGACTTGTGATCCAGCAAACAAATGTGTGTGCAATATAATGACTCAAGATTCAGCAAACAAACGTGTGTGTGCAATATAATGACTTATGATCCAGAAAACTAATGTGCGTGTGCGATATAATGATTTATGATCCAGCAAACAAACGTGCGTGCGCAATATAATGATTTATGATCCAGCAAACAAACATGTGTGTGTAATATAATGACTCGTAATCCAGCAAACAAATGTGCATGTGTAATATAATTACTCATGATCCAGCAAACAAATGTGCATTTGCAACTTAATGACTTATGATCCAGCAAACAAACATGTGTTTGCAATATAATGACTCATGATCCAGCAAACAAACATGTGTGTGCAATATAATGACTCATGATCCAGCAAACAAACGTGCATGTGCAATATAATGACAAGAGCCAGCATACAAATGCATGTGTACAATATAATGACTCATGATCCAGCAAACAAACGTGTGTGCACGATAATGACTTGTGATCCAGCAAACAAATGTGTGTGCAATATAATGACTCAAGATTCAGCAAACAAACGTGTGTGTGCAATATAATGACTTATGATCCAGAAAACTAATGTGCGTGTGCAATATAATGATTTATGATCCAGCAAACAAACATGTGTGTGCAATATAATGACTCATGATTCAGCAAACAAACGTGCATGTGCAATATAATGATTCATGATCCAGCAAACAAACGTGCATTTGCAATATAATTACTCATGACCCGGCAAACAAAAGTGTGTGCAATATAATTACCCATGATCCAGAATACAAATGTGTGTGTGCAATAGAATGACTCATGATCCATCAAACAAACATGTGTTTGCAATATATTGACTCATGATCCAGCAAACAAACGTGCATGTGCAATATAATGACTCATGATCCAGCAAACAAACGTGCATGTGCAATATAATGACAAGATCCAGCATACAAATGCATGTGTACAATATAATGACTTATGATTCAGCAAACAAACATGTCTGTGCAATATAATGACTCATGATCCAGCAAACAAACATGTGTGTGCAATATAATGACTTGTGATCCAGCAAACAAATGTGTGTGCAATATAATGACTCAAGATTCAGCAAACAAACGTGTGTGTGCAATATAATGACTTATGATCCAGAAAACTAATGTGCGTGTGCAATATAATGATTTATGATCCAGCAAAGAAACGTGCGTGCGCAATATAATGATTTATGATCCAGCAAACAAACATGTGTGTGTAATATAATGCCTCGTAATCCAGCAAACAAATGTGCATGTGTAATATAATTACTCATGATCCAGCAAACAAATGTGCATTTGCAACTTAATGACTTATGATCTAGCAAACAAACATGTGTGTGCAATATAATGACTCATGATCCAGCAAACAAACATGTGTGTGCAATATAATGACTCATGATCCAGCAAACAAACGTGCATGTGCAATATAATGACAAGAGCCAGCATACAAATGCATGTGTACAATATAATGACTCATGATCCAGCAAACAAACATGTGTGTGCACGATAATGACTTGTGATCCAGCAAACAAATGTGTGTGCAATATAATGACTCAAGATTCAGCAAACAAACGTGTGTGTGCAATATAATGACTTATGATCCAGAAAAATAATGTGCGTGTGCAATATAATGATTTATGATCCAGCAAACAAACATGTGTGTGCAATATAATGACTCATGATCCAGCAAACAAACGTGCATGTGCAATGTAATGATTCATGATCCAGCAAACAAACGTGCATTTGCAATATAATTACTCATGACCCAGCAAACAAAAGTGTGTGCAATATAATGACTCATGATCCAGAATACAAATGTGTGTGTTTAATAGAATGACTCATGATCAGGCAAACAAACATGTGTGCGTAATATAATGAGTTATGATTTATCTGATTTATTTACTGCAGCCCGCCCTGTTCCATCGCGGCTGGTGCCGTTTGCGTGGAGGGTAAGGTGAGCCGCCATCTTGGGTAGGGCTGGACCGGATCTAGCGGTCTAGTCCCCCCGAGACAGAGGCTACAAAACAACCCCCGGCACAGAGCTCGCCGAGAACGCTAGGCTGGTGGCAGCTGCCTGGCTCTCTTTGGAACCCTGTGTTATCCTATAATAACGCGCAGTAAAGGACAGCAATTGTTGGTGCTCTGGCGCGATTGTGGTGCCAGCGCTTTGAAAATTTTAAAAATTGAATTTTTTATAGTGACATTTATTGTTTAGAACTTCTTACCTAAACGCACTGATTTATTTACTGCAGCCCGCCCTGTTCCATCGCGGCTGGTGCCGTTTGCGTGGAGGGTGAGGCGAGCCGCCATCTTGGGTAGGGCTGGACCGGATCTAGCGGTCTAGTCCCCCCGAGACAGAGGCTACAAAACAACCCCCGGCACAGAGCTCGCCGAGAACGCTAGGCTGGTGGCAGCTGCCTGGCTCTCTTTGGAACCCTGTGTTATCCTATAATAACGCGCAGTAAAGGACAGCAATTGTTGGTGCTCTGGCGCGATTGTGGCGCCAGCGCTTTGAAAATTTTAAAAATTTAATTTTTTATAGTGACATTTATTGTTTAGAACTTCTTACCTAAACGCACTGATTTATTTACTGCAGCCCGCCCTGTTCCATCGCGGCTGGTGCCGTTTGCGTGGAGGGTGAGGCGAGCCGCCATCTTGGGTAGGGCTGGACCGGATCTAGCGGTCTAGTCCACCCGAGACAGAGGCTACAAAACAACCCCCGGCACAGAGCTCGCCGAGAACGCTAGGCTGGTGGCAGCTGCCTGGCTCTCTTTGGAACCCTGTGTTATCCTATAATAACGCGCAGTAAAGGACAGCAATTGTTGGTGCTCTGGCGCGATTGTGGCGCCAGCGCTTTGAAAATTTTAAAAATAGAATTTTTTATAGTGACATTTATTGTTTAGAACTTCTTACCTAAACGCACTGATTTATTTACTGCAGCCCGGCCTGTTCCATCGCGGCTGGTGCCGTTTGCGTGGAGGGTGAGGCGAGCCGCCATCTTGGGTAGGGCTGGACCGGATCTAGCGGTCTAGTCCCCCCGAGACAGAGGCTACAAAACCAATGTGTTTTCCGGAGCGCAGCGGGCGCGACGAATGCGCGCCGAAGTCGCGCACAAGTCAAGCCCGTCTGCGCCCGTCCGCGGCAGAACGGGGCCCGGGGCCAGACCCCCTGGTCAAATACTTTCCTATTCCTCCCCTGATCTGCTACAACTCCGACCCTTAGACAACACGGGGCCCGCCTTACCCGCGCATGTTCTAAAGCGCGCCGCTACGCATGGCATTTTGATTCCTAAGTTTATGGCCGAAATTCCCACGCGTCCCAACCCTCCTACTGCTTTTGTATCCCCGCCTGGGGCTGAGACAACTTTTAAATGTTATTACCTAAACACCAGGTCCATGGTGAAACACCATATGGACATATTTCTCCTACTTCAGGCCGAGAAACCGGATATTCTACTCCTTACGGAGACCTGGTTGAACGCCGACTCCCTGCCCGATATCTTGGCAGCAGTTCCTTCCAACTATTACATTCTGCATGTGAATAGACCTGCTAATAAAAGGGGCGGGGGAGTTGCTGCGATCATTCTCAAAACCCATACCTTCTCCCTTCTTCCGTCCTTCGATCTCACAGGATCGGATAGTATGATCTTTAGGATGGATACTAACAGTGGATCTCTACTCATGGTCCTCATTTACCGTCCTCCCCAAAGCATGCCCACATTCGCTGTATCCTTAGCAGAACATCTGGCCCCTTTGATAATTAGTCATAAGAAAATTGTGTTGCTGGGCGACTTTAATCTTTGGATGAACTCTACTGAGTTGGTTGGGCAGGCAGCTGTACTGAAGGAAACTCTTTCAGATATGAATCTCATCCAACAGATACACCTCCCTACCCACGAAAAAGGGCATAGCCTTGACCAAATTGGTCACAGAATATCCCTCTCATTATTAATTCCATCACTCCCTGCATCTGGTCGGACCATTTTCTGATCGATTTCTCTATTATTATCACCGAGAGCAGGAAACAGCCGTTTCAGAAAGGAGGGAAAGTCAGATTTTGGAAGCATGTTGACCTCCCTGCTTTTATTGACACCTTAACTTCATCCCTTCCCCTTTTAGATCAGGATATTGAAGGGACTGAAGAAGCCTTTTCCAGCTGGCTACTTCAGGCAGATGATGTTCACGCCCCCTGCTCTAACTTTCCCCGCTCCCGCACCCATGACGCTCACAGGTGGTTTACACTTCATCTGAAAGCTCAAAAGCTGCAAGTTCGTCAAAAGGAGCGGAAGTGGCGAACAGCGTACTCAGAACCTGATAAAGCCAATTACTGTAGGGCGCGAAAGGAGTACCAGAAACTCATTCAGAAACACAAAACTGACCACTTTTCTGAAAAAATCCTTCAATCACGCAACAAATCCAGAGATTTGTTCAACATTGTGGAGAGTCTTAGTGGCAGCGACAGAACCTCTTTAGCTGTGGTTCCCACCCAGGACCTTTGCAACACATTAAATACTTTTTTCTTTAATAAAATCTGCGCCATAAAGCAAAGTATTCCCACCATTTCGCTTTCCCCTCTCCTGGCTGATATCTATCATAATCCTTCTACCCTGGAATTTCTCCCCCCCATTGACGTTGCCTGCTTATTTAAACTCCTTCTTAAAGTCAAATCTGGTTCCCCTGAGGACATCTGCCCCCCATATATTTTGCGAGAAGTGGGAACCGCCATCCCTGAGAGCATGCTCTCCATGATGAACGGATCTCTTTCACAGGGTCTAGTCCCCGACAACTTTAAAAAAGCTCTTCTCATTCCTTTGTTAAAAAAAGCTGGGGCTAACCCACTGGACCCACTTAACTACAGGCCCATATCTTTGCTGCCGTACTGTGCCAAACTATTGGAGGCCCATGTCTGTGACAGTATCTCCCAATTTTTGGAAGAATCACAGTATCTTGCGCCTAATCAGGCCGGCTTCCGCCCTTATCATTCTACTGAAGCAGTTACCGTCTCAGTTCAGAACACTCTGAGGCGGAATGCCGATGAGGGGATCCACCAGGCTCTGGTGCTACTGGACCTATCGGCTGCATTCGACACGGTTGACTATACCATCTTGGTCAACCGTGTCGAACAGGCAGGTCTCAGGGGCTCTGCGCTGAGCTGGATTCGCTCATTTATTACTGGCCGCACCCAATCTGTGAGACTGGGTTCCTTTACAGCCCCCACCATTCCTACCACCTGCGGAGTCCCTCAGGGTTCATCCCTGTCACCTTTGCTTTTTAATTTATATCTACGCCCCCTGCTGTACTCTCTCAGGAATGCCAGAGTAACCATCTTCAACTATGCAGATGACTTGCAGCTCATCTTTCCTTTAAACACCGAGGACTCAGTGGTAGAGTTTCAAAACACCATGTCTCATATCCTGAGTTGGATGAGCTGCAGTCACCTGAAACTCAACCCAGGCAAGACTGAACTGGTCTTGCCTGGGCAGAGTGTACTTAGTTGGAACCCTGGTTTCTGACCAGCCAGCATGGGAGCCCCACCATCTAAGTCGTCCTCAGTCAAGAGCTTAGGAATTTTTCTTAGTGAAGATCTCTCTCTGAAAAGGCAGGTCGGCGCAGTGGTGTCCTCCAGCTTATTTCAGTTGAAGAAAATCAAGAAAATTGCTCGTTTTTTCTCCCTGGAGGCCCTCACACAGATTGTCATCTCCCTGGTTCTGTCCAGACTGGATTTTTCCAATAGTCTCTATCTTGGGCTCCAGGTCGGAGAGCTAAAACGTCTCCAGCTGATTCAGAACCAGGCAGCCAGACTTATTCTCAACTTACCTAAAAGGCAGTCTGTTAGATTAGGCCTCAAACAGCTACACTGGCTGCCTGTTGAGCAACGGGTAGCTTTTAAAACCGGGTGCATTCTATTTAAGTCCTTACATCACTCTGGCCCTCTATTCATCAGAGACCTGTTTAAAAAATACGATCCCCCCCGGAATCTCCGCTCCATGCATAAACTCCTTCTGATTGTCCCCCCTTACAAGAGGAAACGTCTCGGAGGTTGCTGCTTTGACCACCTTGCAGCCACCTTCTGGAACTCTCTTCCCCTTCACCTCGAAACATGCGATAACATTTTCAGTTTCAAGTCAAGTCAAGTCAAGTCAAAAAGGCTTTATTTCGATAAAAAAAGTTATCATAAAAGCTGCACAAGAAACACAATACACAGTAATTTATAAAATCAGTAAGCACATATAAAATATTTTCCGAATTTTGCTAGCAATTCATTAAAAGAATGACTTTTCTAAAAAAGAATTAAACAGTTGATTTTAGCCTTTTGATACGTATGGACCAAGCCCATGATAAAAATTTAGCTAAAACACAAACATAGGTGGGACGGCTATCAGACATTAATATCCTGATTGCAGTCACATGACTGTTGGTACCTAGCTGCCGACATAAGTTTTTGAGCCAGACCCTCCTTGGGATTGCATACTCAGTGCATTCGAACAGAAAGTGCGCCAATGTCTCTGATTTTGTTGAGCATGCTGGGCAAAGCTCAGTGGTTTGAACATGTGATTTCCAGCTTGAGATAAAAGAATAAAGGGGAAGGGTTCCTGTTCTAAATTTAAAATATAGAGCCCTATCAAAGGGTTTTTCTATGATGTCGAGGTACACTTCCCGTTTGGGTTGGTCTTTAAATTTCAGGAAATCCTCACTAAGTCTGCCAATGGTAGTACTGGTATTTCTTTTTGAGGAGATCCAGTCCCAGTAAAGTTTCTTCAGCTTAAGCTTCGGTGGAGAAGATCTGTTTATCCACGCTTCATTTAGGCCCAAATTGGCTAGCAGCAACCTCATATCTCTTAACCATTTAATTTTGTACCACCCTGGTGATGACATAATTTCTGCAAGGCCTTGGGCGTATTTGCTGAGTTCCTCCACACGCCACAGCCGCGCCCATAGCAAAAGTGGACGAAATTTTGCAAGATCATCAATTGGGCGACATCCTAGGTCTAACATTAGCGGGACCGTGGGGGTTCCCTGCGGTAAAGACATGATCGCTCTGCAGAATTTCTTCTCCGATCTTGGTAGAGCATCGGAAATGGATGAGCCCCAAAGTTCGGCCCCATAAAGAGCAGAGCTGACACCTTTAGCTGAGTAGATCTCTAGGACAGTAGCTATAGGTCTTATTTTACAGGAGCTTTGCTCTTTCAAAAGAGCTCCTGTAATTCTCTTATGAGTTAGAAGCATTTTGTCCAAATGTGGAGTCCAGTCCATTTTATGAGAGAGGCGTATCCCAAGATAGTCAAAGACTTCAACCCTTTCCAGCGGTTCATCATTCAAGATAGGAGAGCGAACTGGTTTTTTGGGGGGATTCAGCACCAGAAATTTTGTCTTACTTGTGTTGATTGTCAGGCCACGATTTGCACAGAAAGATTGAAAATTATTGAGGAGTCTTTGGAGTCCAATTGGGGTCTTAGATATTAAAAGCGTATCATCCGCGAAGAGGAGGGTTGGTATGCGTTCGCCAGCCAGGGATGGTTCGTCTGAGGGATGTTTTCGTAAATGCTCAACCACCCCATTGATATACAGGGAGAAGAGGGTGGGAGCCAGGACACATCCCTGGCGCACACCTCTCTCTACCGGGATACTCTCAGTTTTTTCCCCCTCTGGGCCCCACCTAATCTGAGCAAAACTGTTTTCGTGCAGCCTAACAAGCAACACAAGCAAGTAATGAGGTAGCCCCATGTCAGCTAGTACACACCATAAAGTCTCCCTAGGTACAAGGTCAAAGGCAGTCTTTAAATCGATAAACGCGAGATAGAGACTGCCCTTGCCTACGACCACAACCTTCCAGTATACCATCATGAGCCTAAAAGCTTGCTCGATTGTCCCAGTTCCTGCTCTAAAGCCCGCCTGGTAGTCAGTAAGGATTTTGTTTTCTTCTACCCAATTTAGGATTCTTAACAGTAGAACCTTGCCAACTACTTTTTGGCTAACATCCAACAGGCTAATGGGCCTATAGTTTGACGGGTCATCCCTGGGGCCTTTTTTGTAAATAGGGACCGCCTCCGCCCCCTTCCACGAGGAGGGGACGGGGGCGCCCCTACAGATAGCAACAAGTAGGGAGTGGATGAGTTTTCCCCACTTTGAGGTGTCAGATCTTAGCAGGTCACCAGGTATACCATCTGGGCCAGCAGCTTTCTGGGGAATGATGGTGCCTATTGCGTATTCTACCTCCTTGATAGTAAAACCAGAGTCGCTAGGCTGAATATTCCAGGTTAATGGGAGCAATGGTGGTGTGCCCGTAACCCCCCCTTGGGAAACGCTCAACAGCGATTGGTCAGCTTGGCGGGTATATAGCTTAGAAAAGTGTTTAACCCATGCCTGACTAGGGATATTACAAGTTATCAAATCGCTGTCAGGCCTATTCCGAGCTCTAATAGCATCCCAAAAACATTTGGGATCCTTCTTAAAACTAGCTTCTTTAAGAGTAAGCCAATAGGCCTCCTCCCACTCCTTTTTGGCTAGACCCAGTATTCTCTTATATTCCTTCCTGGCTAGCTGTATTTGGATTTGGGATTTGCCTTTAACGGCTTCAATTAATCGAGACTTAGCTTTCCTACAGGCTCCTGTATACCAGGCGTGCACTCCCTTTAATTTAGTCTGGGGCCTAATCCTCCCTGCGTTTCCCTTGACCCAAAAGGTTTCCCCTATAGACTTAACTGTAGCTTCGAAAATGGATGTTACTCTGTCCACTGCCGTAGCTAAATCGATAATACCAAGTTCGGTTTGTGAGGCCTCAAGAGCCGCCTCTATATTAACAAGTTTGTCAGGGTTATTGGCAACTTTGTCCCACTTTAGACGCCTTCCACAAGAGGATACCGTGACCTTTTGCAAGCTTTTCGAGGGTGCTGGCAATACTGCATTAGACCAGGGATTCATAATAGTTAGAGAAAGCGAGTTATGGTCGCTCTCGACAGTTGGTATAACTGTCATATCATCAACCCAACTCCAGAACCCTAAGTCCAATAGGATGTAGTCAATCCTTGAGGTATGACCAACCCTATTGAACGTAGGGGCACCCATCCGATCAGAAGATGTACGGCCATTGACGGCTCTAAGTCCAAACTCTAGGGTCAGTGCATTAAGCTGCACTGCACTGCGAGTCCAGCGTCTAATCGGAGGGATGGAGAGTGAAGGGATGCCCCACCTACTGTCTTCTTCACCCAGGTCAGGAATACCATCTAGGGGGAGCGGCTCATAGGTGCAATTAAAATCACCTGCTACTAGGGTATGATCGGCTTCTTTACAATCCCTAAGCTGGACCTCAAGGTCAGATATTACGGTTGAGGTATTCCCATTTTTTATACCTCTAACATAAACATTGTAAAGAGCCAAAGACAAAGCTCTACATGGATTATATAGGACAATGCCCAAGATATCTGGATTGTTTAACTGTTTAAATGTTATTCTACAGTTTAGGGAAATGCTTACCCAAATAATGAGGCCCCCCGATGGGCGCCCCCTCCCATTAATGGGTTTTACAGCTGGGACAAAGAAGGTTACAAACCCCACCCGATGGAATGGTTCTACACTCCAGGTCTCTTGAAATATGCAGATCTTATGTGCTTCAACCAGGTCACTCCACTCAGGTAGGTTCAGTTTCCTATAAATACCTGCAAGATTCCAGCTAAGGATTTTTATTTTCTCCTTGCTGATTTCTCCTCTATTGCCAACGGTGTCTCCAAGGCTGGGGGATTCTATACATTCTCTCTGGGTGACGGGGGACGGTAAACTAAGCAAGCTATTGGAAGCCACAGATGGAGGATTAGGGCATGACGGGTGAAACTTAGCAACTAATCCCTCCTCCTCACCCCTGTTGATGGAAAGATACATAGGGAGAGCTTCATTAAGATTAAGTCAGTCCACCTCTTCAAGCGCACTGAATCTATTCCAGTGGGCAAACTGGGATAAAAAAGGGTCAAAGGGAGGAGGTGGACCTTGCCATGGATGCTGCCATTGGTGAGCAGTATGATGGGGAGCATGTGTATACCCTCTATTTATTGGGAAAGTGAACTGAGGGGGAAATTGTCTTGGGGGCATGGGAAGGAAATAAGACAAGGGAAGAGGATGTATTTGGGAAACCGGCCCTCTACTAGGTGAGTTACAAATGTAATTCACTACCTCTGTGTTCCTAAAATTAATAGTTATAACATCACCTGCTATAGACTTTGTGTTTCTGCCAACCCAGTCACCTCTTCTAACTGCGTGTATTTCGCCACATATATGATTGGGCAGAGGTTTGTGCATATCAAGCCACTGGGCACATTTATTTTTTAATTCGGCCAGAGTTTCTCTTTTTCCCTCCTTCAGTGGTGGCACCCCCGTCAGTACGACCACAAAGGGTGAGACTTCCGGCGGCAAATTAATTGACTTAAAACGAGACAGTCTAGGCTTAAAATCATCAGGTTTGTTTAGAGAAGTGGTTACTGTCGTAGCGGTGGCTAGATTTTTAGGCCCCTTGGCAGATTGAATGGGCACTCCTTTGGGACCAGAGGGTGATTGGGACTTTGAGATAGAGGCTGCACCTCTAGAAGTTGGTGGGGGTGCGGAAGCCTTTTCCCCCCTTTGGGCCGAATGGTGCGTTACTGCTGCTGGATTGTCCGGTATGGTTCTAGCATTTACAGTGGAATCTTTTGGTGGGTTGCTATTAATGACATTCGTCGAAGGTGTATCTTTAGCATTCCCTTGTAGCAAAGTTGGCACGTTTCCACTTGCCTTATTGAACCATTTAGTATTGATAAAGGATGTTAGTCTATCAATTTTGGACATTAAGGGCTTAATTTGGGCCGATATTGAGGCTTCAAGATCAGATTTTAGATCTGCTACCATATTTTCTACCCAACAGGGTATACCTGATGTTGAATTAGGAACTGATGTCACAAGGTTATGGTTCCTGATGTTGGTTTTGGATTTTTTCTTCGTCTTGGACATATTCCTTAGTTCTGGCGCTACGAAAGTGCGTCCTTTCCCTGAATCCTGAGGACAGTTGCCTGTGGTCGGCTCTGGCCTATCAGGTGTTTGGCAAGCTTCAAGGTCTGGAGTGGTCTCTAAATCAACAAACGATGATTCGGACTCCAACTGTGAGACTGATAGATCTACTAAGTTTGGTACAGTAAGTGTACCAACAGCAGGTTGAGGTAACGGAAGAGAACGATTAATTACAATTTGCTGGGGAGGCGAGCTTACAGTTGATATAGGGCCCAAGGACGAGCGTTTAGCGTTCATAAGGTCCAATGATACTCTTCGCTCCAGTAAGGAGATACTTTGGTCGATTGTCTCGTTGACCCGAGATATAAATTGGTCAATTGGCCCAGTTATTTGGGCTACAGCCATTGCAGATTTAGTTTTGCTCCTGGTTCTTCCAGGCATGACGGACATATATACTAACTTGTAAAGTGGCTGTGCGGGCAGTATAAAAGAGCCAAGGGGGGTGGCCCGGTCCGGACTCTACCGGGCACTAACGGGCAACAACGGGCCCGCCCTTGGCCTGGGCTTCGCCCCGGGCTGCGACCCGCGCGCGTCCCGCGGTGCGCGTTAAAGGCCTTGCTTAAGAGTCTGCGAGGAGAGAGGGGGCGAGGCACTGGGAGGGGGCGCGGCTCACGCGGGAAGAGGGAACAGCTGATGTTGCTGGCGCTGTCCCTCGCAGTCCCGGGGCCGCGCCTCTCACCTCCTCTGCGGCCTCGCTTCTCCTCCCTCTGGAACACACTGAAACGATGTAGGCTACTCCTGTAGCAAGGTCTGGTCAGGACGTGGCAAACGCTGGAACAACCTCTTATGCGAGCGGCACCCGCGGAGCGGGGGCCGCGAGAGGTTAAGTACGCCTTGCTGGGGGCGGGGCACTGGGAGGGGGCGCGGCTCACGCGGGAAGAGGGAACAGCTGATGTTGCTGGCGCTGTCCCTCGCAGTCCCGGGGCCGCGCCTCTCACCTCCTCTGCGGCCTCGCTTCTCCTCCCTCTGGAACACACTGAAACGATGTAGGCTACTCCTGTAGCAAGGTCTGGTCAGGACGTGGCAAACGCTGGAACAACCTCTTATGCGAGCGGCTCCCGCGGAGCGGGGGCCGCGAGTGGTTAAGTACGCCTTGCTGGGGGCGGGGCACTGGGAGGGGGCGCAGCTCACGCGGGAAGAGGGAACAGCTGATGTTGCTGGCGCTGTCCCTCGCAGTCCCGGGGCCGCGCCTCTCACCTCCTCTGCGGCCTCGCTTCTCCTCCCTCTGGAACACACTGAAACGATGTAGGCTACTCCTGTAGCAAGGTCTGGTCAGGACGTGGCAAACGCTGGAACAACCTCTTATGCGAGCGGCACCCGCGGAGCGGGGGCCGCGAGAGGTTAAGTACGCCTTGCTGGGGGCGGGGCACTGGGAGGGGGCGCGGCTCACGCGGGAAGAGGGAACAGCTGATGTTGCTGGCGCTGTCCCTCACAGTCCCGGGGCCGCGCCTCTCACCTCCTCTGCGGCCTCGCTTCTCCTCCCTCTGGAACACACTGAAACGATGTAGGCTACTCCTGTAGCAAGGTCTGGTCAGGACGTGGCAAACGCTGGAACAACCTCTTATGCGAGCGGCACCCGCGGAGCGGGGGCCGCGAGAGGTTAAGTACGCCTTGCTGGGGGCGGGGCACTGGGAGGGGGCGCGGCTCACGCGGGAAGAGGGAACAGCTGATGTTGCTGGCGCTGTCCCTCGCAGTCCCGGGGCCGCGCCTCTCACCTCCTCTGCGGCCTCGCTTCTCCTCCCTCTGGAACACACTGAAACGATGTAGGCTACTCCTGTAGCAAGGTCTGGTCAGGACGTGGCAAACGCTGGAACCACCTCTTATGCGAGCGGCACCCGCGGAGCGGGGGCCGCGAGAGGTTTTTACGCCTTGCTGGGGGCGGGGCACTGGGAGGGGGCGCGGCTCACGCGGGAAGAGGGAACAGCTGATGTTGCTGGCGCTGTCCCTCGCAGTCCCGGGGCCGCGCCTCTCACCTCCTCTGCGGCCTCGCTTCTCCTCCCTCTGGAACACACTGAAACGATGTAGGCTACTCCTGTAGCAAGGTCTGGTCAGTTTCAGACACTCCCTCAAAACATGGCTTTTTTCCCAAGCGTTCTGCTGAGTTCCTCTTTGCCTCCCCTGATTGACGCGTTGCGTTCCTGTCTATAGCGCCATGAAGCCCCTGGGCGTACGAGCGCTCTACAAATACATTTCAATATCAATATCAATATCAGCATTTGTCTTGAAGGTGAATTGTTCCCAGAACTTTGGAGTATTCTGGACTGAGGGGATCAGTCTCACTTTTGTGTCAGGCTGCAGGCCACAACCGGAATGGGGCAACTTGTAGCTTACTCTGAAAGGTCAGTGGTAATTGTTTGAACTGAGAATAGGAAAACTAAGCAATTTGGGGAGATGTCATCGGTGGATCATTAAACAATATCATTGGTTAATGATCATAATCCATGTTATATTATGTTATCTTATGCTATGCTAATCTATGATATATTATGTTATATATTGTGCTTATGTTATGTTATACCATGTTATGTTATTCTATGGTATAATATGTAATGCCATGTTATGATATGTTATGCTATGTTATGGTATCATTATGTTGTCAAAATATGTTCTGTTATGCTACGTTATGCTATATTGTTCCAAGTTATGCTGTGCTGTGCTATGCTATTCTATGTTGTGTTATGCTGTGCTATGTTATGTCACATTATGTTATGTTATTTTATGTTATGTTCTGCTATGTTGTGCTATGCTGTGCTATGCTATGCTACATTATGCTTAGTTATGTTATGCTATGCTATGTTATGCTGTGTAATTTTATGGTATGTTATGTTATGTTAAGTTATGTTATGGCATGTTGTGCTATAATTGTAAAGTGCTTGTACGCATAGGCCTTTTAGCGTTCCAGGACTAACACGGCCTAGTAACAAGACCATGGAGGTGCGTGGAGACCACTGAAGCAGGTTTTCCATCTTTAGTGTAAGTGCTGTGACATCAGCATCTTTGATGATGCTACAAGGGATGCTCTTCAGGGACTGCTGTAGATCAGAGTCTAAAGATTGACAGGTGCAATTTGCCATGAAAGTTCTGTTATGTTCACCTTCCGTCAAACCTCTGTTCTGCATAGTACACAGGTAAGGAAGAGTGATACAGATGTTTAGAGAGAGCGTCTGCTGCTTCTCTAACTATACAGAGGTTATATAAATAATGATAGAGGTGAAATAAAGAGACACTTTAAAAGCACATCTTACTTTCGGGTGTGAACATGAGAAGAAATTGCAGAGGCAATGAAGCATTATAGAGGGAGACTTCCAAGGCACATTGAGAGAGATCAAATGGAACAAACATGAGAAGGAGCATAAAACATAGGGCCATATGTATCAAGCAAATTCGCATTCGCAAAGGCCGAAATTCGCAGAATTTCGGCCTTTGCGTAAGCGAATTTGCTACATGTTATGTATTAAGCAAATCTGGTGCGAAATAAGGAATCGCAAAATTAGCCCCTTGGGACATGTACGTGCGCCACATGTGCATCCATGCTTATTTCAGGGGTGCAACAGGGTGTCCTTTGGACACCCCTGCACCCTTGAAATTATTCTCAATTTGCGAATCGCAAATTGCGAATCGCAAATTGAGAATAATTTCCCCTTCATTTCTATGGGCCTCCTGGCCCATAGAAATGAATGGGAAAGTATTCCTTAATTGCTAATCGCAATTAAAGGAACTTTAAGAAATCGCTAAAAAAATGCAATTTTGTACATACATACCCATTTGCGATTCTCAAATAGCGATTTCTTAAAAATCGCTATTTGAGAATCGCAAACGGGTATCTTAATACATATGGCCCGTAGTGATGAGATACTGGCCGTTGAAAAGCAGAGTAATGTGAGAGAAAACAGGCAGAAGTGAGAAAGGGATCCGTGACTTGGAGAGCCCTTAGTGTTTCACTCAATGTATTTGTTTGGAGCCTATTTTGATACTGTTCTGGTTTACTTTGTCACATATATATGTTCATTTCATAATTAAAAAAGGGACGCCTACAATTTCATAACTTTCGTGTGCATCGGCCCTCCCTACATAAATAAAGCAATAAGAAATTCTTAACACTGGTTTTTATAAATGTTTTATCTTTTATTCTGCAAATATATATATATATATATATATATATATATATATATATATATATAGTTAGGTGTGGCCGCCACAGGAAAGAGGGGTGGGTGGGCAGGGGGATTCGACAGACGATGGGATAGGTAAAATTAAATAATATTTTTTATTAAACCACTTATATTGCGCTCGCAGCATTGCCGACTCATCGATATGGGAAGTGCATGGTAAGTGGTTTTATTTATTTTTTTATTTCAATTTACGTATCCCATCGTCTGTCGACTCCGCCACTCCAGCCCGCCCCGTCTCACCGCTCTTACCTGTGCCGCCACGACTGCATATATGTAAAACCACCTAGACCCATCTATATACAAAAATATTTTTTGTTTCAATTGGTGCATCATAAAAGCTTTTTAGTTTCTTGCATTCCTATCGGACACATTTGCAGGGCCGATATGTAACAGTTATTTCAGTTGAATGTTGGTCAAACATTCCAGAATAGTTGATGATCCAATAATTCCATCAAACGGTGTGATCACTTTTTGATCTTAACGATAACCAAATCTATGTGAGTTTGAGCCTGCCATTTCTTCAGGGCTTTTGTGTATTTTATCTTCTTATATATGACTCCCCTCAAACCCCAAGGAGACCGGGAGAAACGCAGTGGTGTAGGAAGGGGGGTGCGGGCCGCCCTGGGTGTCATCACTGAGGGGGGGGACAAAATGGCAAAAATATGTGTTTTAAACATGCCATTTTGTCAAGTCGGGGGTGACGAAATGTTCCACACCAGATACCACCTGACCTTGGCTACGCCCCTGGGGAAACGCCCACTTGACTCACTACCAGTCACCTTTGGGCAATATCCATGCAGGCTCTGGGCAGCACCAGCGGTGGTTGGTGACACCAGTGGGTGACACTAACAACAGTCTCCTAAACATCTAGCAAAAAAACTGGCTTACTGTATATAATGCATACACAAGATACATTGAATTTGACAAATCATGTGATGATTGGGTGTCCTTTTTAAATGTTGCTCCAAAGGAAGCACTTGCTAGAAGGCAGAATGATATACCAAACAGCCAATGGCAAGAGGTGAGGAAAACATACTCCTCTGGATGGAACCAAATCCCGCTTTATGTATATTGTAAAGAATTGATTACAATAGCTCTTGGTGACAGCTGCACTGTCAAGTCAGATGTAGAAATGTATTTTTTGTTTTTGGGGTATGCAAAGTCAGCCCACTCGGTATGTCAAGTTTTGTTTTTAAAGTTCGCAAGATTTGCTCGAGAATGGCTGTATAGGCGAGGGTTGTCACTTGCCAAGCGGTTGCGCATGAACCCCACTTGTGCGTTACTAATTAGGTTGGGTAGGAGTGAATTTAGCCTGACCGCTAGGATCTTGGCGTAGATTTTTCAATTCACGTTAATTAGTGAGATGGGCGGTAATTTTTTGGGTGTGTGATCCTTACCTTCCCTGGGGATGACTATGATGTTCGCCTCCGTCATTGAGGGGGGATCTTTACCTGTCATGGCTACTTGGTTAAAGACCCTTTTCATTGTAGGGGTTAGTTGGTGCTGGAAAGCCCTGTAGAAGTCCGCCGAGTCTGAACTGGGGTGGCGGAGTGAGCTAAAGAACGGTGATTAAACCCAGATCAGTTGACTGGGGGTGAGTGTTTGTATTGTCAACGCTCCGTCCATCACCACCTTTGGTTTTTCCGAAGTCCGCCGAGTAGCCATCTGGCCCTGGGGCCTTATTCTTTTTGAGGGACTTGATTGCTCTCTCAATCTCTGGGCGGTGACGGGTTGGCCCAATGTTGAGGTCTGTGTGGGGTTGAGTTTTGACAAAGTTTCATGGGCTTTCCTGGAGGAATGCATGTGAACCTTCAACCTAGGCGAGGAATACATTAAGATGACAATGGCCACATACCAATCTACTTCCACATGAATCACGATTAATGGCTCACTGTCAGGACCTTTCAATCTAAAGCAGGGAACCAGACAGGGGTGACCTCTCTCCCCCTCACTGTTCCTCCTAGCCATGGAACCCCTCATCCAGGGGATCAAACTTAACAAAGACATCAAGGGGGTACATATCAAGGACACAGTGGTAAAGCTAGCTGCTTATGCAGACGATATCCTAATTGTAACTCAGCAACCGGACACATCCATTTAGGCCCTTATGAGCACAATCGCTCAGTACGCAAACCAATCTGGTTACCAACTAAATAAGGATAAATCAGAAGGTAAACCCCTAAACCTATACTGTACGAGGGACTCCCTGGGGGACTCTGGTCGGAGCTGGCAGACAGGTAACATCAAATACCCAGGCATACTTTTCGGGAATGACCTATACAGCTCCCTCCGCCACAATGAAAAAGCACTGCTAGATAAGGTAAAAAAACTCCTCGAGGCCTGGAGCCCTAAATACATCTCATGGTGGGGGAGAATAGAAACTATAAAAATGATGATGACCCCAATGATCAACTATCTGGCAAGCATGCTACCTCTTTTTCTCACAGATGAATTCCACCGGAAAATCGGCAAAATGATCACAAAGTTCATATGGCAGGACAAGAAAGCTAGGATCAGCATCAAGAAGCTGAGACTCCCCAAAACACAAGGGGGCCTAAACCTGGCTGATTTCCAAATCTACCAACTCGCGTTCCTGGCTAAACAGGGTACACAGTGGGTGTCCCCATCACGGGACTACTCCCCAGTTTGGCTACAAGTGGAGAGGGCCAATTTAAACAACAGACACCCCCTTACCCAGTTCAATTCAAACACCTACCCTGTTGAGTCTAAGAAGATCTTCATAAACACCAAGATAGCAATACAAAAAGTGGACAGGAGAATGGAGACTGGTATAAGTGGCTCAAAATCAGAGTCGCTCTGGGCAAATAACAGAATTAAATATAGGGGGAAATGTCTCAACTTTCAGTCATGGATAGAGAAGAGCATCTGCTTTCCACACCAGTTAGACAAGGGGCCAGGCCCGATTACGTTCACAGACCTGAAAAGCAGCTACCAGCTAGAAGACATGGACCTATGCAGATTCCTAAAAGTTTAGGCAGCCCTAGCAAAGGCCAAACTGAACACCACAGTCCCCACGATCTTCCAATATGTGGAAAGCATTAACAAACTAGGACACCAAGTTTCACACTTATATAAACTACTGCGCACAAACAGCACCAAAACCAACACCAAACTAACCGATTTCTGGTCCACCCAACTAAACACCCAGTTAAGCGAGATAGAGTGGGAGAGGATCTGTGCCTCAGCTACGCAAAACAAGATCACCCCTGTCCTAGCACAAACTAAGTTTTGGCTCATCCACAAAGTTTACTGGACCCCCGACTTGCTGGAACTGCAACGCACAGAAGGGAGACCTAACACACCTAATCTTCTACTGTCCTACACTCAAAAACTTCTGGGGGAGGGTGTTCGACTTCTTTGACGAAATGTTTAAATGCAACGTGGGCAGAGACTTTAACTCTATTATCACATCCGAGATAAGATCAGACCAGATCTCGGGAAAAGATGAGGAACTTTGGGACCTCGATGTAGTGAAGTTAGCAGGCTAGTGGTTGTGGGTGGAGCTTAGGGGGTGGACAGGAAGAGGAGGGAACTCACGAGGAAGGGGCAGTTAGAGTAGGGACAGGAGACAGGCAGGGAGCACAATAATAAAGCTCCATTGATAATGCATATCTGTGTCTGTGATTATTGTAGCAGGATGCTACAACTGGCGACGAGGGTGGGATATAGTTCAACCCACCGCCTGTAGAAGTCTAGAGAGACACCCTGTCCCCGGCAGTGCAAAAGAAAAGAAGACGCTGTCGAAAATTGCGAACTGCTGATGCACTAGGAGAAGAAGCCAGCAGCAGGCAATCTGCGCCCCCCCCCCCCTCGTGAGTGAGCTGTGAGGGGCTGCGCACCCAAGCGCTGAAAGGCTCGAAGAAAGAAGAAGCGGAGCGCGCCGACAAGCGTGAGTCCTGGGTGAGCTGCCTGCCCGCAGGGATCGGGAGCCCACTCCGACCCTGCTGCATGCCCAAAAAGCAAGAGAGAAGTGCCCCAAGACCGCGGACGTCGTCCGCGACGTGCAGCTTTCAAGCGCTGCCAAGTGCGCCCCGATTTCAATCAGGACGCTGTCCTGAATCGGAAAACCTCACGCCCGATGCGTGAGGTTTAGCAGTCTATCGGCGCGGGAAAAGCGGAAGAGCGAAAGTGAGCTGGGAGCCCACCCCAACCTCACCTGATGACCGCAGTGGCCGAAGGGAGACGAAGTCTGGAGTAGCCACCCGCAGAGCCAGCCGCTGGTGAGTCCTGAGTGGCCTGGGGTGATTGAGCCTGGAGAGCAAGCCTCGTGTGGTGCAGGGGCGGCGGCCATCTTGAAGTCAGGCAAGCCTTAGGACTGAACCTTGAGTTTGTGCACGGCGGCCATCTTGAAGTCAGGCATTGATGAAAGAAACAAGCATTGGTACCCAAAAATAAACAAACATTGGCAAAAGAAACAAGCATTGGTTCCCGAAACAGACAAACATTGGTAAAGAGACAAGCATTGGCGAAACCAAGTGAGTGTGACAAAGGCACAAACATACACTGCAAAGATGTCCGATGTTGATAGAAATCAGCCGCCACCGGCAGATGCCAAGCCTAAGGTTCCAAGTGGGTCGCACCTGCGAGCGCCTGAACCCCTAAAAGTGACCACTGGGGGAACCATGGGTCCCAAATGGCAAGAATGGTTCGAAGAATTCGAGGATTATATCGAAGGATCAGAAGTGACTGAGGATAAAAAGAAGTTGATTGCCCTGCGTAACTTGGCGGGGCGGGAGATAGTCAAAATAATCAAAGACCTTCCTGACGCTGAGGCGGACACCTATGACAAAGTGCGTGACGCATTAAACAAGAGATTCCTTCACAAAAAGAATGTTGACTATGAACGCCATACATTTCACTCGGCTCGTCAAGGGAAAGAGGAACCAATGAGTGCTTTTATGATGCGACTGAGAAGACTAGCTAAGCATTGTGCATTTGACAATTTCTCGACAGATGCCGCAATTAAGTCACAAATAATTGACGGATGTCACTCCGACCAATTGAGGAGACGACTATTGAGAAAGGAACATAGCCTTGATGATATAGAGGAGATGACACGAATATTTGATCAAGCAGAAGAATATGCCGCAGACATCGAAACGGGACACAAAGGAAGTCGCGAACAAGTGCGACGCGTGCACGCCAAGAATGAAAGTCGAAGACGCTCGAGTGACAAAGACTGGAGATCACGTCCGTCATCACGTCGAAAGCAATCAGGACATCAGCGGCGAGAACCGTGGAAGAAGGAAAGGAGATCAGAGAACGTGAGGAAGTGTTTCCGTTGTGGGTACGATTACCCCATGTAGACAGCTGTCCTGCCATGGGCCAAAGATGTCGGAAGTGTGGTCGAACTAATCACTTTGAAGCGATGTGTGGGGAATACAACAAGGAGAGAAGAAGTGGTGCCACAAAGACAACTCAGCCTGACTCAAGAAGAGGTACCCCGAGAACGTCCCGATCTGGTACTCGAAGGCATCATGCCCGAGCTGTCCAAGACCAAGCTGAACAGTCTTCTGGGTCATCACACTCCAGCCGAGAGTCACGTTGGTCCAGGTGGGAACGGAGATCACCATCTCAGGAATCGAGACCGTCATCCAGAGACTCAACTTACACCATTGAATATCTGAACTTAGCTGTAGATCAAGACCAGCTTAAGACATATCCCAGACTGGATATCAAAGTTGGCAATCATGACACGCAATTTGTACTAGACTCAGGTGCATCTCTGAACTATATTCCAGTCACCGAATATGAAAGAATGAAGCCACGTCCTCCACTGACCTTTGCACCAGTCAGAGTCTTTACATGGATGGCTAAGAAGCCACTCCCCTGCCTCGGAAAGTTTTCAACAACCCTCCAACATGAGGACACAACCATCCCAGCAGTAATCCACGTCATTAAGGGCCCGGAAGCGGACTGTCTACTGAGCCTCCCGACAGCTGAACGCCTTCCTCTAGTGGAAATCCTTTTCAAGGTCAGCGGAAATCAAGATGTGACCCGCCAGTTTCCCAGACTATTCCAAGGACTAGGCAAGCTAAAGAACTGCCAAGTACGATTACACATTAATGAACAAATCAGACCTGTCGCTCAACACCCTCGACGGGTACCATTTCACCTCCAAACCGCTGTAGAAGAAGAACTCCAGGACTTGCTAGCTGCTGACATCATCGAGCGCACCGAGGGTCCAACACCATGGGTGTCCCCAGTAGTTATTGTTCCCAAAAAGGGCACGGCCAACAAAGTCAGACTCTGTGTAGATATGCGCCTGCCCAATACTGCAATTGAAAGGGAGCGACACCCGGGGCCGCACTTGAGTGATATGATTTCGGCCCTGAATGGAGCGAAAATATTTTCCAAGTTGGACTTAAACAAGGGGTATCACCAGTTAGAATTGGAGGCAAAGTCGAGATATATCACCACATTTGCAACCCACCTGGGGTTGTTCAGATACAAGAGACTAAGCTTTGGGGTTTCCTCTGCAGCTGAAATATTCCAGGAAGCCATTCGACAGGTCATTCAGAATATTCCCAATGCCTTCAACTACAGCGACGACATCCTTGTCTATGGCTCAGATCTGCGAGAACATGATATCGCACTCAATCGTGTTTGCCACGCACTACTAGAAGCAAACCTGACCCTCAACAAAGAGAAAAGCGAATTCCATCAGGACACACTAAAATTCTTTGGTCATATCTTCTCAGGCGCTGGCATGAAACCTGACCCCGACAAGATTGGGACTCTGAACAACACCAAGAGCCCCCAAGACGTCAGTGAGCTCAGGTCGTTCCTCGGCATGGCCAGTTACTGTGCTCGCTATATCAGGGACTACGCAACAATCAGCCATCCCCTTCGCCTGTTGACCAAACAAGGCCAGCCGTTTGAGTGGACTCCCCAATGTGAAAAATCCTTCAAGGAAATCAAGAAGGCGGTAGCATCTGCGGATCACTTATCCTATTTCAACCCAAAGAGAAAAACGGAAATTACTGTGGATGCCAGCCCCGTTGGTCTTGGTGCGATCTTGGCACAGTATGACAATGACTCAGACCCACGTCGGATAATTGCATATGCGAGTCGTAGTTTGACTGACCCGGAGCGGGCATACTCGCAGCCAGAAAAAGAAAGTCTTGCCGTAGTGTGGGCATGTGAACATTTTCATGTCTTCATATATGGAAAACATTTCACTTTAATTACGGATCACCAGGCTCTTGTTACCATTTACGGAAACCCACGATCCAAGATGCCCCCAAGAATCGAAAGGTGGGGTTTACGACTACAGGAGTACACATTCACCATCATCCACAAGCCAGGGAAGTCAGAAAACCCAGCTGACTATATGTCCAGACACCCGGCCACATCTTCAGTGTCTAAATCGTCCATTGCGGAAGAGTACATACACTTTGTGACCGATCAGGCTCTTCCTCCCGCTATCCCAATGGACACCATCAGAGAAAGCACAGCACAAGACATCATCCTGCAGAAGGTCCTGCGCAGGATTCGACATAACAGATGGAGGCATGATTCTCAGGATGCAGAGACTGATCCGGTCCTTAAACAAGAAATGCAAGCCTTCCGGCATGTGTGCAGTGAGCTGTCAGCCACCACGGATGGCATAATACTGCGAGACCAGAGAATCGTGATTCCCACTCAACTGAGACAAGGAGTGGTTGCCCTTGCCCATGAAGGACATAGGGGTATTGTGTCAACCAAGCGAGCATTGAGAGAACGAGTGTGGTTTCCATATCTCGACCAAATGGTTGAAGCTACCTTGAAGGACTGTCATCTTTGTCAACTTACGAGCAAAAGTGATCCTCCAGCACCCCTAAACATGACCCCTCTACCACCTGGTGTGTGGCAAGAAATTGCCATTGATTTCTATGGACTCTTGGCATCGGGCAAGTATGTGCTGGCCATCATCGATGAACACTCTAGGTACCCCATTGCACGTTTTGTGTCATCTACAAATGCCGTCAGCACTCTCAAGGTACTAGACGAAGTCTTTGCGGCCTGGGGCATTCCCTCCACGGTTAAGACAGACAACGGACCTCCATTTAATGGAAATGACTTTGCAGCATTTGCGAAACACCTGGATTTCCATCATCGTAAAATTACACCCCTCTGGCCACAGGCCAATGGAACAATTGAAAGATTCATGGCCACGCTCAAAAAGACTTTTCAACATGCGACAGCGGAAGGGAAAGATCTACAAGTCGCCCTCAACGAGGTCCTCCGAGCTTACCGAACAACTCCTCACGCTACCACAGGAAAATGCCCGGCAACACTCATGCTGGGGCGTCCTATGAGGAATCGCATCCCAACGTGGGAAGGGGCATTACGACCATCATTGTCACCCACTCGAGATCATCAAGAAATGATGAAGACAGACCAGCGCCGAAAAGACAAAATGAAGTCATATGCAGATCACAGGAGAAGAGCGAGATCACTCTCGTTACATGAAGGAGATCGGGTGCTTGTCAAGCAAGAACAACAGAAAAAGACTGACTGCCGATTCAAGGACGAACCGTTACTGGTTACGGAAAAGAAAGGAACTATGGTGACTGCTGAATCAGAACAGAGACGAATCACGAGAAATATTTCGCATTTCAAGAAATTGCCACACAATGCCACTGATATCTCAATGAGTGAAATGGACACTCCCGGTTCGGAAGAACCACCTTCAGTCAGTCGTGAGAACACTAGTCCAATCAATGAAACAAGGAGTGATACCAGTCTGGGAATGAGGTCACCACGACCTCATCGTGACATACGTCCACCCAAAAGACTTATTGAAGAAATGGACTAGACAGTCAGTATGTTGCTTGTTTTGTTACAAAGGGGGGAGATGTAGTGAAGTTAGCAGGCTAGTGGTTGTGGGTGGAGCTTAGGGGGTGGACAGGAAGAGGAGGGAACTCACGAGGAAGGGGCAGTTAGAGTAGGGACAGGAGACAGGCAGGGAGCACGATAATAAAGCTCCATTGATAATGCATATCTGTGTCTGTGATTATTGTAGCAGGATGCTACACTCATTATGACCGTAGCAGTAAAAACAGTTCTGAACAACTGGAAAGACGCCAGCAAAGCAAGATTCAAAACTGACTAATCTGGTTCACGAACCTAATGGGGGCGGAAAGCCTGGCGATGCAGTACTCCCCTTGGAAAGCCTCCTCCAGAGGGTTGTGGGAGACACTGGATGAATACCTTACCCCCCACAAACCACCATGAAATGACAGTACGGTCTCCCCACAACCCCTCGATCACTTCACTCGAACACTCACGTCGGACACAACCAACTGAACATGCAGGAGGGGAATGTCTGTGATGTGTGCTCCGTACAGCCGATGCCCGCATGTACTGTTCTGGGTGTGCAGATTAAGGAACATGGCAGGTCTCTTTCTTACGGGGCTTATCTACCTTCCTCACTTACTCCTCTTCTCTCCCCTTTCCTACTTACTGCACTTTCCTGTCCCTTCTGTTACTTCACTCTGAGGAATATACCAAACATGTGCAAGAACGTCAACTGTCTACTGTACCACTAATGAAAAATCTAATAAAAATACTTTTTAAAAAAAACAAGTTTGCAAGATTTGCGAACTGCAGACCTCGAGAAGTTTAAATTCATAGGGCAGTTTTAGCAACCCTTCAAAGAACTGAACAATCAATCACATACGAGTGAAATGTGAAAGTATATTGGTGACCAGTGGTGTAACGAAAGTTGAGGGGGCCCCCTGCAAGGTACATGGAGGGGCTCCCGCTCCGGATTTAACCCAGAGCTCTCAAGCCTGAGGACTGTGCTGAGGGGGGCCCCTGCAGCTTGGGGGCCCCCCGCACGTCAGGTGCTGCGGGGGCCTGTGTTACGTCACTGTTTGTGACTCTTAGTAGCACATCACTCACCCCTCTACCCCACATATGAGTCCCCTGATTCGACATCACAGAGTCCCTGACTCATGAAACCCTCTTCCAAACCCTCTATGGAAAAGCCTTTCCGTGTTTTGTATGCCATTACATGTATTCCTAAGAGGTCAGGGGGATATCAAGAAGCAGCCAGGTGCCTTAGATATGATAAATATTGCAGATCCGGCAGACAGCCAGATGTGGCTTAGGGTTTTTTCAAATTGTTTATTAAATTCTTCTAGTTCTTTATTACATTTACTGAGCATTAGACTAGCAAATGAACTGCTCAGCCAAAGCACAATCATTCTGTAACAAACAGATCCAAAAGGTCTCTTGTTTTTGGGGAAGCAAAGGCATTCGCATGTTCATGCTCTTCACAAGCTGTAATCTGTACTTTTCTGCTGCAGGGGGCAGCACCTTAAGCCAGTATAACTTGCCCGTTTTTCTCATGACCACCACCTCAAGGCTGGTGTAATATATGCACACCGAAGATGTGGAGGTAGGTCAGGAAAGGTAGGTTAGATGTGTGATATTAGGGATGACAGGTAGGTTTGGCAGGCTGGTAGTATGTCTCTTAGAATGGTGGGTTAGATATGATTTATAAGTTAGGTAGGTTAGGTATGGTCGGTATGTATCTTAGTATGGTGGGTTAGATATGGTTGATAAGTTAGGTAGGTTAGGTATTGTCGGTATGGTAAAGAGGCATAGTAGATTAAATATGGTATACTAGTTATGGTAGACTGGGAGCTATGATAGATTGGGTGTGGTAGGTAAGCAAGTTATGATGGGTAAGGTACCGTAGACAGGTAGGTATTGTAGGTCAGCAATGGTAGGTAGGTATGATAGGTACATATTGTAAGGTAAAAATGGTAGGAAATGATAGATTATGTATGGTAGGCAGACATGGTAGGTAGGTATAGTAAGCAGGATACGGTATAGTAGTTTTGCAGGTTGATATTGTAAGTTAGATATGGTAGGTAGGTTTGGTTAGTTCAGTACAGTAAGTATGGTATGTTAGGTATGATAGGTTAGACATGGTATGGTAGATTAGTTATGGGAGGAGAGCATTTTTGCCTAATACCGCAAGGTTTGCACTAGATTTTTTACTTCTAAATCACAGCATTTAATCCCTTAACTGCTGAGGACTTTTCACCACAGTGTTGAGCCCTTTTATGGCTATTTGATATACTTCATGCTTGTGCCTCCATAATGTTTACTATCTGATATCCAAGCAAAATTTGCTTCCTTTTTCCTCATTTTTTAGGGATTCTAAGGGCACCCAGGGTCTGTGGATTCCCATGGAGTGGAACAATAAAATAGTCAAAATATAGATAAAGTTTAGTGGGTTTGGGGGAAAAATGGGTAAAAAGTGCTGCAGAAGAAAGTGCCTGTTTTTTCCTGAAACTGGCATCACTGAAAGGTTTGCTGTCCTAAAATCACCACCTTCCCAGCTTTCAGGAACTAGCAGAGCTGAATCAAATAAAAAAAAATGTTATCAATGTTTTGGCACTTTTCTAAGGAGTAGCCAATTGTTCCTATTTTTTGTACTTTCAGCCTCCTCCAGTATGTGGTAGAAAAAGGTGCGAAACTCATGGGTGATCTTGTACATTTCTGAAAAGAAGACAGCATTCTGAATTCAGCAAGGGTTCATTTGTGTAGATCCCTCAAGATTTTCCCAAATAAACTAACTGGTGAATTAAAACAATGTTGAAAATTAGAAGGAAAAACAACCATTTCATCTGTAATTTCGTGTCATGATGGCTAATTTACAAAAGTGGTATACTTCTCTCTCTGCTAGACACTTCTGATTGCAGGGATATATAGGGCTTGTAGGTTCTCCAAGAATCTGTGCTATCCAGAAGCAACAACTGCACTGGACCTTACTATGGCCTTTCATTGTGCACCGATTTTAGAGCAATTCAAGTTGTAAAATATAAAAAATGAAAAATAGGTATGAAGAAAACCTATGATTTTTCTGAAATATACATCAGATACTTAGGGGCACATTAGGATGGCGGGCGGATTAGCATGGCGGGCGGACTTTGTTCAATGCACAACGTGACAGGCACCGTGGTACCCCCCATGTGCAACCCCCAGAATCCTTGGGGCCCGCAAGTGATTTCCGCCTGCTTTTACATGGCGGCAACAGCATATCCCTCCCATTATGCTAATATAGATGGCAGTGTCTCCCAGACACCGCCACCATGTTAGCAGCTTTTCCGCCTGGTCGACTCTTCGACCGGGCGGAAAACCGGCAGACGGTCTTTCCGTCTGCCGGGCTCTCCCCCGCCATGGTAATGTGACAGGGAGATAATTCAGTGCGAGCTGAGGTTTTCTGCGGGTGGATCACCACCGCCATCTGCCCGCAATCATAATGGACCCCTTAGTTTAGGAGCACTGGTAATTTGCATACCTCTGAATTTGTGGGCACCCATACTGGCATGTTATTCATAAGGCATTTTGCAAAATGTCTTCTTTCTTGCACACTGGTTTTACATTTGGAAGGCACAAATGCAGAGAAATTCAATTAGTAATGATATATGTTCTACTGTTATGTATTTCCATATGTCTCCTGATAAAAATGGTATGCAACTTCTGTGGTTGGCCCCAGCGCCTGGGACACAAAACCTAACCTGGAGAAATCACATTCTAGACAGCAAAATCCATGCCTTTCTATAATGTGGGAAGCTGCAGATTTTTTGGCCCTAGCTCAGCCACCACTTAGGAAAACGTACCATGCCAAGACATTTCTGAAAAGTAGAAACTTGGGGTGTCCAGGGTCGTGTGACTTTTGTGATTCTAATGAGGTTTTCTTACCCAGAAGCCCTTGCAAGCCACAAACTATGCCTAGAAACATGTTTTTTTGAGAGCCACAAATTTCCTCCCACCAGCGTTCCCCCAAGTCTCCTGATAAACATGGTACATCACTTGTGTCGGTGGACCTAATGCCCACCACAGGAAAGGATCCAAAACACAACATGAACCGATTTTTCCACTCAAAACCTACCTTTTTTGTAACTTGGCTAGCTGTGGATCTTGGGCCCTAGCACAGCCAGCATCAAGGGAAATCCACCACACCAGCATATGCCTGAAAACTAGACACATAGGGGAATCCAGGGTGGTGTGCCTCACATGGCTCCCACAATGTCTTCTTACCGACAATGCCCTGCAAAAGTCAAAGATTGAATAAAAACACACATTTTCCTCATATTTCTGTAGGGAATTGTTCTGGAACATGTGGGGAGCCACACATTTTCTACCATTCAGCATTCCTCCACGTCTCCTAGAAAAAATTGTACCTCACTTGTGTGGGTGTGCATAGCAGCTGTGAACAGTAGACCTTAGAAAACACAACACAGACACATACAATTTTTCCACAGAAACCAACCCTGTTTTTGCAAAGAGCACAGCTGTAGTTTTTTGGTCTGGGCTCACCTGCCACCCAGAGAAACCTACATACATTTTTGAAAACTCGATACGCTTCTGAGAGTCCAGGGTAGCATGACTTGCGTAGATCACGTTTTCTTACCCAAATGTACTTACAAACCTTAAATGTTAGCCAAAAATAGAAATACACATTTTCTTCACATTTCTATGAGGGAAAGTTCTGAATCTGCAGAGAGCCACACATTTTCTACACTCAACATTCCCCCATGTTTCCCGATAAAAATTATATCTTGTACTTGTGTGTGTTAGCCTAGTGGCCGTGAAACAATAGGCCCTAAACGCAATGTGGAGACATAAACATTTCCTGCCAAAAAATGAACTGATTTCCCAATGGGGGTAGTTGCGATATTTCGGTGGCTGCATGTGGAAACTTACCAAGCCCAGATATTTCCAAAAACTCATGTGTGTTGTGGGTAAGAAACCTTTGGGGTATTCATGAGAGGCACACTACCCTGGACTCCCCCGGGTCTTACGTTTTCAGAAATGGCTGGGCTTGTTAGCTTTTTCTGGGTGGCTGTCCAACCTGGGTCCAAATACTGCTGCTACCCCATTGCTGATTTCTCTCTATTGCGTTTTGGGGAATATTGTGCTGTGGGTATTGGGGTAAGCCACATGCGTGGGGTACCGTTTTTAGTGGGACAAGTGGGGGGACCCTGGGTGAAAGGAAATTTGTGATTCCCGACGGATTCTGGTACTTTTTTTCAAATGTGAGGAAAATGCATGACTTAAGGCAATATTTGAGGTTTGCAGGGCATTATGGGTAAGAAAAGATTGTGTGACCCTTACAAGGCACACCACTCTGGGGTACCCTGGGTGTCTAGTTTTCACAATGGCTAGGTTTAGTTGGTTTCCCTGTGTGGCCTGAACACTGCAACCATTCATAATAGGAAGTAGGAAGAAATTTGGATTTACTCCAACTCTGCTGGTCCATCTGCCAAGACTATGGACAAAAGTATCAACATTTCCTCTTGCTTGACATAGGAATGGGGTTCTGTGTCTCAGGTGGGCCGGAACACTGTTGTGGTATTAGGGCTGGAGGATAGGCCCAACACAAAGGCCACCCACACACCATATATTTTTCTACAACAATAGAATATATATTCCTGGTGTCTAGTAGGCTTTATGGCCCCAGTGGGCAGATTGGGGTTAAATACCCCAACCACCCCCAGAAAAGGCAGAATGACTAACCGTGCCCAAGCTTTGGGGCAGTACAGACCCATGCCATTCGGGACAGGGAAACATCCTTTACAATGCAACTTTTACCACGCAGTGCCTTTACAACGCAACTTTTACAACGCAAACCATTACAACGCATTGCGCTGGGGGGCGCTCTAGGATAGAGAATAGGTTTAATTTACTATCCAACACCTTCCCTAGTGTCCACGGGGACTGGAGTTGGAATAGTAAATTAAACTATTCACTATCCAGCACCCCAAAGCGCTATGCGTTGTAAAGGTTTGCTTTGTAAAAACCGCGTTGTAAAGGCATGCGATGTAAAAGCATGCGTTGTAATGTCATACATCCTTGGGGACACTCCCCTCCCTCAAAAAAATACATCCATGTAAAAATCCCTGGTATCTAGTGGATTTTTTGCCTTTCCGGGTGGTAAATAGGGGGTGAACCTCCCCATTCAAATCCCAGGAGGGTGAAAGACTAATGGGGCCCAGGGTAGGTGGGAGTACAGGCCAAAACCCAGGGTGGCTTTCCACTCTAAATACACTGTAATCAAAAAACCTCTGGTGTCTACTGGGCTTTCTGCATCCCGTGAGAGGGCAGATCAGGGGTGAACACAACCCATCCACAAGCAAGGGTGACCGAAAAAAGGGACTAGGGGCAGGGACATCACAGGCACATGCATTGAGGTCCACTCTCACTCATAAAATACTGAAATCTAAAAAACTCTGGTGTCTAGTGGCCCGGGGGAGTGGGGGAACACTGAGGGTGAGCAATCCATCCACCCCCACAGGGCAGATAACTCATGAGACCCAGAGCAGAGGGAGAGGGGGAGCACAGGCTCATGCCGGGGAGGGGGGCATTCCTCCAAAAAATATTGAACTCTGAAAAAACCCTGGTCTACAGTGGGTTTTCTGCCCCTACCCAGGGATAGATTGGGGGAGAACACTCCCATCTAACCCTCATGGGGGGGTAGAAAGACATTGGGGGGAACACAGGGCCATGTATGTCCAGGGGGGTTTGCTCACCTTAAAAAAACTGTCATCTAAAAAAAACTGGTATCCAGTGGCCTTTCTTACACCCAGGGGGAAGGCCGATTGAGGCATCCTCCTCACCCATCATGCCAGGAAAGAAGAATAAGGGGGCCCAGGTGGGGGGGGGGGGGTGACACTGGCCCATGCCTAGGGGTGCAGCTCGCCCCCCCCCCAAATATACTGTAATAAAAAAAAAAAACTGGTGTCTAGTGGGTATTCTGCTCTCCCCGGGAGGCAGATTGGGGGTGAACACCCCTGTCCGCCGCCCCACCAGGAGGAAACAAAGACTTATGGAGGCTGAAGAGGGAGCATAGACCCTTGTCTATGGAGGAAGGCTTGCCACGCTATCATCATCCCTGGTGTCTAGTAAATGGATCACAGCCTGGGGATTGCCCACCTGCAGTGACCCCAAGCAGGGATTCACTAGGGAGACGTTCCCCTTTCAATGATACCTCCAACATACAAATATGTGTTTGGGGAAAGTGAAAGGAATCGAGAGGCTCCTTTCTCTTTCACTTTCAGTGAAAGGATAACCGGGCGTCATGCGCATTGATCATCATTTCCCCAAAAATAAAAAATGACTTGAGCTGCTGGGGAAGCTCTTTCCCAGTAGCCCTACCTGAAAAATAAGAAAAAAAAACTCATGTACGAGCAACTCACCTGTGTCAGCCAATGGGCAATGAACGCACTGGGGGAGGGAGGCCGGACGATGCCAGCACTTTAAACGTTAATGAGAATTCCAAACAGCTACTATTTGTACTGAAGCACACTGTTTTGCTAATAGATGAGTTAGTTATTATATTTACTGTAATGTGTTTAGAACTGTCGCTTACAATGCACAGCTTGAAATGTAAAAATCCAGTCCTGTCGGAAGAGAAAATACAATTGCATGTAGCTGCTTTCACTTAATACCAATGATGATGATGATGATGATGATGATGATAATAATAATAATAATAATAATAATAATAATAATAGTAATAATAATAATAATAGTAATGATAATATTAATAATAATAATAGTAATAATAATAATAATAGTAATGATAATAATAATAATAATAATAATAATAATAATAATAATAATAATAATAATAATAATAGTAATAATAATAATAATAATAGTAATGATAATAATAATAATAATAGTAATAATAATAATAATAATAGTAATGATAATAATAATAATAGTAATGATAATAATAATAGTAATAATAATAATAATAATAGTAATAATAATAATAATAGTAATAATAATAATAATAATAGTAATAATAATAATAATAGTAATGATAATAATAATAATAATAGTAATAATAATAATAATAATAGTAATGATAATAATAATAATATTAATAATAGTAATAATAATAACAACAAGCTGAGCTCAGCAGGAGTCACAATCACTCTGTCCATCCTGGTCAGTAGCATTTCAGGATTTGAGGACTGGCAGTGGGTAGATCCCTCTTGCAGGTGACAACGACTCATTGTCCCTCCTGTGGGCAGATATCCCTGGAGGATAGGCAGGGACTCTCTGGAGCGTGCCCCAACTCATTAGTAACCGGCAGTGGGACAAGCAAGGGGGATATGGAAGTAATGTCCAGGAAGAGACCACAAATAAAGATCCTGGCTTAGAATAGAGTCATGGCCTGCATCTGACCTTTGCTGCCAGGACTTGGGTCACTTAAGTCCCTGTTAATTATTTATTGTTACAGGGACCTTTTTTTCTAAGCACTTCATATGGAACTTGGTTGTATTCAAATGTCATTACCTAAACAAAGAGGGTACTCATTGCATTCACCTTGTAAGAGTGAAATGGCTAAATGAATCTTCTGTCGAACTGAACATGTGACCTGCAGTTTCAAGATCTTACAAGTAACATATGTGATATGACATTAAAAAAAATCTCTGGGGCAGATTTACAAGCCCCTTGCGCCACTTTTGCGTCACATTTCCCATGTTAAGTGTGACGCAAAAGTGGTGCAAGGGCCTTGTAAGTCTGCCCCTCAGTTTTGAGCTATATTCCTAGCTACATGACCAGAGAGAACACCACACAACATAGAACGCTGCATTTATTCTTTTTAACAAAATTATGCCGGCCAAGTTGCCTGCACTGTGCCATAGAAGCTGAAGTGGGTTTAACTACTTACACCTCAGAAGTACACTCATGTATAAGGTTATTATAAATGCCTATCCCAACAGATCTCTTCACTTCTTTCTCCCTCCAACCATCTCAGGACCTCAACTGTACAGAAAAGATTGGACAACCCAGTGCAGTAAACAGCTAAGCATGCTATGTCACATGAACTACCGAAAAGAGACCTACAGAGCTGTACAGTTACCAACACACTGAAAACCATCAAAAATCACTTCTGTCTTGTTTACTTCATCATCCAACACACTACTATGCACCTCATCACATAACACGATAGCTGCACCTTGGTGGTCATCACGCACCACATGGAAACACTTCCCATCTAGGTTCAAAACAAAGACAACATTATTCCAACCACACACCAAACAAGGTGTAGCGTGCTACTCATATAGGGAAGTGCTTCAGCAACCCACATAGGGGTAGTAAGTACTATATAAATACTACAATGTAATGCCATACAAGAGAGGGTACCGCATCAAAGTGTTGGTAATCTGCTAGCTAGGATGGTTAGTGTGTCCCAGTAGGGTAACCATAGGTATAGTGGGCTCCCGGCCGTTTATGGAGGTGTGAGGCCACAGGGTCTTATGAGGGATCAGTGGGTAAGGCAGGACCTCTTTGGTGGAAACACCATAGAGCAAAGAACACTACGGGATAGATTTACAAACATTTTGTGCTGGGTTAGCATCACAAAAATGAAGCTAACCAGCACAAAATGTTTTTTTCCTGATTTACTATCCAGTGCAAAACTTGAGCTGCAAAGTATCCTGAAAGTAACGCAAAGCAGTGCGAGGTACTGATTTGCGTTACTTAGCGCCAAGGGGGGCGCTACAATGGTGGTACATTGGTGTTCCACGCAACCACCCCTGCCTTTTGATGTACAACCCTATCTAGAAATGATAGTGGACAGGGTTTAGCTCCAAAAGTTAATGCCATTTGAAAGGATGCATTAAAAGGAGAACTTGTTTATTTCTCCTTTCTTTTCTGACTTTGCATGCGTGCTGCACTGTGCAGCAAACTACAAAGTTTTAGAGTGTGTCTAGTCATAGTATTTTGTACTGGAAGGAAACACTTCCAGTACCAAACCTATGATAAACTCACACACACACCCTAGCACTAAGGTGTGTGCCTAGCACACAGCTGCTGAAATCAGCCCCGGCACTAGATAGAGAGGAGGAGAGAGACATATCTCTGTGAATATGGTGCTCTCACGCGCCCTTCTGTAACGCAACGCAATGCAGCATCTTTGGCTGACGCGCTGCGTTCTGCGACTTTTTTTTGAAAACCTGGGGATACATTTTCCAACAAAATTTCTTTCTCTCTCCACAACAGTGGACCAGGAGGGTGAACTTTGTGCCGCGGCGTCTCATTTGACAAACACGTCTTTAGAACGATGCTTCCTCCTCGCTTAAGAGCCAATTAAACTCAACAGCAATGTAAGCCTTGCCTTTCAGTGACCTTTCCATCTCCCAGATCTACCTCCTGAGACATAATGAGCCTCGCTGCGGTGTCTCTGCAGTTTTAACTAAGACAAAAGAGCAAAACACCTGTGAAGCGAGGCGATGCTGGAGCAACGGACATGTTGTGTGGTAACCACTGCTGGGGTCAAACAGTTCTGTCACAGCAGCAGCTTCTCTCAGTCCTGTTCACTTTCTCGCCTTGCACCGTATTGTGATGGTAGCAAAGAAACAAAGGGCCATATTATCAAGAACGGGTGTAACATAATCGCCGCTTTAGCGGCAGGAAACTGCAGCTAAACCGGCGAAAAGGGGCTTGACAATATGCCCAGGAGAATTCCAATAGAAGCCCAGGTTTGATGTCCTTCCTACCAGAACCTGGGCTTCTATTGGAATTCTCTAGGGCATATTATCAAGCCCCTTATTGCCGCTTTAGCAACAGTTTCCTGCCATGAAAGTGGCGATAATGTTATTGCCCGTTCTTGATAATATGGCCCAAACTCTTTCCAAACACCTATGGACCATATGGCAGGTTCGGTCCACGCACCTTCTTTAACATGCAGAACCTACATGGTCTCCAGCCTCACGCTTGCTCACTCAGTACTTTTGTTCCCAGTGCTTAATTTGAGCCCATGGTTTTTGGTGGGACCATCTAGCACCCATTTTTGGGGGCCAACATTTATTTTTCCCCATCAGACATTTACGGAGACCAAGAGAGGGAAAACACACAAAGTGGAAAGCAGGAAGAACAGGCAAATGAATAAATCAACACAAAGGGAAACCATCAAAAGTAAGACAAAGGACCTGCAAGTTTCCTGAAGTGGATTAAAGAGGCTCCAAATACTCAGCCTTGGGATTTGGCGCACAGACATTTAAGAGCATTGGCTGTGGGGCTCTAGGCAGAGCTTTGGGCACCAGCCCTCATTGTCTTAGAAATTTAGCACAGTTTCCTTCCATGCTTTAATTCTAGGGATTGTTTCATTGGCTTATTGTGTTTTTCTCTGCTACATCTCTGGGAGGTGGTTCCTTCTGTACCCTCCCTCCTCTTTCAAAAATATCTTCAACTTTTTCTCCAGGACCTCCGACCAAACATCTATCAAGATGTGAAGTCCTAGGAGAGCATTTTACTAGACAATGCGGCCCCATGCAGTATGCTACTGTCTTTTGGGAATCTCAGAATCCCCATCATATTCCTAACTTCATCTCTCCATTATGACAGCATCTGGCATCTACACTTTGTATTCTCAGTGCTCTCTACATTCCAATCTGCAGCATCATCTTTGTATTGTAAATGTTCTAAGAGTGGCAAATGTCAAGGGTCCCTTAGTAGATTTGCAGCATCTTATTTGTATTCTACGAATGGTGGATGCAAATGGCCCTAGAGGAGATCTGCAGCCTCTTCTTTGTATTCCAAGAGGGCCCCAGAGAAGATCTGCATCCTCTTCTTTGTATTCTAGGAGGGCCCCAGAGAAGATCTGCATCCTTTTCTTTGTATTCTAGGAGTGGCCGATGCCATGGGGTCAAGAGAAGATCTGCAGCCTCTTCTTTGTATTCCAAGAGTGGAGAATGCCAAGGGGTCTAGAGGAGAGCACCAGCCTCTTGTTTGTATTCTAGGAGCGGCGGATAACAAGGGGCCCAGAGGAGATATGCAGCCACTTCTTTGTATTCTAGGAGTGGCCGATGCTAAGGGGTCAAGAGTAGATCTACAGCCTCTTCTTTGTATTCTAGGGGTGGCAGGTGCCAAGGGGTCAAGGGTAGATCTGCAGCCTCTTCTTTGTATTCTAGGAGGGCCCCAGAGGAGATTTGTAGCCTCTTCTTTGTATTCGAAGAGTGGAGAATTCCAAGGGGTCTAGAGGAGAGATCCAGCCTCTTGTTTGTATTCTAGGAGCGGCCGATGACAAGGGACCAAGAGGAGATATGCAGCCACTTCTTTGTATTCTAGGAATGGTGGATGCCAAGGGGCCCAGAGGAGATCTGTAGCCTCTTCTTTGTATTCTAGGAGTAATGGATGATGCCAAGGGGCCCAGAGGAGATCTGCAGCCTCTTCTTTGTATTCAAGGAGATGTTGCCAGTCAATGACAATTTTGATAACAGATGTTGTGGGGTGTGCTCATCAAGATGCATAGGGGCTTCTCACTTTCCACTGGGAAAGTTTCTAAGCTCAACTTCACCCTGCAGTGGTCCCATGCCAGTGTATTTAAACTGCACCTCATTGACGAGGCTCAAAAGGCTAAACTGATGCCGGGTTGCTTTTATTCTCATAAATTCAAGCTGGACTGTTTCCATTGGAGCAGAACCAAGCCTGATTTGCAAATGTCTAGTCTAGAGTGACATATTAGGCAAAACATGCTAGATTGGAATGTAAGACACCAAGGAATTATCAGTGGCTGAGATTAAATTAAGCACACTATCCATCACTTTCATTTACCTCAACTTCAGACTCACGAGACATACTCCTCTTTACAGGTTTGGCTATCCACATATTTATGCTGATAAGATGTAGTACCTGAGGGGTGATCCAGGATGTGGATCGTGAAATGTAGTCACAATTGAGGGGCCGATTCCGATCTCGGTCGGAAGGGCTCCGAATCGGGTTCGGCATTAGCGGGTCGGATTCGGAGTCTGAATTTCCGTCCGGTTCGTACACTGGTACGGACGTCGAAGTACGATGCGAACAAGCGCAAAATCTCCGTTCGAATCATTTCCGGGTCCAAACCGCTCCGTACGACTCGGCCGCAAGCTAACTGTGGCGCGCAATGGAGGCGAATTCCGACCGAGCCAGTACGATGCTTGAATTGGACAGCCGGATCGAGTTGGAGCTTTTGGCTCGCAATAGCTCCCGGAGCTGGACTTTGGGGGTCCGCATCGGACCCCCGTTACCCGCAGCCTTACACCTTAGACACAGGGGGAGACCCATGGGTCTCCCCAACACAGGCATGTACGGTGTGGATGGCACCAACGCGTGCCCACTGTAGAGGGCGCACTTGTCTACAACACACCCATTCAGTCAATGGGAGCCCATGTACGCGTTGTACGACCGGCTCTCATTGACCTCAATGAGAGTCCGACCGAAACGAGTCTGACAGCGTAGTGCCGCATCGTACTCGCACAGTCGGACTGCAGTAGTCCGGATCGGTCAGAAAACACCCTGGATCCGGCTTGGTTGGAGTGCTTTCCGACCCAGATCGGAATCGGCCCCTACGTGTTGTTCTTCAGCTGACTTTTCCTAAACTTCACCAACTTTGATTCATCCAGATGGAAACTCATATATCAGAGGTTCAAACCCAATCTTGACTTTGCCAATGCTCTGTATTTTGGTCTTCCTGCGGATCAGGTCCTTCTGCTGCAGCAGGGCAGAATGCCACAGCCTGTCCTGCTTTTAACCAGAAGAAGACAGACTCAGGTTGAGTTACCTTCAGGTCATTGGCTTCGGGTCTGGATTTGCTGACCGTCCATCCTTTAAGTGCAGTGGACAGGGACAGCATGGACAAAGGCAAGTCACAAATGCCATAATATGGTTGCATGAACATCATTTCAGATAAAAAGAAACAAATGTGTTTGCTAAGTGTGAGCAACAGTGCATTTTAGTTTTAACAGATCAGAAATCAACACGGGGTTTAATGCAGTGTTCATCATTGTGAGATGTATGTCTAATTTCAATGTAATGAAGACAAATATGTTAATTACAGGCTTCAGGCGTGGAGGAGGAAGGGAAGAAATGAGACACAAGGGGGATTAACTTTGTGAATAAGTCTTCACACCAGATGCTCACAACAGGCAATAGTCATCCTTTCTTAGAGAGTTGGCACTTCTGACGCATAGTGTGTGTTTAATTTGAAAATTGCTATTGTGCTTGTGATTCAGTATCTCTCCTTCAGCAATGGTGTCTGACCTTGAGCCGAGGTATCATTGGGCTAGTGTCCTTGGCATTTGGCTCAGATGAGACATGGTCTGGCTGTGTTTGTTGCATTGGATGGCCCCAGTTACACTGTATGGCTCCCTCTAGATTCAGACTTGCCCAATGTAATGATCCAATCAATCAGGTTTCTCATAAAGCGCAACTACTCACCCATAAGGGTCTGCAGGCACTGAGTGGGGGGTGGGGGTCTGTCAAAGAGCCTGGTCCTGAGGTTCTTCCTGAATTGCGGCAGCGATGGTGCTTGCCTGATGTGCAGAGGCAAGGAGGCCTGATGGAAAATGAATGGAAATACAGTCTTTGCTTGATCTTCAGCACTTGTCTTTTGTGCTTGGAAGAGGGTCTCTCAAAAGAAATTTACTTTAGGGAAGTTAAAATATTTTCATCTTTTGATTTAAGAACAATATACCCATAATTCTTAAGGAACGAGGGCTACATACATCCTATACAGCTTTGTCCCAAACGGAATTCTCAAAGCGTATCCATACTCTGTTGAGACTGCTTGACTCTTTCACTCTCGCCAGGGTTATAACTCCAGTCGTTTCTGAAAGGTTTTCATCTCAAATTAAGGGACAGTGATGTGTGTTTTCAATATTGTAATATAGCAGCAGTTCCCTAATATTATTGCAAACAATCTATGTGACCCACTGGCATTACTCATAAAGGTAACTTCATGATGCTGAAAAACAAACACAACATTTGTCTGCAAAATGTCTGAAATAAACTCCCAAACATTGCCATACAGGAAAATGGTAGGTTAAAAAAACATGTTTAAAAATCATTCAAAGTCATCAGGGCAGGTCTGTGTGAAGGGCAGAGCCAGATCTATCAGGGGGCCCCCTGGAAGGCTGGGGCCATGGGCCAGAGCCTACTTTGCCCTTGCCGTAAAACGTTGCCGGTTCTCCACTAGTCGTATTGGGTCACAGAACACCCCAGCAGCGAATACATCTAGTTCTATGACAGTGGAACTTGTGCTTAATTGAAAATATAGCAGTTACATTCATTGAGCCGCCATTTTGAAAGCTGCCAGTAAAGTAGATCTACTCACATGGAATAAGGAAGCTTGCACTACAGTGTTGAGGGCTACTTGCACCACCAAATACATGGCCCTTTTGGGCAGCTCATCTCAGTTGGGTTTTCAGCCTCAGAAACAAGCTGGCTTGTCTTCTGTTGTTATTGTATTCACAGCACATGGAGACATTGACAAGAGAGCACTATGTGCTGGGCACACAGGATTTTATTGATACTTAGGGAATTCAAACTAGCTGAGACTGAAGTGAGACCATTTGAACGTTAACACAATGTTTTCAAACTTATTTCTCAGCATGATTGAATTTGGTTCATTTGAAGGCTATTGATTTCTCTCATTCAGGACAGAATCCTTGACTTCTGCTTTAGACCTCAATGTCATCTTCTAGCAGGGTTGGATAGGAGAGTGAGTGAGTAAGAGGAGTTTTACTCACTGGACTCACCTGTCAAGATTAGTCCAGGGATGTAGATGCTGGGTGAGTCTGAGAGTAGAAAGGAGTGGGGGGATGCAGGGGTCTCCAGCCTGGTGATGGGGGAGTGGGGTTAAGTGTGACTCTCCTCAGGGCTCAGAATCTGTGTTCGGTAAAGAAGACTGGATATGGACCAGACAGGGCACATGTAACAAGAAAGAAGGTTGCAGTCCTTGGATTATACACATAGCCATAATCAATTATCTGTAGATAATATGTAGATACACACTATAAGTATTGAGCAATCTAATGCACTCAGAAATGACTTGCACTGTCATAGTGGGGGTCCTTTCAGCTTGAGTAAAAAAATGATGTCCTGGGACACTAAGATAGTACATCATGTACAAGGAGTCCACAGAGGGAGGCTACGCTGGTCTCTGGTGATGGTTTATAAGTATGAACCTAACACCAGAGAGATGTAGCGGGCTATGGCACAGAGAACAAAAGTTTAGACAGGCTGGCACCCACAAAGTAACGGGTGAGGCTGTATTTGGGGTCCACAAGCAGGGCAGATGAGAACCCGAAGTGATGACAAATGGAGGACAAGCATTGGCAATGCAAAAGGACTCACATTTACACAAGACCTATTGCATTGAAAACGGGAGTGCAGGCGGGCGTGCGAAGGCACGAGCACAAGGGAGGGGAGCGTGGGGCCCCACGAAGTCACGGACCGTGTTGGGAGGTAGGGAGGGACAGGAAGAAAGTAGTCTGTTCAGTGAAGGAGCCGGTAGCCATGCAAGGATATAAATGACTGACATGGCAGTCAGGGGGAGGGACTAACACGCTTAAAACCAATTGGAAGGCAGCATTTATAACCTAAGCCAAAGAAGAAGGTGGGCCGGAGAGTGGTTGGAGCTTCCGCGAAGCTTCCACACTATAGTGTATACTGCATGACTCGCAAAGGGATGGCAGCACATTCGCGCTGCAACGCTAGCAAGACCTAAAAAAGGCTTACAAGGCAGGAACTCTCCAAACAATGTTTTTTTGCAAAATCCTACAATCTGCCAACCTCTGGTGTCTGGGGAGGTCACTCAGTGCTAATGGTCGCTCCTCTTGTGAGTGAGAAAATAAGAGGATCACTCTGGCCTCATCCTCCCTCCCTAAGCAGAAGGTAATCTGGCAAGTTTTACAACCGCTGGATGATCTGCATTGGATGTAGGCTGAATTTGCAGGAAGCATGTCCAGTGTTACTCTTGAGTAAAAAGCACAGTAGCCACCCACCCACTGCAGTCCCACTGGACAGGACCATCGATGCACTGGCTCCAGGGCTCTACATACTCAAGGACTCTTCTATGATGTCAAGAGACCTCACTGCACCAAGAGCCAATGAGGTGTGGTTGTCCTGTCTCTTGTCTATGTCCCCGCCAGTAAGGCATACCCCGGCTGTGTGACTCTTACATAGCAGCACGTTAGGTAATCAATTAGACTGGCTCAGCGGCTACCCTTGCAGGATCCTGGCTCCCATCTTCAGCAGAAAGGGACTGAAAGCACCAGAAAGCACTGGATGTTCCTCTTCAGATGCATGGGCTGACTTCTGGGCCCCCTTCAGTATTGTCTGTGCTAGGTCTCGAGGTCTTCATCCATGTGTCCAAGTCCCCCTGACCAGATCAACACCAGTTGGAAACTGCATGAGGTTCCCAGACTAGTGAAAGAGCAGTGGCTTATTTTAGTCTAGTCAGGAATCTGGAGAACAGGTGAGAAATGCAGGCAAATGCAGACCTATTGGGGGCTGGGGTCCACACTCAGACGGCAGTACCCCTCTGTGGCCCTCAGGATCCACCTGTAAAAGGCACTCCCTCTTACATATCAAAGCTTTGGACTGGCTGACACACTTTCTTAGGACCACAAAAAGCTCAAACATCCCTTCCTGCAACAGGTGTGAACAGAGATGACGCACAATAGTTGAGAATGAAGATCTTGATAAACACAGAACTGCAGCTTCTGTATGGTGAATAATCACCCAGAATCTGCAGCTGCCAGAGCAGATCCTCTCTTTTAGGCTTTCTGGAAAATTCTGAGCCATAGAACTGTCCCACTGACCAACAATCAGCCCGTATAGTTCAATGAAGTAAGATGTGAAAAAACTTGTAGATGATAAAAATGAAAAGAGGAACTTCATTTAGATGGAAACAGCGATGCTCTCGCACACATAAACAGGGTATAAAACTGGTAGTCATGTAACAGTAAACGCAATACATATAACAAATAACCGAACCGATATTATTAAGAATTAATGATTCGGATCTATTGTGAATCTTTTTCTTCCGGACCTATATGCATGTAGGTCGTGCCACAAGCCCTGAAGAGTCGTTGTGAGTTGTTCCCACACGACGAAACACGTGTCGGCTGGTTGTGGACTCATTAAACCACCTAACTCAAGAATATACCCAAGAAACTGCATCTATCTACTTATTGGCTACATATGTATTGCGTTTACTGTTACATGACTACCAGTTTTATACCCTGTTTATGTGTGCGAGAGCATCGCTGTTTCTGTTTGCTGTGAAGGTCTATGCAGATTTTCTTTTGAACGGTTAAGGCGTCTTTTCCGTTCGCTCTTACGCACCATACTTTTATCTAGCCATTGTGACACTGTCAACGTACACTCCAGGTAGAGCGCCCTCCTTTTCTGAGAATTCTTAAAAACCCCAGCAGCTGTATTTCATTCAGATGGACACTGAGGACCCGATTCACAAAAAGCTTCCGCAGTCATGGAGGAGGCACCACACTGGCGGCGGAATCTACGCACTGTAGGTTTCATTGCGCAGATTTCGACACGCATACGAGCCTCCACCACGACAATGAATGCTCATTGTGAATCGGGCCCTGAGTTGTCTGATTGGGGCTCCCTGATGCCATATGTATAGCACGGCTCCTCCCGCAGTGCGAGGAAGAGAAAGAATAAAATGATAATAAATTAGATTTATGATCATTTTATGTTTCCTGCCTCTTTGCGGGTGGGTGGGTGAGCGTGGCTGTTCTGCTCTCAGAGCAGGGCCGGGGAGGAGTGGTTTGCCCACTCCTATGTGCTCAATGACTGTTTGGTTGGCCTTCTCGGGCCGCCCAAATCAGTCATAGCACTTTCCCCGTTCTCCATGCAGGCTGCATTACAGCCTATGCGGAGAACAACCCCAGGCCCCCATTATCTGGTTGAACGTCAAACCAGGAAATTTAAAACCAATCACAGTGCTGCACTGCAGCATTGTGATTGGTTAAGGGAGCCTGGGTGCTCACCAATCACAATACTGCATTGCAGCTGTGTGTGTGGTCAGGGGAGCCTGGCTGTACTTCTGGTGCCTGTGTAATTAGAAGAGCAAATACGCGGGACCCGGCGCAGCAAGGTAAGTGTTTTCTAAAAATTATATGTATGTTTTTTAATTGTGCACTGTCCCCCCTCCACGTCCACTCGTGCCACACCCCCCACTGCAACCCCTTCCCCATGCGCCCGCCTCACCACCAGCGAATCATGCCGGCCACCATTGCATGCAAGAGCAAAGGTCTTCTGCCCCTCCCTTTGTGTCGATGTGGCCTACTCCATCAGGAAAATGAAAAGTGGGTTCCCTGTTCAGTAGTATAGCTACCAGGAGAAGATATTACAACCAGGAGTCAAAGGGGCATATTACCAAGCATTAGCGATAATTATCGCTATGTATGGCTAGCGGCTAAAATTATATCGCCGCGCTCCGACGATTTTTACTGCTGAGATACCTTGATATTATCAAGGTTTATCTCAAAAGCGCTAAAAATCCAACGAAATGCATGAATATCGCTGAAAAATCAGCGATATTCATGCATTATCGTGACAATGCTCTTAGCCATGTTATCCACCTCCCATTGGATAACATGGCTAAGAACTGCTCCGGGCAGGCGTTAGCTTTTGGAGATATTCGCGCTTAGCGCGAATATTTCCAAAAGTAAGGCTTTGTTGATAATTGGAGATAGCGAAACAGTCGCTAACATCTTGGCACGCCCACTTTGCATGTCATTAGCGATATATATTGCTGACATGTGGGCCCCCAGATGCTCGCTATCTCCTACTAGCTGTCGCTAACTGGTGTTAGCGACAGCTAGGTAATAGGGCGATTAAATTATCGCCACTTTAGCGGGAAAAAGTCCAGCTAAAGCGGCGATAATGGCCCTTGGTAATATGCCCCAAAGTTTTCAACTTCCAGCCTATTTTACTTCTGGATGTCAGGGCAATACTCCTGCCATAAACTAAAGAAATGTAAGGTTCGGGCAGCAAAGTAAGAGGGAGTAAAGTAGACTCAGGTGCCTGTCCCCTGCTCTGTGTATGTCTTCAGACTGGTGACATCAGCAGCGCTGACTTACAAAGAAGCACTGTACTAGCGCTGCTGCCTGAGATAAAGCATCTTCTGTTTTAATTTATGCAAATTAATGACTGCACGCCAAGTACAGATTTTAATTAAAAGGCACTATTTCAAAATGACGGTATATATTAAGGCTCTACGGGAAAAACACTTTTCTACATCAATTTAAACTTCTCACACCTTTGTTCGGTGATAATAGGACTGTGTGAAATTAAAAGACTTTGCGCAGATTTTGTGAAGCATTTTCAAAGTTCATCCTCACAATAATGGAGAAGTCTAAAAAAGAAACAAAAGCATTTAAACAGAAAATCATCCTGCAAAAAAATGTTCACACAACTTCGCAGGCAGAATTTGTATTCCTCATATTTCTAGTAAGCATCCCTTGTATTAAATTGAAACGTAAGTATGTACCTTCAAAATCTGCATGTCTTGATTTAGTCCTAGAGAACCGTCAATAAGCACCTATGTTTGAGCAAGTGCCTTTCTCTGAAGGACAAAGCAAATGTCCCATGTACCTTACTCATGGATTCCCTGATGTTGGCTCCGCCTTCTGCGGGGACAAACCTATGCGGTGGATAGCACTACCTTCTCACCCGTCTTGTGCCCCCCACTACCTCTGCCCAAGCTCAACCATAAGAATCCTTTACCTCCCTTTACCTCTGTGTTCACCTAAATTCAGAATGCCTTTTCCATCCCTTTACCTCTATCCAATCCTGATCCCTAAAGGGCTCTTAGATTTGCCTCTACCTACTCCTGAATACCGACTCCCAAACGACACATACATATACATGCACTCCGTCACTTCTCAGCTTTCCCAGCACAGACGGAAACGGACCACGATGTAGTGCTTTAAATATTTTTTTATTGCCTTTGCTTGGTCCTGACGCGTTTCGGCTTCGGCTGAGCCTTGATCACATGACGATATATATATATGTGTGTGTGTAAATTACATATGTGTATATGTGATGTGATCAAGGTAATAGCTGTTACCGAAACGCGTTATGACAGCATTATCATGTAAAGAATAAAAGAAACTTTGCGACCTCAGAACTGGAGTTTGTTCTGGCTAGAATGTGAAGGAGGGCAATTCTTGGTATTTCGAAATATGTATATAGGGCCCCTGATGAGGAAAATAAATTTCCGAAACGCGTCGGGCCTATTTCAAACATGCAACTGCCCATACCAACTAACGCTTTGGGGAAGACGCACGCAGGCTCGGGTGCTACCCGCTACTTGACCCCATGGAGCGTAATATATATATATATATATATATATATATATATATATATATATATATATATATATATATATATATATATATATATATGTATATATATATATATATATATATATATTTATTGTCCAACAAAGGCCGAAGCTTCTCAGGATGCACTCGACCTTTGTTGGACAATATTATGACACGGGTGCCGTCCCGTGCAGGATGCACGATGCATTACTTGAAGGAATGAGAAGCTGAGGGAGGCTGAGGGAGAGGAACCTTCCTGCTCCGGTTTCCAGCACAGTGCGTCTTGATGAAAAGTGCCTGCTCCCATCACATCCAGATCCTACTAAGGATTTTAATTGACTCTATGAACTCTGTACGCATTGGAACCTACTATAGGTGTTAAATGAAAGCTCGATATGACTACACATCCCAGCATGCTGTATGAAGCAATCAAGTACGTAATTGAACCATTGAGGGGTTTCAACTTATCAGCATGCAGTATAAAGAGCGCTCCAATGCGTACAGGAGAAATGCCTCTGATGAAGTGGTATGTTGGCCACAGAAACGCGTCAGGCAATACAACAAATTTGGATGGCTGGGGCGGGCTGAACCGTGATGCCGGATGGCAGAAACACTGTCGAGTGCATCTTGAGAAGCTTCGTCCCTTGTTGGACAATAGATATATGTATATATATATATATATATATATATATCTTCAACTTGCCTGCTCTTAAATAAAAACAAGCTCCGCCTCCAACACACTCGGCCTGGCCACCGGATAGGTTTGATCCTTCTTCTTGATGGCTCTGACATGTAGTAAGATGAGTTGATGTACCCGTAAAATGGTTTTACCTTTATTGAGCTCCATACAAGTGCATCTTAGGGCGTAGATGGCAAACTCACTTATAAAGTTCAGTGTTTTAGTGATCTTCCACATTTTATCAGAAAATTGTAACTTCTGTGGTATTGACTCTTTGCATTTATGGCATTTTCTGAATTCTCTACTCCCCCTCAACCATGTCTCTTGATGCTGAGTCCCAGGACTATTGTTTAGAAGGTCCTGGCTCATTGATCTTGCTTTTCGAAAAGTAATGAGAGGTCTACTTTGTATTTTTGAACCTATCACTGGATCACTTAACAATAGGTGCCAGTGTTTCTGAAAGATAGCTCTTATTTTCTGATGTTGAGTGTATAGCCTGTGATTAAACCAAACTCTGATCTTGCTGAGTAGGTGGATTTTTTGTCTTATCTGAGAATATCAACTGCTGTCTAGATTTCCTATTCGCTTTAGTTTTGGCCCCTTCTAAAGTAGATTTACCATAGCCTTGTGACTCGAATCTGTCACTGAGTTCTACTTGTGCTTTATGGAGCTGATCTGTGCTGCTGCAGTTTCTCTGCATACGTAAATTCTCAGTATAGAGAATGCTATTTTTAAGTTTGTTGGGATGGAAACTACGTGCACTGTGTTTCCCGCTGTACATTTTCAGTATGTTTTTGTATGTAAACTCCCATTTTCAACGTATACCATTAGGTCTAAAAACTGCACCTCCTTTTCACTGAAGTGAAATGTAAAATGAAGATTAAGTTTGTTCTTATTGAGTCTGTCTACAAACTTTCCTGCTGACAAATTTGTGCCATGCCATATGATAACAAGCATTGGCATAGCCAATAGGTCTCGCCTTTGAGACCTTATAAGTCTTTAGTCCTGTAACAGTTCATGTTGTTGCAGGAAGGATATTGTGCTGCATAACTAAATACTTATAAGGCCCCAAAGGTGAGACCTATTGGCTATGCCAAAGCTTGTTTTGATAGGCGCGGGGAGATTACGTGATATGCCTAGAATCTCAGGATGTGGAGTCGACCCGAGGCTCGAACCTTGGTTTTCCAGCTCCAAAGACGGCAGTCTAGCTGAGACCACATCCTCTCCTTCTCAGTTCATCCCATTGGTCGTTGTTTGGACATAGTGTGAAGACACTACAGGAGGACATTAGCATTATCACAATGGCGGCTGGTGAGGCTTGTGAGTGGTGATGCTGGATGGGGGGCAGGCCATTTGTCTCAGGACTACAAAATGGGACTCTAACCTCTAGTAGGTGCACAGTGATTTTCAAGGGCCACTTAATATTTAAATGAACACATTTGCACGGTCTGCCTCGATTGCCATCCATCCATGGTCGAGGAGGAGGGCATTTGGGGAAGACAGTGCAAATGTGTTCATTGAAATGTGAAGTGGCCCTGAACAGCGTGGTGCCGCTTCCCTGTGAGGTGTTGCAGTGAAGAGGGGGATTGCTGGGAGGAGTCAAAGTAAGTTTATTCCACCATAGATATCAAGAGAGCGCAAGAAGACACGCAACACTTAACATGTGCCTGTCACCATGCGACTGGCACGTGTTACATGCTCATTACAGGCCTGTATGGGGTGGGGGGGCTTTTGCCCCAGTCAGGAGTGATATGTATGGGTCTCTAGCAGCTGTAGGTGCAGCGTGATTGTGCGGCACCACGCTGTTCAGATGAACACATATCAATTAATTAATTATCTGAACTGTCTGCCTTTCTTCCCGTCCATCCCCGTCAGTATTCATTTTTGGCACCCCCTACCTATTTTTCATTGTCCACATTTCCGGAGAATAAGGGAGGGAAGAGCATGGAAAGGGGTTAGAAGGAGAAACAGAAAGGAAAAAAGGGCAGTCGAATAGAAACAAAATACACAGTTCCCCATTAGTTATCCTGTATACATACAGCCATATAGATATTATAGTGGCACAAGAGTGCAGTAGTGCTGAGTGGACTGTGGCCAGCAAGATGGCCAATTAGCAGCTCTAGGCACCGGCTCTGCCGGCCATCGACAGAATCTGACCCCTAACCCTACAAAAATCCACCCTTCAATTGAATAAAATAATACCCCGAGAAATACTTACTGCCGGGAGGCTGAACCAAACGGTGGACGGGACATGCGGCTTACCCGCTGGCCAGATGAAGTGAGAGGGTTTGGCCGCGAGCCCCCCAGAGGGAAGATCTGAACCTGGGAGACAGCGTCCAGCCTCTTTACTTTAATCCGGGAGTGCCGATGAGCACTATGTTCAAGTGGGGCCTGAGGTTGAGATCGCAAAACAGAGGAGAGAGCCCCTGAGCGGACTGGAGGTGCGGCACGGCTGGCCCAGAATATACAGCCTAGGAGACAACGGCAGCGGCATCCGTCCATGGGGCACAGAAAGGTGGCAGGAGAGGCGCTGCGGTTCCCCCTGCGGTGCGGAGCAGCTCTTGAGGGAGCTGGAACTGTGAGTGCAGCATCAAGAGGAGGATGAGAGAGGCACTGAGGTGGGGAGACGGTGCTCGGCCTCTCCACTGCCTCCTTAGGAGTATGGACGAGTGCTGAGCCCAAGTAGAGGGAGCCGCAAAAAGGTGAAGAGATCCTGAGCAGTCCTGAAATGTGGTGGGCCCGACCAGGTGTGAAAGAACTAGAAGACAGCAACGGTGCCTGCTACTGGGATGGGAAGAACAAGTGTGAGGGAGCATGGCGCGGCCCGTACCACTGGTGCGTAAGCAGTCTGCTTATTTTCAAGCACTGCACTTGTGCTTGTGGCGCGCCCCTGCTCACTCCCGCAAGGTGGATGCCACCACAAGCATGAGTGTGTGCTTCCAAATGAGCAGAGCAACGGCTAAAGGCCCTCCTATGCAGAGCATGTGCGCTGCGTAGGCGAGACCTAAAAAGGTAATCAATATAGATGACATTCTCAGTCATTTCCTGGGCAAACTCAGATCCGAGCATCTGCTCTTCTCACTAGCCCATATGCAGATTCGCATAACTGGGGGCAAAGCAGGTACCCATGGCTGTTCCTCTTAGTTGACGGTATAAATCTGTACCAAAAAGAAACATGAGACACCAATATAACATACTCAAAAGCATTTCAGTATGTTTGTAAAGTGTTGACAGTCTAGAGCTCAAAAAATACTCTAGCGTCCCTTGCCATCTGTATTGGGAGATGCTCGTGTAGAGAGTAGAGACAACCAAAATCATCAGAATGTAGTCTTCCTCCCAGTTGATGTCATTTATTTTCTTTAAGAAGTCGCCAGTATTTTTTGTAGAAGATGACAGATTCTTGACTGAGTCCTGTAAAAAGTAATCTACATACTTCAAAGTATTTTCAAACAGACTCCCTGTGGACAAGATAATTGGACGGCTTGAATGTTTACTAACATTTTTATGTATTTTTGGTATGAGGTACAGAATGGGTATAATTGGTGAATCTATTTTAAAAAACATATTTTATACAGTGGTGATACACACTCTGTAGTTACACGTGAGTCAGAGTTTCCATAAGGAAAGTGTTTTTGTTTTGTTAAAACTACGACACCTTTGACAAATTTTCATAAAAAAAGTTTGTCCTCTTTCTAAAAATATTCAGGTGATCCTTTAAGCTGGGTCTCTGTAAAAGGGGATCCCAAAACACTTTTTTTCCATGGAATTGTGAAAGGATAAATTAGACAATGATACAGAAAAAAATGGCAAAACTGAATTACACTAAATTTAACAGAAAGCTAGATATTTTTACAGAAAGTGTTTTTTTGTGATTTGGCGTAAATTTGTTTTGCTGCTTTAGAGAATTTAAGTTCTAAAAAATTGTGACATCTATTGAAGAGACAAAAATGACAAATAAATTAATTCTGATGGGCTGGGACACCTGTGGGATCAAGGAATGTGATTGGTGCTGCAACATGAAGGAAAATGTTGAGGCTGCCATTGCTGGATTCGGTAACTCGTCATAAAGAAAAAATATATGTATCATCATCATCATCATAAATAACTTTATTTCAGCATAAGCCATTAAAGTAGACAATAAATATATATATTACATACATACAGTACCGTTATAATAACAGTTGATCACATAAACACTTATTTATGTCCATGTCAAGCAGCGATTAATGTTCGATTAGAGTAAGACCATGATAAGCAGCATTCACTATAAAATATCATTTAAAATCGTTATAAAGATTTACACAATCAGTTAAAACAATTTCAAACCCTTAGGATTACCTGGCAGGAGTGTTTACGCTCCTTTTCGCCCACATCAGGCCCAAGAATTTTGAAACAGCACATACTTACAGTGAAGATGGGTCAGTGCATAGGATTTTCAAAGCTACAAGGTAGCTACCGGTACCTAGCTGCCTACACACTGGTGCAATCCAGGCAGAACAAAGCATAGCGTACAAAGGGCATGCAAATAGCACATGCGGAATAGTCTCTTTTTGCCCTTCGCAGAATGGGCAATCCTCTCTACTTGCTCCCTTCCATTTTGCAGTAAACGCCTTCACAGGGGGAGTACTTACTCTGAAATGATGATAAAGCTGTCTGTCAAATGGGAGAATTATCAAATCCCAGTACTGCTCTTACCTATAGGTGGACTTAAAGTTTATGAATTCTCCAGACAATGATACATTCTCTACTATACCCTCATCTTTCTGCAGGATGCAGGCCCAGTAACATTTATTTATCTCTTCCTTAGAGGGGGCTTTTTCACTCTTCAGATGGAGCCCTACATCACCAAGGCTGATCGCCTTCAATAGTTGCTTAACTGAGGTCAGTCATGGTACTTTGTTGGCAGTATCCATCTTAATCAATTTGTCAAGTGCCGCTGTATAATGTGCTAGCTCTGGAGTTACCCAGATCCTACGCCAGTAAAGGAAGGGATGCAAGTGGTCTTTCTGGGCTACCATTTTCAAATCCAAATCCATGAATAAGGGGGTCAAGGGGGTTCTCACTGGGTGTGCAATCAGCTCTCCGACAAATTTGTTCTCTGATTTTGCCAACCCGTGGTGTTGCCGAACCCCCATAGCTTAGCCCCATACAACACAGCTCCTAAAGCCTGTGCATCATTAATGTTCAGGGCAGGAGCAAAGGCCTAGTGAAACTGGCATACTGTTCTTTTAGAATTAGTCCAGCTCTTAGCTTATATATTAATTGTTGCAACGTCAATATGTGGCCCCCATGATAAATTAGGAGTAAGTTTGATACCCAAGTATGTAAAAGACTGTACCTGTCCCAGTAACTCACTTCACAAGGGTGGCTTCCCCTTACATTTTTGCAATAATTAAAAGCCATACATTTAGTTTTATAGACATTAATCAGAGGTCCCGTTCTTCGCAGAAATCACTAAAGCTGACTAAAGGTTTTTTCAGACCACTAGGTGGTTTTGAAATTAATAAGGTATCATCTGCAAACAGCAATAGAGTGATATGCTGACCCCCCAGGTCCTTTCGTTCTTTATTGGGGGGAGGGGAAGTGCAAGGGGCCAAACACAGATTTCTTTTTACATCCCATGATGACCTTACAAATGAAGGCCAAACAGGGTGCTTTCAATTGATGGGGCAACACTCCAATTATTGACAATCTGCCTCCATTGGGGTGAGCCGTAATTCTGAAAACAATCATTGAGTGGAAGTACGTAGATGCTTTGCAGTCAAAATAAAAGATTTGCGAAAAAAGTATAGGGGTAAATTAAAAAACAAATTCCAGGCAAAGGCGAACATTGTAGTTGAAATTTGTTTTATGACAGGCCTCAAATATCTATAGCATAACATGTATATTTGTAAAGTACACGTTCACCCTTAGTATCTTGGCACTCAATAATAGATAGTTATTGCTACCCAATTCAATGGTACTTATTTTACTATTTTTAGGAAGGTATGAGCCAATGCATACACCCCTGTGCCATAGCACAAACATGTCTGCCTTGTGGTAAGCTTAGTTTGTGTACAAGAAGGGGTCCCTTCCAGTACAAAAACTATGCTTTACGATGTTTCCCACTTTGTATGTGTAGAATTCAGCACACATGCAACAAGGGAAAAACAAGGAGAAATCATAAAATTTCTCCTTGTTATCCCTTCCTCAACGAGGTGTAATATTTTGGTGCCTATCCCTCTCTACAATTCTTTGTAGATAAGGATTTGTGTCAAAAGCCGGTGGTGGTTGCATTGGAAGGCCAATGCAATCCTGGCAAGGTAACAAATTGCACAGCTTTGACTTACTTTTGGTTACAGTGCAACCCAAATCACGATTTGGATTGTAAACCCTCCCACCACACTTTGCATCCGGTTTGTATTAAAAAAGCAAAACAAATGCAAAGCAAAGTGTTTGCAAGTCTGGGGCTTTATTTTTTGCCTTCCTATATTAGCCTGAGGGCCACAAGTACGACTCTTTTCTGCAGCCGCAAACAGGAGAACCTCCCGTTTGCGGACGCAAAAAAGGGTAATAGCATGTACAGATGGCATTCACGACTCTCGCAGTTAGGCAGGGGCGTCCTTTCCTAATAACGAGTCAACATGCTATGTACTAGTGTTTTGCGACCGCATTTGCAAGAGGCTCAATGATATTTATGAGCCTCGCAATTTATGACCCCATCGGGAATCGCAAACAGTTTTAAGCACACTGTTGTACATGCAAAATAGTGCCTCGCAAATTGCGAGCCGCAAATGACTTGCATTTTACGATGCGCTATTTTGTAGGTCTTACATCTGGCCCTTAGTGTACAAAAAGTCATGTACAAATATATGTATACATGGATTTGGAATCTAAGTGTATGCTGTGAACATATCTCTTATATACAAACTACACATGTAGTTTGAAATTAGTTTAGTGGGCTTTCCTTGTGAGTGAGCTGGGAAATACAGCCGAAATATGGTGAACACAGATAAAAGCCAGACATTCAAATATTTTTAACAAAGGAAAATAAAGATTTGACACAAAATAATGAATTGAACATTTTTCCTTACCCTACTCACGCACACTGTACGCAACACGTAGAATATACAGTTTAACAATTAAGGGCCAGATGTAGGTAGGCTTTTACCGGTCTGTAACAGCCGAAATCGGCCGTTACTTACCGGTAAAAGCCTTTTCCTATGTAGGAGGCTATTTTACCGATTCGGTAAATAACGAATTGGTATTTACCGATTCGGTATTTACCGAATCATCATTTACCGATTCGGTATTTACCGAATCGGTAAATGAGATGTAGGAAGCACTGTAAACAGTGCTTCTGGGCTTTAAGAATTCGTTATTTACCACCAACTATTAGTTGGTGGTAAATAAGGAATTCCTATGTAAATGCATAAATGTGCATTTACACCTGTGTCATGTGACAGACATACATGCCCTTAGGGCATGTATGTATGCCACATGTGCACACCAGCACTAATCAGGGGTGCAACAGGGTGTAAAAGTAACACCCTGCCACCCTTGAATTTTTCTCAATTTTACCGAATCGGTAATTACCGATTCGGTAATTGACATTCATTCCTATGGGCCCCCAGGTCCATAGGAATGAATGGCAAATACCGAATCTTTACAATTCTGTATTTTTTACCGATTAATTACCTACATAGGATTTACCAATTCTAAAATACCGAATCGGTAAAATTCTTTATTTTAGAATCGGTAAAACCTATTTACCTACATCTAGCCCGAAGTATGAATTTAATTTTTTCAAATGACTGAATCTTTCTCATAAACAAGCCAGATCTGGACACTATTTTACCACCATAGACTTTATTGGTCCACAAAAGAAACTTTTTTGCTACTACTTTCACAATAAATTCTTGTTTGTTTTTTTCCTTAATTTCATTAACAATTAAGTGCTATTGCTTAATGTTACCATGATTAGGCGTTCCTGTTTTCAGTTTCTTTTTGTGAAGTCCTGGGCTGTTGTTTCAGTGTTTTCTAGTGTTTTCAAAAAAGTGTAAAAGCCAGGGGTTATCAGCATTTACTCTTTCTACAATCACCGGGATTGTATTTTCCAGTGCTCATAAAGAATTTTGCTTTTGTTCCTTTCCTTCCCTCTCCCTTCTTTTTGCCCTTTCCTTGAATTTGCACTTTCAAGTAAAGTTTTACTATTTCCCCTCACTGCCTGTCTGATTTTTCAGTACTCAAACCCATTTTTCAACAGTACAGTCCCATCACTGGAAAAGCATTTGCACAGAAGGAGGTATGTTTGCACACCAATAAGATTAGATTGAAGTAGATAAATGGTTAATGGTGGGCATTAACAAATTTTCCTACTGTGATATACTTCAGACAAATGGCAAAGCTCAGCTGAATGAAAATGTTCTACTTGGAACAAGAGATATATATTGTGGGTGCCCAGCGCTCCGATATTTCAGGCTGGTATCACACTGCTCTGTTCCTTGCCTCAAGATAACAAGAAAGAACTGGCCTCATAAGTGTATCACAACTGTCTGATCTGGGCATATTCCTGCTCTGCCGGATCACAAGAGGAAGACTGCTGAGGAGTTAATAGCCATACTGTTAGGTATAGGGCGGTAGATTTACAAGCCCTTTGCGACACTTTTGCGCCGCCGCTGCGTCAGTTTTGTGATGCAGCGCCAGCATAAACAATGCCAGCAATTTACAATGTTGCGCATCTAAGGAGATGTGTCACATTGTAAATCCCTGCGTCACATTATACCTGTGTCAGGTATATTGTATGCAGGGTGGGCGTTCCCATGCAGGAAAGCCTCGTAGAAGTGACGCAGTGAAATCTACAAGATTTCACTGCGCCACTTCTGGGATGCCACTGCCTCAAAACCTTACGTCTGCTTGATGCAGTACAATAAGTATAGGCCTCACCATGCATTGCAGGAATTGCGCCGTGCTTGAAACACGACTCCAGCAATGCATGACTTCTGCGCCAACAGATGAGTCAGAATTTCTGACGCATCTGTCATTATTTGCGCCATGGTGCGCCGTATTGTAATACGCAAGGTAATCGCAGATTCGCTCAGGGAAACTGACGCATCGCTACAGATGTGTCAGTTTCTTGTAAATCTGCCCCAGGGACTTTATTGACAGCAAACTGTTGTGTTTTATGATGAAGCAGCTGAAGTAGCAAAGAAAAGATTTAACCTGCTGAATGCCTTGGGTGATTTTTCTGTACAGTTCACACATGAAAGAAGTTTGTTTATGGGATTTTGTGTTTATTTGAAAGCCAGCACAAGTATATCTTACTATCGATTTTTAGAATCTTGTGAACCTTTGTTTATTTGAAAGCAGTGGGGCTCTGTCTTCCTCCTGGGGACATGTGAGAACTGCAACAGGCACTTTACCTTTGTGCTTTATGCAGTGTGCTCACTTCTAATGCATTTCCCAATTTGAGGGGAAAAAACAAGCACAGCTTAATATATTTCCAATAAATGTAGTCACAGACGTTTGTACAAGTGATTTCGCCAAGTTGTTTCAGCACCATAAGTTGCAATCTTCTTTTTGACATGGAGGAAGTAGGAATGAAATTTGAACTTGATTATTCTGGGTGTGTTTCATGAATGCACCTACTAAAGTAGGCTCAGAATGCATCAGTGCACCTCTTTTTTAGGTCTCGCCTATGCAGCGCACATGCGCTGCATAGGGAATAGTCCTTTAGTAATCGCTTTGTTTTTTGTCCGAAAAACGTGCACGCGTTCCATTGCCTTCAATGGCAACACGTGCAGGTTTGGCGATTCCCTTGCAGGAGCGAGCTTGACACCATATGTTTGTAATTAACTTACAAACACATGGTGCCCCTGGCTCACTCCCATAAGGGAAATGCTTTGGGTGCTGTCGGCCGCATGAGCTTGCTTCCTTTTCTCTTGACATTTAGTCTACAAATATCCGCTGGCAGGCACAAGTCAAACTCTTATCATCGGGACTGGCACTTCGAAGTTCAGTGAATGGAAGGAGTCCAAAGTTTGCCTAGCTCGCCGTCCTATTTTATGATGTATGTGCTTTAATATAGGCTCAGAAAATAAATTATACGTACATCGGAAATTAATCCTTAGGCGGGAAGGGACCCTACCTACGCATGCTTGTCAATCCAAGCTATGTTATCCATTCCACATACTTATCCCCCATCGTATATAACATTCATTGGTTGTGCTCCCGACAGTATTGATCTGTATAGTTGGCAGCCATGCGCGAGATTGTGCCCTTTGAACCATGACACCAGCGGCGGCAGTGCTTGACTTATACCTACCTCTGTGTTTACCTGGGTATTTTGTCATACCGGTCATTGAGGAGGTATTTACTGTGTCGTAACTTTAAATTCATGTTTGTCGGTTTTAAAGTGAGTTTGTGGCGGACTTAGATTTTTCTGGATTTTAACAATCTCCTAATGCAAAACCCATCCCTGTTAGTTCTTGATGTTATGATAACTGCTATTAAGAAAATGCATTAATGTTTCACAAATAATGTGCTTCTTTGCAAAATTCCTTAATTTATGTGCGTTCCTGCCCTAAAAGTACCTGTGAGGTAGGCAGCTACTATGCTGGATTCTAGAAGGTCTGTGACACCCTCGTCATGCTCCCTTCTCTATAGATCTGGGCTGACTTGACTAAATCATGGTTATGTTTCCAAGCAGTGGTGGGTTTTCAGGGAAGGCTCATGTAGTGTTTGATCAGCAGGTGCTCTTGCTCAAAGGCAGTGACAGGCATGGGCCTTGACAACTGATTGAACAGATGCAAAGTTATGAAATGGTCTTCAGTCCCAAGTGCTTTAATTTCTATGGCTGTTGGACCCGCATTCTACTCATTTGAGGAATTGAGAATCATTTTTAGCACCAGACATTTACCCAACGTGACAGACTGAAATACAGAATAAGGAGCGAACAGGAGTTAAATAAGTGAAGGCAGGGATAAACAAGCATTGGCATAGCCAATAGGTCTCGCATTTGGGAACTTATAAGTGTTTAGCCATGCAACGGTTGATGTTGTTGCACCAAGGACATTGTGATGCATAACTAAATACTTATAAGGTCCCAAAAGCGAGACCTATTGGCTATGCCATTGTTTGGTTGTAAAGCAGCAGCACATTGCAGAGATTCCCTCTTCATGTTTCTGATCTGTACTTTCTACTGCTTATTCACTAACTCAAAGGTTTTCGTGGTAATGCACGTGCTGAAAGCAGCAATTTCAGCAAACCTGATGCACAAACCCATTCTGGGTCTGCACCTGGGTACTGCAGATGTATATGATATGGCCCCAGACCCTTCTGAATGAGGGGATATGCGGCTAGATTCATCAAAGACCCGTTTTGCGAGTCTTTAATAGCGATTCATAAGGAATCGCTATTAAGGACTTGCAAAACGGGATTCATGTAGGAATTGCAAAATAAATTGCGATTCCTACAGCTTCCTTATTTGCGATTAGCAAATTGCTAATCGCAAATAAGGAATAACTCCCCATTCATTCCTATGGGCTAATCGCAAATAAGGATGTGATTTCAAGGGTGCAGGGGTGTGCAAAGGACACACTGTAGCACCCCTCAAATGTGAATTTACACTGATGTTGTGCACACACATGTGTGTGTGTAACATGCAACTTAGAAAAATGCATTAAAATGCATTTTTCTAAGTTTTCGCTATTTACCACGAGGTTTGACTTCGTGGTAAATAGCGGTCCTAAATTGCGAATTCGCAATTTTTCAATGTTTCATGAATGGCATTTAAAGGAATCTCTAATAGAGATTCCTTAAATGCTAATCCTCGCAAATATGCGAATTCTTTATTAGCGATTTTTGCATTTGGGATGATGAATCCCAAATGCAAAAATTGTGCTTGCAAAGGGCCAGATTCTCAGAATCTGGCCCTTTGCGAGCGCAATTTCCTTTCATGAACCTAGCTGATGGTCATGTAGGCTTGTCATATCATCATGAAGTAAACCTAGGAACACAAGTGTTAGGTGTAGTATTTTAAGGGAGGACATAGATTATGGGGGCATCCGTATGCACATCGATCTTTGTTGCCACAATCTTGATACCAGAGCTTTGAGAAAGCAAAACTCTTTATTGCTCTCAGGTAAGGAAATAATATCATGGAGGTGCTGCTGGCCCTGGACTGACACACTGTTCAGAATTCCGTGACACATTGTTCAGAGTTTAGCTGAGACTCCGTTGGCAGCTACACATGCAGTGAACAGTGAACTGAAGCCACACAAGTTGAGCCACACTCCAAAAACTGGAGTAAAGTTGGTTCTGTTGGTCCAGCGACTTTGTGGATGGTCACGTGGGCACATTAAGTAGCTTACAATGGCCAGAGTGGGTCACAGTAGAAGTATCCATCTCAGAAAAGATTGTAGAGGCACGGGTGCACTTAAATTGACACCATAAGGTCCCAAAAGCAGCAAAAGTGCAGCTAAATCTGTTTTACGAGTTGTACTGATATCAAACATTCTATTTGGTGGAGTTTTATTGTTTATAATGACTAAAATCCAGAACCCTAACAACGATGTGGTGTTTAGTTAGAGAATTCTGAGAATGTATGTGCCTCACCATTATTGGGGCAATTCAGAAGGGCTTTTATTTTTTACCGAGTTTTATATAGCGTGAACTTGACCCGAATCGGGTATCAGAGCGCTTTAAATAGCACCAGTTGCATTACATGAGGACACATTCATTTTTGTGAGGCAGGGGGAGATTAGGGGCCATATGTATCAAGGAACCATTTTGCGATTCTGTAATAGCGATTTTTAAGAAATCGCTATTTCAGAATCGCAAAATGGTAGGTATCAAGAAAAATGCAATTTTTTAGCGATGACTTGATATTCCTTAATTGCGAATTCGCAATTAAGGAATACTTTACCATTCATTTCTATGGGCCAGGAGGCCCATAGGAAGGAATGGGAATTTTCTCTCAATTTGCGATTTGCAATTTGCTAATCGCAAATTGAGAATAATTTCAGGGGTGCAGGGGTGTCCAAAGGACACCCTGTTGCACCCCTGAAATAAGCATAGGTGCACATGTGGTGCACATACATGCCCTAAGGGCATGTATGTGCGTCACATGGTTATTGAAAAATGCAAAAATGTGCATTTTTCAAGGAATTCGCAACTTACCACCAACTAGAAGTTGGTGGTAATTTGCGATTCCTTAAGGCCATTTAGCAATTTTTTTGCCTTCTTACATTGCATTTAAGGAATCGTAAAATTTGCGATTCCTTAAATGCAATCGCAAAATAAGGAATCGCAAATTTTGCAATTCCTTATTTTGCATCGGGATTTCCTTCATACATATCATTTTGCGAATTCGCATTCGCAAAGGCCGAAATTCTGCGAATTTCGGGCTTTGCGAAAGCGAATTTCAATGATACATATGGCCCTAACGGCCACATGCATCATTGTAGGATTTTGCATTTCTTAAATTGCGAAAACTAAGGAATCGCAATTTAGGAATTGCAAAATCCTATGCATCAAGAAATCCTAATTTTTTTTAGGATTTCTTAATTTTCGGAATTTGCGATTCCTTAATTGCGAATCGCAATTAAGGAATGGCATTACATTGATTCCTAGAGGCCCATAGGAATCAATGCCGTTTTGCATTTCTTTTTTTTGGAAATCGCAATTTGTTGATGCATTGCAAGGGTGCAGAGGGGGGTCCAAAGGACCCCCCCCTGCACCCCTGAAATGTATTTTAAAGTGCATGTTTCACACACACATGTCCTAAGGACATGTGTGTCTGTAACATGACACTTTCCAAAATGCATTTTTGTGCTTTTTTAAAGATTTTCGCAAATTAACACGAGGGTCAACCTCGTGTTAATTTGCACTTCCTATTTCAAAATTCGCATTTTTTAAAAAATTGATGCATTGCATTTAAGGAATCGCACAAATGCGATTCCTTAAATGCATTCGCATTTTTAGGAAATGCAAAAAAAAGCGAATTTTTGAAACATTGTTTCATGCATCCCAAAAACGTATTTAGGAAGTGCAAATGGCCGAATTTACCGATTCGCACCGTTTGCACTTCCTAAATAGGTTGATGCATGTGGCCGTATGTGATTTGCCCAGAATCACAGGATGTTCAGCGTCATTGCCGAGACTCAAACACAGTTTCCCAGATTTGAGGTCGACCACCCTAGCCGTTACGCCAACTCCTCTCCCCTTTACAAGTATGTGTAGTAGTGCTGCTGTAATACTGCTTCATATTCTCATAAATGCAATTCTCAACGCTATGGGCATAGATGCCTTGCGAGGCCTGTTCTTTACGTGTGGAATTCTCCACCAGGAAGGTGTAGAATTCCACACATGAGCTCTACGTTTTAGGTGTTAAAATGGGAGTGGGATGTGGGAGTGTTAAAAATTAGAAATATCTGCTACAAAGTGGGAAGAGGAAATGGGAAAGTAAAGAGAGACATGGTGAGGGAAATGAAAATACAAAAATACACCTACCAAAGGGTAAGGCAGATACAGTTCACAAATGTGATATCCACAAGTGCTCCAGTTCAAACAGTTTCAACTCTACTCTAGTCACCCTTTCAGGAAGATACACATTACACACAGCGGGAAACATCACTTACAACGCAACTTTTACCACGCAGTGCCTTTACATCGCAACTTTTACAACGCAAACCATTACAACGCATTGCCCTGGGGGGCGCTCCAGGATAGGGAATAGGTTTAATTTACTATCCAACACCTTCCCTACTATCCACGGGGACTGGAGTTGGAATAGTAAATTAAACTATTCACTATCCAGCGCCCAAAAGCACTATGCATTGTAATGGTATGCGTTGTAAAAACTGCGTTGTAAAAGCATGCGATGTAAAAGCATGCGTTGTAATGTCGTACATCCCACACAGCTACTCGTATGTTGCAGTAGCAAACAATCTCATAACAAAAATACACATTACATTTCAATAAATACACATGCATATTTGGCTGGATAGTCTAAGGGGCATATTAACAAGATGTGCGATAATAAAAGCACATCGCACATTTCCATATCGTCGGCTATCGGCGGATTTAATCGGCGTGATAGCGCGTAATTATCAACGCGCAACACATAGGCGAAATTAAATCCGGCGATAGTCGGCAATAGGGAACATTAGCGCATGAAAACAAGCGTTGTTTTCACACGCTAATGTGTGCCTTGATAATATGGGGGGGTGGATTCAGCTTTATGATCCACACCCCCATGTTATCAATGCCTAACACCTGATCAAAGCAGGCGTTGGGAGACCTGCGATAAACGAGTTTATCGCAGGTCTCCTTCTCCCAAAGCCTGCCTTGATAATAGGGTGTTAACACCTCCAACCACATTTTACATCTGGATGGACGTGGGAATGCCCACCCTGCATCCCATTAGCGTTATCTATCGCCCCCAGCGCTGGGCGATAGATGACGTCAAGAATACGTCTCTAATTTTAAAAAGTCGCTAGCGCATTTATCGCGGGCTTGGTAATATGCCCCAAAGTTTTGTCACTTTCATAGTATGGATTAAAAATTGTTTAGTGTACTCTATATAAAATTTACAGAAAAAAGTCAAATGGAACATAGTTTACCCAAATCTGCCTTCACAGGAATAGTGCCAAGAGTTTAATCAGAGGCCAACAGAAAACACAGTAAATGCTTAACTATATCTGCCCGAAAGCGAAATAACAAGCATCGTTCCCTGTGCACTAAAACAATAATTAGCCAATGAGCTACTGTGCTCAAGCCCAGGTGAGCTGCAACAGTGGGCTTAAATCTTCCACAGTAAGCCTAAGGGATCAGGCTTGATTAAGTGGTAGCGATGGCAGATGCTTTTATTTAGGCTACTACTAGAGCTAGGCTCAGAAAATGCCCTTGAAAGATTTCCTTCACAAAAGCTATCCAGGGAATAGAGAGGCCTTTTTTGCATGCAAGGCAATAATTATTAATAAAATCTCTTGGTAAGGATCCCTCCTCAGTTCTCCAGATGGCTAACGATAACGGGGAGGGCGTACAGTAATACAATCACCCAAGTAGGTCAAAAACAACTCCTCATAACAAATAAAACATCTATTTTCCTCCACCTGAATAGCTTCACAATTTGCAATGCCCCATATCTCGGCCCCATATGTTGCAATGGGAACACATTGAGTTGTATGAATCTGAAGCAGCAGAAGAAGAGCCCTGACTCCCTGATTTCTGTCATTCGGAGTTCCAATCCAAACTGAGTATATATATATATATTCTTCAAAATTAAACAAGAGATGCTTCCCATTACTAGTCTTAATGACAATCTTCCCAGATATCAACTTGCAACTTTCAGGTAGATTCACGAAGCCGAAATCGGCTCGGAAAGGGCCAGATTCTGAGAATCTGGCCCTTTGCGATAGAATCTGGCCCTTTGCGAGCGCAATTTTTGCATTTGGTATTCATCATCCCAAATGCAAAAATCGCAATTATAGAATTCGCAAATTTGCGCGGAATTGCATTTAAGGAATCTCTATTTGAGATTCCTTAAATGCAATTCATGAAACATTTCAAAATTGCGAATTCGCAATTTTGGGCCGCTATTTACCGCGAAGTCAAACCTCGTGGTAAATAGCGGAAACTTAGAAAAATGCTCTTAAGTGCATTTTTCTAAGTTGTATGTTACACACAAACATGTCCTTGGGACATGTGTGTGCGTAACACCAGCATCCAATATCATTTCAGGGGTGCAACAGGGTGTCGTTTGGACACCCCTGAACCCTTGAAATCGCAAAATCAACATGCGATTCGCTAATAGCGAATCGCACATTGATATGTCTTCCCATTCATTCCTATGGGCCTTTAGGCCCATAGGAATGAATGGGGAGTTATTCCTTATTTGCGATTAGCAATTAGCTAATCGCAAATAAGGAAGCTGTAGGAATCGCAATAAATATTGCGATTTCTACTAGAATCCCGTTTTGCGAGTCTGTAATAGCGATTCCTTAATAATCGCTATTACAGACTCGCAAAACATGCCGATGATGAATCTAAGTGTTTATTCCTTAGCATGGAGTAGCCAACCACCTACAAGTTCAAAATTAGGGTCCAGATACATCAAGGGCTTGTGTTGCCAATGTGTCATGCAAGGTGACGCAGGGGCAACACGGGCCCTTACGTGAGATTTACCAAAACATGAAACGCCACCTTTTGGCCCGGCGGAGATTGGTAAATCTGGTGCAACGCAAGGCAGCACAAGTTACTGCTTGGAGTTACTCTGAGCCAGGAAAGCGTTACATGAGTAAAGAGTTGGTTTTCCCACGCATCCACCCAGGTATTTTGGTGCATTCCTAGATTAACTAACACTAGTTGGCCTGGGAATGTGCCAAAATGCTACACCTTCCCAGGAGAGGCCCAACAAGGAGAAATATCTTTATTTCTCCTTGCTTTTCCTCTTTCTAAGTGTGCTGCCCCTTTCTGCACAAAACCAAATCTGCTTGTAATGCAGGCACCCTCCCTGGCACCATGTATCCCAGAGCCACATAGGGTGGCCTAGTGTGGCTTGATACATCTTAATTAGTTGTTGTGTCGCCATTGTGCCCCATTGCATATCTCAAGGGCACCACATCGGCTTGATAAATATGCCCCTAAATGTCATAATAAAGATTTCCAGTAAGCAATGAAGGCATGACCTGTTTTCCACATCCCAGTCCTTATTTTCCGTGGATATACCAAAGCAGAGAAATTGCGCCTCAGAAATGTGAGAAGTTTTTTTTTAAACAAGGAGCAAAAATAATTGTTGGAACAAATGAGGCAACAGATAGTGGAATCCAGAGGTCAGGATGTATGTGCTCACCATAGAATATAGACTCTGCTTCCCTCTGCCCTGCAATGGTGTGAATAGGAAAAACAGGAATGCCCAGAAGGCAATAATGCCCAAGTCCATCAGGAAAAACTCATTGGGAATGCTGCTACAAAAACAGACGCAGAAGGGAAGGTAAGGAACTAATCGATTGAGACTCGTAAAGCACATGCAGCCAGATCCAACTCAACCCTGCCAAAGGGAGAGAAAAGAGCTCTTTGGCTCTCTAAGGAATGCAACAGCCCCCATGCAACATTAACCTTAACCCTTTCCGTGCTGATGACGGAACCGCTCCGTCATCAGCCGCGGTGGCACTGTGCTGATGACGGAGCGGTTCCGTCATGGCCCGCCCGATGCACCTGCGTGGCGCTGATTTCGCGCCTGTGCGGCGCGTTCTATTAAGCAGGCGGGGCCATGACGGAACCGCTCCGTCATGAGCACAGCTCAACCGCGGCTGGTGACGGAGCGGTTCCGTCACCAGCATGCGCATGCCCAGTGGCCCCCCGCCCCCTTAGCGCTGCGGCGGAATAGCCGCCGCAGCGATGAGGCTAAAGGGTTGAAAGTTATCCTAACCTTCATAATCACACAAAGTCAATGAGAAGTTCTGTAGGATACAACTGGTGAAACCCCACCAGACATAAAAAAAAGGTCTCAAGAGGCCCTGGAGAATTGACTTTAGGGGCACAGACGTAGTGAAAAAACTTAAAAGGAGGCACTCATACTTAGTAGTAGGGAAACAGAATCACCTCCTGCCTCTCCCAAGTATGAGAATTATTACGATGATTTCAAACACAGAATTGCAGTATTTTTACATTTTTTCACTCATCTTAACTGTGAGGTGAAGTCTCCTGCTGGTATTCTCTCTAGATTTCCAGCAGAGCTCTGTTTCTGTGCTCCCTATTTTTCATCGTCTGAGGGGCAAGAGTTAGGAGAGAGAGTGAACCCAGCAACTTTCTCATTCTTTCTTAAAGGCACTGTAATAAATATCCTTCTTTCCTCCTTGGAGGTGAAACTTTTTTATTTTCCTATCTGCCAATATTTGGAGCTGCTTATTTTAGCATATTTTCCACAAGATTGGCAGGTACATATTTTCTTTGGTATATATCTCCCTATTATGAGGAGACACTGCTATCTGACCCTCAGAGTGCAATATACCCCACCAAAATAAGGTAAGTTTTATTATTAAAATTTCCAGAATATGTGAAATTCTAATGTTGACATGAAGTCCGCACAGCGCCCTTCTAACAAGTGTAAACAGACTATTTCGCCACCTCCGGCTAAAGAAGTGGAGCCACATGAAGAATCTATGGCAAAAATATTAGAAGAAATGAATTTAACTCATAAGACACAGAAGCCATATGTTCTGATGCTAAGCATATTTAGAGAGTTATGGCTGAGCTCACTTTCAAGCTCCTCACGCAAGCCTACAAAGCTCTCCAAGACGCAAGACCAGCATACCTGAACCACCGCCTCTCATTCCACATACTCAAAATACACCTCCGCTCCGACCAACTGGGCCTTGTCACCTGCCCTCGAATCCCCAAGACTAGAACCGGAGGAAGATTCGTCTCCTAACATGCCGCCAAGACTTGGAACGGTAAACGTTGTTTACAACGCGGTGTTTGCACCGCACGACCTTTACCACGCTGCCATTACAACGCAAGTCATTACTACGACTTGCGCTGGATGGCGCTCTTGGTTAAGGAATATTGTGATTTTCTATTCCAACACCTTCCCTACTGTTACGTGGGCTGGAGTTGGAATAGAAAATTATAATAATCCTCAATCCGCGCCCTCCAACGCAAGTCGTTGTAACGACTTGCGTTGAAAAATCCGCTATGTAAAGTACCGCGATCAAAATGATCGGGTTGAACTATCATACATCCCTTGGAACACCCTGCCTCTCCACCTCAGACAATCCCCGTCGCTGACACAATTCAGGAAGGATCACAAGTTCTGGCTCTTCGACTGAGCCCCAGCTCTCAGATGGATTAGCAGGTCCTTCTCCTCCGCCACCCCCCCCCATGCCTTGAAACCCTCACGGGTGAGTAGATGCACATTACAAACTATGATTGAATGATTGATTGATTAATTGATTGAGCACACAATAAAAATATCCAATAATGAGATTCCAATTAGAGATAATAAAGCTACAGTAGACCAACTAACACCTCAAGTCAGTCATATCAATAGAAATCTTCCTACCGGCAAATATTGAGGGTCAGAACTGCAAATCCTACATGGAATATCTTCGCCCACCTCTACTAAAGATCGAATTCTCTAAGAAATTTGAAGTTGAATAACCTCATAGTGTACACTCATTTCATAAACCCAATCAATCTAAACAGAGACAGTGATATTTAAAGTACTACGCCATGACCATATTGTACGAATACAGAAACCAAAATATATATCAATCAGGACTTTGCAAAGAAACAGCAACTTTCTGTAAACATATCTCTGAATTACACCCTAGACTTAAAAGGGCCGATTTACAAGCCTCTTGCGCCACTTTTGTGTCACTTTTCCCATGTTAAAAATGACGCAAACGTGACGCAAAAGATGCTAGTTGCAAATATGAACGTTTTGACTCATTAGTAATGTGAAAATTGAAAAATCTTCAACTTCACCTGCAGATCTGATCACCTATCTGGACTTTCATGCTCCAATTACTGAGGACTCTCAAGCCTCTATAAATTCTACATAATAGTTTGTCGCTGCAGTACTAATTTTCTTTTCTTTCTTTTCACTAGCAGGTATTATAGTGCCCCATTCCGTTCTTGGATTGTACCTTCATTGCCTCAATTTTTCATTTAGTTTGTTTTCTCTTAGGGTTAATGTATGTCTTGTTTGGTTTGTTTGCTATGTTTATTTTTATCTATGGGCTACTTTTTTTGTTCTCTTTCTATTTCAATACAATGTTTTAAATTACTTTCCATTCTGTGCCAACTAAACATTAATATGACCAACGGATATAATTTAAAAATTGCTGCTTAAAGTGTTAAAAATGTATGTCATTTGGTAAAAGGAAAACACTTTTAGATTATCCACATAAATTTAAAGCTGACATGTTTTTTTTGTTGTTGCAAGAAACACATCTAGATGATAGCATTTTAGTTTACATGGCAAAAAAATGGGTTCCTATTATAGCTTCCTCATTTGCAGGGGGTCACACAAATGGTGAAAGTATACTTTTTTCTCATAATTTGCAGTTTACCATTCTAAATTGTGAAAATGATTCTGAAGGATATTATATTTATGTAAAAATTCAAATTGTTAAGTGGTCCCTTCATTTATTAAATGCTTATGCTCCTACTCAAGATGATTCCAAGTTTTGGAAATCTTTATCTTCAAAAGTGCTTAATACAGGTACTGTTCCTCTTATTATTGATGAAGATTTCAATAGGATTTCTCCTATTTGGCAGAATCTCTGCAGTTAAAATTTGCCCCACAAAATCTTATGCTCTACTGAAAACATTTTTAACAAATAATTAATTGATTGTTGGAGACTTACATATCCCACTGGTAGAGATGTTACTTTCTTCTTCAATGTTCATGCTATGTATTGGAAGATTGACTACCTACTTTCCGCTAGGACTTTATGCCATATGATATCAGACTCCATAATAGAACCAAAAAATAACTGAGATCTTTTCTTTAAAATTAGAGTATATTTCTAAACATACACATAGGTGAAGAATGACTACTCATGTTGCACTCTCCGTTGCAACTCAACATAAATTATTGTCTGCTATGTCTGACTATTTACCGGAAGATATCTCCAAGATTCTTCATTGGGATGCTTTTAGAGCGCACAAGAATGAGCTATTTAACTGTAACAGCAAATAACAAAAGTGGAAAAAAATGTATATCTTCATCGGATGTCTAGTTTAAAACACAGTTACAAAACTTGACTACAAATGCAACACTGTACTGAGTAATAGAGCAGGCTTTTTATTTGTCAGCAAAATATTAATTTGAAATTTAACGCTGACAAGCCCGTCGCATATTTGCTACTTTTCTTCGTAAGACAAAAAATAGATTCATACTATTAGGAACTGGGGTTGGCAATTACCTTTATCTGTCACTGAGATAGCCAAAGAATTTTAAGAGTTCTATTCAAATCATTATAGCAAACCTTACTACAATTTATCAGTTCCTACTGAATTGCAATTTACTGATACTATCCCAAGCTGAGAGATATACCTGTTATGCACCTTTAACTATAGAAGAGCATTGTACTGCAAGTAAACCCTTAAATTGTATCAAATCTCCTTCTTCTGATGGTATCCCAGCTGAACTTTCCAAAGCGTTTGTTCCTTAACTATCCCCTGTATTTTTTTTTTATTGCAAGATTTTGGTTTTAAAGCTTCTGTTAAGAGATCCTTTAATGATGCTGCAATCATTGTTCACAAGCCAAATTAAAGGCTATACCTTGATCCCAAATTATCACGCAATTTCACTAATTAATCAAGATTGTATAATACATGCATAAAGTTTTAGCAACTAGACTTTCTCCTATGTTAAACTACATTATTTATTTGGATCTGACTGGTTTCTTAAAAGGTATAATATTCTCACCCAAATGATATTACTTTGTCATGCTCTTGCTTTCCTAAATAAAATAAAATACCTTGTAGGTTTATTGGCTTTGGATGCTAAGAAAGGTTTTGGTAAAGGTAACTGGAAATTTCTATTTAGAACCATGCATGAATTTTGTTTTAGCACTACTGTTATATCAATGATTAAAGCATTATACTTTGCACCTTAAGCAACAATCTATGTCAATGGTATTTATTCCTGTTCTATTAAATTATTTAGTGGCAAGAGTTAGGGGTGTCCTTTACCCCCTTTAATATTTGTATTAGCCAGTGAATCGTTGCTATGCCTTTTTGATAACACTATAGATAGTAAAGGAATCATTATTAATAACACCGTTCTAAAAGCTTCTGCCGAAGCTGAAGATCTTCCACTGCATTTTAGTGACCCTATACACACTATACTAATTATACAATATAATATTAATAGTTATATATTAGTATCAGGATATATGTTGAATGTTAATAAAACTGAATCGTTTCTGTTAACGGTACTTTGCATGGTGGATAGCTTTCATGACATTGACACTCTCTGTAATTCATCTGCTCTTAAGTATCTTGCTATTTATTTTCAAATACAATAAATTGAAAGTGGACCTACAATGCAAGACATTTTAATTTAAAGTTACAGAGAAATAACACAAATTAATCTATCACTGTGGGGGAAAATTAAGACCAATAAATAGTAATAACTCAAAAAATATTTTCTGTATACTGATGCTGAAGGAAAGGAGGTCAGTTGAATTCCTCAGGTGGAATGGAAGGTCGTTCCAAGCCTTGGAGGTGCAGGCGTTAAAGCTCTTACCTCCCCAACTTGCTTTTTTAGCCGGAGGAACTATCACTTGTTTTGCTACTGTGAACCGAAGAGTCCTTCTGGGGATATACGATCTTTGAAATGCTTTTGCCAAGGTTTCATTAATAGAGTCTCCTGTGCTGTGAAAAGCATTTGTGCTAGGGTGCTTGATTGCCTGAATAAAATGCAAATGTTTGCTATTAGTTAATGTGCAGGTGTAAAAGGTGCTTCCGAGACAGTTTTGGCATTAATTGATCGAATCACTCCAAGTTTTGTGATGGCAAAGATTTAGGTTTTTTGAGTGGTAGTATAAAGAGTTAACAACTGGGTCTTGAAGTGCTTTTTAAATGTAATTGTATTTACATCCCTTAGTACCCCTAAGGAGGTGTTGAACGGATAGTTATGTACAAAAATAAATTATGCTCTGGTATTACAAAAATCTATATTTTGGAAGTGCCATTTTATAGTAAAACTATTTGCACATTTTGTAGCGGTCTATCTTACACCGGGTAATGCAAGTATAAAATAATGGCTTACATATTTACAGTGCTTTCTGTCAAAGGCTGTGACCTCGTAGCACTAAAAATAGTCACTATTCTCTACTGCACAAACCAAGATGGAATTAAATCTGTGGCTCTCTGGTTACACATAGACCTCTGCAGTGTATTAACTAACAGAGGTTTCATAATGTACTACAGTGCATTCCCCACTGAGAAACAGCTTTTTTCATTTAAGCTCATTATTTTATATGTACCTACTTGAATAAGACTCGAATGTATGGAGCGGTACTGCTCCCCGCTTGGAAGCATTTTTGGAATATAGATATCGACTCTGACTACCTCCACATATAATCCTGTTCTTACATTGATATGGAAGATAAGCAACAAACATACCGCATAGTTAAAAGGTTACAAATTGACGAATTACCGAAGCATCCTTCCTTGTCCTTAGTTGAGCTCGCAACCGGCTCCATATGCAAATATACCTAAACTTGAACAGTTAAACCACTGGTATGAAGTATATGCCCTGAGGAAGGCTTCTGCCGAAACGCGTTGGTCTTTTACAGCTGCAACCAGTGCTTTCAAGATTATACACAGATGTTTTTGTACATGTGTGATGAGTTAACTTAATCTTTTTGGGGTATTTTTGTTCCAGATTCTTGTCGCCCCTCACTTGTTTTTTTCTTTATCATAGGGTGGGGATGCATTGCATTTTATCTATTAGTGTTTTATAAAGTTTGATTGTGAGTTATATGTACTAATGAATTTTTTTCTGGTGGTTGAATAATATGTTTCATATGAAATTTTATGTATCAATGAATGACTTTTTTCGAAAGTATATGTTCCTTTGACAATTATTTGTATAAGTATTTTTTGTGATTTTGGATCAAATGTATTGTTGATGAAGTAACAAATGATTTAAAAAAAAGTAAAAAAATAATAAAAAGGTAAAAAAGTTTTTTCTTATATATATCTGTTCAAGTTTCAAGTTTCAAGTTTTATTTATTATGTTTTGGCTCTCAATGAGGGCCACATAAAAAGACATTACATAGTACAATAATGACAAATAATATGAATATATGAACTTACATAATTAGTAATACAGGACAAAGCACAACAATTATCAGTTTTTAAAGTGAGCCACGGCATCATTACAGCAACCTAATAAATATTTAAGAACCCTTTAAAAAATCTAAAAATCCTACAACAAAACAATTCATTAGGAGGGCAGTAAAGTGCATGTATAAACAGTTTAACATTTAAGATTCCCAATTGTAGACAAATAGGCTTAATCCACTTAAGTCGCAAAGAACGTAAGGCAGGGCAAACAAACAAGACGTGGTTACGATCTTGAACAGCGACATCACAAAAATTACATATCGGGGAGCTTCCGTGCCATTTTGCTAAGAGTGAATTAAGTGGGAGTAAATCATGTCGTAGGAGATACCATAACCTACGCACTCCATGAGGAATATTCCAAGACAAATATTGTTGGGTCAGCTTGGGGGAGTATGTCTCCAACAGAGGTTCCCTATTATATAATCTGGGTTGGGCAAGGGTATCCAACCTATAACATAACTCCCACGAGGCTCTTTTTAGTGAAATTTTAAGCTCAGAAGGAGAAAGTGAAAATAGGGTACCCTCATCCACCTCCAACAGGGCCACAGCTTTCCTAAAGTTTTTTAGTAGAGAGGAAAAATCATTAAGATTACCCAGTAATTCCTTTTTAACAAGCTCTCTTAGTGTACCTGGTTTTCCTCTAGCCAAGCATGCTACCCATCTTACTAATGCCACCAATGCCTGTGTCCAACAGCTGCGGAGTCCAAATTCTAGTCTGCATGAAGAAGTAGAACATGCATTGCTTAGGGACATAATTTTCCGAAGCACCCGTCCTTCCATTTTTTGAAGGAATCCCCAATATTTCATTTCCACTAATTCTATTCCATATAAGAGAGTAGCTGGCACTTTTGCTTTAAAGACTTCCAAAAAAAGAGAGAAATGTCTCTTCCCCGTAGCATTATATAACGAACACAACCCCCTTCCATGGGTCAAAGCTTTACGAGAGTTATGTTCGATATGAGGTGTCTCACTAAGATTAGATGATATTATTTTACCCAAGAACGGATATGTTTTAACCACGTCTAGCCTTTGCCCCCCTATAGACCACCTATAATTGCTTGATCTACATTTTCTTTTACCAAAAATGCACATGATTTTACTTTTTGACGAATTAATTTTCATATGGTGTACTACAGCAAATTCATGCAATGCAAGCAGGCGATTAGATAGACCCTTCGGGGTCAAATCCAAAATAAGAATATCGTCTGCGTACATTAGGATAGATATAGCTGATCCTCCAATTTTCGGAGCAGCACCCTCACAAGATGAAATAAAAATTGGGAGGTCGGCTATATACAAAGAGAACAATATAGGTGCTAACATGCACCCTTGTTTGAGGCCGTTCTGAGAGGGAATAGATGTTGTAATACCCTCTTCACCACCTTGTAGTACCTTACACCATGTATTCATGTGCAAAGAACGGACCAACGCAAGTAAGTATCCTGGCATACCCAATGTCGCCAGTTTTCTCCACAGCGTTGGACGGTCCACTCTGTCAAACGCCGCGGAGAAATCAATAAATGCGGCATATAAACCACCATCACGGATACGTACATACTTGTCACTGATCACCTGTAGCATCGTCAAATTATCAAGCGTTCCATGATCTTCACGGAAACCAGTTTGTTCCATTGGTAAAATCTTATTAGTTTCTGCCCATTCCATAATTAACATTAATACGCATTTAGCGAAAATTTTCCCTATGGCATCTAATAACGCTATTAGGCGGTAATTAGATGGCAGCTCCCGATCCCCCTTTTTAAATATAGGAATTCATATACTGCCCCTCCAAGAGTCAGGGACAGTTCTTGTTAAAAAGCAAGCCTGAAATAAGGGGAGAAGAATCCGACTCCAAGTAGAAATATCCTGCTTAATGATTGTCATAGGGAGTTCGTCTGGACCCATGGCTCCAGTAGAGCGCATACTCTTTATTGCCGACACTATTATTTTTTCTGTAGGTAAATTGCATTTTTGTAAATCATTTGATTCCATCATACCAGTATCCTCCAATACTTCATTTGGGGCATATAATGCGGTTACAAATACTGTCCAAACTTTTTCGCTTATGGATATAGGACGGGGAGTTATTATGGTACCACAACCTTTTCTTATTATAGACCAGAATTCTCTGGTTCGATTAAAGGTTATTGCCTCCCTCAAGCTAATCCAAAGAAGATCCTCTTTTTCTTTTTTCAGTTTCAGTCTCAATCTAACTCTTCTGCGTTTTAATAATGCTAGTAGAGACTCATTTTCTACCGTTCTATTAAGATACTGATTCCTGATTAGTGCATTTATCTCCCTATTCAGAAAAAATAGTGGACTAGGTGAAAAGTGAGGTTTTTTTGGACCTCCCTTTTTCTTGGCGAATCCAATGACTTTTTTAATAAAAGTTTCAAATTGCAGGAATTCTGTTCCCTCCCACTGGTCAAGTTCTAATAGGGTTTGAGCCAGAAAGCTTTGTACATCCTTCATGGAAGAGGAACCCCAAAAACATCTACCTGATCTTCGATCAATAGAGAGATCTCTATGCTTTAAGGACCAAGCATTAGTTTCAGAAGGGGTTAATAAAAGAGTCAGATTTATTATTTTGTGATCACTCAGTATAGAATGAGTGACCTCCATATCCTCAATCAAGTGGAATGACTCAAAATCCGTAATGGCATAGTCCAAAATAGACTCTCCCCTATACGAACCATGTGTGAAATGGGCAGGACTATCAGAGGGCATTCTGCCATTAATAATAAGCCCTTCTAAAAGGCTTAGTTCCTCCAACAGGATCTTACCTCTTTTACTAGTTTTTATATTAGGAGGCCAGGACATTTGGGGTATATTATATACTTCTTCCTTCAGTTTATTTCTAAACTTAACTAGAGTAGAGTTGGATATTTTACTGTTTAGATCTCCAACCATTAGTATATAGGGGGGGATATTCAGCATTCATTAGATTCGCTACATAGGAAAACATTCGCTTCATGACACAATTAAAACATTCCTCAGGGGGAATATATGCGTTTAAAATAACAAACGAAGACCGCGTTCCGACTTTGCCCAGGTTAGTGATAGTTACAGATTGAAAAAGATTACTAGAATCAGAATAATGCGTGTAATGCCATTGAAAAGAGGTAGATAGCAAACAAGCGATTCCTCCTTTCGCATGGCCTTTTTTTGAAGATTTTGCAGGGGCCTCTAGGACAAAAAACTCATTCCCTATATAGGGTAGCTTTTTACACCACGTCTCCTGCAAACATATTACATCGACATTTAATTTAGATAGAAAGTCAAATTTCTCAGGGGAATTAAACATGCCAGCAGCATTCCAAGAGACAATTTTTAAGTTATTGTTAAAGATGTTGGAAAAGTCTTGGGTTGTTCACACAATTAGTAGAAAGAACCCCCGGCAGCCAGTTCCACATCTGATTGTCTTCTATTAAAGGAACATCTGCATGTTCAGGCAATGGCAAGGCCTGAGATACCATTCTTTTGCCCTTTGAGATCCAGATTTTCAGATCTTTATTACCAGAATAACCGTCATCATATATAGATGCTGGATTACTAATACTATCTCTAGGGGCAGTAGATGTGGATCTATTATAAAATGGCAGTACATCAATTCCTCTACATTGGAAAAATTCTGCTTGTTGTAAAACAAGATTAGAAATTATTTTTGAATAAAATATTACTCTTGTTCGCTGTCCAATGCTTAATTTTACTGGGAAAACCAGGTCAATATCATTCGACAAAATCAGTTTTAAGTTTTCAGTTTCTTTAAAGCAGTTTAGAAGCCAAGATCTATTCATTTTTACATCTTGATCAAACAGCGGAAGAAAATCCAGTATTAATGTATCTACTGTTTTCATTTCACATTTTACTGGTTGAGGAGTTGGGCCACTAATAGTATTAAGTTGGGGTCGAAAAGTAAATGCAGTTGGATTTAGTACTTTTACTATTTGTGGCGGAATGTCTATAACATCAGTCAACACAGATAAAGGTTCCGGGACTAGTACCACATGAGCAGAAGACTGCTCATTTGTACAGCTCCTAATCGTTCTATCTTCTAATACATCATTAAGTGCATCGCCCACTGCTTTATTTTTAGTTATATTCAATAGTGGATTTTCCCCATTTCCTGGCTCCTCTCGTGCATCAGCACATATGCTTTGGAAAATAATTTGCCTTGGTCTTTTTTTCTTATATTTACGTAATAACTTCCTATTTTTTCTTTTTATTCTTTCTTTTCTAGTTTTAATCTGAGCCTGCACTCCATCTTGGCCCTTTTTTTCATTGACAAAGATTGGAAAAAGATCATTTCCCGTCGTTTGCACCATCTCTATTAAACTATCATCTTTGTCAGTGCATTTTATAGATTTACTCTCTCCAGTGGGAGATAGGACAGAGCTCTTCGGGGGTGGATGGGTGTCTGCTTTGACAATTAATTTCGAAGGAATATTGCCCTGCAAAGGATTAGTACAAATTGACAGGCTCTGAGCTGCGGATTCAGTAGAGGGTAATATAATCTTTTCTACTACAGGTTCAGAGGTCGGTGCTTGGACATTAGCACCCTTTTTCACCAACATTTCCTTCAAAATCTCAGACACAGATGATAGAATACATATATATATCTGTTCATTGTATTCATATGTTGTGGTCCAAATATATGAGTGCATTAAGTGTCTTGATTGAGCACTGAGCCCGGTACAAACTTTTTTCCAATTTAGTTATTTCCCTATAAGGGTTTCATCTTATTATACAGGGGCCTCTTTCTTGTCTTTTCCAAATAACCTACCTGATGGTGAAACACATAAAAAACATACAGAATATTTTGGGGCTTATTAAAGAGAGGCTTGCGCCACCAGAGCATCAATTCTTTTAAGCTTTAGTGATCCAAGTGTCCCAACCATACTATGAGGCCATGCAAAGTCACCCTGCATGGCTTTGCATGGCCTCATAGGTATGTAGTAAGAAAAAGAAGGGCAAGTCGCTGCATTGCCTTACTCTGTGTAAAGGAGGTATTTCATGGGCATTGCGTGGGCGTTCCCATGCAACCCCCGTGGATTTTGCCAAAATGGTTCACTGATTTGGCGATAGGTTCTGCTTTACATCACAAAAGTAATGCCCTGGTAGATCCTCAAATTATTAAAACCAGAGTTGCTGATAAGCAATTTCTACAGATGAAATCCTACATCAAAACTAATGATTGGATTCTCATAAAAATCCCTACAAAGTTTGTAAAGGCCAATCTAAATTCATATTACCTGTTCGGGTTGTCAGGGTCACCAAACCTTCTGTTCTTTTAGAGTATAGAGGTTGGTGGAATAAGAACAATGTTGTGAAACTTACTGACAATCAAGTTAATATATATAAATTGAATATAATTAGTTAATATATAGTTAATACATTACATTTAAATATATTTAATATGATACTGATTTTAATTTTGGGCCTGGTTTTGATTTCACTAATTTCTCTAATGCTACCAATGTTAACATTTCTTCACCGAATTGCACTAACATGGTTTCACCTATTCGTTCTTGTATTTCACCTACTGTGGCACCTTTACGTGACCAACGAGTTTTTAGAATGCCTATCAAGTTTCATGATTATGTATTGTATTGAAGTTTTTTTTGCATTATATGGGGGGAGGGTATGTGGTATGTAGTCTTACTGTTACTTTAATCATTAAAAACCTTTTACGTTAGAATGCTGTTATGTCATTAGTCACTCTGTGTTTGCCTAGTCAGTTGCTGTTTGATTCCTGAACCTGCAACTGCTTATACCGTGGGCTCCAGTTTCTGTGTACTGCTATAAATAAATAGTAGGCTGAATTCATTTTACGGAGTTTCCTGTCTTCTTTGGCGTTCCCCTCCACTAAAACGAACACAGTCCGCAGCATCAGAACTACTTTCCTTAAAACCTGTGCTTAATTTGAGCTGGTGATTTCCGGTGTTCGGAACGGGCACTTAATTATCCACACTGAAGCTTAGGACAGTCTGCCTCATGGTGGCGCTGTCTGCCAATTTTAGGAATGAAAATATTGACAGCTGTTTATTAATTCAATATACATTAAGATTGAATAATAAGTGCCACCCAAGCAATTCTTATTGCTTTGGGGGCTTGGAATAGTAGGAATTGTCACACTTGTAAGAGTTGTGGTGTGGATGGCAATGTTCAGTGGTCTCCTCATGAAGGCGCTGGCACTTATTTTTTCCAAAAATTAAGCACTGCTTAAAACAATTACCGCCAGGGTATCAGGGACTCCTAAATTGAACTGTTCCTCACCTAATGATATTGGATCTTATTTTGCTCCCCTTGGTTAGCTCATTTATATTTCAATTTCAGTGTATCTACAGCACTACATACAAGCAGCAATATACAAGCGCTATAAATAAACTATCTCTAACATTCATGTGTTCGTTTAATACCATACACATTTTTTATTATTGTTTTCCTGCAATTCTTTTCTCGTACTGCTTGATTGAAAATGTTTCTGTTTCTTGAGTTCTGAAAGTTGTATTATTTTAGAAAACTAAATAAATCAACAGTTACATACAGCAATGAAGCCTATCATACTGTCTTCCTATAAATTAGCAGTGTAGGAATAAACAAGAAGAGGAAAAATAACAAATAATCTTCTAGATCGTCAGTAAGCAAATAATTGAGAGTCCAACTTAAAGACATAGAAAGGGTATTGAAAGGACTGAAGAAAGAAGACAGAATAAGAGTGTAGAGGGTACAGAATCAACAACCGCCATATTTAGTACAGCACGGTATAATCACAGGTGTTTGATTCAGTGCTCAATTTGAGCCCTTGGTTTCCGGTGCTTGGCACCAGCACTTAATTGCCACCACTGGCAGTTATGAAAGTCTGCCACCTGGTGGTGCTGTTAGCCTAATTTCGCTATGAGCACAACAACAGCTGTTTACTAATTCAATTTACCTTTACAATGACTAATACCTGCCTCCCAAGTCATTTTTATGGGTTTGTTGACCTGGAATAGTATGAATTGTCACATTTGTAAGAGTGTGATGGTTAGAAGTGGTGCTGGTACTGTCACTGGCAGCATAGGTAGGGGCAATGGATGGTGCAAGCTGTGGTGTCCTCCATACGAGGGCCATGGCACAAATATGTTTACAATGTAATTTTTATTTTTTATTTTTTCTATTTAAGAATCTAGGAGCATATTACCAAGGGGGGCGATAGGCAATTATCGCCGATTTAGCGGCCGTTTTCGCCCGCTAAGCAGCGATGATTCTATTGCCCTATTAGCAAGCTGTCGTTAACAGCAGTTAGCGACAGCTTGTAGGCAATAGCGAGCGGTTTGGGGCCCGCATTGCATGTCAGCGATATTTATCGCTAATGACAATGAAAGTGGGCGTACCCAACCTGTTAGCGACTGAAAGCAGTCGCTAACACCGCTGTCGCCTATTAGCAAGGCAGGCGTAGCGATGGAAATATTCGCGCAAACGTGAATATCTCCAAAAACTAACACCTGCCCAGACCAGTTCTTAGCCATGTTATCCAATGGGAGGTGGATAACATGGCTAAGAGCATTTCGTCGCTAATGCGTGAATATCGCTGTATTCTCAGCGATATTCACGCATTTCGCCGCTATCACCGAAAAATGTATCGCTTTGGAGATACACGTTGCTAATAGCAAGTTATCTCAGCGATAAATTCCGGCGATGCTCAGCGATAAAAAAATAGTCGCTAAGCCTATTTAGCGATAAATATCGCTACTTGCTGGTAATATGCCCCCTAGTTTTTCCCATATAGGACGAGTGATGCCTTTCCAGGGAGGCTCTCAAAGGGAGATATTGTCTGCTCCTCTTGTAAATATTAGACGTTCTTTCCGTGCTTGGAACAAACTTTTGGTGGAGTTCGACCAGTTGCTTAGAATTACCTTACAGCCACTGAGAAGTATAATGTCCAAAAGGTGTCTATCATTCACATCTGGCATGTTCGAATCAAACAAATATTCCTGTTTCTGATTTACCTTGTAGCAGGAGATTGTAGCATGTGTTAGTCAGCCAAGGCCTCCTGTGGTGACCACCACAGTTCCCCAGACTCTTAAATATGCCTCGAAGCACTAGTTTGGAAGGATGGGAGCACCGCCAGCATATTCCATTTACACAGGAACAAGGCTTGTTGTAATATCAGCACAGGTGCTATATTTGTTGACAAGCTTCTAAATGAAATTTGGAATATTACTGAGCCATGGTGCTAATATGGGAATGTACTGAGGATTAGTGAGTGATGGTGAAAATCTCAACATGCGCTATGATTACTGATTGATGGTGCAAAATCAAGTATGCAGCAGGATCAACGAGAGATAGTGCAAATGTGCACATGTGGCCATGTCTTCCAAGTGATGTTTTAAATCTGGGCTGACACTCAAAATTTCTGGATGAAAATCAGATAGAGCATTGAAGGAGTCTATTAAGGTGCAAATTTGAACATACAGTAAGCATTACTGAGTGATGGAGGAAATTCAGACTTGCACCAATGATTACAGAGTAATTAGGTAGATCTAAACACACAGCTAGGGTTAATGAGCAATTGTGCAAATCTGAACACATATTATCAATGAGTGATGGAGCAAATTGGAAAATGCAAAATATTGGTTGCTCTTTCTTGACACGATGGTTGTGACTGTTGAGTAATGTTTGCACTTAAACAATCATCACAATAATTCTTGACAGATTGCAGTGAGTTTTTGAACGGTGTTGCAGTTGTGCGAACTGTGGGTGCACCCTTGGAATGGCAGTGTCCAGTCGTGGATTAATGCTAATACAGGCATGATACCAGTAATCAATGTCATGTTTATACCTCTTGCCTTCAGTCATTAATTCATTTATTCATTCACTAATTCATTCTGCACATCAGTGGACTCACTCATTCAAGCACTCATCCATGTACTCACGTTATATATTCCCCATGCATTCAGTTACTTGCTCGTTCATCCATACAACTCATTATCCTATTCAAGTACTCACTCATCCACGTACAAAAACTCACCAAAGAAGGGTAACTTTCACAAATAGCCCGACCTACTGGCTTTGCCAATGTTTGTTTTTCAAGACATCGTTTATGCCCAATATTTTAGATATGGTTGTACTTAACCTCCCAATGTCGTGGAATAACTTCCAAACTTTTTAGCAATCGAACTTCCTCTCCCAAAACGTTAAATGGCCTTTAATTGGCTGAAAATAAAGCAGGTGCCTGCCTCGCTGCTGTTTACCAGAGTTTTTAGTTCTGCTTGTTCTTACAGCCGAGGTCTCTAGTGATGCGGTGGCACGCGCCGCCTTGAGGACGCTGTGACGCTTTATCGACTCCATTTACAGGAACAAAGAGCCGCTCCTCGTCCAGCGGGAACGGGCTTTGTAATATCGCTTCTCATTTTCAGCTGGCCTCCCGCTGGACCGAACCATTTCCCTTTTTGGCTGAGCAATAAACAGGCATCAGCGGGGGGAGCGGATGTGAGTCGACGGCATTGAGAAGCTGCTTGCAAATTAGCAGGTCGCTTTGTGCATTTTCGGGACTTCAAGGTGTGTTGTGTGGCTGCAGCCTCGGTGCCAGACATCTGCTGCCGGAAGAAGGACACTGGAGGGGGGCCTATTTGTCAACACATTGTCCCTGCAGCTTTGGCGGAGTGATCGTAATGTAAAATCCCTGTACAAAATAACGGAGACAAGCGCTTTTTGCAAAATAGAATACATCTGCCATTTTCTAAGTAGACATTGCAGTGTGGCAGCCAATTCTTTGCTATGTTGGTGGTACCAGCGAATTATCTACCTGTGATTTTGTCTCAGTGACAAATCTCTTGCCATTAAATCCCCAAGGGAAGGGTAGGATAGTGAATATAGGCTGATTCACAATCATAGCATGATTAGTGCATGTGGCATCATAAACCCTTTGACCCTGGGTGGCATCAGAGGTCTGACTCCTTGCCTGAACCTTAACCTCTTGACAACCTTCCATTGCTGCTGAGGGAGCAGCAGAAATGTCAACGCGCCAAAATGACAGACAGTCAGCAGGGCCTTCCCAGCCCTATGTACTTCCTATGCGTTATGACTTTTGAAACCATGAGTGGTAAGGAGGGCAGTGTAAGGGGATGCAAAGGAGTAGCCTCTGACCTTGGTGACCTCTGATTGCCCTCCGTGCACGGATGCAGCAAGGTTTGGTGCAGGCAGGAAAGCACTCCCCAGTCTCACTGTGGTGATTGGGACAGCGAGGTGGGGGAGTAAGGAAGTGGCCAGAAGGGTAAGCAGCCATGACAACGCGGGCTTTACCCCGCGCTGCCATTACGACGCTGCTATTACAACGCAAGTCGTTAGAACGACTTGCGCTGGAGGGCGCTGTTGGAAAAGGAATAGTTTAATTTTCTATTCCAACACCTTCCCTACTGTAACGTGGGCTGGAGTTGGAATAGAAAATTAAACTATTCCACAATCCAGCGCCTACAGCGCAAGTCGTTGTAAAGACTTGCGTTGTAAAAGATGCGTCGTAATGGCAGCGCGGGGTAAAGCCCGCGTTGTCATGACTTACATCCGAGCTAAGCATGCCGGTCCTTCTTGTTTAGAATCCTTAGTGGTTTGGAGGGGGCAATAACGGGATATATGGTCGGCGGGTGTTTCCGGCAGCAGAGAGCTGAGAGCAATATGAACAGCATATTACACCATAAACATTAATTACTGCATTATATACATCACAGCATAGAAAAAACTGACAAGTAATATAACCAAATACTTGGCGTTGCCTATATTTAATGGAAGAAAGGTTCGAGAAGGTAAGGTGGCCCCAATAGGCTACGCCCTCTCCTGGTTCGCACCCCTAACAAGATGTGAAACAGCCTTCGCAGTCGGAACCACGCATGACTTAGCAACGCAGGCTTTACGATGCATGCATCTTTACAGCGCATGCCTTTACCATGAAAATGTAATACAATAGTGTCTGGTGATGAACCACTGCCTTGGCCCAAGCCCAGTGTGTGATAGCAGCCATCGAGTTGACACCAGGGAGTGGGCAGAGTGGCAAGCGCTGGTTAAAAAGAACAAGGGCACACGCTGGATTCCTGCAGCACGCAGGAATGCATCAGGTGTTTGTTAAGCGTGACTACTCATCTGGAAGGGTCTCAAGGTGCTGGGGTGGGGGTGTCGCGGGTTCCAGTCCAAGAAGGGAGTTTGTCAAAGAGACAGGTTTTGAGGTTTCTTGCAAAGATCGGGAGCAATGTATTCTGTCTGAGTTGGAGCGTTCCAGGCTCTGGCTGCGCGTAAGGAGAAGGAGCGGCCTCCCGATCTGGTCTTTCTTGTGCGGGGGTCTGTGGTGTAAGAGAGCTGGGCTGATCGTAGGGTCCTTTGGGGTGCTTGGAATTTGAGTCGGCTATTCAGGTATGCTGGTCGGTGTCGTGGAGGGCCTTGTGAGCGTGGGTTAGCATCTTGAAGGTGACTCTAGCTTCGATGGGGAGCCAGTGGAGTGTGCGCAGGTGCTGGGAGATGTGGCAGTGTCTTGACAGGTTGAGGACTAGTCTTGCGGCGGTGTTTTGGATGTTCCGTAGCTTGCGGGTGAGGATTTTGTTTATTCCGGCATAGAGTGTGTTGCCGTAGTCGAGACTGCTGGTGACCAGGGTGTGGGTGACAGTCTTTTCTGTTTGAGGGGGATCCATTTGAAGGTCTTACGTAGGAGGTGGAGGGTGTGGAAGCAGGAGGACGAGACGGAGTTGATCTGGCGGTCCATTTTGAGCTCTGAGTCCAAGATGATTCCCAGGTTGCGTGCATGGTCCGTGGGGGTGGGCGGGATTCCGAGAGCAGGGGGCCACCAGGTGTCGTTCCAGGCATCAGGGGTTTGGGCCCATGATGAGTACTTCCGTTTTGTTGGTTTTTAGTTGTATGTAGTTGGTGCATGGGTAAAAAGCAATGAAGTACAAGTCAGAAACAGTGTCACCCCTATTACAAATACTGATCGGGGGGGGAAATGGCTGTGTGACACTCTCCAAGGACTCTGGGTGTGACAGGTATGGGAATTCGTCTGGGCCATACTTTTTGAAGCAGAAGGACATCAGAAAGCTTGTAGGGCCTCTGATTGTTGGCACTGGAGGTGGAATGGTCTTAACGAGCAGCATGTATGGCTCACGTGATGGATGGGAGTTAACATGGGATTCTATACCCTTTAGTTCCTAGCAGCAGGAGCACAGACCCTCACCTTGGTCTGTCCCTTAACACCAAGGAGCAGACAGAGGCCCTGGATATGGGTCTCTCTGACTATGAGTGGTAACAGCTAGTCTGGAAGGCAGACTTTTCTGTTCAGCAAGGTTGCGATCCTGCCCAGGGAGATCACTCTCCCCGGTTGCAGTGTTCTGGATGGTTCCAATGATGTTCTGAGGCTGCCTGCTAACAAGGGTCATTCATTCAGAATCTCATTTTCCTGTTCTTGGATTTCCTGGGTGAAACCATGAATGAATCTTGGCCTCTCTTAGAATAGTCCTCATGGAGTCTTCATAACCACCTATGATACTACCTTGATCGGCAACTGGTTCCCATTCTTCGATGCTGGCGCCATTCATTCGTTTTTGCAAGTCTTCTTCTAAATATGGGCCAGTAGATTGTCCTTGACTTTTATGTAAGCACAGAGTTGAACCAATTTACAAGCTTAAGCTAGACAAACAGAAAGGCTCTGACCTACCCATCCCTAGCTACTTGTCTGTAAATAATGCTTATTGGGTGGCATCCAAATCCTACCAAGGACAGTCAGGAATACATTTGATCTAGTGTGAGCTGCTGGAATACTTTTCTCCAAAAGATGCACCCACACAAGAAAGCCACACTATATTTTTAGCTTTGAATACATTTTTATTGACCTTTTGTTGCCATGTTGAAGTAGCCATTCAATACCGTATGTAAATGAATCAAGGTCTACAATGAACAACAGGCAGTCTGTAAAGAAATCCCTCCTCTTTCACTCATGCCGCCTGTTCTCCTCCACCTGCCCACCTGGACTCCTTGTGAAGTTTGATGGCTGCAACGTCAAAGCTTTGGCTCTCTTAGGGTTCAATGCCAGCCACGCCCAGGCTCTGTAGGTTTCCATGGTGCTGGTGGATTGCAGTGCAGTACTCTTCGAGTTTAGAAACATATAAGACTTTCAGTGAGGGGAGGCGTCTCAGGAGTGGCAACTCCTTAAAGTCTCTACTGAAGTAGTCCAAGAGATTACCCCATTGTTTTGTGAAGGTTTTCTTCTTTCCCTGTGATAGTTTCAACAGATTTTCCATACTAAGAATCCACCACAGTCTTTCTATCCAATGATGTTTGGATGGTAGAGTTTAGTATCCCCAAAGGATTACAGTAGTTTGTTTGGCTGCCAGCAGGAGATGAGATATCAGTTTACCTAGGAAACTATAGAGTGGGTGTGACGAGGGGGTCCCGGACCCCCCAGGCTTACCTGTGTCCCATCTCTTTACACAGCACACGAGACCTGGAAGACACCGCATGCTGTGTATAACCCCGGACCGGAGGTCGCGGCGGAATCCTGTTTCTTTAATTGGGCGGAGCTGGACCCTGACCACGCCCTCCCGTCCGAGGTAAAACCCTGCCCAGAAGATCTGCAGGTGTGTTTTACACCCGGAGGTAGCGGAAGTAATTGGCGTGAGGACAGAGAGGAGTGGGAGTACGGAGCGAGAGAAAGAGACTGGCGAGAGGACGACGAGGAGGAGGAGAGCGGAGACCATCGGAGGCAGAAGGAGGCGAGCGGAGACCATCGGAGGGAGGAGGAGAGCGGAGACCATCGGAGGCAGGAGGAGGCGAGCGGAGACCATCGGAGGGAGGAGGCGAGCGGAGACCATAGGAGGGAGGAGGCGAGCGGAGACCATCGGAGGAAGGAGGCGAGCGGAGACCATCGGAGGAAGGAGGAGGCGAGAGGTGAACCTCGGGAAGAGGAGAAGGCAGAACACGAAGACGAGGAAGACCCACAGCTAGGAGTCGAGGAGAAGAACGGAGCCCAGCGGAGACCAGGACAAGACGTCCGCGACAAGCCAGGAGGCCACCCTAGAGGCGCTTCGCCCGGCCACACTTCAAGGGAAGTGTGGCTTGAGAAGGTACGGTCACGCTTTGCGGGCTGGGTGGGTCGTAGGTGGGTTAAGCCACCCTGAACCACCTGTCATCCCTAGAGTTAAACCCTACCCTCACAAACACTACACTCTAACCTGGGTCGGATAAAGACACGTGTGTTCCTCACTCCCTCCCCTGTGAACAACTTAGCCCCAGCCTAACTGCACTTTCTTTCTTTCCCCGGTACACTGGACGGGACGGGGAGACATCCAGAAGAGAAGCGGCCTACAAGTCCCAGAATACCCAGGGAATACCGAAGAACCAGTTCTGTGAAGCGCCTGGATCGCCTGTCGGAAGACACGGACACGCCACTCCCCTATTATCGCAAGACAATTCAGAAGAAGCGCTCATACAAGTTAATAAAACCATCCTTACCCAGAGTTCCTTTGTCCGTCAGTCTGTTCGAAAGCCCACAGTGGGTAAATATCTGGTATGGGATGCCCCAGCAGAATCTCCTTTGTCCAGTTCTGACTCAGTGATTTGTTCCATTGTGGGCAGCATCCAGGTCCAGATGGGCTGTATCTTAGGGCATGACCAGAGTACGTGGGTAAGGGATCCCTCCTCCATGGGTAAGGGAACCTTCCTCTGTGCAGTACCTCCAGCACAGAGGACAACCTTATGTGTTCCTTTGGGTTAGATGGGTTGGGGTGTAATGCCATCAATATAGTATCTTAAGTATGATTTCCCTCCTGAGTGAGATACATAGGGCCAGCTGTAGGAGCCAAAATACCGGTCGGTAACGGCCGATTTCGGCCGTTACCGACCGGTATTTAAGAATTGGGATGTAGGGGCATTCTTTTTACAGAATCGGTAAATTTACCGATTCTGTAAATTTACCGATTCTGTAAAATACCGAATCGGTATTTTTACCGATTCGGTAAATCCCAGATGTAGGTGGGACTCTTCTGAGTCCCAAAGGGCCAGATGTAGGTAGGCATTTACCGGTCGGTAACGGCCGAATTCGGCCGTTACCGACCGGTAAATGGAATTTGAGATGTAGGGACAATCATTTTACAGAATCGGTAAATTTACCGATCGGTAAATTTACCGATTCTGTAAAATACCGAATCGGTATTTTTACCGATTCGGTAAATTTGATATGTAGGTGGGACTCTACTGAGTCCCACAAGCCTTACCGAATCGGTATTTTACCATCAAATTCTATTTGATGGTAAAATACCGATTCCGGTGTGCATGCACATGTGTGCATGCACACCTTTGCCATATGACAGGCAGACCTGCCCTTAGGGCATGTATGCCTGCCACATGGCACCCGAACCTGTTTTGGGGGTGCTAGAGGGTGTCAAAGTGACACCCCCTGCACCCTTGTGAAAATCGGTATTTACCGATTCGGTAAATACCGACCGGTAATGCCCATTCATTCCTATGGGCTTCAAAACCCATAGGAATGAATGGGCATTACCGGTCGGTATTTACCGAATCGGTAAATACCGATTTTTACCGATTCGGTAAAAAAACATCTGGATTTCCCTACATGTCCCCCCTTCATATTTACCGACTCTTAAATACCGAATCGATAAAATTCGGTATTTAAGAGTCGGTAAATATTACTTACCTACATCTAGCCCAAAGGCCCTAAAAATTCGGTATTTTACCACCCAATCCAATTGGGTGTTAAAATACCGAATTCAGGTGTGCATGCACATGTGTGCATGCACACCTAGCCATGTGACAGACAGACATGCCCTTAGGGCATGTCTGTGTGCCACATGGCGCACATGCCTATTTGTGGGGTGCCAGAGGGTGTCAAAGTGACACCCCCTGCACCCTTGCAGTATTCGGTATTTACCGATTCGGTAATTACCGAATCGGTATTTCCCATTGATTCCTATGGGTTTCACAGCCCATAGGAATCAATAGGAAATACCGATTCGGTATTTACCGAATCGGTAAATACCGAATTTTAACTAATCGGTATTTCCACATCTGGAAATACCTACATCTCCCCCCTTCATATTTACCGACTCTTAACCCCTTCAGTGCTAATGACAAGGGTAACTCGTCATGTAGGGCCCATTGATTTCAATAGAAAGTCAATGGACCTACATGCACACCCCTTAGCAGCCAAGTGGTTAAATACCGAATCGGTAAAATTCGGTATTTAAGAGTCGGTAAATATGAATTACCTACATCTGGCCCTATAGTTCTTAACGTGAATCAGGACTTCCTCCGGTCGGGGTCTAGGGCGATGCCTAGCTCCCTCTCCCAGGCTCCCTGAAATGTGTGTTTGGTGGGGCCTCGTGTAGTATTTAGCATGTTGTATGTGATAAAAATGGTATGCTTATCATCTGTGATGGGAAGGAGGTCCTTTTCGGAAAGTATGAGGGCTCTCGTTCCCCTCTTAATTAAGGGTGTAGTAGCCAGTGGCGTAACTGTAAATAGCACAATCTTTCGGTCTATGGGACATGAACCTCTGCCTTTAGATGTTCAAAGGATTTGATTGACCCTTGCAGCTGCATATCTCTCAATGTTTTGCACCCCCCTCCAGCCATTTGTCATGCAGAGTTATAGTCAGTCCAGGACTGAATTTGCATTTGCAGCAGAGGGGTGTGAATGGGGAGGGAAATGTGGTAAGGCCCCACTTGACCCCAACCCTGTCCCGAACCTCCAATGCCGCTTTTGTGATGGGAGATACATATAGTGTGTTCGTACACGATGGGACTAGGTTGCTAGGGGACCTCCCAGAGGGGTCCCCCGCCATCGTATGGTCAATCATGCACCTCCCCATCTCTATTACTCAGTGCATCTAGTGAATGAGGCACCACAGGTGTGTTGCGGCTTTTTAATAAGCCAATTTAAGAATTTCCAGGCACCTAGTAGGGTGTTGTGAGCCCTGTTTTCAACTAATCCTATCTGCTTCGCCCTGCCAAATAAAAGTGGCACTGGTCATTTGGAGGTCGGCTATGCATTCCCCTGGTTTTCGGAGAGTTAAGTTCTGAAACAGGTATAGTGTCTTAGGCAGCATCGTCATTTTGTACCCCGCTATTCTACTGAGGAGAGAGGCATTTGTGTTACCTGCTGTTAAATTCACATTGAATGCTTTGTTTCAAGAGTTGGAGGTTTATATCTCTAGTTCTTGCCAATGTGGGGGCTGGCACCAGGCCCAGATAATCCATATGTGTGGTAGCCTATCGGAGGCGAGCGAGCACTTGTCCTTGCTCGAGGGGTGGGTATATTTAAGATTTCAGATTTGGTGATATACATTTTGGAACCTGAGATGTTGTGATAGAGGTGGAGCTCCCCAAGCACCAGGGGAAGGAAGACAACGGGGCTCATCAGGGACAGGAGGATATCATCGCCGAGCATTTACATTTTAGCTTCTGTTGGCTGTATTTGATTCCCCTAATCTGGGGCTTATATCAGATCTGTTGTGCCAATGGCTCCAGGGTAAAGGCCAATAGGAGGGGGCAACGGTGGCAGCCCTGCACCTTGAGTTATTTTCACCCAGTCGGAGAAGATGCCTTTGACTCAGAATCTGGCCTATGGGGTGTGATAACCTGCAAGGAGCCAGGACATAAATGTGCTTCCCATCCCCATCTCCCTCAATACATCAGTCATGAAGTCCAAGTCCACCCTATTGAATGCTTTTTCCGCATCCAAGGTCACTAAGGCAGATTGCTTGGTTCTCAAACTGCCAGTGTTGAGTAAGGGAAGGGCCCTCCTTGTGTTGTCACCAGGTTGGCGTGTCAGAATGAAGCCTGATTGGTCGGGGTATATCAAATTCTATAACAAGGGTTGGAGTCCCAGGATGGCTATTTTGGGGAGACCCTTAGCATCGGTAAGCAGGGAGATGGGCCGATATGATCCACAGTCCGAGGGTTTTTGTTCGGTTTGAGAATTTGGGTTATAGTAAATTAATTCATGGTGGGAGTAACCCTGCCATTCTTGAGTAACTCCTCATATACTTTGTGAAGTACAGGTAAGATCATAGGGCCAAAGCACTTGTAAAATGTGACCGTGAAGCCATTGGGCGAGGAGCCTTAGAGAGTCAGATTTTAGATATGGCTATGAGTATTTCGTCTTTCTCTAAAGGTCTATCAAGAGTCGCTCTATTTGACTCTGTAAAGGATTTCAAATGTTCCTGTGGGTCGGTGTGCTGGTTACTATATAATTGGGTGTAGAAGGTGTGAAAGCACGCCACCTTTCCACTTTCTCCAGTGCACGCGTCCCTGTGATATTTTGACTTCCAATGTAGTGTTCTTAGCGTGGCAGGCCTGCAGGAGGTTTGACATCATTTTGAGTGACTTATTACTGTGGTTATAATATTTATTGTTGAGTTGTTTTACGAGGTATTCTGGCCTATCTGTCTCAAGGGTCTGGATTTGGCCTCTAACTACCAAAAACTTTTCAATATTTTAGGGGAATGGGTCCTCTTGAGCTCCATATTGAGCTTCTCAAAGTCTGCGCTTAATTTAAGGCATTGATATTTTCAGATTTTTCATAGGTGTGCAGCCTCTACTATGAAGATACCTTGAAGGACCGATTTATGGTGTCCCAGAATGTAGGCACACCCACCTCTCCACTATCATTATGGAGGAGGACTTTTTCAATTCCCTTCTTGAAATTTTTGACTGTCACCGGGTCCCCCAGGAGGCAGTCCTGAAGTCTCCATGTGTTGGAAGTTCTGGGTCCCCAGGAGCCTCTGTTGGCCAGCACACATGAGACTGGCTCGTGGTCTGAGAGTGTGATAGGGTGTTGAGAGGAGTCTTTCTAATTAGGGTGCAGTCACTTATCAAGAAGAATGTGGTCAAGTCCAGTGTACGCTTTGGTTCTTCATGTGTGTACAAGTCCTATTTCTTCTAAGAGCATATTTCCCGCAATGGATGTGGCAGTGGAACCTCCCCTCCACATTTGGTCAATATCAACTGTGAGGTCGAAAACCAGGTTGAAATCACTTCCAATATTTACAGGTGCATTAAAGAGTATGAATTACATTTGTCACAACAAATTCTTGTAATTTATTGGGATTGTAGACAGATCTGGCATGAGGGTATGCCTCACCGTGAACCCCGTATTCTAATCCCTCTCCCACATGTGTCCTGAAGTGAATTGATTGTGATGCCCGCACATGCTGTCTTCTTGTGACCTGAGGATAAATATTGGCCTGGATAATCTCTGGATTTCACTCTGAAGTGGTCCATCTGTAGTAGGTGTGCCTCTTGTAAGATCCCTATATCTGCTTGAAGAAGGGATAATTCGCACATAATGGAGCATCGTTTGGTAGGCTTATTGAGGTCACGGACATTGTAGGTGAGAATATGAAGAGCGTATATTTATGTCGCTAGAAGTATGAATGTATTGATGCCTGTGGCAAAGGTGGTCAGGATAGACCTGGTTAGGGGTAGACAGCAATTCCCTCTCATAACCCAAAAATCCCTGATAGGAGCACATACAAGAACAACAAACATGAAGAAATATGAGTCTTTGTTTGTGGCCCCGCCACACTTGTGTCCAATCAGGTTTTTCTGCCGGAGTGGTTCTTGTGGTGTGTCTGCCTTGGTCTCCGGGCGAGGGAGATTTAGTGCCAAGAAAGCTTTTTAGGGGACTTTGAGAGGCTTGAGGGGCCAGCATCTGCCTTGCCACTCAAATATGCAGTGGAAAGGATGTCCCCATAAGTATCTGACCTTGTTTTCACGAATGAACTTGGTAACCAGGCAAAAAGACCCATGCTTGATCATGTAATGGATAGGTCTTGAAACATTTGAATGTCATCGCTATTAAAGTATATTGGGCCTCTACGTCTTGCTGCATCTAGGATCATCTCTTTGTCCTGAAATGATGGAAGCAGACTAGGATGTCAGGAGGTAGTACTGAGTTTGGGGTTCTGGGTCCGCCTCCGTGGACCCTATTGATGCCTAAAGGGTCTGGTCCTTTTTCGTCAAGGATGGTCTCTGCCAGGCCCTGGATAAAACCTTTTATGTCTTTGCCCTCTTTGACAAGAGACATACCTCTAATCCGGAGGATGGATCAGGATTTGTTTTCTAGGTACTCCTGTTTCTCCTAAATTGTTATTAGTTGGTCATTAATTGTCACCAAGCGGGTGCAGTATTCCTCAAGGTCCAAAGTGCGTTCGTCTTGGGCTGTCACTAGATGGTCACCTTTGGGACAAAAGTCTTGTAAATCCTTTCAAAGTTCCAATAGGTTCTGTTTGAGGTGTACTCATACAGCACTCAACACAGTCTTAATCTCTGTGAAGAAGTGGACCATGAAGCTTTTGGTAGGGGCCTGTGAGGCATCTCTGGTAGCGCAGATAGGATAGTAGGGGGTCTCCCTTCTTGGAAGGTAGGCCTGAAGTAATTCTTTAATGGTCAATTTTCTCTTATACCTTGCCGTGACCACGGTGTTAATGTAGTTGGCTGGGGTGATGCTCGGAATGACCACCAGTCAGGCAATCTATTCTAGTTTAGTGCCTCCATTGTGGTTCACATCTGTATCAGGAGGTCCATGGCGGGTTTTGCCTAAGAGCTGGTCCCGAAGTTAGTATTAGGCAAGAGGTGTCAGTTCGTGGTAGGATAACAGGGTCAGTGCAGTATGTGGCGATGCAGTGGTTCTTCAGAAGGCCTCAGTCTCTTCTCCATTCAGCTCAGCCCTCCCGGTTTGCGGCATATGAGTCCTCTTACTCACACCAGTGTGGCGACAGTGCCTAATGGGGGTGATGGGTGTGAATTTCCCTTGGTCAGTGATGGGGGAGGATTGATTTGCTGATTCCTCCCTGCATTGTATAATGGTGGCCTCAGAGTGTATCTCCCCATGTATGTTGCTGGTCTTCCTCAATTGCCTCCTCCCCACGACAAGGGTCTAGAAGACTAAATACTGGGCTCCTCCACCCTGCTGTTTGTCCAGTGGGCCAGCTGTCTCGTTCTGGCCATGAGTTCCAACCCCACAACCTCAGCTAAACTGCTGGGCCTTGTCATGTAGTGTTTCTGCCTGGAAGGGGGACAGTTAGGCCCCCACTTGGGCAAGATGCAAGCTGCTGCCCAAGCGACTCACACAGTGTGCACTGCTATTGGGTCCTACCAGGCTGCAGCATTGTCCTCAGTCCAGGCGGTTTTAGCAGCAGTGAGGGTCACTGAAGTATGTCAATGAAGGCCTGGGCCCATCCATTGCGGGCCTTGTAGGCGGATGCGCTACAACTCCTTAGCATGCCGCCATCATCCCACCGGGCGGTCAAGCTGCTCACTCTGCGTCTCCCCTGGGATTCAGTTGTCTCTGTGCTCACTGGGGCCTCTGCTCATTACGGTGGTCCTCCCGGGCAATGCACCCATCACTGCATGTAATTGGAGCTCCAGTGGAGTCTGCCAGTCAGGTGGGCGCTCTGATCCCGGGTGAGCACTCCTGGATCCTGTGCCAGCTTGGGCTTGGCACAACCGAGCACACTATGGGGCAGATTTACAAGCCCCTTGCACCACCGGTGCATCACTTTTTGTGATGCACCGGCGGCACATTTTAGTGCCCCATATTTACAAGGACAGGAAAAGCTGAGGAAAATGAAATTTTACATGACCAATATGTCCCCTGCGTGTACCCTATGTTTAATGTATGTGCATGTCATCCATGCATTTTCCCTTAAGTGGCCTGAACAAAGAGGCCTCTGCATTTACGTCCTGCATTAGGATGCCAGTCATCAAGTCTCCCATGTAAGAAATATTAAGTTAGCATTTAAGGCCCATGTATTTGCATTGTGCACTTTTAAATAAATCACAATGAACCCGTTTTGTGGCTCAGCCTGAGCCCGTCTCTGAATTAAGGGTTTTTCATGGCTCAGACACTCTGAGAGCTACAGTTACGTATCCCTGGCCTCGCATACTACTGGCTCAGCCGAAAGAGGCCCAGCACGGGGTGCCAAGACAGTGTTTTGCAAAATAGTTATCTACTTGTTGTACAGAATCACATTCCTGCCCAGTGAAGAAGGTAAACAGAACCCGTCTGCAGAGATAGGGCCTAGCCTTTCTGTCTCCGTTTAAGTAAAATTACAGAGCTTGCATCCGTAGAAAGCCCACGGCTCCCATGCAATGAACGAAGAAATATATGCCCTCTCTGGCTCTTAGTGATGAGCGACCTTTGCTTCAGATAAAACATCCCCGGACTCAAGATATCAGATAATACCAGACGTGCTGGTCGCCCTGACACTGAAGGCCTCTCTACTAGACTGAATGTCAGCTTTCCCCCCAGTCACACGTCAGTTGCACGTCATGATCAAGTTGCACGCACAAGTAGGGCAAAGTTCCAGCCTGCCATGCAACCCCCCTCCATGTATCCACCCACCTATGACTCACCTATGACTCATCAAGTGTACACCCTCATGCACGCCCACATGCTCTTATCTTCTTTTCTCTCTTGCTCTGCCTCGAGCGCTCCTCCTATGTACAAGATTGCACGTATAAATATGTAATCAGAAAATAATGTTTAGAAGACCCTTCCTGAACCTTAGAGGTGATGGAACAGATTCTCCCTTAACTCGAGTTATTGGAATAAAGCCCTTTGACTCGGTTACCACGGACTCTGCCTCTCATTTAATGCATGACACTTTGTTTATTTATAGAAATTATGACAGGGTAATATTTTATTTACCACATTAATCTGGCGCCCGAACAGGAACATATCCCTTTCCCCACGCGCCGGTGACGTAGGTCCAGCCCTTGCCCCCTTCTACAGCCGTGACGGACTCCGAAGTGCACACGCAGCGGGACTTCCTGCTTACTCCCTCAGGCCCACGGAGGAGACGGACTGCGACCAGGCGTCCACACGAGGCGGTGAGGATCGCGGATCATCCCAACCAGAGCCCAACCCATGAGAGAGCAAGGTCCGAGGTTCCGAAGGTCCACCTGTTCCGAGTAGAAGTAGACGTAGTATCAAGTATCAAGTTTCCGAGGCCTTCAAGTTCTGCTTCCCGGTGAGTACCACTATGGGGAACGCATAAAGTTCAAGACGGGTTCATTTATTTGAACACGGTAAAGACGTGTCATGTTATATGTACACGGTAAAGACGTGTCCGTTCACACGAACACGGTAAAGACGGGTCCACGGTAAAACGTGGGCACGGTAAAGACGTGTCTCATTTTTGGGACCGGTATGGCTGTGCTGTATTCCAGTGCATAAAGTTGTAGTTTTTCAAGTACATGTTTAGCTCTCTGTATCAGTTTGGATTGTATTTGTTTTAGTGTTTATATATTGTTTAGTGTGAATGATTGTTGATTGTTTCAGTCTATTTTGTGTGTATTGTGTTTCAACATGCCACTGTTTTCGAAATTACGTCAAATAGGGACCAGGAAAGGTATATTAGAAGAGTCAGTTAACATCCCGCCTAGAGACACACCTGGTCATTTTATGTATAATAAGCACGGGCTAGACGCTATTTTGTTTTTAGACTTATGGGTAGATTACACGAAGGATTTGGAGGAGAAATATAGATGGCCTGTCTCGGGAACATGGGATTCTGAATGCATTATGAGAGTAGAGGAAGCGCTATGGAAAAAGAAATCAAGACCCTCTCAGAAAGATGCCATTGAATTATGGCGCAAAGAGTCACATAGGAGAACAGAGAAAGAATTTAATAAAGCAGAGAGAACTATACAAGCAGCGGAAAAAGCGAAAGAAAAAGAACTGGCAGAGGAGGGGGAGCGGGTCAAATCAGAACAGGCTGATAGAAAAAGAAATGCCGTCGTTACTGGTATTTATCTCGTCCTCTCAGAAGAACTAGCTAGAGTGACCCCCTCAGAAACACCCCGTAGGTCGCGAACGCCACCACCTGTACCCTTTAGAGTATGTAGAAAGAAGCCGACAGCATCAGAGACTTTTATTTCCTCCTATATAGAAGAGCCCGCACCGGACTACGTAAATGCAGATGTCCCTCCGCCCCCATCGGCCATATAAGTTTACTGTGGAGTTCCTTGTAAATAGCTCCTTGTAAATATGGTTTATGAAGAGCATGTCATTATTATAACTTGTTGAGTTTCTTGTGAATATGGCTTGTGAATAGCACCATGTGGTTATGGTTTGTGCAGAGCATGTTATCATTACGTTAGACAGGAGAGAGCTGGATCTCTTTCAAGTGCTTGGAGAAAACGTTTTGAAGATGTGCGTACGTGTTATGTGATAACGTGGAGAGATGAGTTCATGACTTTCCCATGTACTGCAGTCATTGGGGAATGATTGTGCTTCAGCTGCCAAAGGGTTAATATCTTGTATTGAGAAGGCAGTATTTGTTTTAACATGCTGTTTAACATGCATGGTTATGTGAGCTGACACTAAAAGTCAGTGAGTGTTTAGATGAATGATGGTTTGATCTAACTTTTTCATTGGTTGCTGGGTCTGCCTATGTGCTTTGTCAGCTTGCTGACTGAATGGTAACGTCTTGCATGGAGAGTAAAGAAGTGTTCATTTAACATTCTATTTCAAATGCGTCAGTGTATTTGTGTGGGTTTGCCTTGGAACACTTGATTTAATGTGTTTGACTCAGAGGTCGGTAAGTTGTTAATAAACCAGTCGGATTGAGATAAGGGTTTACACGGAGGGTGCTTTAATGTTTTCACGGTTGAGAAGAAAATATAAAACAGACCCATCATAGAATGTGCTTTTAATTAGTGTAATGCAACCGTGTTTTTTTGTTTTAAATGAAAATGTGTTCTACAAAATATACATTATTATTTTTCCTAATGCAAGCTGCCCTTTAGAATAGCGTGTGACAGTTAATCCACTCAATTAGAAAACATGGTTTTTTTGAAAAATGATGAATCTGGCCCTTTTAATAGGTAGAATAGAAGAGCTTGCACACTTAATTATGAAAATCTTGGTTATGCAATGCAAAATTATGGTGTTTCACATGTTATTTTCAAAAAGTAAAATGTGATGTGTTTCCATGTCATGTTGTTCTGTTTCTTTTTTTTCCTTTTCAGCTAGTAACAATATTTTATGATATAATTATTTTAAAATGCTAGCATGTGTCTAGGTTACGAAATAAAATATGTCCTTATTAATTACTGATTTTTGGATGCTTTTTATCACGTTTTGAATTTGCTTCAGTTAAGTTAGAGAATGTTGGTTAGCTCTCTGGCCTGGGTACAGATATGTTTTGAATTACAGAGAATGTGTTTTTCGGCCTTGAGGTGGCCTGGCTCCCAGGGAAAGATATTTTGTGAAGGGAGGGCTTTTCCCTCTTGGAGGGCCGAGCAGTGCCTGTCTTGTTATTATTGGCCATACTCCAATTCTTTTCCGCGGACAGGCTTCCTTCGCATGCAGATAAAGAATGCTTGCAATTTGACCAAGCTCTCTCTTCAGTAACTTGGCAGCTGTTCTTAGCTCTCAGAGTTTTGAAAGGGTGGAGGAACCGCCCTGTGGGTGACATCACGATGAAGGGGAAGGCAGTGTAGAGAAAAAAAACTTGATGAGCCGCGGAGAAATGTTTATATAAGGAGGGGGTCAAGTTGCTCTTCCTTATAGTCAGCACTGAAAGCTTCATTGACTTCAGATAAGGCATGCTTGCAAATGAATAGTTTTTCCCTCGTAGTGTAAACAGAATAATTGGCAGGAGTTTCGCTCTTGCAATGAGTCCTAGCATTTACAGTCAAGCATTAAAAAGACAGCTGGACAGTATTAGCATGCCTACCAACACTGCACTGCTCCAGTACGTAGACGACATCCTAATTACAGCACGATCAGAACCAGACTGCGAAAATGCATCACTGACAGTTTTACACTTTCTGGCTGACAAGGGGCACAAAGTGTCCCTTTCAAAGTTACAATTCTGTGAACAGCAAGTGGTGTACCTTGGACACTTGCTGTCCAAGGATGGTAGACAGCTAACACAAGAACGTATACAGCTCATTTCTAACCTTTCACAGCCCAATACACAAAAGGAAGTACGGGCCTTCATTGGCCTCACTTCATACTGTAGGCAATGGATTCCCCAGTATGCCTATCTAGCCAAACCACTCATACAATTGACAACACAGGAGGCAGCATCTTCGTCTGTCCTCCCTTGGACACAAGAACATACCTTGGCATTTGAGGAATTAAAAAGAGCATTATGTCAAGCGCCAGTTCTAGAGACTCCTAGTTACAGTAAACCTTTTATGCTTTTCGTAACTGAACGGGATGGAACAGCGTTATCTGTTCTCACACAAGATCAAGCAGGAAAACACAAGCCTTGTGCTTATTTTTCTAGTACACTAGACCCAGTGGCCCAGGCTCTGCCTGCGTGCCTGAAATCGGTTGCGGCAACAGCCCTAGCCATAAGACAAAGTGACTCAATAGTGCTTGGACACCCCCTGACAGTACAGGTACCACATGCAGTGGAAGTTCTCTTAAACAGGACACAGACACAACATTTGACTATAGCGAGACTGACAGGATATGAACTGACATTATTTCAACCACACATAGAGATCAGACAATGTAATATTCTAAACCCTGCTACACTTTTGCCCTCAAGTACAGTAAATGCACCACCACATGACTGTGTGGAAGTAATGAATATAGTGACGAAACCAAGACAAGACCTGACAGATATTGCACTTCCAGACCCTGACCTAACACTCTATGTAGACGGATCATGCATGAGAACGAGTGCAGGAGAGTTAGTAGCAGCATATGCCGTGACCACTGCTACTGAAGTCATAGAGACACAAAGAATAGACACACTGTCAGCACAAGCAGCAGAGCTCATCGCTCTGACACAAGCCTGCATAAGAGCTAAGCACTTAAGAGTGAACATTTATACCGATTCACAATATGCTTTTGGCGTAGTTCATGATTTCGGAGTACTATGGAGGGAGAGAGGTTTCTTGACCTCTCATGGAGCCAAGATTCAGCACGGCCCGCTTATTCAAGCCCTGTTGGAAGCAATACATTTACCTACAGCCATAGCTATCCTGAAATGCAAAGCTCACACCAAAGTTACAGACACCATTTCCCAGGGTAATGACCTGGCAGACCGAACTGCTAAACTTACAGCCCAGACACCAACAGACACGACAAGGACAGAGGTACCATTACTGACAAAAAGTATGACAGTCAGGGATCCTTCTCAAGATGTACTCGACATACAGACACATGCCACTACAGATGAAATAAAGAAATGGACTGAACAAGGAGGGGTCCAGACTGACCAAGGTTGGATGACTAAGGGAAAAGGCACATGGTTTCTTCCAGATTCCATGGTACAAGTAATCATAAACACAACACATAGTCCAGCACACTTGGGAGAAAAGGCAATGATAGACAGTTTACAGAATATCTGGTTTAACAAGCACCTGCGTGCAGCAGCAAAACAGAAAGTACGAACATGTATGATCTGTTGCCAGTTCAATCCAGGTAAAGGCATCCCGGTGGAACAAGGCGGATTTCATCCTCCTGACCACCCTTTTGAGGTCCTCCAGATGGATTACATCCAAATGGACAGATGTAGAGGTTACAAGTATGTCTTGGTAGTTGTGTGTGCACTATCTAGATGGACAGAAGCGTATCCAGTTCCAGATTATACTGCTGTGACAACCGCCAGGCAATTGGTGCGCAAATTCTTCCCCAGATACGGATTGCCCCGTGTCGTCTACTCAGACAATGGTCAGCCATTTTCCTCTGAATTAATGAAACAAGTGTCTCTTCTGTTAGGATATAATTGGAAGTTCCATTGTGTACGACACCCTGAAGCAGCAGGCCTTGTAGAAAGACATAATCAGACAATAAAGACGAAACTAGCAAAGATCTGTGCAGAAAAGGGCGTGGATTGGATGGTAGCCTTGCCGGTTGCCCTCTTTTACATGCGTATGGTAGCTCATTCCAGAACAGGCCTATCTCCGTATGAAGTAGTTTTTGGTAGACCGCCAAATATGTGGGGTACGCCTATGCCTAAGAAAATAACTGATGTTGACAGTAACATGCTGACAGATTACCTGGCTTCCTTGATGTCTGCACTACTCTCTTGTCGTTCACAGGTTGCTGCCGCCTTCCCTGACAACACCCAGGTCAAGGAGCATGCCATAGCACCAGGAGATTACGTGCTTGTCCGGAATTTCGATCGATCAAGCCCCCTTGAGCCACGTTGGAAGACGCCGAAGTTAGTGTTACTGACCACGAGGACTGCTATAAAGATCGAAGGAAGAAAAGGATGGCTTCACGCCCATCACTGCAAACAATACTTTGGACAATCTGGAACTTTTGAAAAGAATAAAGACATTAAAGACTTTGCGCCGCTTGCGCCGCCTTTGCTAGAAAAGACTCCACAGCAAGAGTATAGGTCTAAGTTACGATCTAGTAAGTCAGACGAAGTTTAATTGTTTAAGTCCACTAGGTGGTGAATCGGTTAGACTAGATTTCTGACATGTATAAGATCGCATACGAGAATAGTAAGAAGAGCAAAATGAAAGAGAAATACTGCAAGATATTACATAGTAGATGTATAGTTTCTTTGATTATTCTTTTTTTTCTGTGCATCGTTATAATCTGTGTTAGTTTAATACTACATGTTTTCTTTCCTCCTATTGCCTCACATATGCACTCTTCCATTAACAACACCGTAGAGCATACATTCAGTGATCTGCCACCCCATGAACTGTCATATCAACTTGCCCTGCGTAACAATACTTTCATTCGAATGTTACACCGTTCTCATCAGACCAGCAATGCAACTGATTGCTGGGTATGTGGCCAACTCCCACCTTATCAAAAGACGAAGGGAGTTCTGCCCTTCTTCCCTTTACCGTTCTCCCACAATGGTTCGTGTGGAGCATGGTTTGCCTTAATGACCTCACTAGACAGAAAGTCCATAGTATACCAAGATGAATGGATATATGGAAACCTGAATAAAGTAATGAATAAGGCATGTTTTCCAGACAAAGACGGATTTCCCCAAAGGAAGGGAACCGATCTAGAAAATGAAGAGTACGAGCAAGGAAATGCATCCGTTAGTTTTGTAATGCTGAACGCTCAGCCCATGCAAAATATAGGTCCACCGTTTATTTCAGTCCTACCGGTAAAAGGTGATTTGTGTGTTAGAAAGAAAGGCTCAGTACATATGGGACACAGCGAGTGTAGAGCTGTAGTAGAGTTTAACGATAAGGGACAGTCTTCTTTCAAAGCATCACGCCATACCTATTTCATTTGCGGTCAGACAGCCTATGTACATCTGCCCCCAGACTGGGGTGGGACATGTTATATAGCGTTCCTGCTGCCACCCGTCTTTCTGGCCCCATCCCATTACCATCGAGATTCACGACTAGAGCATGTTAGACAAAGGAGAGAGACCGATGCCTCAGAGATCGATCAGACTGAAACAGCTTGGGAGCAATATACAGATTTCAACAAAGGATTCTTTTTCTTCATAGGTCCCGTCCAAAACAGTAAACTGATACGCAGGTTAACAAGAACTCTGGAAGCAGTAGTGAATGTGACTGCTTCTGCTCTGGCGAATTTGACCCAGGAGCAGTCTGCCATGAGACTTGTTGTTCTTCAGAACCGCCTTGTTCTTGACGTCATCCTGGCGGATAGGGGCGGGGCTTGTAGAGTGATCGGCTCCAGTTGCTGCATTTTCATTCCTAATAATGCGCCATCTGTATACGCAGCAATAACAAGACTCCACAAGATTGCTCATGATATACATCAAGACCCAGGCACATGGACTTGGTCCAGTTGGCTCTGGGGTGTAATATCGGCTTGGGGATGGAAAGTGTTGTCGTTCCTAGGAATGATACTGCTTATGATATTCGGCTGCTGTCTCTGTCTGCAGTGTGGCCCGGCCATTTGCGGCCTGTGTGCGACTGCCTGTGTACCACATCCACGTGTACAAAGGATCAAAGATGAACAAATGATGCTGTATGATCAACTATACGGTCTCATGAATATAGATGTGTCCTGAAGGGTAAAGTAGGGGACAAGGAGGGAATGAGGAAAATGAAATTTTACATGACCAATATGTCCCCTGCGTGTACCCTATGTTTAATGTATGTGCATGTCATCCATGCATTTTCCCTTAAGTGGCCTGAACAAAGAGGCCTCTGCATTTACGTCCTGCATTAGGATGCCAGTCATCAAGTCTCCCATGTAAGAAATATTAAGTTAGCATTTAAGGCCCATGTATTTGCATTGTGCACTTTTAAATAAATCACGATGAACCCGTTTTGTGGCTCAGCCTGAGCCCGTCTCTGAATTAAGGGTTTTTCATGGCTCAGACACTCTGAGAGCTACAGTTATGTATCCCTGACCTCGCATACTTCTGGCTCAGCCGAAAGAGGCCCAGCACGGGGTGCCAAGACAGTGTTTTGCAAAATAGTTATCTACTTGTTGTACAGAATCACATTCCTGCCCAGTGAAGAAGGTAAACAGAACCCGTCTGCAGAGATAGGGCCTAGCCTTTCTGTCTCCGTTTAAGTAAAATTACAGAGCTTGCATCCGTAGAAAGCCCACGGCCCCCATGCAATGAACGAAGAAATATATGCCCTCTCTGGCTCTTAGTGATGAGCGACCTTTGCTTCAGATAAAACATCCCCGGACTCAAGATATCAGATAATACCAGACGTGCTGGTCGCCCTGACACTGAAGGCCTCTCTACTAGACTGAATGTCAGCTTTCCCCCCAGTCACACGTCAGTTGCACGTCATGATCAAGTTGCACGCACAAGTAGGGCAAAGTTCCAGCCTGCCATGCAACCCCCCTCCATGTATCCACCCACCTATGACTCACCTATGACTTATCAAGTGTACACCCTCATGCACGCCCACATTCTCTTATCTTCTTTTCTCTCTTGCTCTGCCTCGAGCGCTCCTCCTATGTACAAGATTGTACGTATAAATATGTAATCAGAAAATAATGTTTAGAAGACCCTTCCTGAACCTTAGAGGTGATGGAACAGATTCTCCCTTAACTCGAGTTATTGGAATAAAGCCCTTTGACTCGGATACCACGGACTCTGCCTCTCATTTAATGCATGACACTTTGTTTATTTATAGAAATTATGACAGGGTAATATTTTATTTACCACAAAGCCACCCTGCATGACTTTTTCTGTTCTCGTAAATATGGCCCCTTTGCACGCAGCACTTTGCGTGAAAGGGATGTTCCATGGATGTTGCTGTGGGTGTTCTCACGCAACCCCCATGGAACCAGATACATTTCCAGATTTACGACAAATCGTAAATCTGGAAATGCGTCTGAATGCTACTCCCCCCCAGAGGATGCGTAGGGAGGCGCAACGAGGAGAAATGTATTAATTTCTCCTCGTATTTTTCCTCTTTCTATGTGTGCTGCATTCTGAAGCACACATAGAAAGAGGAAATCACCTCTGGTGATTGTTTATGTACATGACGGTGTCCCTAGTGTCCCTACCTATACATAAACAATCAGTAAAACAATTATGTTTTGAGAGTTCATTGTGTGCTAATGCAGCACACATAGAAGTTGAAAAACAGCATTACTGATTGGTTGCATGCAGGAAGGGAACCCTTCGCACATAAACAATATCCCCACGACACAGGCATCCTTGCACCATGGTGCAAGGGGGCCTTTGCCGGTGCATGGCAGCAGTTCGTGCGCCAGCCCATGGGGAAGCCCAGAGATGCGGCATACAGTTGTAAATATGTCGCATTCCTGTGCTTTGAATGTGACTGAGTATGGCGCAACCAAATGGCTTGCGGCACTCACTGAGTCACTTTCCTTGTAAATCTGGCCCTACATTTTTAAAAGACTTTAACTATCTCAATGCATTGATTTAGTTTAGGATTTATGAAAAGGTAATGCAATTGTAGATATAAGCATTACGGTGAGAAAAAATAATGCAATGCATATACATAATAGGAAAATTGGCAATATGACTAACATTAATGACAGCTTTTGATGCAATCTGAGAAGGAATATAGGGCCAGATGTACCAATATTGGATTTTGCGATTCCATAATAGCGAATTTTACCGATTTGCTATTATGGAATCACAAAATGCAATGTATGTAGGTTTCCCAATAATAATTGCGATTCCTACTTATTCCTTACTAAATAAGGAATGGCTTACCATTCAATCCTATGGGCCTAGAGGCCCATAGGAATGAATGGGGATTGCATGCACAATTTGTGAGGACCCAATAGGTACTCGCAAATTGCGCATGCAATTTCAAGCATGCAAGCGTGCCAAATGGACACCCTGTTGCACCCTTGAAATATGCACATGTGTAAATGTGGCGCACATATATGCCCTAAGGGCTTGTATGTACACCACATGGCACCTAGAAAAATGCTAAAAAGTGCATTTTTCTTGAAATTCGCAAATTACCACCAACTTGGAGTTGGTGGTAATTTGCGACTCCTTAAAGCCAGGTCGCAATTTTTTGTGCTTCCTGGATTGCATTTAAGGAATTGCAAATTGCGATCCCTAAATGCATTCGCAAAATAGGTAATCGCAAAAATTGCGATTCCCTATTTTGCGAAGGCCTTTTGGGATGATACATCCCAAAAGGCTTTTTACTGTTAGCAAATGGGCCAATTCACAGAATCGGCCCGTTTGCGAACTGGAAAACGCTTGATACATCTGACCCTAAGTCACTCATATCCATTCCTTCATATTCCTAGCTACTGTCGACCTTTCTATGAAGCTACAAATAGGAGCAGTGATTTCCTCGTGGTATTTCCAAAGTAAGAAAATGAGGAAATATTTTACTTTTTAAGACATTATCCAGATTATAACTACCCTAGTTATGTCCCAGATTGATTATGCAATCTCTCTCTATCTGGGACTGCTTAAAGGACTGAATGAGAGGTTTCAGATAGTATAAAAAGAGGCAGCTAGGTTTGTCTGGTGTCAGCTAAGATATTAACACATTAAGCCTTTGATGGGAAAGTTACATTGCCTCCTAGTTGCCAAGTGGACAATTTTTAAAACTGGTTATACAATTTTTAAATCCCTTCATGGAAAAAGTCTGACTTTTGTATCCTCCAGAGTTCAGAGCTAGGCCGCCAAAAGCAATCTCAGATCAGCCCCTGCATAACCTGTTAGCTGTCTCCATGATCTGAAGGAAGGGATTGGGTGGTGCCAGATTTTCTGTGATTGCTCCGTATCGAAATTTCTCCCCCCTGACATTAGAGCTGCAACTGTCTACCCATGAATTAGGACACTGATAAAAACCTGGCTTTTTAAACCAGCATATGGCTAAGTCTGACTGTGCCTCCTCCTTTTACTTAGTGCCAGGAAACATTTTTGGTGTACATGTGCTTTATATATACTGGGTAACATAACATAACGTAACATAATGTCTACATTAGCACCAACATTTTATCAAAATGAGAAGCTTCCTAAATGGTGCACACACATTCTTGCTCTTAGTGTTCGTATTTTTCCAGTAAGCCCCTTGCCTGTAGGCAAGGCCACTCTCAGGGCTTGATTTAGACTTTGGAGTATGGACTGTGCTCCCTTAGGGTAATGGTGTAAAATACTCTGTCGTCCAGATGAAGTACATGGCATTCACATTTTGAGGTGTCCACTGGCCCAGCAGGCAATGAGTTAAAAGTTTGACTGAAGGCTCTGTCAAACATGATGGCGTTAACAAGTTTTTGTTTCTTCAAAAACAAAATCCCAAAGTGGGATTTTAATTTTAGAAAACAAAAATTGCAGGGGCTACTGGGGCAAATGTGGCCTTAGTCCTGATGTCCGAGGCCCTACTTACTAAGGACTCTGAGCAACTGGGCCAAGTACCCTTTCTGCACTTGACTATCAGGATAGTTAATGGTCTGAGAAGTACAAAGCTTCCTTGAAGGCGAGGGGGGAGGGGGGGATACAGATTAGTGAACACAGGCTCACAACTCAAAATGTGTGCAGCAGCAATAAATAATTGTCCAGGCTCACAACTCAAAATGTGTGCAGCAGCAATAAATAATTGTCCAGACAGATACTAACTTTTATGAAAAAAAGAAGTATTTTTATTTCTACTGCATACCATGCAAAGGAAAATGCGACATCCATAATCAATTACAAAGCCCTCCATTGAGGTTGGGGTTCTAGTGTTTCTTTGGCAGTTCCCTGTCACACTCAGTTCTTGCATTAGTGATTGAGGTTATTCCCCATTCAGTATTGGTATCATCCAGGGTATGCCCCACTAATAGTCTGAGTCTCAAGAGTCCACCATAACTTTGATTTAACGTTAATAGTGTTCCAGCGCTATTGCTGTTTAATTAGCAGCAAGTTCCTGCAAGGCCGTGAGGAGACCCTATCTTTGGCCAATTTTTGTTTAGCTAACCAGAGTCAGTGAATGAAGAGCTATTTCAATTCTCTCTCTACCCAGTCCTAATGTGATCAGGTCCTCTTCAATCTACAGCTAGGGCATCTGAGAGGGCAGTTTGATGGATTGCCAGACCAAACCAATGGTGGCAGCTTCTAGCTACCATTTAAACCTGCTGCTCAGAGTCCCATCTTTTCTGGATGTGCCTGTGGGCAGCTAGGTGGGTGCATGTGCACACCTCTATTCACACCACGGAGCTTCACCCCACACTGGCAGGCGTCCTTACACAGGCTGAGTAAGTGCGTCCCTGGAGTGAAAGAGGGGAAGGAGAAAAAGGCACATTGTGAAAAAGATGTGATAGTGATAGGATTTAATGTGTCTGACAGAGGAATTTACAGTACCTAGGGCATATCGAAAAGCAAAGGACGTATGAGAAGATAGCCAGAGAAAGGAAAAAAGAGTGGCAGGGGCAACAGAATGTTATGGTTTATCCTGACATCAATATTTCTATAGTCCAGGGCTGCTAGTGGAGTGTAATGCATGAATAGACAGGGAGCCTTATATCAATCTCAAATGGTCTCCTCTGGTTCTGCATTGGGTCCTTAGAGAGGGTGTGATCTAACCTTTCTCTTCTGGAAGCAAGCACCACCCATGTGTGGAAGGATGCGGCTATTTATAAATATTATAGTGCAGGCTCAAGGCAAGGAATCCGCAAAATGTGTGGTTCAAATATGCCTTTGCGAGGGAGATGGCCTTCCAAGCACATAGAATCTGAGCTAGACTTGAAGAGTACCACAACAATCCACAAATTAGTGGACAAAGTACTAAATCTGATGTACAACCCACCAGCAGACTTTTCTACACCACGGGAACAGCGCTGTGGTTGACATTCCATGAGTGGATTTTCCACTGGATTTGGAACGTTCTCCTGTAGACCATGTTGCTGTAGAATAAGAGATGGCGGGGGGACATGGTTTAAGGACAGCTATAAACAAATTCTCCATATATGTTTATTAGAAGTCATAAACACACACCCCTTCAGCAGGTCTTCTCGCTTGTAATTTTCCAACAAAGCCCATCTTCATCCAAAAAACGTTGGTGTGTCCTTGGGTCTCAGACACCTTCTCCGCCAAAAGTATCGTCTTGACATCACCCACGGTGCTCGTCTAGACCATCGTAACTCCTAAACAAAGAGTTATTCTGCCTAACGAAACATGTGTCCTTGCACCTGCAATAGAAAGCCTGTGAGCAGAAGGAAACTTGCACACAAACAAATCTGCAATGTAAAATTTGACTAAGAAAAGGAGCCTTTCCCAAGGAAAATACATTTTCAGGCCTACAACACTTCAGACAATGTAAAACCACATTTAGGCCTCTATTAGTGCTTTCATACAATCAGGCCTTTACACATTTAAACACATTTCTAAGACCACATTTTAAGGGTTACATTCAAAATCAATTCAATCCATTACATTTCACACGTGAATAAGCAAACCTACATGTGCAACTTTTAACATGGTGCACGTTTAATTCTAATGCAACATCTTATACATGAAGCAATAATTTCTATATTTTTTAAGGCACTTTCTCTGTTAAGCACTACATTAGTCTTCAAACGATATGAATACTCCTAAACATTCTAACATAAATTTTAATATTTACTTCATTTCTAATGATCACACGTTAGTACAGTCTTCTAAATATGCGGGTGCTGACTACCCATGATTATGATGCACCCCTACAATTTTCAGAATAACATGGCGCTCTAGCAAAGCCTTTAAATATGAGCTCCACCTCCTCCAAACCCTCTCTTTCTGTCTGAGCACCTTTCTATCTTTCACTTCTCCTTAGATTGGTGGTCAATGACTGCCACGTGGCTTCCTTGAATGAATATCAACAGACCTTTAACAACCCAGGCATAGCTTAATATAAGAACATATTTCTGGTTAGTGCACGGTAATATTTTACACAAAAAAATAAAGATATAGACAAATTAACAAAATCAATCAGGGAATTATAAGCGCACTACTCACCCGTGAGGATCTCAAGGTGCTGGGGGTAAGGAACCGCTGTTCCATTCAGTCGAAGAGCCAGGTCTTGAGTGCCGTCCTGAAGGTGTTCAGGGAGAGAGGCGCGTCTGATATCGATAGGGAGCTCGTTCCATGTCTTGGCCGCGATGTAGGAGAAGGCTCTTCCCCCAGTGGCAGACACATGGCGCCGGACACAGGGAGGGGCACTGAAAAGGCTGAAGCGAGCTGGCCGTCTGGAACGGGCACAGCGAGGAGCGATCCTGCAGCGACCTCGAACACCAGGCAGGTGGAGGCGAAGCGGAGTCAGCGGCGAGGCAAGGCACAGCAAAGCTGCTGAGGAGAGTGCAGATCTCAGACCTGCATATAACTCCAGTAATATGGGAGATTTGTTAATGATAATTGTTTCATTTAAAATATGTTCTTTAATATAATATAACAGTTGTTAAAATACTGGCAGGCTCAATTGTTGAGTCTACAAGATATTTTCATAATCGATGACAATATTATAAAAATTACTATTTTTAAATTGTAGAACAGGTAGGGAATTTCCTTTGTCCGCTTTAATTTGATGCAGTGAAAATTTCTTCTATTTTAATTTTCATAATATTTCTTTTATTTACAGTTTGCAAATAAATGTATATAATTTCCTTATTTTTGCAAAGTTTTTGCTGCTTCATTTGTGTATGTCTTCATTTATTCTGGCACATTTTAACATAGCACCAGAACTGCCAATTCGATATTTTTAACCAATTCTTTGTTGTTATAAACTTGATTACGTGTTGGTGACTCTTTAAAAGAAAGGTGCTCTTGGAAACACAAAAGACCTGATTAGGGGTTTGGCAGTGCGGCACTGGGTCCACACTGCCAAACCTGTGGTTGGGCCGCCCGCCAGTTTACGAGAATTTCTCATGTCTGGAGGGCTTCTTTTACGTTCTCACAGCGGTGTCTTGAAAATGGGCACCGCAATGGGAAAGCTAAAAAGCCTATGCCGTGCAGGAACTGGGGTGCATGTACACAGGGGGGCACAACGCACTCCATGGTGCAAAGGCACAAGGATGCCCTGTAGGCCCCCTTTGTTTCCTCTCTGCCATGGTTTTCATGGAGGAGGAACTGCCATGAAAACTGTGGTGGGGAGGAAACTCATAATATGCTTGGCGGGAACGCAGCAGTCCCGCCAAGCATATTGCTGCCTACAAACCGCCGCAACAAACCCAGGAAATGGCAGTTCTCTGGCGGCTGGAGCAGGGCAATGGCAGTCAAACCTCCCTAACAGTAATAGGGCAGTCGGAAGACCGCCATGCCCTCTATAGTCTGGTGCTCCGTGGACGGCCAGACTCGTAATAGAGCCCAAAGTGGCAGGGTTTTTTATGCACCAGATCTGTACCACAAATATACCATAGTTAAAATTAGATATTAAATATGCTTACCTTATTACATGTACTGCACTGGGGTTGTGTTGTGTTCTAGACAGCTCTGCGTTAATAAGAGAATGGCAAAATCTAATTCTGTATTTTTGATGTAGTATGCCGATTATCTGAGCAAAAAGGTCTTGGCCTCATTTCCAAGTCTAGACTCTTGCTCAACACTGTGAATTTATAACCAGCTCCAGAGGTGCAACCTCTGTGCAGCAAATGAAGGGAACAAAGGCCTGTGATTAATATCTCTGGTGTTGAGGGTCAGTGCAAGGACAATGCACGGATGCAGATGGAGGAGTACGATTCCAGAAGGAATATGGAAGTCTGCTTTCAGTGCAAGGGTAAGATTCCAGCACGGATATGGATTTCTGCTTTCAGTGCAAGGACAATGCCCTGCAGCAGATGGAAGGGTAAGATTCCAGCACTGAAATAGATGTCTGCTTTCAGTACAAGGACAATGCGCTGCCCCAGACAGGAATGTAAGATTCCAGCACTGATATGATTGTCTGCTTTCAGTGCACGGATAATGCACTGCTGCAGAAGGGAGTGTAAGATTCGAGCACTGATACAGATGTCTGCTTTCAGTGCAAGAAAACTGCGCTGCTGCAGATGGGAATGTTAGATTCCAGCACCAATCTGGAATGTCTGCTTTCAATGCAAGGACAGTGCACTGCTGCAGATGGAAGGATACAATTCAAGCACTGATATGGATGTCTGCTTTCAGTACATGGGCAATGCACTGCCGCAGATGGGAATGTAAGATTCCAGCACTGATACAGATGTTTACATTCAGTGCAAGGAAAATGCACCGCCACAAATGGGAGCGTAAGATTTCAGCACCGGTATGGAATGTCTGCTTTCAGTGCAAGGACAATGCACAGCTGCAGAAGGGAGTGTAAGATTCCAGCACCGGTATGGAATGTCTGCTTTCAGTGCAAGGACAATGCACAGCTGCAGAAGGGAGTGTAAGATTCCAGCACCGATATGGAAGGTCTGCTTTCAGTGCATATACATTTCACTGCTGCAGATGGGAGTGTAAGATTACAGCACTGATATGGATGCCTGAAGTCAATTTTAGGGTTCGCCGAGACAGCACATGAGCTCTCTCTGCGAGAAATGTTGTTTACACACAGTGGGCCTACAGCCCGCCCATTGCTTACCATGTGTTAGCTTCAACTGCGCTCTCATTTCCTTTGTTACCCTTTGTTACAGCATACAAGTATTGTGTTTTCTTTTTGTGTTTGACCCTCCCCTGAAGCAAGAACCAAGTACTTGTGTTCATCCACTGCACCCGTTTTTGGAGCTACTTTTTTGGGTGTGTTCAAGCACTCCATATCAGTGCTTGTGTTTTCAGTCTGTCTCCCATATCCCCGGCCATGTAGCTTCTTTTCCCTCGTACCCCCACCCTGTTCTCTTTTTTTTAATTGAGAATATATTATTGGTACAGAAAATATCCATGGTCATAATTTCATTTCATTTCATTTTACAGGCAGAAAAAAGTATATCATAAATGCAATACATTATCATACAAATAAATAGATATAAATATATAAATATATTCATCAGAAGAGAGGGAGGAAAGCTTTGTTATTACGGGGATTTAATGGCAATACCCGGCATAGAATATACACATATATCTGTATACACTGACCTATATTTCTAATTGCCCATCCCTCCAATCTTTCAATGGTGCCCAGATTGTAAGCCCAAATTCACGTGTCTTCCTACCCTTGTGTAAATACAGTGTAGATTCGATATTATGTATGCCAAGGAGCCTGGTCAACCACATCCGGAAGGATGGGGCATTCGAATCTTTCCAGGCTGCTGAGAGAAGGATACGTAATACGGCGGTGGCCAAAAAGATAAATGCTTCCGTCTCCCTATTGACACCCATCTGTCTTTCACTCCCAAGGATCATTAATGTCGGGGATAGGCTGATCTTTGAGCCTAGCAACCCCTCCCGAAATTTCTCGATCTCACCTTTAATAATACTAAGTTTCTCGCAATGATAAAACATAAGCAATAAATCCGCCGGCCCTTTCTGACATCTGGGGCAGTTGTTATCCGCTCTCTTACCCCAGTCGAATAATTTAGAAAGTGTGAAATAGAGATTAAAGAGTGTTTTAAAATGTTGTGCCTTTAGATTAGACGACCGTAAGACCTCTTTATCCAGATGTAAAGCTTTATCCAGATCCGCATCTGGATCCTGCAGATTTATTGCCCAGGCAACCTCATTTTTCTCCAGGTCATCATACATCCCTTCAATTAAATCCCGGTATATAACTTTGATTCTACTCCCCCCTTTTAATAAATATTCCAGAATGGGACAGCGGATACTCGGGGAGATGCGGGGTCTTATAGCTTTAACCACTTCCGTCCTGATGACGGAACTGCTCCGTCATCAGCCGCGGTAGCGCTGTGCTGATGACGGAGCGGATCCGTCATGGCCCGCCCAACACGCCTGCGCGGCGCTGATTTCGTGAATGCGCGGCGCGTTCTATTGAGCTGTCGGGGCCATGACGGAACCGCTCCGTCATCAGCACAGCTCAACCGAGGCTGGTGACGTAGCGGTTCCGTCACCAGCATGGGCGCGCCGCGCGCCCCCCCGCCCCTTAGAGCTGCGGCGGAATAGCCGCCGCAGCGAAGGTGTTAAATATTTGCAAAATCTGGGCATATTTAAAACCTTGGCTAATGGAAATACCGTACTTCTGTTGAATGGCATCAAAGCTCATGACACTGCCTTCCTTGTTTATATTCCCTACTGTCCGGATGCCCTGCTGTTCCCAACATTTCCATGCTCCATGCAGACTCAAGTAAGGAAAATGGCCCGATTTCCACAAAGGCGTATACATATTAATCTTTGGAACTTGTATTACTTTCTGAAGTGTTTTCCACAACTCCCAACCACTTATAGATATCTTATAACGCATTTTCTTGAAATATCTACGGTCGGTTTTTCTTAACAAAGCCTCAACCGCCTCCTTTCCCATTAATAGCTCATAGATTGAAGGGATATCATAAGTCTCAGATGTCGCATCTTGGGTATGTCCCTTGTTTGACGCTGGATCGAATAAGATTGACATCTGTGTCAACAGGTAGGCCCAAAATGATAATACCTTAAATTCGGGACTCCTAAGCCGCCCCGCTCCTGTGGAAGGGTCATATACTTTAATGACCGCCTGACCATATTGCCACAAAAAACTATTAAAGATGGACTCCATTTTTTTTATCAACCCCTCCTCAATTAAGAAGGGGATGGAGCGAAACAGATAAAGGACTTTAGGCAGCATGGTCATTTTCAAGACATTTGACCTGCCTATAAGAGACAGATGCAAAGTGACCATTCTTTTCAGATCTTTCTCAATCGTTTTTAACATTGGAGCGAAGTTATCCTTTATGATTGAATCCGTAGCTGCATTAATTATCACTCCAAGATATGTTGCAGAGTCTACATATCTGTTATCAGGCTTAATGATATTCTTTGTGCATATCACTTGGGTTTTCCCTTCGTTCAGGCGGTATCCAGAGTGTCGCCCAAATTCCTTAGTGATTTCCACCAGTACCCGCATAGCCTCGGCAGGTTCTGATGAAATCACTGCCAGGTCGTCCGCGTATGCTAATATTTTACTCTCAAATCCATTGGTTATAGCCGGCTTGATCTCATGATTGCCCAGAATCTGTCTAACCAATGGATCGATGTAAAGCGTGAATAAGATGGGTGAGCAGGGACACCCCTGACGGGTTCCCCTTGTTATATTGATTTTACCCGAACACTCACCCATCAACTGTATTCTGGCGACGGGATCAGAATACATAGCCTTTATGGCCATCAGGATTCTTTGACCGAAACCTCTCCCTACAAGGACATTCCACAGGTAATGCCACCTGACGCGGTCAAAGGCTTTTTCCGCGTCGAGGAGGATCATGGCGATCCCCTCCCCCCGACAGCATGAGCCTCAAACAGAGAGATTGCTCTTCTAATATGATCAGTTGTTCCTCGACCCGGAAGGAAGCCATACCAGACCGCCAATGACCCTCCCCATACGCGTCGCCAAAATGTTTGCGTAAAGTTTATTGTCCGCGTTTCTAAGCGAGATCGGCCGATAGGACCCTGGATTTTCTTTCGGTTTCCCTTTTTTATGGAAAACCACTATATTTGTGTCTTTCCATGTCTCAGGTAATTTTCCAGTACACATTATTCCATTAAACAGATCTAATAACATTGGAACCACCTCGCTTGATAAACACTTATACACCTCTAATGGAATGCTGTTTGGCCCTGCGGCCTTACCAGCAGCTAGATCTAATAGCCCTTCACGCACTTCCTTGGCCGTCATATAGCTCTCCAACATTTCCCTCTCGAGCTCGCCCAGTTTGGGTCCTCCATCCTGATACCCTTCCTGCGGCTCCTCCCCCACTGCCTCTTCTTTATATAAGGTTTGATAAAAATTTGCAAAAACCCCGAGTATCTCCTGCGGATCAACAAACTCAGGCCCATTCTCCTGAATACTGGTTAGTATATTTTTTGTATTATCCTGCCTAATCCTTAGTGCCAACGCCTTACCCGCCTGTTCCCCTGTTTCATACATCTTCCCTCTGTATGTCCAATATTCTGATGCAGCTTTTTCAGCCATCTGTTTATGTATTTCTGCTTTAACAGAACTCATTCTCGATTGGCTTTCTTTTCCATCCTTCCCTTGTATTATATCCTGCCCATGTTGTTCTTCTGCTTTTACCAGATTGGCTATGAGCCTATCTCTATCAGCCTGCGATTTTTTCCTAGCTTGGGCAGTATAGCTGATTGTCTCCCCCCTTAATCGAGCTTTAAACGCATCCAAGACGCTATTTCTGGATGCACTGTACCGATTGGCCTCAAAGAATTCCCTGGCCCATTTCCTCAGATGTTCAATAAATAAGGTGTCTGCCAAAAGTTTTCTAATAAATATCCAAACCCTTTGTTTCCTGGCAGGCCTTAAACCATCATATCTTATTGCCAACGGGCTATGGTCCGATAGAACCTTGGGGATCTTCCTGATGTTAACTTTACTTATTTCTGTAGGAAATTAGAAAATAATCCAGTTTGGTGTATTTCTTGTAAGGGCATAAAAAATATGTAAACCCGGGATCATCAGGCTCCTTTGTTCCCCACACATCTACTAACCCATGCGACTGCATCAGGGAGCGTAGCGCTCTAAACACCCTCGGCTTTCGGCCTACATACAGATTTTTCTTAACCAGGTCAGCTGATATATTCAGATCCCTGCATACCAGAATGGGAGTAGGCCAGCTTGACAGTTCCCCTTCTAATATTTCGAAAACATCGGGGTCATCTTGGTTAGAGCCATATATCCCGCATATTGTTATACCACACCCCATCTCAGCCAAAGCCCATCTACCTAACACATCAGGCTTGGTTCGTTTGGCCCCCCCAAGCACAGTTTTACCTAAAATGGCCACCCCCCTTACCATTGAGGTCTGTGATGAACATGCGATAATATCAAAAAACCCCATTCTGAGTAGTTGTTTTTTGGCCCAGGGTAGATGTGTTTCTTGTAGACACAGAATATCGATGGGTTCTGTTTTAACGAACTCGGACAATCTAGACCTCTTTCTCCAGTCATTAAGACCTCCTATATTGACCGAATATATACTAAGCCTCGACATTATTGGGATTGAACATTTCCTTAATTTTTAGTGCCAACGTCTGGATGGAAAGAATGCTCCTAGCAGAAATACCATAACCTACAATAGGGAACAGATCAACCTTTGTACCATAAATTCTCTTTTTTTGCTTTTTCCCCCTGCACTACCCCCCGCTACCTCCTTGCCCCCCCTGGATCCCTCCCCACAATGCCCTCCCTACCCTTCCCCCTTCTCCCTCCCATGTGAAGCGCTCAGACCTATGCCGGTGCTTGTGATGCGCGTATGCAGCAGCAGTGAGATAGGTGCTTTAAACAATTACAAAAAGGCATTAAATACCATGTTACTTCCCCCAGCGAGATAAAAAAGAAACAAGCCTGAATGAAAAGATATAGATAGAGAAGAAATAATGTTAGGAAATTGTAGACGTACAATACACTACAATACAGTATGGTACCATAAACTACTCTTATAGTGCCAGATGTCCCCGGCTTAGGGCCCTAAATACTCCTAATTAACATTGCTAGCTACCAAGAGAGTCCAGAAACTCCTTTGCTTTTACTTCAGATGAGAAGTACTGGACTCGACCCTCTTTTACCACCTTGAGCTGCGCTGGATTAACAAGATGTTTGTCCTGGAAAGGTTCAATCAATTGTCTCAGCCTCCAGCGCCTCTCAACTGTTACGAGGCAAAAGTCTGGCCTAACAAAAAACGACACTCCCTCGCTGGACCTTCTTGCCTCCGGTCGGGCTTTTTCTGATATGACTTGTTAAAGAATAAAGTTGCCCAGGAATATTAGGACTGCCCTTGGCTTGTCGCTACTTTTTGCCCCGGGGCGGACCCTAAACGGAGTACGATGTGCCCTCTGAAATTCCGCCGACCAGTTCCATTCAGAAAGTTCTGGGAATGCGGTCTTGAAAAGATTAATCATGTAGGACCTAACATCAGACCCCTCGGCCCCTTCTGGTATCCCCAGCACCCGTAGGTCGTTACGCCTTAGCCTATTTTCCACGTCCTCCAGTTTCCACTGGATATCAGTGACCTGAGTGCTTTGAGACTCCACTTTTGTGGCAGCTGCAGCGGCCTCTGATTCAGTTGCCACAATCCTTTCCTCCAAATTTGTGACTCTGTCCCCCACATTGACATATGCCTTAGACAGCTTTCTTCCTACACCTTGCATCTTACACATTGCTGCTTGCGATTTTCGGGTGTCCTGGCGTGCTTCCTCCCTATGCGTAAGGATGGTCTGATAAACGACATCCAGGAGTGGGGGGTGAGTTAATGGGGCCTCAGCATTCGGGCTCCCCTGCAGTGGCATGGCTGATGAGTGATCCAATGTTAAATCCCGCAAGGGCTGATCCAGGGCATTCCCTTGAGCATTTGGTCTTGTAGCTGTGCTCGGGGGATTTTGTTTGATATCGCTATCGGTCTCGGAGTTACTCCCCCCCTGAGATGAACTCCGGTCATCGTGTGACCATTCTGCCTCCTCTGAAGTGGAGTAAAAGCACTCACTACTTTCCTTCTCCTTCTCCTTACCGTCCATTAAGGCCATTAGGGCCAGGGGAGGGCATAGACCTTCAGCCCCTTCTCCTCCAGCCGCCCCAGCACTGCATTATTGCCCTGATGACAGCTCTAGTTGGCTTCCCTGTAATGCTTCAGCATCAGTTTTATTATCGACATTATCTAAAATTAGCCCATCAGTCCCTGTAAGCTCTTGCCCTCTTTCAACCAACATTATTGATTCCTCCGTCAGGCCAACATTCTGATCATCTATATCCTCTGGCAGGGGGGTGCGTGCCGCAATCATACCTGAGGCCACGACCTTCTGTGGCGCAGGCACAGGAGTAGCTGTCTCATCGATGCTCCCATCCTTAGCGTTCTGCCCCTTGCCACTTCGAGCGAACAACTCAGGAATGGAAGGAGTCACTTGCTGTGATCTTGCAGAGGCGTGTTTCCCCTTTTTTAATACCTCTCCTGGGGGTGTGCACAACTTGGCTGGGGATGCATCCCCTCTTAACTCCATCTCCGGCTGCTCTGCTGGCTGGGCTGCTTGGGCTTTCCTCCTAGCCACCAGCGCGGCTTTTGCCGATACTCCTGCCGCCACCTTAGGGGCCATTCTTTCCGAGCTCCGACGCCGGCTCCGCAGTCCCGCACTGCTCCGCACGTCTCTCCCGGCGTCTCCGCTGGCTCGCCTTACTCCACCGCCACGCCCACAGTGTCGATACTGATGCCGGATCCAGACCGCGAGGACGCCAGCCAGTACCCGCAGCAACCTGATACCTGCCGAGCGTGCTGCACCGAAGTTTGCTGTCCCGTGTTTCCAGCAGGTAGACCACGGCATTTAGGTCTGAGGTTCTTATTTACTCGATATGGCAGAATAAGACTAGCACCAATGCAGGGGTTCTAAATTAACACTGCACAATTCCACTGCTGCTGCTCTGCGGCTCCGCTCTACGCAGCCGCCATCTTGCTTCTCTCAAATCACAGATGGACCTTTTTTAGCAACATCTACCCCCACCCTGTTCTCTATGCCACTGCACTCAACTCTTTACCACTCTACTCAATGCCCTGCACTCCACTCTGCACCACTCTACTCTACAACACTGCACTCTACGCCACTACACTCTATGTCACTGCACTCTATGCCATGCACTCCATGCCACTCCCCTCCATTTTATGCTATTGCACTACATGTCACTGCACTTTACTCTGCACCACTACATTCTATACCACTGCACTCTACTTTGCACCACTCTACGCATCTGCACTTTATGCCAGTCTGCTTTTAGGCCACTGCACTCTATGCTTCTCTACTCAACTCCATTGCACTCTATGCCAAGCTGCTCTTCTCTGCACCACTTGACATGACTGCACTATATGCCACTGCACTCCTCACAACTGCACTCTAATCTGCCAATTCTATGCCACTGCACTCCACTCTGCACCACTCCATGTCACTCTACTCTACACAACCTCTCTCTATGTCACATCTCTATTCACCACTGCACTCCATGCCACTCTGCTCTTCTCTGCACCACTGTATGTGCACTGCAAGCCAACTCCAATGCACACCACTGCACTCCACACCACACCACTCCCCTACTCGCTGCACCACTTTACCCAACTGCACTCTACACCACTGCACTCCACACCACTGTACTCTAATCTGCACTACTTTCTGCCACTGCATTCTATGCCACTGCACTTTACTCTGCACCGCTGTATGCCAGCATACTCTACGATACTCTACTCTAGCCAACTGCCCTCTATGCCACTGCTCTCTACAACACTGCACACTTTGCCACTCTCCTCTTCTCTGCATCACTCTATCCTACAGAACTCTATGCCACTGCAATCTCTGCCACTGCTCTCTATACTATGACACTGCACTACAAGCCACTACACTCTACTCTGCACCACTCTTAGCCACTGCACTCTACTCTGTACCACTCTATGCCACTGCACTTTATACCACTCTACACCACTTTACTATAAGCCACTCTACTCTACATCACTGCACTCTATGCAACTCTGCTCTATGCCACTGCACTCTATGCCACTCTGCTGTTCTCTGTACCACTCTACGTCACTACACCCCACATCCATGCCACTGTACTTCAAGTCACACTGAAGTTCTCTGCACCACTCTACACCTGCACCACTCTATGCCTCTGCACCACTCTACACTACTCGGCGCCACTCTACTCTATGCCACTCAACACCACTCTACTCTAGGGCACTGCACTCTACTTCATTACACTTGACGCCACTATACTCTACGCTGCTGAAGTCTACCCCACTCTGCTCTTCTCTGCACCACTCTATGCCACTGCACGCTACGCCACTGCACTCTATTCCATGCCACTGCACGTCACTGCGCTGTATTCGGCCCACACTTTGCCTCTGCACTCTACTCTACACCACTATACTCTATGCCACTCTAATCCACACCAGTGCATTCTATGCCACTCTGCTCTTCTCTATACCACTCTTCGAAACTGCACTCCACTCCACTGTACTCCAAGCCACTGCACTCCATGCCACTCTGATCTTCTCTGCATCACTCTATGCTACTGCAGTCTACAACACTGCACTTTATACCACTGCACTCTATGCTGCTGCACCACTCTATGTCTCTGTGCCACTCTACTGTGCACCAATCTACATCATTCTACTCTGAGGCACTGCACTTTATGCCTCTAAACTCTACCCAGTCCACTCTTCCCTGCACCACTTTACTCTATGTCACTGCACTCTGTGCCACTGCACTCCATGCCACTCTACTCTGCACCATTCTATGCCACTGCATTATACTCTGCACCACTACACTCTACACCACTCTAACCTACTCTGTACCACTCTACTCTATGCCACTCTACTCTGCACCACTGTACCATACACCACTTCACCCTATGCCATTTTCTCTACACCACTGCACTCTACACCGCAGCACTCTGTTCTGCACCACTCTACTCTACAGCACTCTACTCTACACCACTTCACTCTATGCCAATGAACTTTAGGCAACTGCATTTTACTCTGCACCCCTCTATACCAGAGTACTCCACTCTGCACCAATTACTCTAAGCTACTGCACTCTATGTCACTGCATTGCATGTCACTCCAATCCACTCTATATCACTATATTCTGCACCACTCTACTTTGCACCACTGCACTCTATGATACTACACTGTAGGCTTCACCATTTTACTCTGTGTCACTGCACTCTATGCCATTCTACTCTGCACCATTCTACTCTATGCCACAGCACTCTACACCACTGCACTCTACGCCATTGCATCTAAGCCACTGCAATCTATGGCACTGCATTCTACTCTATGCTACTGCACTCTACCTCACTATACTCTGCACCACTGTACTCTACGCCACTGCACTCTACACCGCTCTACTCTGCACCACTGTACTCTATGCCACTGCACTGTACACCACTCTACCTCACTGGACTGTACGGCAATCCACTCTACACCACTCTACTCCACTGCATTCTACCCTACTGCCCTCTATGCTACTCTACTTTGCACCGCTGCATACTCTGCCACTTCACTCTAAGCCAATCACCTCTATGCCACTCCACACCACTCCATGCCACTCCACCCTATGCCATTTTATGCCCCTCTATAGTACTCTACGCAATGCCACACTACACGATGCCACTCTACCCTGCTCTATACAGTGCCACTCTACTCTATGCCTCTCTGCTCTATACCCCTCTACTCTATGCTCCTCTACTCTACACCTCTCCAAGCCACTCTTCTCCACTCCACTCCACACCACTCTACACCACACCAGTCTACTCCACTCCATCGTAGTCTACCCCACTCCACTCTACGCCACTCTAATCTACTCAACTCTACTCTGTGCCACTCCACCCTATGCCACACCACTCCAAGCCACTTTACTCCAATTCACGCCACTCTACCCCTCCCCACTTCACTACTCTACTTCACTCCACGCTGCTGTACAACATGACAAAAAGACATTGGCAAAGCAAATAGCGAGTAGGCAAAACATATTGGCTTTGCAAATGCTTGTTTGGCACTGGGACTTATTTTCATCATTAGTCTTTGGTACAGTGGAAGAAAGAGGAACTCAAACAAGCATTGACAGAGTCACTAGGGTTTGCCCACACAAGACCTATTGGTGTTGTCAATGTTTTTTAGTGCTGCTGTGCAACATGCTTAAAGTAAATAAAAACAAAGCGCTATGGCACAACGAGCACTGGCCCGGTCATAGCGCTTTTTTTGTTTAATTTAAGCAATTTAAGCAAAAATAGCTTTGAAAGACCTATTTAGCTTTCTTAATGTCTTTTTGTGTGCAGAGAGAGCCATAAGAGGCTTGGGCAAGGGTGGACAACTGAAGGTGGGAGTGGGGGGGAGTCATGCAAGAAACACGAGGAGGAATGGGGGAGAGAGGTTTGGGAAAGACCACAGACAGTAGAAGGTGGGAGGAACTCAGGAAATTCACAGATAACTTAGGGAGGATGGATGGGCTGCAGCAACATGCACTCTCGGAGAGTGCATGTCTAAAAGTAAATAAAGAAGTACCTCGGGAAGTACACAGCAAGTGGAAGGACACTCACAGTAGTCAGGAAACTGTAGTTGGTTCATGCTCCACTACAGGGACAGAAATTCGAATCCCAGGAAGAAGGAGCTACTGATCAATAAGAAGCAAGGAAACAAGAGTGACGTGCAAGTCAACCAGTGGTTAGTAATGGGCGGGCCCAAAGCCCCCATTAAGAGATTTCCCCTGCAGACAGCGCAAGCGATGTCTGCAGGCGTAACCTAAAATGGTGTAATGAGGAGAAAAGGAAGGCAGTGACAAAGGAAGAAAGCAGGGTGATAAAGAGACTGCAAGAGTGAGACAAAGAAGCAGGACGTGTAACATGGTGGAAAAAGAGGGGCAAGACGTGGAATCAAGACAAGATAGCCCGGGTATTTTGCAACCCTGAAATTCGCCATTGCAGGCTGAAGCTTCTACGGTAAACCTTGGGAACTGCGCTCATTTATTTATTTATTTACGTAGTTTACACATTATGCGCTGATGATTGCGGCATTCCATTTCAGCCACTGAGGTATTATGCTGTATTACTTGTGATTTCGAAAGCATCTTCTGTGACTGCTGTATTCTTGCTGTTTTTCTTGTCGTTTTGGCTGCGTGCTTGCTTCGACGGGTGAGTTGTGGTTCAGAGGTTGCATTTGTGGTTGAACAAGAGTATGGTTGAAGGTTAGAGTTGATTGGATGAGTATGATCTCATTTTATATTATTTTTATGCAGGTTTGTATAGCCCAAACTTGAGCTGAGCGAATTTGAGCACTTTACAAGAACAAGGAAAAAGTTACAATAGACAGTCAGGCAACCAGAACAATAACGATGAAAACTGCACATGCAAAACAACTCATTAAATATTAGAGAGGACAAAATGGGATACGTACAATTAACAGGAAGCACCTGAAAGGTTTAAATCTAATAAGGTATCTTAAAGGAGTCCAGGAAGTAATGTAGGACACATCTGTGCGAGAAGGTGATGTGTGAAAAAAGCATTACAAATCAAATCAAAATGAGAGGACAGAAAAGTAAGGGGGCAAGAGGATGAAAGCCAGAGAAAAAAAATGAGGAGCCAAATAGAAAAAGAGTAAAGAAGGGGGACACATCTCAAAATAAATGCTGGTAAAATTAATATTGGTGGTCGCATAACTAGTTAGCCTGGAGGAGCCTTGTGAGTTGTGATCTCGTGTTGAGTCTAAAAGGAGGGTTTGAGGAAGTGCGGATGGTGATCATGTGTAGAAGAGCTTGTGTCAAGATAAGAGTGACAAGGATAGAATCTATTGATTTATAGGTGCATCAGATACAAACGATGTAGACATGTCTTGAGCACCTTCCCAGTAGTAGGTTCCATATTTCAGAGATCTCCTGGGTAGGACTTTTGCTGGTTCGTGGTTTCAGAGATTGTAAGTTGGCTATCAGTTGAGTTAGATGAGGATAATGGGTTGAGGGGTGTGTTATGACCCTAGCACTACAGCTTGCAGATAGATCCTGGGCCAGATGTGAAACTTTATTAGGACTGTGTGTGTCTCTGGCACTGACATTTGTGGGGTGGGAACTTTCATTCCTGTGTGAACCTACCATTTGGTTTAGGTGCTCTGTTCGGATCAAGAAAGCGGTTGACCCGCAAGGTCCTATGCAGATCAAAGATGGTACGTTCCTTGTTGTGGACATGCATTTTTATTGAGGCCTGGCCTTAATACAAAGATGGCAGCCCCTATTTGAGGACCACTGAGGGATTTTGTATCTGATACTTATGTTCATTGGGATTTCTCCTCCAACATTGAAATGTAATTATATCTAGCATCACATAGTGGTGCAACAGCAGTCCTTGTGCACTAACACAAGCACTTATGATTTCAGTACATATGACCATTGCAAAATTGCCACCTGACAAAAAGATCCATAATGCAAGGTACCTTTTGGTGGTGCCAAATTGTTGCCAAAGCCTCGCCACAAACTTGACTGTTTCCTGTTGCGAGCACTCCGATGGGCAAAACTCTAATTTACCTGAAGAGCTGGAAGTCCGACCAATGCTCCTGCCCGGTCCTGTCACTGTTTACTGTCACTGATTGTGATCTGTTTACGGTTGATGCTATGAAAGTCTTACACTGATATCGGTGACAAAAGTTTTACACTGATATCGGTGACAAAGCAAGACACCGGCTAAATATAGATTGTCAGTGTGTGCTTGCACTACTGTGATTGGTGTCACTGCAAATCTGGGCCCATGCACTCTATTGGAAGGTTATTCTGGGGTGTGTAAACACTTGGGAGCTCACTCAAGGAACTGGCATAAAATGGAAGGTGACAAGAATGACTTGTGTGAAATGAGTTCAGTGCCAGGCCAAGGATTCCAGCATGGGGTTGACTTCCTGCCCCTGGCTCCCTGGATCTACCCTCAGCTCCCATTACTGACAACACTGGGGCAGACCATGTATGACACACTACTTCTGCTGAAATGCATTGCTTCCATTTCTGCATCCTTTGTCAGTTTGGCCTTTGACCCTCCACTGCTCATGAGAATTAGTTCTCAATCACATGGGCCACATATGACCACTGCTGACTACTCAGACTGTTTAACTCCTTGTTCATGCTGTTGTATGTTGTATAGTTCTGCTCTCCCCATCACACTATTTTTTTAAATGTCCTATTTTAGTTTAGTAACTTTGGCATACTAATAGATTTTAATTTTGTTGTGGGCGAATGTGGATCAGAGGGTTTCTATGTAGCCGTGAAAGAAGATTCTGGTAAGTATGGAACCCTGTGGGATTCTTAGGGAGATGGTGTGATTCTGGAATCTTATGGAATCTGTATGTATCAGATTTTGGTGGTTGAAAACATAAGAGGCAGTAGCAACACAAAAAGATGATGGACGGAATGCTGAACAATATCAAATATTAACCCCCAGTCACAGATCTGGGTTAAATCCATTGTTTCTTTCCTCACTTCGCCCCCCCCCAAAATTAGACCCAGCCATATGCAAATCAGTCTTGACCCTGCTCCTCATGGGAACAGTCCAGCCCAAACTGCCAGGCCAGGTCCTGCCTGGAACGGAAACAAGCATCCTGGGACCGGTTTCGGGGTATTACCCCTCATCAGCCGAGCTAGCTTAAATCCAGTGGCAAAGCGAGCATGGGACCCACGTCTGAGCATACCCTTCCCACTTAGGGCGACTATAGAAAAAAATAGATGCTGGATGGAATGCTGTACAGTGTCAAACATTTACCCCCAGTCACAGATCTGGGTTAAATCCATCCTTTTTTTGCTCACCATGCCACCCCAATTGAGACCCAGCCATATGCAATCAGCCTTGACCCTACTCCTCATGGGAACAGTCCAGCTCAAACTGCCAAGCCAGGTCCTCCCTGGACCAGACACAAGAATGCTGGGACCTTCTAACAATAATCTTAATGCTCTCGCTGACTATAACTTCCTGTGTTAGTGACCTGTGGATATACCTTCCTGTACTGGTGACCAGCATACTTTATACGCTGATGTCTAGATGTTTTACCCCACAGCAGCCATCAGGCACGCTCATACACATCCTGGATGTTTCTCCAGATCCTCTTCTTTAGTATCTCACTTTTTGGGGGGAGGGGGTCAGTCTTTCCTCACCTGGGTGGGTGGTACAACCATAAGCCTCCTACGCTGTCTGTATCTAACCAGCATGTGTATTAGGGCCAGATGTAGGTATAGTCAATTTTGTGAGTCCAAATTAGTGATTTTTACCGAATCGCCATTAAGGACTCGCAAAATGGAATGTATATAGGAATCGCAATAATAATTGTGATTCCTTAATATTCCGTAATTGCGCATCGCAAATTGAGATTCACAATCAAGGAATACCTTCCCACTCATTCCAATGGGCCAAGAGGCCTATAGGAATGAATGGGATTTGTGGACGCAATTTATGAGTAGCCATGAGGTACTTGCAAATTGCGTGCGCAATTTCAAGGGTGCAAGGGTTCCAAAACGTCACCCTGTTGCGCCCCTGAAATGTGCATGTGTGCACCTGTGGCGCACATACATGTCCTAAGGGCATGTATGTGCGCCACATGGCACTTTGAAAAAAGCAAAAAACTGCTTTTTTAAAGGGAATTGCAAATTACCACCAACTTGAAGTTGTGCGTAATTTGCGATTCCTTAAGGCAATATCGCAATTTGCGATGCCTACTAGCATAGAATTTAGAGAATCGCAAATTGCGTTTCTCTAAATGCTTGCGCAAAATAAGGAATCACAATTTTTGCGATTCCTCAATTTGCGAGAGGGTATTTGCCTACCTACATTGCACACAGCCAAATTGCGATTGCAAACACTGAAATTCTGTGAATTTCAGCATTTGCGATCGCAATTTGGCTCCCTACATCTGGCCCTTAGTTACTAAACTGAACAGTAGCAATCCTACTGGTTTCCCTTCCCATGTTGATTCTATAGTCTCTCAAAGAGTCTGTTGCCCATTCTTGCATTAGAACCCACAAATCTGGGGATTTTGTAATATATCTGTAAAGTCCTATGCACATATGCAGAATTTTCAGAACATAGGAGGAAAAGTTTGAGAAACCAAGCCTAATGTTCTTCAGGAATGAGTTGGTGGGATAGGGCTTTAGTGTCAGGTGCAGTGTAAGTTTCTATTATCAGTTTCTACTCCAACCAGATTTTGCTTCTGGCTGAGTTCGGAAGGAAAGAGAAATGTCTGCCTCCCTTGGAGGGCATGTGAATAGGCAAGGGGGGTAAAATGACATCATCAATGTGCAGGTATTTTTGAGATGTGAATTTGGGCTGACGGTAATGTGGACCAAGGACATTCGTCATTTGAAGACCAATATAAGCCAAATTGAAGAGGATCCAGTACTGTACTGGGTATGTAAGTCTCTCTTTGAATCTAGTGATCTGGTGAGATTTGCTATGGCTCCAACCTAGCTGGATCATAGCATTTTGAGTCACATGAATGGAGATAAGATTGGCGGGAGATTGCCCTGGAAGGTGCTGCTTTACATTAGTGATGCACTGACAGCATCACCAAATATGTGTCTTTCTCTCAGGAGGAGAGGCAAGGCTCATCTGAGCTCAAGCAATTGCAAAACACATCCCTTTTAGTTATTTGTTTAATAAATATGTTGTTTGCAGTTAACCATCACTACATAGATGTCCAGCAGGATAGACTGCCCACCTGTGGTTTATGATCCAGTCCAGCAAATGTTCAACCACAATATTCAGAGTATGTTTCCTCTTGCAGCCTTCAGTTGTGGCTCTTGGTTCTTCCATCTTCTTCTCTGCGAAAGGCAGATATTCACCTAAAACTTGAAGCCGACGAAGCCCATAGATAAACCATAAGTCATGGCTCGTAGCAGAGGATCCAAAAACCCAATCAAAATTTCACTTATTCTTGACTCACCTTAACATGCTATGATGCTGTATTGCAAGCAACGTGAACAATTTAAACTCAGATGCTGGATGTAAACTTAAACAAATATGACTAAGTAACCAATGACTGAGTCTTGATACACGATGTAATGTAAGCATGTTGTAATCCTGTTTACTCTTATAATGCTAGACGAATCCCTTCGATTTAAAGTACTCCAAATCCATCTAGCTAATGCCCATGCTGTAGATAAAAAAGAAATAAATAGCATAGCTAAAGGTGGGCATTTGGATTATTTCTGAAAATCCTAAAGGAACAAACATAGCAAGATAGACAGAGCGAAAATCAATTTTTTGTGGTGCAGTAAATGCCGCAAAAAACGTCCAACTGATTTGGCTGCCATTAGATGTTTTTTGGCACATTCAACAAACCTCTAAAAAACTTAGCAATTCTAAGCACTCCCCAGGCCTGTAGAAACAGCTGGCAAACGCTTGTCCACATCTCCCAAATGTATGCCCATACTGGTAGAACCAATTTGCCAGAATGTGGTCTTTCAGGATTGAGGCTGGTACCCATATTTTAACGGCTGGTACTAAAGGATGCTCTGGCTACTAAATCTAGGTCTATGACGTTGCACGCAAACATGACTTAATTATCCATGATAATACCTTACCCGTCTACCCATCTTCACTATGCAGTTCTCATCCACAGCTGTCAAAAGTGCCACACCTCCCAGACCAGTGCATACCCTAAAGCTTCATCCATTCCAAATGCAGTCAGACACCATATGCATTTGAAACATTAAACTCTACTCTCACATGAAATGACAGAACAGGAGAGAAGCTGAAACTCGCTAGTAGTTGTCCATGTTTTAGGAAAAGAAGATCTCTGTCATAACAGGTTCAAGTGGCCACCAGCAAAGACTTCATCCCTAGGTCAATGTCCAGTGATAATTGTAATTAGTGACTCAAGGACAGCAGCAGAACCGCATGAGCATTACATGTAACAGAGGAGAGGTACAAGCCCAGCCCAGATTTCAAAGTGGGCTAAATAAGAATTAAACTGGCACAGTGGGACCCTTTGTTGTCTGTGGGTCTTATATATGAAGCAAATTTGCATTCGCAAACGCCGAAATTCGCAAAATTTCAGCGTTTGCGAATGCAAATTTGCAAAATGGTATGTATAAAGGAAAATCTGGTGCAAAATAAGGAATCGCAAAATTTGCGATTCCTTAAATGCAATGTATGAAGCAAAAAAATTGCAAATTGTCCCTAATAATAATAATAATAAAATTATCTTTATTCAGACATATAAAACATCCATAAAAGTACAGGATAACACACAATCCAATAATAAATAATTAAGAACAGTATAGAACAATTAAAATACAATCGATTGTGAAAGTGCAAAGTGCAAAAAGTGTTAAAATGCATGAGTGAGCCACTGACAATCATCACAGGGAAAGAAAGAATCAAATTTCAAGGCATGTTCATAGTTGTGCGGGAACGAGTAGCTGATAACAGGAAGCAACTTACTCTAAAAATAATTTCATCACAATTTAAAAGTAATATTTCCTTAAATGCTAGGTTGAAGTCCGTTATAGCTTGTTTTTTTAAAATAAGGGATTAAATAAAATTTTGAATATCTAGCATAGAAACCACAAAAGAACAAGAAATGCAACAAAGATTGCTTACTACCATGGCTACAGGGGCATTGCATAGACTCTAGATTTTTATTAAAGCCCAGTGGAAAAGATAAGAAAAATCTGATGCTACCATCCCTAAGACGGAAGAGCAAACGTCTGTTCCATCTCCCCAAGTTCTTTGTCAGGTATCTCTGCGGCAAGTTGTTAGGCCTGCTATACTGGACCAAAAGAGGAGTATATCTTATGATGGTAGATTTGTTTAACTCAGATAGTTCTCGCTCTTTCCGGTATAGGTTAAACAACGCAAATTACCATCAACTTCAAGTTGGTGGTAATTTGCAAATTCCATGAAAAATGCCAATTTTTGCATTTTTCAAAGTGCCATGTGACGCAGATACATGCCCTTAGGGCATTATGTGCACCACATGTGCACCCATGCTTATTTCAGGGATGCAACAGGGTGTCCTTTGGACACCCCTGCACCCTTGAAATAATTCTCAATTTGCGATTTGCGATTTTCAAATTGGGATTCGCAAAATTGAGAATACCTTCCCATTCCTTCCTATGGGCCTCCTGGCCCATAGAAATGAATGGGAAAGTATTCCTTAATTGCGATCCGCAATTTGCTAATCGCAATTAAGGAATACTAAGAATTGGCAAAGAACATGCGAATTTGTACATACATACCAATTTGCGATTCTGAAATAGCGATTACTTAAAAATAGATACTCACAGAGGCTGCTGGTCAGAAAAATTGTGATACAAAAATATTGTGACTGGAACATCAAGGAGCAAAATATTGTGAAGGTAAGCATTATAGGTATGTATAGTACTACTATTCTTAATTTCATTTTTTTTAACTTTATATATTTTAATATGTATGCTAATGTGGTGAAAAAATTGTGCATGTCAGTTGGTAGCCATCATGGCTTGTGTGCCAGGTTGCGTGCATGAGGGCGTCATGTTTCTGTCTAGCATTTTTGCTTTGAGAAAAGTGAATAGTATTTGGAATAGGAAAATTAATGTGTAGTATTATTATTGGGTTGAAAGTCCTATTGGGTGCCCAATGACGGCCAATGATTGTATACTGAATGGATAGTATGTAGATATAATAATGTGTACCTGTGTGACGTGTCTTGCAGCGGTTCTTAGGTTCTTAATTGGTGGTCTGGGCAACTCTTGGGGTCCGCAAGCCATACTTATGGGGTCCGTGACTACTTAGAAAATTAAATATTATTAACCGATTCATTATGTGTATATACATAAAACAACAAAATGTAAAATGACAGTTTTAAAATGTTCTATAAATGTGAATGAATTTAAAATTTTAGTCTGAAAATTAAGTTGGTATCTTCAGATTGATTTGTGGAAGCAGTGCAAGAGCATCGAACAGAATATATTATGAACAATGGCTGGCCTAAATTGAATTTAGAAAAGCTCCAACCTTCCCATTAAAATTAAAATTGATTTTTTTATATTTGTTTGTAAATCAAAATGAAATATTTTATTATTTGTGGATTTGTTTGTTGAATGCTTGTTCCCAGTATCTCCGTACTCTGCCCAATCTATTGTTTCCATCCCCAGGGCGTGTTTAATCTGTATGCATTTATATTTCTTAGTAGAAGCTGGGTCATACTCCCCTTGCAATTCTTCGAAGGACTTTAACTTGCCTCCCTTAATCAAATCTCCTGGTGTAGAGATGCCTTTTAGATCCCATCTTCTAAAGCCGGTCAATTTCCTTGCTTCTGGCAGCCTATTCCACTTCTACAGAGGACTTACATCGGCAGGTCACCCAAACATAATGTCTCTATACCATGCCTCCACTATTCTCTATCCCAAGCACCGACTGCAACCCAAGGAGTCTATTTCTAAATTGTTTCCCATACAGTTTATGTATGTACTTGTTTCCATTGAGACCTTTGCTAATCTCAGACTGTTTGATTACAGGGATGATGAAATCTCAGCATTTTATGTGTATTCATAATCTTTATTATACTCCAATCAAAGTTGCTAAGTGGAGTACGACTACTGGAACGAATTGTAGTCGCTGTGGGTTATTCGCAGCTGATGAATTACATATGTTTTTCTCCTGCCCCAAACTTAGGGCGTTTTTTTTCAACAAATTGAAAGTTTTCTTTCTGTTGTTCTTAAATGTGAGATTTCTGTAACTATCGAATTGGTGTCATTGGGTATCGAGCATACCCCTTCCAGATCAAAGCCAATATCTTATTTTTTATTTAGATGTATGGCGGTAGCCAGGTCTTGTATTACTAAGGAATGGATTAGTCCAGATCCTCCTTTATTTTTTACTTGCCGTGAAAAATTATTGTTTATGTATAATATCGAGTCTGCTATTTATAAGTCAAAGGGGGTTAAAAGAAGAGTTTTGGGGGAGAAAATTTGGGCACCTATTGCTGAATGGATTTAAGTATATTGTTTGAATCGTATAATTGTGTATATTGTTTGTATTTAATGTGGCTATCTTTTTATTTACGTATTTTCTTTGACTGCTGTATTTCCTTGCAAGAAAAACAATACATTTAAAAAAAAAAAAAAAAAAAAAAAAGAGACCTTTGCTAATCTCGTCGCTGAATTGTCCCGGGCAGCAAATCTCCATTTGTTGATCATGTGGAGCTAGAATGCTCAAGAATATGTCTTGAGGTCCTGAAGGGATGTACCACCATTATACACCGAACTTTCTAGAGATCGTAATGCTATTCTGGGTGTGCTAACATCCCAAAGCAATGTGCACAAGGTTCTGTTGTGCACGTCAAACAAAGGTTCTGCGACTGCTCAGAGGGAGTTCTCGAGAATGTATAAACATTTTCGCAATGTGATCATTTTTAAAAAGTGGCACACTCTCCATTATTAAGATCGGGAGTCTCCGATATCTATCCATGTTTGCCTGGAATCCCCCAAATGCCATCTGCAGCTTCCCTTCTAGTAACAGAAATCTGTGTGGTGTGATCTTGAAGCCAAGATACTGGAACCTCTCCACAGGCAAACTTATATTGTGGGGTGTGGTTCTTGCCGTTTCCCAATTTATATAAAGGGGTGTAGGGTTTTAGGCCTCAGGGCAGGGCTAGGTGTAGGGGAAGTTTTAAGGGCAGGGTGGTGATATGTTTTAGGGCTCATGGTGGGGGGGCTATGGTGGAGGTTGTTTTTGTTAGGGGGCAGGGTTTTAGGGGTCAGGGCGGGGCAATGGGTAGGTTTAAGGGCGGGTGGTTTTAGGGCTCAGTGTGGGGATGGTTGAGGTAGGGGGATAGAAATTTAGGGCATAGGGCAGGGAGGGGGGTTGGGGTGTGGTAATTTACCATGCATATCCCTTTAGCAACCACGTCTTTACAATGAAATCCGTTGTAAAGGCATGCGTGGTAAAGGCAAGCGTGGTAAAGGAATGAATGGTTAAGATGCATTCTTGGTTCAGCCATGCGTGCTTCCGTCATACATCCCTGAATTCATACTGATTTTGCTGCACACTTGAGACTTAGTATTTCTCAGATTTTTTCCGATTATTTTTTAACCATTCCTATTCCTAGTCTTTGTCGCAAGTGACTTCAAGGTTTTTAATGAGTTACTGCTGCATTGCATTTTACTATTTCTGTATTGTAAATTTTACATTTTGTAATAAACCTTCATGGTTATTTACTAAATTCTAATTTCAATCTTTTTGTGAGTCCTTTCTTATTGCCTTCATTTCTGAAATGCTGGTTTGAATCTTGTCTCTATGGGCACATTTTCTTCTAGACTTTGAGGTTGATACTGTCCCTGAACCACTCAATGTTTAGATGTGCCACTGTAATACAGATGTCCTAGAGCCCACAGCATTTTCACAAACAACTTCTCCAACCCATCTGGCCATTTCTTCTCTCTTACTTAACCAGGCAACGAGAAGACCATCCTTGTCCCCCATCTCATACAGATGTTACTGTGTGGAGAGAAACTGCTGTTTCTCTGTGCCATGGGTTAGTGCATAATATTTTCTTCTAAACGACTTCAACAGTTGGAGGCTTTCCGAGGTCCCAGTATCGACATGTCATTTTTCAAGCTGTTTGATCTTCTCTTTGAGTGGAATAATGTGTGTTACTTACTGTATCTTTTTTCATGCTAATACGTTCTGCTCTCTGTCCCTATGTTTCGTCTTGTACGCTCCCCATAGTACTATCGGTAAGGACACTGATTCTTTGTTTTCCTTGAAGTATAGGGAGGAGTCTATACCAAGCTTGTAAATTGAATTTTTAAATTTATGGAATGGGCCTCCACTGACAGGGTGGAGGCAATGTATTCCCCAACTCAACTGACCAGGCAGACCACCCACCAACCTCAAAATGAGGCTGAAAACATACCTGTGGCTCAGATTGTACTTTTGTGTGAAATTTAATGTTTTGTGCAATCCCCTAAATGATGTACAAAGGCTTGTATCATCACCTGTAAAACCAGGGGTGTAGCTTCGGGGGGAGGGGGGTTTGGGGTGTCACAAATAAATACATTCTTGGCTTAATAGTTGGGTCTGAGGCAGGTCTAAAATCTTTGTGTCAGTTTTTCTCATTCTGATCCAAGAGTGACCCTGTCACCAGGTAGGTCGCCCCCCTCAGCCGCCACACAGTCCCCCTGTACCGCTGTCCCGCTGCCCGCTGCCCGCTGTGTCCTCGCTTGATTGCCTGTGATTCCGTCCTTTTCTCTTCTGCCTCGGACTGTTTTTCCTTTTTGCCACTGTTTACTGTTTATTATTCTTCTGCCTCTGATTGTTGTTTTTTTTTTGCCACTGTCGCCTCTGGTGCCGTGTGCCCTACCCCCACTGCCCCCCACCAGCTCCCCTCTCTCGCGCTTCCCACCGCTGCCTCACTGCGGCCCTGCCCCCTGGTGCCCCATTCACCGCCTGCTCCCGCCTCCCAGCTGCTCCTCCATCCCATAGCCCCTCATATGGAAGCCGCGCAATGCAAACCCGTCTGCGCCCGTCCGTGCCTGGACCGCGCCCAGCGCCAGAACCCCTGGCCCCTTCCGAAACTAAGACACCCGACTGAGATACGACACCACCACCCTCCACGCACTCAACACCGGTCGACCAGCCGCCTGCTACCAAGCCACCCCAAAGCGCACCCACGGACCCTTCACCAGCCAAATCTGCAAATTCACGTGCGTCCGAACCTGCACCCCACCACCCAGACCGGGCAACAACAACAACCACCTCAAGTGCATCCTGCTCAACACCCGCTGCGTCCACAGCACGCTGTCGAACTCTGGGACCTCCTCGACACAATAGCACCAGACGTCGCTTTCCTCACAGAAACCTGGATGAATGCCTTCTCAGCCCCCGACATTCCCATAGCCATCCCGGACGGCTACAAGATCAACCGACAGGACCACGTCAACCAAACCGGAAGAATCGCCATCATCTACAGGAACACCATCGGCGTCACGACAAACTCCGAAGATGCCCTCACCACCGCCGAACACCTACACTTCCAGATCCACACTGAACCCAAGACCACCCTCAGAGGAACCCTCATCTACAGACCCCCGGGCCCACGAACGCAATTCAGTGAAGCCATCGCCGACTTCATCAGCCCACATGCCCTCGCCTCATCAGACTACATCCTCCTAGGTGACCTTAACTTCCACCTGGAGAACAACAACGACAACAACACCACCACCCTGCTGGCCAACCTCGCCAACCTCGGAACCAAGTAACTGGTGAACACCCCCACCCACTACGCCGGCCACACACTCGACCCCATCTTCTCTGCCAGCAGCCACGTTGCCTTCAGCCACTCCACCGGACTACACTGGACCGACCACAGCTGTGTCCACTTCACCTTTAAGAAGACCCAATCCCACCACCGCCCGCAACAGATCCCCGTAGAAGCAGGAGCAAAGTCACCACAGACCAGCTAACCATATCACTGAACCAGAACCCACCAATCAACACTACTGACACCAACGACGCAGCCCGCAACCTCACACAGTGGATCATCAGCTGCGTCGACACCCTTGTGCCACTGAAGAACCCTCCAGGCAAGCCCGGCAACAGGAAAACAACATGGTTCACCGACAACCTCAAAGAATCGAAGAAATCCTGCCGAACCCTCGAGAAAATCTGGCGCCGCGAACAGCCTCAAGAACGCCACTCGCAAACACCACCAGCTGATCCGCACCACCAAAAAGACATCGTTCAAAGAGCGGCTGGACAACAACACACTCAACAGCAAGGAACTCTTCAGCATCGTAAAAGAGCTCGCCAATCCCAGCGCCAGCAGCAACGACATCACACCGTCGCTAGACCTCTGCAACTCCTTCACCACGTTCTTTCACTCACTGCAAGATCGCCGATATACACGACAGCTTTGGCGCCAGACTCCGCCGCCAGCCTCCGAACCAACGTCCCCTACAACCATCCTCAGCGCTTGGACTCCCATCAGCACCGAAGACACCACCCATGCCATGACCCACTCCGGCTCTCCTTCCGACCCATGCCCCACCACATCTTCAACAAAGGTGACACCATCATCGCACCCCACCTACGGAACGTCATAAACAACTCCCTTGCGTCTGCCACCTTCCCAGAGAGCTGGATGCACGCAGAGATCAACGCCCTACTGAAGAAACCCACAGCGGACCCCAAAGACCTCAAAAACTTCTGCCCCATCTCTCTTCTTCCCTTCCCTGCTAAAGTTATCGAGCAGATCGTCAATAAACAGCTGACAGCTTTCCTCAAGGCCAATGGCTCCCTTGACCCATCCCAGTCCGGGTTTGAGCCAACCACAGCCCCAAGATCGCCCTCATCGCAGCCACCGACGACATCAGGACCCTGCTTGACAACGGGGAAACAACCGCCCTCATCCTAGACCTCTCAGCCGCCTTTGATACAGTCTGCCATCGCACCCTAATAAGCCGCCTCCACAACGCCGGGATCCCAGGTAAAGCCCTGGACTGGATCACCTCGTTCCTCTCCGACAGAACCCAGAGAGTCCGCCTCCCTCCCTTCCTCTCCGCAGCCACCGAGGTCATCTGCTGCGTACCCCAAGGCTCATCGCTCAGCCCAACCCTCTTCAATATCTACATGAGCCCCCTCACCCCCATCGCACGCAAACACTACCTCAACATCATCTCATACGCCGACGACACCCAGCTCAATCAATCAATCAATCAATCAAATCATTTGTATAGCGCACTACTCACCCGGAGGGTCTCAAGGCGCTGGGGGGGGGGGGTCCGCTACTGCTCGAACAGCCAGGTCTTGAGCTGCTTCCTGAAGGCCAGGTGGTCTTGGGTCAGGCGGAGGTGGGTCGGGAGGGAGTTCCAAGTCTTGGCGGCCAGGTAGGAGAAGGACCTTCCTCCCGTGGTGGCTCTTCGTATGCGGGGGACGGCGGCGAGGGCGTGGCTGGTCGATCGAAGCTGGCGTTTGGGAGCGTAGAAGTTGAGGCGGCTGTTGAGGTATCCTGGGCCTTGGTTGTGTAGGGCTTTGTGTGCGTGGGTGAGGAGCCGGAAGGTGATTCTCTTGTTGACCGGGAGCCAGTGCAGGTCTCTCAGGTGTCCGGAGATGTGGCTGCGGCGGGGGATGTCCAGGATGAGTCGTGCTGAGGTGTTCTGGATCCGCTGGAGTCTCTTCTGGAGTTTGGCGGTGGTTCCGGCGTAGAGGGAGTTGCCATAGTCCAGACGGCTGGTGACGAGGGCTTGGGTGACCGTCTTCCTGGTCTCGGTGGGGATCCATCGGAAGATCTTACGTAGCATGCGTAGGATGTTGAAGCACGACGAGGAGACGGCGTTGACTTGTCTGGTCATGGAGAGGGAGGAGTCCAGGTTGCGTGCGTGGTCTGTGGGTTTGGGTGCGCTGCCCAGGGCGGGGGGCCACCAGGAGTCGTCCCAGGCGGAGGGTGATGATCCCAGGATGAGGACTTCCGTCTTGTCCGAGTTCAGTTTCAGGCGGCTGCTCGACATCCATTTGGCTACTTCTGTCATCCCTTCGTGCAGGTTGGCTCTGGCGGTGGCGGGGTCGTTGGTGAGGGAGAGGATCAGCTGGGTGTCGTCGGCGTAGGAGATGCTGTTGAGGTTGTGCTGGCGTGCGATGGCTGCGAGGGGGCTCATGTAGACGTTGAAGAGTGTTGGGCTGAGCGAGGAGCCTTGGGGGACGCCGCAAATGACTTCGGTGGCCTCCGATCTGAACGGGGGGAGGCGGACTCTCTGTGTCCTTCCGGCGAGGAAGGAGATGATCCACTCCAGAGCCTTCTCCTGGATTCCGACGTTGCTGAGGCGCTGTACTAGGGTACGGTGGCAGACAGTGTCGAAGGCCGCGGAGAGGTCCAGGAGGATGAGGGCCGCTGTTTCTCCGTTGTCGAGCAGGGCTCGGATGTCATCGGTAGCTGTGATCAGGGCGGTCTCGGTGCTGTGGTTGGCCCGGAAGCCAGACTGCGAGAGGTCAAGGGAGCCGTTCGTCTCGAGGAAGGTGGCCAGTTGCTTGTTGATGGTCTTCTCGATGACTTTTGCCGGAAACGGGAGCAGCGAGATGGGGCGGTAGTTCTTGAGGTCGGTGGGGTCGGCTTATGGTTTCTTAAGTAGAGCGCTGAGTTCGGCGTGCTTCCAGCTCTCCGGGAAGGTGGCGGTGTCGAAGGAGGTGTTGATGATGTCCCGCAGGTGGGGTGCAATGACAGCGTCGGCCTTGTTGAAGACGTGGTGAGGGCAGGGGTCGGTCGGAGATACGGAGTGGATGGAGTTCATCGTGCGGATGGTGTCTTCGGTGCTGATCTGGGTCCAGGCGCGGAGGGTGGTGGTGGGGGGCGCTGGTTCGGTCGTGGCGTGCGTCGGTTGGGTGCTGAAGCTGTTGTGTATGTCCGCGATCTTGTTGTGGAAGTAGGAGGCGAGGGAGTTGCAGAGGTCTTGCGAAGGGGTGATGTCGTTGTTTCCGGCGTTGGGGTTGGAGAGCTCTTTCACGATGTTGAAGAGTTCCTTGCTGTTGTGTGCGTTGTTGTCCAGTCGTTCCTTGAATGCGGTTTTCTTGGTGGTGCGGATCAGTTGGTGGTGTTTTCGGGTGGCGAGCTTGAGGGCAGTCATGTTGTCCGGTGTTGGGTCTCTGCGCCAGGTTTTCTCGAGTGCTCTGCAGTTCTTCTTGGAGCTCTTGAGTTCGTCGTTAAACCATGGGGCTCTCTTGCTGCCGGGTCTGCTCGGCGGGGTCTTCAGAGGGGCGAGGTCGTCTGCGCAGACGGTGATCCATTTCGTGAGGTTGATGGCCGCTTGGCTCGGGTTCGTTGTGCTGGTGGGAGGGTTCTTGCTCAGGGAAGCGGCAAGCTGGTCTGCAGTGATCTTGTTCCAACTTCTGCGGGGAACCTGTTGCTGGTGATGGTGGACCGTGGTCCTTCTGAAGCTGAAGTGGACGCAGCTGTGGTCCGTCCAGTGGAGTCCCGTGGCGTGGCTGAAGGCGATGTCCTTGCTGGAATAGAAGACCGGGTCGAGTGTGTGTCCGGCATAGTGGGTGGGGGTGGTCACCAGTTGCTTGAGTCCGAGGTTGGAGAGGTTGTCCAGCAGGGTGGTGGTGTTGCGGTCGTTGTTTTTCTCCAGGTGGAAGTTGAGGTCCCCGAGGAGGATGTAGTCGGCGGAGGGGAGGGCGTGTGGGCTGATGAAGTCGGCGATGTCTTCGCTGAATTGTGTGCGTGGTCCCGGGGGTCTGTAGATGAGGGTGCCTCTGAGGGTGGTCTTGGGGTTGACGTGGATCTGGAAGTGCAGGTGTTCGGCGGGTGCCAGGGTATCGTCGGTGTCGGTCATGATGCGGATGGTGTTCCTGTGGATGATGGCGATGCCTCCTCCTGTCTGGTTGACGCGGTCCCTCCGGATGATCTTGTAGCCGTCCGGGATGGCGATGGCGATGTCGGGCGCTGAGGAGGCGTTCATCCAGGTTTCCGTGAGGAAGGCGACGTCTGGGGCTGTGGTGTCGAGCAGGTTCCAGAGCTCGACGGCGTGTCTGTGAACGGAGCGGGTGTTGAGCAGGATGCACTTCAGGTGGGTGCTGCTGGAGTTCGGCTTGGTGGGTGCTGGTGTGGCGTGGGTCCGGTTGCAGGTGAACTTGCAGGAGTGGCAGCTGAAGGGTCCGTGGGTGCGTCTCGGTGTGGCTCGGTAGCAGCCCGGGGTTCGGCCGGTGTTGAGTGCGTTGAGTTCAGTGGCGTCGTAGGTCCGTCGGGTCGGCTTCCGACGGTGGGGGCCAGGGGTCCTGGCGCTGGGCGCGGGCCAGGCGCGGATGGCAGCTGATACTCTCCCTCACCAAATACCCAGCCACCGCCAAACTCAACCTCCAGGAAGGAATAAAAAACGTCGCGGAATGGATGACACTCAGCCGTCTGGAACTGAACTCAGACAAACCTTTTGTTTAGGCCAATCTGAATAGATTTAGCTGTGAAATTGAGAATTTTCGTGAATTGGCAGATGGCCTAATTGTGTAAATAATGTCTTGTAGTGTATATAAAGGATCGAATTGAAAGTGTGTTCACTGTTAGAAAGGGTTTTGTTAGGTACCCCAGGGTGGGCACATTTGTATGCATGCTTTGTGATTGAATGGATGCATGTGAGGATTAGTGAAATATATGTATGAGTCTGAATCAGTATATGTGTTGTGAATAGAGGGTATATTTTAGAGAGTGAATTTATGGCGCAAAAAAACAAATGGGGCTCCCCCTAACAAAAAAGAAGTGTTAGAGATTTGGTATATTTGTATTTGAGATTTTGAATAAGACTGATAAGAAGACACTAACAAGCATTTACAATGCAATAGGTCTCGGGTTAATTAAGTTTGAGCTATTGTCATTGCTTAATATTGCAACACCAATTACATCAAAAGTCTATAAATTGTAGGCCAAAAAATGTGTATTTATTTTTGTAGCAGTGGTGGCATGCTGCGCTTTAGATGAGTATGTTTGAAAGTAAAGTGCGCCATACTGCGATTGCTACAATAGTTACTTGTGGATGCGTTAACAATTGATGTGTGCACTGATGGCTGGTGGTGTGTGTGCCTGTAGAAATTTTGCACTGATGGCTGGTGGTGTGTGTGCCTGGTGGAAGTGTGCACTGCCGGCTGGTGGTGTGTGTGCCTGGTGGAAGCGTGTACTGACGGTTGGTGGGGTGTGTACCTGGTTAAAGTGTGCACTGACGGCTGGTGGTGTGTGTCTGATGAAAGCGTGCACTGACAGCTGGTGGTGTTTGGGCCCGGTAAAAGCGTGCACTGACGGCTGGTGGTGTTTGTGCCCAGTGAAAGCGTGCACTGACGACTGATGGTGCCTGTGCCTGGTGAAAGTGTGCACTGACAGTGTGGTTGTGTGTGTGTGATGGTGTGTGTGTGTGTTGTTGTCTGTGTGTGTGGTTGTGTTTGTGTGTGGTTGTATGTGTGGTTGTGTGTGTCTGTGGTTGTGTGTGTGTGTGGCTGTGTGTGTGTGTGTGGCTGTGTGTGTGTGTGTGTGGCTGTGTGTATGTGGCTGTGTGTATGTGGCTGTGTGTATGTGTGTGTGTGGTTGTGGCTGTGTATGTGTGTGTGTGGCTGTGTGTATGTGGCTGTGTGTATGTGGCTGTGTTTATGTGTGTGTGTGGTTGTGGCTGTGTGTGTGTGTGGTTGTGTGAGTGTGGTTGTGTGTGTGTGTGGCTGTGTGCGTGTGCCTGTGTGTGTGTGTGGCTGTGTGTGTGTGGCTGTGTGTGTGTGGCTGTGTGTGTATGGCTGTGTGTGTGGCTGTGTGTGTGTGGCTGCCAGAGTGACAAGAGGAACTGCATCCACGCTGCACCAACAGCCTTCTGCTTCATGGCTGCCTTTTTAAAGGGCCAGCAGCGCTGCTCTGCTGTTTTTAGCTAACTACCGTGTCTCCATGACGGTGACCCGAGGCACCCGTAATAGCGGTTTCATGGTGACACGCTACGTCTGCTTTCTTCACTAAAATATAGCAATTAAAAGTACTTTGTAGGCTTGTGCTGCCTTTGCAAACTGCTTTCGTTTTCAGACCAAGAGAGCGCCGCTCGCCCATCTGGGAGAACAGCTACATTTTAACATCGGTAAAATAAAAATACTTTTCGCATGGTGCACAACGAAAGAAAATGAGCCTGCAGCCCGTGCGTTTGTCTATGTGAGTGATCGTACAAGTCTCTGAACTTGCAACATTGTTGAAATAAGCATTATTAAAAACATTATGTTATTAATGAAGCACACACTAACTTAACAAACCCCACAGTGTATAATCATATCCTTAATAAATGAAGGTATTTCGTCACGTGTATTCATTTGCACGACCACGTCTTGAGCAGTTAGCATGCATCGTGCCAATTAGAGTACAGTGGTTATATTGATTTTTCACAATGACAAACAGTTTATGTTATGAAACCAAGGATCGCAGATGAGATGTTTATTTAATAGGGTCGTTGAGTCGCCCTCAGGACGCATCATTACAGCTCCGCTTGCCCCCGGCGCAGACATCATTAGCGGGACTTCACTGAGCTGAAATGACAGGATGCTTCGACTTCTGGCACTCTCGGCTCATTACACCATCCTTGACAATAGGGTAACGCGCTCGGCAGCGGCTTTGAAGCGCTGCCTTGTGCCGCCGTCTCTGTGCGGCACATCAGGTGCGGGAGATGTAGCCAGGCAAAGGCTGCTGAGGAAGAGAGCAGTCATCGGCGCGCGGCGGATACGCCGTCGCTGTGAGCGTGCGCGCGACCAAATCCGCGCGTGGCCAGCTCTTGTCGCTCCCTCTCTCATTCACAATGCTGGGCGCGTGGCCAGCTCTTGTCTCCCTTTGTCGGCTGAAACGATTGCTATAGTTCTCTGGCGAGAACGCGCTTCGCGTGTCTCTAAGCCGAGACCTAAAAAATGAAAAAAATGTGTTGTGAATATATTTGAAAAAGTTGATGAGTAAAATCAAACTGAAAAAGTGGTTTTTGTAAGGACAATCTTTTTGTTCATTGTTCCTTGAACCAATGTGCTAATAATTGTGCAGTGCTGACAACCTCTTTTGTTTATTAAAATATTGAGAAAGCATTGAATGAGGAGAGGCTAGCTTTTTTGGATGATAACTTTTTGCTCAACTCCTCACAGTAGGGCTTTAGAGCAAATCATTGCACTGAATCGGCCTTGATAGCAGCTTTGGAGGAATTAAGAATGGCAATGGAAAATGGTGGAAAAGCGGCATTAATTTTATTGGATCTTTCTGCCGCATTCTTCTTGGTTCACCATTCACTCCTCATAAAGCGTCTCCATCTGCTAGGCTTCAGAAATTCGGCTTTGACCTTGCTGAGCTCATTTCTGAGTAACAGACCGCAGCGGGTGGAGATGGGTGGGCGCAAGTTCTTCACCTTTTTCCCTACCTTTTGGTGTTCCACAGGGGTCTTCCCTCAGCCCCACGCTGTTTAATGTTTATGTTAGCCCCCTAATTAAGCTTATTCACAGCTATGGTTTAGCTGTGTTCTCCTACACTGATGACACTCAGATAGTGGTATCTAGTTCATCGGACGTAAATAAGGAGGCAAGAAACTTCTGTAAATGCATGTCCCAAGTTGCACTTTGGATGCAGAATAATTGTCTGAAATTGAATACAGATAAAACAGAGGTGCTGCTTTTTGGAAAAGAGACTTGTAGTTTTTTGGAAAGACTCATGGTGGCCGTCGAGCCTATGCACATTCCTAGTTCCAGTCCAGAAAGTAAGACATCTGGGAGTCATTTTAGATACAGAATTATTATTTTCAGAGCAAATAAATTTAATTACTTCTTCTGGCTTTTTTGTGCTGAAGATACTGAAAAAAATCTTTCTGTTTATTCTTCTTGATCTGCAGAAAACAGTGATAACAGTTCTCATTTTCTTGAAGCTAGATTACTGTAATGCTCTGTATCTAGGTGCCCATAAATGTGGGATGTATGTCATGACAATGCGGGCTTTACCCCGCGCTGCCATTACGATGCATCCATTACAACGCAAGTTGTTACGACTTGCGCTGTAGGCGCTCGATTGTGGAATAGTTTAATTTTCTATTCCAACTCCAGCCCACGTAACAGTAGGGAAGGTGTTGGAATAGAAAATAAAACTATTCCTTTACCAAGAGCGCCCTCCAGCGCAAGTCGTTGTAACGACTTGTGTTTTGATGGCAGCGTCGTAATGGCAGCGCGGTGTAAAGTCCGCGTTGTAATGGCTGTCTCCCATAAATGTGTGGCAAAGAAGCTGCCGACTTTGCACAATGCAGCTGCTCAAAATCCCTAAGTTTATCTCCATATCTCAATCATTGCAGGGTCTTCACTGGCTCCGAGTGAGAACAAGGATTGTTTTTAATGCTATGTGCATGGTTTACAAGGCCCTCCATTGGACTGGCCCTGCGTACTCGCAGGATCGGTTCTCCTGGTAGAAGCCAAGCAGGAATCCTAGATCCAGCTCCTCGTGTTTGGTCATCATTCCCAGATGAAACAAAGCAAGATGGGGAGGTAGGGCCTTTCGATTTATGCAGGGAAATGTTGGAACTCATTACCTCTTACGCTGCATTGTCAACCTTCCCTTATACAATTTAGGAAGCAGCTTAAGACTTGGCTGTTTACCGCAGCTGTTGAATAAGCCACTGTTAGAGTCATTTGCGTTTCAGTGTCTGACTGGCTCTGCTGTCCTGCCTTAGTGCTAAGACACCTTAGGGTAATCACGCGCTTTATAAAACCATTTCATTCATTCATAATTTCACCCTTCCAACTGAACTTTCACCTTTCTTCCATCTGAATTTTCACGTTTCCTGACTTCCTATCACTCTTTCTTTCTCCTTCAGTTTTTTTAGGTCTCAGCCTGCGATGGCTGTGCTTGCGCAGTCTCGCTTGGGAGACTTAATGTGATAGAGAGAACATCACTAGCGAGGATAAGCTTGCCCCTCTTCTCCATTGGCTGGCCTCCTAAACAGTAGCCAGCCATTGGAGAAGAGGTCCTAGTGACGTTCTTCTTTCTCTTTAAGCCCCGTCATTTTCGGATTGACTTCCCCGACGTATTGCTGGCGTAAAAGGTTTCTTATCTTCTTTATGGGTCCACATATCCCCATAAAGAAGATAAGGAACTTTTTATCCCAGCAGGAAGTCGGGGAAGTCAATCTGAAAAAGACGGGGCTTACAGACAAAAGGCTGTGTGCAAACCCGCTTTGTGCCAAGACTTCCTGTCCTACAGGGAAGGGGACCGTGTGCGCTCTCAGAGTACCTCCTCTGTGCGTCTCTCAAGTGTCCCGGCGGTGAGGAGCTCGGGGTGCCAAGATGGGAAGTCACCGCTGGGCTCCGGGCACAGTCAAGCCCCACACGGCCATGCCTGCCCCGCCTGCTCCATGCCCCCTCCCGCTGCACCCGCCCCTGCCTGCATGCCTAGTCTGCTTTACCAACATCTGCGCAACTCTGACAGGTTGGCACTATAAACACCTCAGGCAATGCACCTGTTCTCTGTAACATCACCGAAAACAGCTCGTACAGAAAGGTGCCCATTCTACCCGGACCCCCGTCTATTTTCGTTCCTGTCGCAGCCGGCCTGCATGTTGTGCCGTTTCCATGGCTTCCTGGTTGTCCTCCATGACTGCCCTCTGTGAGCCTGTCTGCCTTCATAAACACTCCCTCCCCCGTCCCGGGGACTGCCCAAGCCTCCCTCCCTACTTCCTTCCCTTCGATCTCTCTTTCATTTCTCTCAGTTTCACGCAGAAACGTTCTAAAAATCCTTCCCGTTGGCCCTTGCGATTCAACATGGAGGAACTAACTGTGGAAGTGGTGGCTCAAACGGAGCCTACTACAAGGTACTCGGGCTGGCAGCGGGAGCCGGGGAGGGAGCCCACAGCACGGCCTTAGGCCACACCGAAGTCTGGCAGCCCCCGGCAGGCCTCGTGCTCTCCCACGGCCCCCTAGCATCCGTCGGGAGGTCGGGGCTTGGCCCTGGGAGATCCTCATGACCCCCTGGTCATCCCCGCTCCTTCACTTAGTGACACTGACCTCTGAGCGCCCCACCTCGCCCCCTTTGGGCTGTTGTGTTTACACCCGCGGCCTTCCGTGTGCAAGGGCTGGCACTGAGCGGAGCTGCTCGCTGCAGCTGCCGCTTTGTTTTGTTTTATGTGTGTGTGTGTGTGCTTTGGATTCCCCATGTGCCCTTGTGAGGTCGTTTTGGAATGTAAAGTGTGCACTTTCCTAAACAGGCCATGCTCGTGTGGGGGGAAACACCGCGATCGAAGGGGTTTGGAGAGGTCTCCCATGTGTTGTCTGATCACCTGAAATCAGAGCCTTGTGTTGTGTTGCTAGTCATGCAGATGATTCATGGAGTAAGCACGTCATTCTAGCCGCACACATTGCTAGATAAGATTGACCCATCAAGCCCACCTTGTCCGTTTCTGTAACATTATGACCCCTTGGTCACCCCCGCTCCTTCACTTAGTGACACTGACCTCCGAGCGCCCACCTCGCCCCCTTTGGGCTGTTGTGTTTACACCCACGGCCTTCTGTGTGCAGGGGCTGGCCCTCCGCAGAGCTGCTCGCTGCAGCTGCCACTTTGTTTTGTTTTATGTCTGTGTGTGTGTGCTTGGGATTCCCCATGTGCCCTCGTGAGGTCGTTTTGGGGTGTAAAGTGTGCACTTTCCCATACAGGCTGTGCTCGTGTGTGGGGAAACATTGCGATCGAAGGGGTTTGGAGAGGTCTCCCATGTGTTGTCTGATCACCTGAAATCAGAGCCTTGTGTTGTGTTGCTAGTCATGCAGGTGATTCACGGAGTAAGCACGTCATTCTAGCCGTACACATTGCTAGATAAGATTGACCCATCAAGCCCACCTTGTCCGTTTCGTAATACAATGGGAATTACATTAGAATCGCATACAGGATGCATGGGTGATTCAGACATGGAAGTCACGCAGTATCATGTATTCTCATTTTTTCAAAACCATGAAGGTCCAGCTAATGACGATGTTGGTGCTGTTTTACTGTTTTGGACTTTAAATCCAATCGAGAAGCTCCCAGCCCCAAATCTTGTGAATGGGATTCACCATGTCTGCATCCAGGAGGTTTGTGCAATTAAAAATACACCCCAAGAATGCACTTTGGAGGCGGCTCTATCGACACAGCACAACAGCTGTAGCCTGTCAGTCTGGACTGGATTGTCCGTTATGCCAGACATTCAGGAGGCCGTGTGTGTGTGGCTTTGTGTGTGTGTGTGCGTGTGTGTGTGGCTCTGTGTGTGTGTGTGTGTGGCTCAGTGTGTGTGTTTGTGGCTCTGTGTGTGGCTCTGTGTGTGTGTGTGGCTCTGTGTGTGGCTCTGTGTGTGTGGCTCTGTGTGTGTGGCTGTGTGTGTGTGTGGCTGTATGTGTGTGTGGCTCTGTGTGTGTGGCTCTTTGTGTGAGTGGCTCTGTGTGTGTCTCTGTGTGTGTGTGTCTCTGTGTGTGTGTGTCTCTGTGTGTGTCTGTGTGTGTGTGTGGCTCTGTGTGTGGGTGTGTGCAAATGAAATAGGTTTCGCATTTGCGAGAGATCAAGCTATTGGCATTGTAAATGACAATGCCATTTATTTATCTGTTTTCAAAACCAACACATACATACATTTTTTGTCATTTACAGTGCCAATAGCTCTATCTTTTGCAGAGGTGAGACCGTTGCATTGTAAATGCTTGTTTTCCCTTTGTTTTCCTTTCCCATCTTTTTTCTCTCATCCTTACTTTTTCTTTCATATGTTTCTCTATCATGCTCATTGTTTTCCAATGTGTTCCTCTCTCTGCATTTTCTTCTATTTAACTTTTTTCTTTATGTGTTTCCTTCTATGTGCATGCCAGCTGATACCTCTCAACACACTCTCAAGATATTTCCTAGCAGTGGTGTTTATCAGAATTGCATCCGCAAACCTGCAGACATAAGAAGCCCATAAACAAATAATTAATGTATATGTGGGCTCAGTTCACCAGCTTTTGGGGCCCAGTGGGAGCCTCCACTTAGGCTGCTAGAGTGAGGGGTTCCCTACACCCCTGTCGGCTCATGTGGATTGACGCCTGCCTTATCTGAAAGCATCATAGGATAGGATAGGATACACATTTATAAAGCGCGCAAATGCAAACAGCGTCTTGGCACTAGTGTAAGTGAGGGGGCATCACCTAGATGTCAAACTATACTTGTGAGAACAGCAGAGTTTTTAAGATCTTCCTAAAAATTCGATGATTGGGCTGCAGTCGCAAGGTAGGAGCAGCTTATTCCATAACTTGGCTGCACAATGGGAGAATGTTTTTCCACCCCATCTGACTATCCTGATTTTATCAACTTGCATAAGACAAGCATTGCTAGATCTTAATTTCCTAGCTGGAATATAGGGCCTGAATAGTCTCTGCATATCCTTAGCCCCTCCCTCATAGAGCCCTTTATGGACAGTGCATAAGGCCTTGAACTCCACCCTTTGCTGAATGGGGAGCCAATGGAGGGCTCTGATTCCCTTTGATGTCGAACTGCCTTTGGGAATATTTAGCAGCAACCTAGCAGCTGCATTTTGCAGGGACTGTCATTTGTTACTCTGAGCTTTATCAATTCCCAGAAGCAACGCATTACAGTAGTCTAATTTAGACAACAGAAGGCCCACTACCACTGTCTTTTGCAGAGCCTGGCCAATGAAAGGGAACATTTTTCTCAATTTTTTTATAAGGAAAAAACAGGAAGAGGTAAGGCTGTTTACCTGCGCTGAAAAATTCAGCTGACTAGCAAAAATTATCCCTAGATTTCTAACTTTAGAAACTGGCTTGGAGCATTCCCCTGCACTTGTTGGCCACCACGCAGAGTTCCACAGGGATTGTCCTGGCCCAAATTCCATGACTCAGCATGATGAGCACACTCTCTGCTGACAGCACAAGTAGCCCTTCCGCCTGCTAGGTCACATGTTTGTGCTGCTTCATACCAGAGTTCTATTCACATTCCTATATGTCACCAAGCTGTTGTTTATTATTGCACGAAGCCCCCTGGCTGCTTTCAGTGAATCTGGGCCTCAGCATGCTTAGGGAATCACATGCTGCACTGTGCGTCACTTCCTGCAGCTCAGTGCGGGCTCCACCGGTTAGAGTTTTCTGTCACTGATTACAAAAATAATGCAGTGCCCCTATCATCATTGAGGAAATATGCAAAAAACACGAGAGCCTCTCAGAGAAACCACATCTGTATAACTGCTGCCTGGGATTCGCAAGCAGCAAACACTGATCATTATGTTGTTCCATGAGGGGAGCCTGTTTGTGTGTGATTTGCCGTGGCACTATCACAAAGCATGCAAGTAAAATGACCTTTTTAGGCTTTGTGTTATTGAGAGAGCACAAGTCTGAAAAATGTATAAGTGCACCATATTTACAAGCACGTAGTTAGTTTAAACATGCGCTGCACACGAGTGTTTTATACCTAGAAGTGAAATACACAGAGTGCCTTATATTCAGTAGTGAAATGTATAGAATGTTTAAGTAGAGTAACAATAGTCATAACTGTGTGAGATTAATGTAGAAATGTTTGGGATGAATATGAAAACCTCACGTTCTCATGTTAAAGGAATCATGTAAGAGTTGAATGGAACTCTGAAAACCAGTTATATTGTGTAGGCCTTAGGGCAATTCACAGCAAATCTAAACGTGCTGCTAAAATAATGTGAGATGGGGTTAACATGGTTCTTCCAAAATTGTATTATCAAACTTAGTACGGGAATATATGCTTTATAGATGTGTTGTTTTAGAAACGTATGCTAGTTAAGAATGCTGTTTAAATCAAGTTAATGTTTTAGAGTGCAGGGACCCGCTTCATGTAAATCAAGTAGGCCTGAACTGATAATGTCATCTCCTTTGATGTGCCATGTGCTCGTTAGAAGAGAAGTCGAGAGGCGTCCAGTACAGAGCTTCGCGTGTGCTTTACGACCTATAGATATGGTGGAGTCTGGAATTTGAGGCCCACTGCAGGACGGACTGTATGCAGGTGCGAGGGTCCTAATCAGCTAGAATGAAAGGGGCTTTGTTCAGTGGCGCTTGGCGCAGGCCTGTAGGAGTTTTCAGGAATTTCAGGGGGTATCGGCGCACTGGAGAAGAAGCCTGGGAGCCAAGGTCAACTTTAACGAGGGTCTTGAAGAGTACCATCATGGAGTTTACCGCGCAAAGATGTACCACGTGAGGGGCGTCCCAAGGGGCGTTCCTATCGGAAATGTGTTTTGGTATTAGGGAAAGCGACCCGGGAGGAGGGCAGAGCAGATGATTTTGGGAGCCTAAGGAAGCGGATGGGTAGGCAGATAGACTGATCAGGAGAGACCCATTATCAGAGAAGAGACAAAGAGAAGTGCGTGATCTTCTTAGGAAGTCACCACGGCTGACACCTAGAGGGGTAAAGATCTTGTTAAGTAGGGATGTCACTTAGTATAGTGTAGGGACAGACTAACCTTAATTTTCTTTTCTGTAATGACTTTGAGGTTGCAACTTGTATCCATTTTGGCAACGCTCATGATATTCGAACTTGTACTCATTATTCTGTTTTGTAGACTCAGATTGTTCAAAGAATTTATGTTCATAGTGATACCAGTTTATCTTTTGAACCTCATCTTGAGAAGTTTGTATCTTCAGTTATCTTTGACTTTATATTAAATCTTTGAAACATAATCCTGGTCAGTGGTCATTTAGAGTGGTGTAAGTTCTTAATTGATTGACCTATTGTTAGATTACCTTTTACTCAATGACAGGTACCAACGATCCAGTCGACTTGGTTTGGGATCTGGTAAGGTAACTAGTAACCAGTAATCCCGCGTTAACAGTTGGTAGCAGAGTAGGATGGTTATCTTCTTGAGGAAGGTAATCTAGAGAGGTTAGTTTACCCCAAAGCCCCTAGACGTCGAGAGACGAGCAGCGGAAGAATCGTGCGCCGAAAGGTGCAGACGGTGCGAGAAAAGCAGCAGTATCGGAGGAGAGTGAGTATAACAAGGGTCATGCGTGAACAGATTGCGGTGTTTTGTGTTGTATTTGTATTGTAATGTCTTGCGGAGTTGAATGCCTGTAGTGTGAATGAGAGAAGGTTGTGAGCGCGCGCAACCTGGTAAACTGGTTACCTGGTAAACGGGTGAACTGGTGAAATCTTAAGTTCAGGCCAGAGCTTAAGTGGTTTTGGGTGTATCGAACATCCAGAGTAGTTGTCGACCATAGTACGGAGGTCACGAGGTACCATTGACCGCCGTGGAACCGAGATAGGGGGAGTGTAAGAGTGAGCGTATGAGTAACGGACGCTGGTCGGAAGTTACTGTGTGTGAGTAACCTATCAGAGAAAGCGATTGTCTGGAAGTAAACGGAAAGACATTTCGTCAAGTTAAGGTGACAACTACAGAAAGACTGTGGGCGTACAGTCAAGAAAGGTGATCGCTTGGACGGAAGTAATCATTTTTTTCAGAGTATGAATGGGACGCGTGCATGACCGAGGAGACGAGCTGAGAAAGGAGGGGAACTGCTGCGAAGGGGGACGGGTGACGTCGGCTAGAGCCGCGCTGTGATTGAGCGGTTGGTGTGACGTTAGCTAGAGCCGTGCTCTGGTTGGGCGGCTAGAGTGACGTCGGAGGAAAGTCGCGTACGGATAGGCCAGTTAGTGAGAACTGGGCTGAGATTGGTGGAGTATCATCAGGAAGTAAACAAACGCGGAGAAAGAGAGAAATCATGAAGTGTTTTAAGTGTTTGAAAGGGATTTTTAAACGAAACCGAAGTGAACATTATTATGGGGAAGAGGCTCCGCCGGAGGGTACACCAGCTCATTATATGGCAACGAATGTTGGGCTGCATACCATATTATGGATTGGGGCTTGGAATAAGCTTACGGAAGGGAATGAGGAAATGCAGTTCCCGAGGTACGGGACGTTTAAGTTAGAGGTGTTACATCGGCTAAAAGCAACTATGTCCTCATTGAAACCCTCACCTAGACCTACACAGTTTGAGGCCCTTAATGCATGGATTAGGGCGGCACATGACAGAAATTTGAACAGGCGTCAACAAAGACTGACGCGATCGGTAAGAGCAGTGCGAGATTCTAAATGGGATGAGGAAGCAAAGCGGTGGAGGGTACAGGCTATTGAGGTGGAAAAAATGTATCCGATGAGGGAGGTGGCAGGAGGAGGAAACCTCATGGAGGAAGACGAGGAAAGCGAGTCGGAAGACAATCTGATAAACAGATTGTTAATGGACAGACCACCTCCGAGAGTGGGGGTGATAGAAGATAGGGGGCTCGCAAGGGAAGATGGGAATGCCATAGAGGTGTATACACCACTCCCTATATCGGAATGGACACCTATCAAAGGTGGGGAGACACCTCAACCTAGTACAGTACAGAGTGTAGTGGGAAGGTTTGTGGTGCAGAAAACGCCAGCCACCGAAAGGGTTGAGTCCTTTGGATTGCCAGACGCTCTTCAAGTGCCTGTTACCATAGGACCTATAGTATCGATCTATAACCCAGAGAGGGATAGAGAGGAAGAACAGAGGCAATTGGATAGAGAAAGGATCGAGATGGAAAGGAGGAATAACGTGACAAATGCATGGAAGCAATTGCCAGGTTCGGTAACGTGGAACACCCCATTAGATACATCTGTAGGTCCCAACACAGGACAGGGAGGTCAGAGAGGACCGATGGACCTAAGGGGACCGCGGCCAAAGTCCTATACAGAATTAAGAGCTGATTTGAGGGAATGGGATGGGTCCGCAGTAACCCCGAGTAGCAGGTCAAGAACAGAACCAGAATGGGAAAGCAGAGGTAACGGGACTGTATCTCATTGTGGGGCCAGCGAAAGCAGTCAGGGGCGGGAAGGCCAAAGTCAGGAGAATAGAGGAGTTACACGTCCTACGGATGAGAGGGAACAACAGGAGCAAAATGGTAGGAGTGTAGAGTGTGAGGAGATGTCCCGCCTCTGGGAGAAAGGTGGAGACCAAATGGTACATGCTTTTCAGAATAGGTTTAGGTGCCTTCATCATGTACTCGGAGAAGACGTTCAACATTGGAGAAAGGAGAACAGTGATAGGTCCCGCCACGCCTCGAATAATCAGGAATCACAGGGAAGTAGTGAAGAAAGAGGGAGTAATGGAATATCTTACCATGCATCCCGCGAAACTAGCCAGGATGGGGAGAGAGGGGCTATGAGGCGTGAAGGAGTGTTTCACCATCCACCCCGAGAAGATGGAAAGGCATGGGACCTAGAGAGATGGGAACAGGGGAGGACTCCCTATAACTCACCAGTACCTAAACGTAGATCTCGGAGCTGGGATGGGAGAGATGCGGATGGAGTAACTAAATTTAGTGTGTTGAAAGCTGAAATTAAGGCAAAGAGACTCGATGTCATTAGTTTAAAATCAGATGTTGATGAGATAATAGATGGAACATTGCCTTTGGAAAGGATAGAATTGTATGAACAGGATGAGTTATTGTTCATGGCAAAGGATATTACTAGGAAAGCTAGAGCGTTTCATGAGAAACTGACTAATTTGGCAGACAGGTATGCCGTGGATTTATCTAGGACAAGGGCATTGCAGAGTAACCACAGATTGCAGTACGCAGACCAGGACCTAGATGAGAAGAGAACTACTGGATTAAAAACACACATAAGAGAGCTGGTATCAGGGATAAGGGTGTGGAGAGAATTGGACAAATGGGAAGAGAGGTGGTCAAAAAAGGGCACAGTTAGACGAAGTACAAATGTGATGACCCCCGAGGGAAGGGTAATGCATATGGAGGCATTCCCTTTGCGAGAAATATCAAACGGAAATTATGTACATGTGCCCTGGAGTAGAGGAGACTTAGCTGCATTTACCAACTCATTTCCGAAGTTAAGGGACAATCCAGTTGAGTGGTATAAGCAGGTAGAAAGGTTTGTAAAGATCTCGAAAGTATTGTGGATTGATTTGAACACGTTGTTTGACATCGTGGTCCCATCTGATTTGTGGACCCCGTGCAAGACTAGTGTTGAATGGCCAAATACTGAACCAGTGAGGGATGCTCGAACTAATGGACCGTCCGAGATTGTCATGCGAAAGTATGAAAGGGTAATAGCATGGCTGAAAGATAAGGTACCACCACAGGATATAGATTGGGTGAAAATAGACCAAACGAGGCAGGAACCCAAGGAGACAATTCACGAGTTTTATGAGAGATTATTGAAAACATTCAAACAATACAGTGGACTCGATGTAATGGATCCCAAAGATATAGGGCAGTTTGTGTCAAAGTTTGTCTTGGGGTTGAGACCTGATATTTGTTTGATGATACAGCAACATTTAATCTGTTGGCAGAACAAACCACTAGATGAGATCTTACGTTATGCAAGATACTGTAGTGACGAGATAGATTCTAAAGCCAAGAATCTAAAGGAGAAATTGATGGTGGTGCAAATGCAGTCCGCTGGGAAGGGTGGCCAGCAGAAGCAGGGGATGGGACGAAAACCAAACAGTCAGAACAAAGATAATGAAGAAGGGCAGAGACCTAGGGTAGACTTTGCCACTTTAAAGAAAACGACAAAGTGCCATTTGTGTCACCAGGTGGGACATTGGCGACGCGAGTGTCCCTTTAACCCTGAAAATGGAGAGCTAGAAGTAGAAGAGCAGGTTCAAGAAGTCCCAACTCCAAAGGTGACAGTTCCAGGAAGCAAGGTGGCCAAAGGGGGGACTTCGGCTCCACGGGCCCAGTTCCCACAGCCACCGAAAGTAGCGACAGGGGGAAAGGTCTTTAAACAAATGCCTCTCTTCATCGAGGAAGAAAAGTGTTATTACATTGATCCATTGACAGGACAACGTGTGAGCAGTGAAGAGGACTGTACCCTCGGGGCAGTCCTAGAGGTGGATCAAAGAGGGCCATTTGTTGAGGCAGAAGTGGCAGGGTGTCCCACAACGTTCTTAGTGGATACTGGGGCTACCCGATCAACTCTGAGGTCAGCGGTGGTTCCTGACTTGCCGATGTCAGGGGAAACAATTCAGGTGGTAGGAGTCGCAAATAAAAGGCTGACTAGTCCATTGACAGAACCAGTGTCTGTGAAGATAGGAAACCATATGAACGAACATCAGTTTGTGGTTTGTGATTCGAGTCCTGTATGTCTGTTAGGAAGGGATTTGTTGTGCAAATTGAACTGCACAATATACTGCACCCCGCAAGGAGTGGAGGTACAGACTACAGACGATGATGCTACTTTCAAGGTAGCAAACTCAAAATCCTGTGTAGAATTATATCCTACTCTGACAGTAGAAGATCTTCCCCAAGACTTAAGAGATGCAGTGGCGTCAGAGGTATGGGATTTCACAGGAGAAGAGATAGGATTGATTAAAGGGGTAGAACCGGTAAAAATACTAGTAAAACCAAATGCCGAGTTTCCAAGAACGCCTCAATACAAATTGTCCCAGGAAACGATTGCAGGAATAAAACCTGTGATCGAGTCAATGATACAGCAGGGAATACTGGAAGAAATTGTGGGTAGTCCTTGTAACTCCCCGATTATGGGTTTGCAGAAACCTAGTGGGAAATTCAGGATAGTGCAGGATTTACGAAAAATTAACAACATAGTCGTTTCATGTTGTCCCGTGGTACCGAATCCATCAGTGATACTGTTTCAAATACCATGTCAAGCAGAATGGTTCACAGTGATAGATCTTTGCCAGGCCTTCTTTTCAATCCCATTGGATGAAGAGAGCAGATATCTTTTCGCTTTTAAAATGGAAGATCGCGTTTTAACATGGTGTCGAATCCCACAAGGATTCACAGACAGTCCATCTATTTTCAACCAGTTGTTGAAAAAGAATCTCGAAAATCTAGTACTGCCCCAGAACTCGGTTCTGGTCCAGTACATAGATGACCTACTTGTTGCGTCAGAGACAGAGGAAGCCTGTAAAGTAGACTCAATTGCCTTACTGAACCATTTAGCCGAAAATGGACATAAGGTATCTCCGAGCAAGTTGCAGTATTGTCTGACAGAAGTACAGTATTTAGGGCACCGGTTAGAGAAAGGAAAACGTAAGGTGTCACCAGAGAGGATTGAGGCGATAATGAAGATGAATGCGCCTACAACACAGAGGGAAGTTAGAATGTTCCTAGGAATGGTGGGTTACTGCCGACAGTGGATAGTTAACTTTTCACTGAAAGCAAAGCCCTTACAGAAACTGACGCACAAGGAGGTGAGTGATCCGGTACCATGGGACGAAGAATGCTTGGTGGCGTTCTTGCAGCTGAGAGACGATTTGTGTCGTGCTCCGGCTCTGGGAATGCCTGATTACGAGAAATCATTTTCACTCTATTGTTGTGAGAGAGAGGGATGTGCTTTGTCAGTCTTGGCACAGACCCACGGAAATGCCCGTAGACCAGTTGCATATTTTTCGGCTACATTAGATCCAGTAGCCGCAGAGTTGCCCGGATGTCTCAAATCCGTTGCTGCAACGGGTGTCAGCATTGAAAGGAGCGAGAGTATTGTGATGGGACATCCAGTGGTGGTGTATGTACCGCATTCAGTTGAGTTGCTAATGACCAGGACGAAGACGCAACATCTGACTAATAGTAGGCTCACGCGCTACGAGCAAGTTATTCTTGCCGCGGAGAACGTGACACTCAGGAGATGCTCTGTCTTGAATCCTGATACTTTAATGCCATTACCTACTGTAATAGAAGGCGAAGGATGTGAAGACCACGATTGCCTTGATGTGACTGAACTATGCACGAAACCCAGACCAGATATTGTGGATGAGCCGTTGTCTGACCCCGATGAAATTTATTTTGTTGATGGCTCATGTTTAAGAGACGATACTGGTCGGTTGAGAGCAGCTTATGCTGTTTGTACCATTACTGGAGTTGTGGAAGCCGCTTGCCTGGAAGGAGTACATTCCGCACAGGTAGCAGAAATCATTGCCCTAACCCGTGCCTGCATAGCAGGAAACGGAAAGAGAGTCACCATATACACTGACAGCCAATATGGTTTCGGTGTGGTTCATGATTTCGGGCAGTTGTGGTCTCAGAGAGGTTACATGACCTCCTCTGGTTCGCCCATTCGAAATGGAGAATTTGTGCGATTGTTGTTAGAAGCACTACAAGGTCCAGTTGACATTGCAATAGTAAAGTGTGTAGCTCATACTAAGAATACAGATTTTGTGTCACAAGGCAACAGATACGCTGATGAGGTCGCACGCTATTGTGCGGAACAAGATTATTCTTTTTCAAAAGTGGAAATAGATGGTGCTGAAGAAAAGACAGAATTAAGTATGATGTTAGAAACTGTAGACACTTGGGAGGATTTAAGAATGATGCAGGAGAACGCACCTGAAACAGAGAAAAAGGCATGGGAAATAGCAGGTTGCGTGCGAAGTGAAATGGATTTTTGGGTTTCAGCAGATGGGAGGGCTGTGTTACCTGAAGAATTAGCTAATCCCATGACGAGAGAAATACATGGTCCAGTACATCTAGGAAGGGATGCTATGATGAGAGTGTTTAGGCAAACTTGGTATTGCCCTAAATTTAGAATAGCAGCAGAATCAGTATGTAAGCGATGTGTTACCTGCCAACAACTGAACGTAGGCAAACGAACACCAGTCACACTGAGTCACATTGGGAGGTCGGGGGGGCCTTTCAATAGAATGCAACTAGATTTCATCGAAATGCCAAGAGTTAATCGCCTTCGGTATGTGTTGGTGATTGTATGCGTATTTTCCAGATGGGTTGAAGCGTACCCTAAACGTGGTGCGATACACTCACAGTGGCTAAATTGTTGCTCAGGGAGTTGATACCGCGCTTCGGGGTGCCTGCCTCTCTGGAATCGGACAGAGGAAAACATTTTAACAGCGAAATAGTGAAGATGTTGTGCTCCACATTAAAGATCGATCAAAAACTGCATTGTAGCTATCGACCAGAAGCTTCAGGAATTGTGGAACAAGTGAACGGCACTTTGAAGAATAGATTGGCTAAAGTAGTGGCATCCACATCTTTGAGTTGGCCAGATGCCCTTCCTTTAGTGCTCATGAGCATGCGCAGCACCCCTGACAGGAGGACAGGTCTCTCTCCACACGAGATTCTGATGGGGAGGGCCATGAGACTTCCCACGGTTCCAACTGCTGCCCTATTGAATATTACAGATGATCTGATCTTGGATTATTGTAAAGGACTGTCTGACGCCATCCATTCTGTGTCCCTTCAGGTGCATGCGGCTGAAGTTCCAGCATCGAGGAACCTGTGTCATGACCTGAACCCAGGGGACTGGGTGTTGGTCAAAAAGCACGTCCGGAAGAACTGCCTAGATGTTCGCTGGCGTGGGCCCTTTCAGGTAATCCTGATCACGAACACCGCGGTGAAGTGCGGGGGGCTGCCAAATTGGATCCATGCATCCCATACTCGAAGAGTTCCAGCACCTCTAGAGGAAACAGCTCCTATCCCAGACGAAAGCCCAGAAGTGGAAGAAGAGTCGCAAGAAGGGATCGAAGCAGCTGAGGGGGTGTCGGAAGAAGTTGGGAACGCATCGGATCCAGACGAAGAGCGAAGGCAGGACGGCAGTGAGACTGAAGACGCAACTGAAGGAGAGAGCAGCAGTGAATACGATTCAGACACAGATCAGTACCAGAGTGATCAAGAACCGAGTGGGAGGACGAGACATAGGAGAACAAGGTGTGAGGCTGCCACTTGGCCGGGAAGAAACAGGAGGCTAAGTTTGAGGTCGGCCCAGGAAGAAACGCTTGCTCCTATATCCGAAGACTCGGATCAGGAAGAAGATACCCAGGATCAGGCCGAGGAGGGTCCTAGAAGGTCAAGGAGGGTGCGGGTGCCTAGTAGAAGATACTCTACTCCTGATTGGACCTACCTCGTTGCAGATGTCGGTGGGGCACAGAACCGGGAGGGTCAGGGAAGTGAACCTGATCAGAACTGACCCGATAATCACAGTACAAATACTGTTCCTGCTACCGGGGGCGGAGACCGAAAGGTTGCTGACACTCAACATCGTCTATCCTCCTCTCCTAAGCGGAATAAGAAAATTGATTTTAGAAACAGTTGAATTTCCAGTTTGCTGTTCACGATATCCAGTGTTGGAGGGAACTCTCCTTCGGTTAGAAATGCTTGAGCGAGTAGTGGAAGTTCTTGGAGTGCTCATTGTTTTGGACTAACACTTTGTTGCAAAAAGACTTTTTGAAAGGACTTTGTAAAATTACTGCAAGATAACCTAGCGCCGAGTGGAAGAAGAAAAAATGGTAGGGGTTTCCTTTTAGCGGATGGAGAAGGGCTAGGGTTGTCTGTTTTCTACAGGACTTTAAACTGTTTGCGGAGAAAATTGTCAGCTTCTCAGAGTCCAGAGAGAGAGAGAGACATTGTTAAAAGAAAGACTTTGTTCAAAGAGAAGAAGAAGCGAATGCCGGAAGAACGACAAGAGCTACACTGTTTGAGAACATGGAGGCTGGCAACCCGAACCGCAGGGCAAAATGTATAGTTGGCACACTGTTGGGAGTGGTGATTTCCCTGATAGTTTTAGTGGTTACTGTCTCATACATAGTGGGACACGAGAGAGATGTAACGGCAGTCAAAGAAGTCAAGGGAGTGTCAACACCGAGAACTACTACTGTTAATGATAAGGGAAACATCAATGATAAAGACAAAGCGTTGTTAGATGCAGAAATAAAAAGGTTACACACGGATGAGTCACAGGGAAATTTCAGGTCAAATGCTTATGCTAAACTACTTTATGAGTACATTGATGTCATGGAGGCGAAGAATTGCTACGTTTGTATGCAGTTACCAGCTTCTGTAGATGAGGGTATCAGATACCATCATCTTCCATTGACGTATGGAATTACATGTAGTTTATTGTTAAGCATATTCTATGGACGAGAGGGGTTCGAGTATTATTTCTCGAACTTTGATTCGACATTGCCAGAGGTCCCAAATTACAAGCATTTGAACAAGTGGGACTATTACAAGAGCGAAGACAGATTACACAAATGGTTCATTCCATGGAAAACGTTAGATACTTCACATGCCCGAAGAAATAATCTGACTTGTCAAGTGTCAGAAATCGAGAAAAAGTTTATAGGGCAGGTGGATACTAGATACAGGAGGCAGAAGATTCTAAAGGCTTCAGGGCAATGGGAAACGTATTGGACCAAGGAAGAAAGGATACACCAAAGAAAGGGTAGCTTTGGTCCAATTGCTTTAGACAAGGAGAAATGGGGGAAACTGTGCATTCACAGGAGTTACTCCTATTATGAGAATCTGTATGTAGGTCAAGTCAGTTGTGAACATGCTTTTCAATTGGAGTACTACTCCAAGGATTTCCTGAAAGAGATGCAAGCAATTCCAAATGTATATTTTGTATGTGGAAGAAATGCCTATGTGAAGCTACCAGATAATTGGTACGGATCATGCTATCTGGCTATTGTCTTCCCTAAAATATATCATGTTGAGAATTTAGAAACGACGAAGAAAGGAATACCAACTAGAGGGAAGAGAGGGCTGGGTGCAGCAGAAGTAATTGGGGATGTATTCGGTGCTGCATTCCCTATCCTAGGAGTGATACTGAATGACATTAAGATTAGGAGGTTAGCTACAGTCGTAGATAGGCTATCTGCCAGTACTGCTAGATCATTGATGCTGGTGGAAGGTGAGATGCAATCGATTAGGGCAATGGTTCTTCAGAACCGACTTGCTTTAGATGTTCTGTTAGCTAAAGAGGGAGGAGTCTGTAAGGCTTTGAAGGTCCAGGAATGTTGCACTTACATTCCAGACAATTCAAAACCTCTAGAGAAGTATATACGAAACATCACTGCCATACACCACGAAATTAAGGATCTGACAAAGATAAACGTGTGGGAAAAAGTAGGTCATGGAATGGGTAAAGTTGGAGGTTGGTTTGCCAACCTAGGAAAGGGTATCGTTTGGTACATACTGAAACCCATCATCATAATTGTGATTTGTGTAATCACTTTATGGGGACTGGTGCGTTTGTATCAGTGGTATAGAGCAAATAGGTTGCAGAGATCTATGAGGAAACAGGAGAAAAAGTTGACAGCGATGCAGGACACTCAATACAGGAGTCTGAAAGCATTGGAGACAATGAAAAGAGGTGGCACTGCCACGACTTCACTTTGAAGGGTTCTACATTTTTGTGATGATGTCTTGATGGTGATGACCCCTGAAGGTCATCAAAGGGGGGATTGAGAGAGCACAAGTCTGAAAAATGTATAAGTGCACCATATTTACAAGCACGTAGTTAGTTTAAACATGCGCTGCACACGAGTGTTTTATACCTAGAAGTGAAATACACAGAGTGCCTTATATTCAGTAGTGAAATGTATAGAATGTTTAAGTAGAGTAACAATAGTCATAACTGTGTGAGATTAATGTAGAAATGTTTGGGATGAATATGAAAACCTCACGTTCTCATGTTAAAGGAATCATGTAAGAGTTGAATGGAACTCTGAAAACCAGTTATATTGTGTAGGCCTTAGGGCAATTCACAGCAAATCTAAACGTGCTGCTAAAATAATGTGAGATGGGGTTAACATGGTTCTTCCAAAATTGTATTATCAAACTTAGTACGGGAATATATGCTTTATAGATGTGTTGTTTTAGAAACGTATGCTAGTTAAGAATGCTGTTTAAATCAAGTTAATGTTTTAGAGTGCAGGGACCCGCTTCATGTAAATCAAGTAGGCCTGAACTGATAATGTCATCTCCTTTGATGTGCCATGTGCTCGTTAGAAGAGAAGTCGAGAGGCGTCCAGTACAGAGCTTCGCGTGTGCTTTACGACCTATAGATATGGTGGAGTCTGGAATTTGAGGCCCACTGCAGGACGGACTGTATGCAGGTGCGAGGGTCCTAATCAGCTAGAATGAAAGGGGCTTTGTTCAGTGGCGCTTGGCGCAGGCCTGTAGGAGTTTTCAGGAATTTCAGGGGGTATCGGCGCACTGGAGAAGAAGCCTGGGAGCCAAGGTCAACTTTAACGAGGGTCTTGAAGAGTACCATCATGGAGTTTACCGCGCAAAGATGTACCACGTGAGGGGCGTCCCAAGGGGCGTTCCTATCGGAAATGTGTTTTGGTATTAGGGAAAGCGACCCGGGAGGAGGGCAGAGCAGATGATTTTGGGAGCCTAAGGAAGCGGATGGGTAGGCAGATAGACTGATCAGGAGAGACCCATTATCAGAGAAGAGACAAAGAGAAGTGCGTGATCTTCTTAGGAAGTCACCACGGCTGACACCTAGAGGGGTAAAGATCTTGTTAAGTAGGGATGTCACTTAGTATAGTGTAGGGACAGACTAACCTTAATTTTCTTTTCTGTAATGACTTTGAGGTTGCAACTTGTATCCATTTTGGCAACGCTCATGATATTCGAACTTGTACTCATTATTCTGTTTTGTAGACTCAGATTGTTCAAAGAATTTATGTTCATAGTGATACCAGTTTATCTTTTGAACCTCATCTTGAGAAGTTTGTATCTTCAGTTATCTTTGACTTTATATTAAATCTTTGAAACATAATCCTGGTCAGTGGTCATTTAGAGTGGTGTAAGTTCTTAATTGATTGACCTATTGTTAGATTACCTTTTACTCAATGACAGGTACCAACAATCCAGTCGACTTGGTTTGGGATCTGGTAAGGTAACTAGTAACCAGTAATCCCGCGTTAACATTAGCCATGACTTTTTGATTTTACAGCTCTGCCAAGTACCCACCCATCAGGCGTTAGACTAACGCATTTCAATGTGGTGATCCGCATCGCCGCACAGTGACGCATAAGCGGCATAGCCTGCCTCGGCTGTCTTGAAGGCGTAGCACTGCTGAAATAATTCTGCAATGCTGTGAGATTGAAACTAAAACTGGATTGCCAGCTCAGCTGCGCTCTGGCGGGTGTAATGCTCCCAGCAGGCTTGGGGACTGGCTTTACTGAGCTGCAGTTTTACAAAGTAAAACAGTAGGCTATTTCCCGACATGACCGTACGGCATTCCCTTCATGGGACTAACGTCAAGATTGAGAGTGCCCAATGGCTACAGCGACGTCAGTGCTTGTGAGTGTAACACAAGATTATCACAATAAACATCTATTTCCAGTATGATGTTACTCTACTTTATTAAACGTGAGAGTAAAAAACACACAGCTAAAATCTAGTCCATATGGTACCCGAGTTGGGACCCAACAAAGCTCAAGCATAGCTCCTAGAAATGTGTTATTCGGCGCTGCATCACCTATAAAGGCCAATATAAAATGCGGTCTTTGGTGGATGAGTTAGGTACTCATTCTCATCTGCCTGGAAGGTGCCACCCCAGCAGATTTCAAGAAGTCCAGTGTTCCTGTACTTACATTTAAGGAGTGCAGGAATAAAAGTGCTAGTTTTACCAGGTGCAGTTCCACCACCAGTGCAGCCACATGTGGGTACACTGTTAACCTGCTGATAGATGGTTGAAACTGTCAGAGAAGGAGGGCCAGCCATCGGGAATTCAAATGCATATTATACATTAGTTTCCGTTCCTGGGCCACTAACTCGTAATGTCTTTTAGCCCTGTCCAGTCCCTCGCAATTGCCTTTACTAAGGAATGAAAGAAGGAGAGCTAAGATAGTGAAGTGGAAAGGCAGAGTCTGAAACCAATACCACCCCCACCACTCCCACACACAGTTCAAAATGTAGCTTTTTTAGGGTCGAGCCTGGGCATCGCATGCGCTGCTCTGAGAAGCATGCTGTAGAATATGAAGTTGATGCTCCGCCCATGTTTTTCATTGGCTTTAGTCAATGTCCTTTGTAAATGCTGGCTTCTGATTCGTTAATAGGCTTGTTAGTCCCTCTTTAGCACTGCCTTGTCTTAATGTGTAACCTCTCACGAGGACTGGCCCTTTTGCTTCTGTTGTTACGCAGTATGTCTTATTTCGTCTGCAAACACTATTTTCTTCAATGAGTCTCTCCTACTGCAGGCACGACATGATTTCCTGCAGCATTCAGTGTGCCATGCGTGCTATCACTTTCCAAGCAGCCCGGACAATGGCGGCCGCTTCTTTGAGATGAAATAGGTCCTGCATTTACAAGAGTTTCAACTATTGGCATTGCAAATGACAATGCCTTTTATTTATGTATTAACTATGAAAACAGATAAATAAAAGTCATTGTCATTTACAATGCCAATAGCTTAAACTTTTGCAAATGAAAGACCATTTGCATTGCAAATGCTTGTTTTAAGTTTGAGTCATGCCACCAGTAGTCTCACGCAAAAGTGCTGACTCTCAATGAACTAGATTTACGCACATGTCACTGTCACCCAGCGCCATGTTGTCAGAAAAGCGCTCATCCAGCGCCTTTCAAACAAACCCTTAAACACAAAGCAGAAAAGCAATTCTTAGTATTGTGGAACACCTTCTGCTTCCTTCAGGGCCACTTAACTCAGGCTAGACCCTTCGCAGCAAGGGGTTCGCAAGGGGTTCGCAAGGGGTTCGTTTAGTTATCACTCACAAGACTTAGATCTTACCCGTATTCCAGCTAAACAACTCATTCTTATGAAGCAGAAGCTTCCCCATGCCTCATGCAGTGGCTTGGGCCCCGGCACTGACAGGGGCATAACAAAGGGCCCGCGGTGCGGGGGCCATGCTGGGTGCAGAGCCTCAGGGAAGGTGGGCAGTGTCTGTGCTGGGTGCAGAGCCCCAGGGGAGGTGGGCAGTGTCTGCGCTGGCTGCAGAGCCCCAGGAGAGGTGGGCAGTGTCTGTGCTGGGTGCAGAGCCCCAGGATAGGTGCCCAGTGCCTGTGCTGGGTGCAGAACCCCAGGGGAGGTGGGCAGTGTCTGTGCTGGGTGCAGAGCCCCAGGGGAGGTGGGCAGTGTCTGCGCTGGCTGCACAGCCCCAGGAGAGGTGGGCAGTGTCTGTGTTGCCTGCAGAGGCCCAGGGAAGGTGGGCAGTGTCGGTGTTGCCTGCAGAGCCCCAGGGAAGGTGGGCAGTGTCTGTGTTGCCTGCAGAGCCCCAGGGGAGGTGGGCAGTGTCTGCGCTGGCTGCAGAGCCCCAGGAGAGGTGGGCAGTGTCTGTGTTGCCTGCAGAGGCCCAGGGAAGGTGGGCAGTGTCGGTGTTGCCTGCAGAGCCCCAGGGAAGGTGGGCAGTGTCTGTGTTGCCTGCAGAGCCCCAGGGGAGGTGGGCAGTGTCTGTGCTGGGTGCAGAACCCCAGGGGAGGTGCCCAGTGTCTGTGCTGGGTGCAGAACCCCAGGGGAGGTGGGCAGTGTCTGTGCTGGGTGCAGAGCCCCAGGAGAGGTGGGCAGTGTCTGTGCTGGGTGCAGAGCCCCAGGGGAGGTGCCCAGTGTCTGTGCTGGGTGCAGAACCCCAGGGGAGGTGGGCAGTGTCTGTGCTGGGTGCAGAGCCCTAGGGGAGGTGGGCAGTGTCTGTGCTGGGTGCAGAGCCCCAGGAGAGGTGGGCATTGTCTGTGCTGGCTGCAGAGCCCCAGGGGAGGTGCCCAGTGTCTGTATTGCCTGCAGAGCCCCAGGGGAGGTGGGCAGTGTCTGTGTTCCCTGCAGAGCCCCAGGGAAGGTGGGCAGTGTCTGCGCTGGGTGCAGAGCCCCAGGAGAGGTGGGCAGTGTCTGTGCTGGGTGCAGAGCCCCAGGGGAGGTGCCCAGTGTCTGTGCTGGGTGCAGAACCCTAGGGGAGGTGTCCAGTGTCTGTGTTGCCTGCAGAGCCCCAGGGGAGGTTGGCAGTGTCTGTGCTGGGTGCAGAGCCCCAGGAGAGGTGCCCAGTGTCTGTGTTGCCTGCAGAACCCCAGGGGAGGTGGGCAGTGTCTGTGCTGGGTGCAGAGCCCCAGGAGAGGTGGGCAGTGTCTGTGCTGGGTGCAGAGCCCCAGGGAAGGTGCCCAGTGTCTGTGCTGGGTACAGAACCCTAGGGGAGGTGGGCAGTGTCTGTGCTGGGTGCAGAGCCCTAGGGGAGGTGGGCAGTGTCTGTGCTGGGTGCTGAGCCCCAGGAGAGGTGGGCAGTGTCTGTGCTGGGTGCAGAGCCCCAGGGGAGGCGGGCAATGTCTGTGTTGCCTGCAGAGGCCCAGGGAAGGTGGGCAGTGTCTGTGCTGGGTGCAGAGCCCCAGGAGAGGTGGGCAGTGTCTGTGCTGGGTGCAGAGCCCCGGGGGAGGTGCCCAGTGTCTGTGTTGCCTGCAGAGCCCCAGGGTAGGTGGGCAGTGTCTGTGCTGGGTGCAGAGCCCCAGGAGAGGTGGGCAGTGTCTGTGCTGGGTGCAGAGCCCCAGGGGAGGTGCCCAGTGTCTGTGCTGGGTGCAGAACCCTAGGGGAGGTGGGCAGTGTCTGTGCTGGGTGCAGAGCCCTAGGGGAGGTGGTCAGTGTCTGTGCTGGGTGCAGAGCCCCAGGAGAGGTGGGCAGTGTCTGTGCTGGGTGCAGAGCCCCAGGGGAGGCGGGCAGTGTCTGTGTTGCCTGCGGAGGCCCAGGGAAGGTGGGCAGTGTCGGTGTTGCCTGCAGAGCCCCAGGGGAGGTGGGCAGTGTCTTGAAGAACCGGGATTTAAACCCAGCGGCGCCAGGGGCAAGCCCAAAGTCTTTGGGTCCACCTGTCTTAGAATACAGAGACACGGGATACTTCTTGATGGCGTCAAAGAGCAAAATGTATTAGCTGCAGCCAGTAACAGAGGTCCTAGAAGTACAACACGGTGTATGTTCTCAGGAGACTGCTCAACTTTACAAAGCAGGTCGTCCCTTTTTATTCCAAAAATTGTGTTTCAGGCAAACATTCCTTATTTACAGTTTGACCACTCATATGTTTCCACGACAAAAGCATTGCATGATGACAAGCCCATTTTTCAGTTGGTCCAGCCCAAAATTAATCATCAAACAAACCCATAATAAACATTCTTCTTTTTAACAAGCCGGACAAAAACCCATAATAAAAGACCTCAACCCAAACCATAAATAGGCCATAAAAGAAGGAACAGAAACAGATGAGAAGCAAGATAGAAGGGTGTGTGCATGTACCATAAACTCAGCAATGTCCTGCTCTATGATCTCTATCTTGATCAGCTAAAGGGCAAGAACTGGTTGGGCAAGGTCAGCTTCAGGCAACAGGGTCAGTTCACTCAGGTCAAACAGGAGTCAGCACAAACTCAAGCTAAGGTGCACGTTTCCCAGAGACACGTTCAGCCACAGTCATAGGCCTATGTGAGGGCAACCACAAAATGGCTGTCATGCACAAAATGGAACCCAAGGGTTTCAGAACGAAATCGTCAAATACACAGTGAATCCATCAATGTAACATGACGGAAACACTCATGCTTGCTGAGCTCACTGTTTACGGTTCGCTGTTACCAAATTCGTAACAGAACCACGACCATTATGACCCAGGGTCAGAATTCCCGGAACCTCAGCCCCTCCTTTTGCCCTTACATAAGCAATAACCTAAACTCACGTCAATCTGAATCTAGGTCTATATTCATCAGATCATCACGATGTTGCTGTAGCATCATCCTAGTACTTAGTAACTCTCTCTGGACAGGTCTCCTCGAACACGAAGTAGCACAAATGCCACATATAGCAGGAGCACACTGTACGCAAAGACAGAACAGGAAAAGGATAGCTAATACCACCCCACTGACCATCAGAATCTTCCATCCCCAAGTGGATAACAATCCCCAAAACCATCCCATCAACGACAAAATCTCCTTCGTCCACATGCACAGACTCGGAGATCTTATGTAGCTTGGAAATGGCTTGCTACACTGTCGGAGCGTTGTCTGGAATAAAAACGCAGCAGCTCGATTGAATCAATATACATACCCCTCCTCTATCTGCAAGTATGACATCTAACGCAACCCTGTTCTGAAGAGTCATAAGGTGATCCGACTGGAGCTCAGCAGTCAAGTTACTAAGGGCACCGGCAGTTTCAACTATGGTGGACTCAACCACTCTCGTCAATTGCCGTATGTTCCTGCTGTTAACCATAGGTCCCCAAAACGGCAGAAAACCCTTCAGAAAATCTCCTAATTCTTGTCCTGCAGTATCTTCCTTACTGAAGACACCTCTGACAACTCTCATCTTGTGGTAATCTGCCGCAGCTGTATACGTAGGAGGCAACAGGAACGAGACAAAACATGTGCCCGAGAAATCAGGGGGCAACCATGTATACGCTCTATCGTAACAGACGAAATAGGTACCCTTAGCTGCTAGAAACGATGGGGAAGTCTGAGACGGAAAAACATACGTCTTAGTGCAAACACTCTTCCCTAACTGAGCTCTCGGATTCTTGCCATTACCTTGCAGACAGTAATGACCCTGATGGGGTACAATCCAAATCGGAGAGGATCTTTTCGCTCGCTGGTTCTCACTCAGACTAACTCCATATCCAGTAACGTTCCATCCAATATACGCTAGCGTCTCATCTCTCGGGATAGTCTCATAGGAATCTATTCCTCTAATCATATCTACTATTCCCTTAACTAGAGCACTATTCTTTGGATTATCTTTCACAGAACGTAGGGGGTAGACTTCACGAGCATAGATGAACATCGTTTTGTATGCCCACATGTAGCTGAATGGCAGGACCAGGTAAGGAATACCTTTATCGGTAGTATGGGGCATAGGCCACACACCCAACAATTTGTCATGTTCACTACTAGCTGGTGTTGGTGCAGAAGCCGAACAAAGGAGTTATTAACGAATTCCAATCTCCTAATGGACTCATGTTCAGGCAGAGGGTGAAAAGAATGCGAGGAAACAGTAGAAGAAGGTATGGGTTTTATAGTGGGTGCAAACGTCACTTGAAAAGAGAATATTATATATCCCATCAAAAACATCATTAAACTAAGTAGCATAAAAAGACACAATATTAAGAAACATTTTCTGCTCATAATTTTACACATTTTGCTCTTAAAGCTCATTCTTTCAACAGATCTCTCCATCTCGAAAAACTCCATCCTCTAACCGTGCTGTTCGCGGCGGTTGGTTCTTCCGTGCTAAGGAATGCGTCTGTCAGTCCAGGGAACGCCCTAGGACCAACCAGAACCTCGACCTTGTGTCTTCGGCTTGCACTCCCAAGTCTTTACACCGCGACCTTACAGCTGAACCCGGATGGCGGTTCAAAAAACAAAAATCGTCAAAACAGTTTCTCAGATGGGAGAGCTGAATTAAAAAAAATAGCAAAGAAAAGAATTGTTACTTTATTAGTCCCACGACTCTTGGTCTCAAATTATAACGGCCTTTATCAGGCAATGTCTGATCACGAAACAAAAGTTCAGGTTCAGAAGTGTCCAAACGAACTGACGGAGGCACAGCTCCTTTCAGAAGATCGTCGCTTTCATGCTCAGAACTTGACCCAATTAAACGTGCATCGCTAAAAGGCAGAAAATGAAACACGGTTTCACTTTCAGAGTCTGGAATACCATCCTGGACCCACTGGTCGTACGGCAGAGGCAAAGGGGCTCTCTTACACTGTACGCCGTGGATCCAGTTCTTTTTACCACGCACTCGCACTGCAGATCGCGTCGATAGCAACACCAAGTAGGGTCCGGTCCAGCAGGGCTGATCGTTCTTTGTCCGCTGAAAATTCTTAACCAGAACTCAGGACCCAGGTTCAATGGCGTGTCCTAAATCTTCAGAAGCCTGAGGCAATGTATCATGAACCTGTTGGTGTAAGACACGCAATTTAGCCATCAATTCGTACAGATAATCAAGCAGTACAGGATACTCTGTTTCACTGAATTTGGTCGGTCTCGGCACTCCCCATATGTTTGCCGGGCGACCAAAAACAATCTCATAAGGACTAAGTCCCACTCGTGAATGTACAGTCATCCTTGTTGACAAAAGTGCTAATGGCAAAGCATCAGGCCATTGGAGACCATAGCTCGCCTGTATCTTGGCCAATTTCAACTTAAGGGTGCCATTATAGCACTCCACTAGATCAGCTGATTGGGGGTGATTTGCAGCGTGAACCTTCTGTCAAATTCCCAAACCATCACACACTTTCTTCATCACTTGACCCACAAATTCACTCCCATTGTCACTCCACACCATTCTCGGCAAACCGTACCTAGGGAAAAACTCCTTAACAAGAGCTTTAGCTGTGGACAAGGCAGTATTATCTTTCAGGGGATATGCTTCTACCCATCTCGAAAAGGCACAAACAACCACGAGTACATACTTCAAATTGTTGCACCTCTCCATGTGGATTAAATCTAGCTGGAAAACCTCGAACGGATACGTCGGAGGCGCAAAATGACCAGCTGGAGTTGGAGTTCCCTTGCCAGGATTGTACATCAGACAAACCATAACATTTTTGACCACATTCTCTGCACACTTAGGAATTCCAGCATTTTTCCATACTGGAGCCAACAACTTACAAATCCCTTTCACACTGATATGAGCCATTCCATGCGCCATCGTAACCACTGCAAGCACGTACGCATCGGGTAACAACCATCGCTGATGCTCTGACAACTCAACCCAATAACCATTCGAATCCAATTTAACCGTACTCTCTCTCCATATGCTCAATTCTTTCTCTGTAGCTTCAGCTTGAATTGACTTCACACTCTCTATCGTATCTTCACACATTCCTCTATCCGGAACCCATCTCGCCGGACCCGCAACTTACATTCGACTCATCACATCTCTTGTCGTTACTTTCGCAACTTCATCTGCAAACGCATTACTACCACCAACGTCATCAGTAACTTTCTTATGTGCACTGCATTTCACAATCACAACTTGCAACGGCAAAGTAAGTGAATCAAGGAGTTCATTTACCAACTGACCATGCTGAATCTTAGCTCCATGCGAAGTCAGAAACCCATGCTCTTTCCACAATCGTCCAAAACTATGAGCCACACCAAACGCATACTGGCTATCAGTGTACACAGTCACTCGTTTCCCTTTCGACAACACACACGCTCTTGTCAATGCAATCAACTCTGCTGCTTGAGCTGGATTATGTGGGATACGTGTAGCTTCAACAATCGTATGCAAAGTCGTATCACCATTCGGAAGCTTGAAGCACGAACCATCTACCCATAAGGTACCATCACACTTTGAAAGAGGAATGTCCCTAAGATCTATTCTCCCTTTCGTTTCTTCCTCTGTCCTAAGAAAGCAATCATGCTGTTCAGAAACATCTGTCTCCACTGAAATTGGCAACAACGTAGCTGGATTCAACGTGTTGCATCTCTTTATATGCACATGACTCGCTAAGAGTGTCAACTCTTAACCTGACAATCGAGCACTAGTTAAGTGCTGTGTCTTTGTCCTGTTCAACAATGTATCCACTGCATGTGGAACCATTACAATCAACGTATTTTATCCATCACCAAGCCAGCAGACTGTCGAATAGAAACAGCCGCTGCCGCTGTAGTCTCAAACAACTCGGCAATGCTCTAGCTACTGGATCCTAAGTCGATGAAAAGTACGCACATGGACGTTGCTTATCGCCAAACTGCTGTGTCAAAACTGACAACGCACATCCCTCTCTCTCGTGGACTTAGAGTGCAAAAGGCTTACTGTAGTCGGGAGTACCCAACACAGGAGCCAAACACAACGCATCACGCAATTCTGAAAAACTCTTCTGACATTCGTCAGTCCAAGGAATAGGATTCGGAGTATCCTTAACAGTAAGAGCTATCAAAGGTTTCGCAAGAAGTGAAAAATTCGGAATCCATCGTCTACAGTATGACGTAATACCCAAGAAAGCACGCACTTCTCTCTGTGTGGTTGGCACACTCATTTTCGCAATCGCTTGAATTCTTTCTGGGGTCAATCTTCTTCCCTCCTTCGATAAGAGATGACCTAAGTAGGTCACTTCTTGTCGACAATACTGTAACTTCGAAAGAGACACCTTATGATGAAAGTCAGACAAATGACGCAACAACGGCAAAGTAGCTTCTTTACAAATCTCTTCATTGTCAGCAGCAACTAACAAATCGTCGACATACTGAATAAGAGCAGCGCCATCAGGTAAGACAACCTTATCAAGCTGTCTTTTCAAAGCCTGACTATAGATGGATGGGCTCTCACAATAGCCTTGAGGAGTGCGCTTAAACCGGAAACTTCGGCCTCCTAAAGAGAAGCCAAAAATATCTCTACTCTCCTCGGCAATCGGGATGCTGAAGAAAGCATTCTTCAAATCAATCACCGAAAACCAAGTAGCAGACGCCGGAATCAAAGTCAATAAAGCAGTGAAATCTGGCACAACTGGAAATTGCGGAACTACAATCTTATTCACCTTGCGAAGATCGATCACAAACCTGTACACAGGCGGCTGAGAAGAATCAGTACGTTTCAAAACAGGCTAAACCGGACTATTGCACACATTACCTCTTGTTTCTTCAATCACACCCTTCTCAATCAGATCATAAATGATCGCTAGAAGCGCCCTTTCACCATCACTAGAAATCCTGTATTGGGGAATAGGAGGCAATTTAGCATTCGCTTTCAGCGTCACAACATACGGTGAAATCTCCAGGAGACCCACATCATTAGGACCAGTAGCCCAAAGAGAATCAGGAAGGGAAAACAATTCTGCTGGAAGTCGATCCTTAGATAAATATATCAGAGAGATCACTCTCTTACCCAATGTAAGCTGTACTCCTGAAGGAGAACAATGTAGTGTCGCATACAATCTTTTCAACAAATCCAATCCCAACAAGTTCTCACCACAACCCGTCGTCAGAATGAGGGGTGCTTCAAATTCAGAAGGTCCAACAGAAAGAGACAAAGGACTAGAAATCGGATTACTAACTGGGGTGCCAGAAAAACCTACTGAAACATTCGTTAAGCCAGACAAAGATGCGCCAGGGAGTTTAGAGTGCATCATAGAACTCTTCGCAGCACCAGTATCCAACAGAAAAGGCTCTGACACACCTGATGTAATCACTTCAACATAAGGTCCACTCTGATCTACTGGAACTGAAATCACTCCCTCTCTTTGTCTGTGGCTGTCCTAGCAATCATTACCGTCGATATTCTCACCTTCGACATAGTAGTCGTCAGCATAGTACTGAGTCGTCCTACCAGATGCCCCATTCTGCTGATCAGAACAATTCATAGAAGTCTGTGGAGGAAAGGAACGCGCATTCTGGGGAAACACACGACGTCCCCTACCTCTAGGAGCTTGCTGAACACCTTGACCTCTCACTCCAGAAACACCATTCGTGCGCTGCAACAAAACCGGACAACTGTTCTTTAAATGACCCTCTTCTTTACATTATGCACACTGATTAGGGCCTACAGGAAAACGCGGTTGAGAAGACTCAAACCTTTGCGAGTTTCTCTGAAACTGCTGAGGTTGCTGATAATCACGCTGATTACTACGAGGCGGATACGCTTGCTGCAAAAGAACCTTCATCTTCAGATCTTTAGTCTTTCTGTCTGCTCTATCCTTCTCATCCCTATTTTCCTAGTACTGTGCAGTAGCCAATATCTGTGCCGAGGAAGAAACAGCCCATGAACTCTCTGAATCCTTCAACTTAGTACACTACTCGGGAAGCAAATTATGTACAAACTTATCTACGAACAACCGTTGACCACCTTCCGTACTCATGTCTTGACCACTATGGTCAATAAACGTTTCTTCAAACCTAGTGAAGAAATCAGACACACTTTCATCTTTCTTCTGCTTACACGCAGACAATTTGTCCCAGTTTACTCACATAGCAGGCATTAAAGTCTTCATGTAAGTAATGATCCTACCAGGAAGTTCTGCAACTAAAGGCTCAGGTTTGGCACCACCAACTTGTCGACCATCCGCAGCACCAATATTATTCCATGTATCACCTAACTCTTGCGCATGATCCGTATTATGAATCAATCCCCATAAGGACTGTGAAACTACATTTCCAAACAACATATCTATATCGGCTAAATTCATAACACATGAATCCGCAGTCTGTGATAATTCCTTATAGTACCCTTTAGGATTTTTACGGGGGTCAGGCAAAGTCTGTTTAAGAGCCAAAACTTCAGCTCGCTTCCATGGAACATGTACCCAAACACGCTGAAAATGAGCCGGCGAAGCTACAATACCAGCCTGGGCATTGGTCTGAATGGCCTCTTTCCACACCGGAGGAACCTCTCTCATTGGATATTGCCGCACTTTTCTCCTAACAGAAGGATCAGGCTCAAACAATGACTGAGAAGGAGACTTACTCCTAAACGACAACAATGTCGCAACTGCTCTCTCAACGTCGAGACCCACTATAGTTCCCTTCGCAAACTCGGACTGTACACGGATCAACTCAGACGGGGTCTGTCCCAAATCACCATCTTCCCATTCTTCACGAAAGAAAGTACACATTTCATCAAAAACATACCTCTGCTTCGGTGCTTCCCATTGACGGAAGACATCCATAACCGACTCTAAATCATATCTCAAAGTATTAGTAACCCATTTAGGTGCTAAATGATCCAGCACTGTCCGCTCATCGGGACCAGGCAATTGGCTACGTAATTGTTTACGCTCTGAAACAGGGGTCATACCTAGTGACCCAAAGAGAGGAGAAAAGAGACCAGTAACAGTATCAGTCATCCTCTGTCGAACAGAAGGAGAAGTTGACAGAAGGACAGGAGACAAAGCAGACTGAGAGGAAACCAATATAGGAGCAGTAGCAGAAGAAGTAGCAAGAACAGGAGACAAAGTTGTAAGAATTGGAGACGGAGCACGTAGCAAAGTCGGCGGCCCTTGAGAAGGCTGCGCCAGAGGAATAGGAGCCAACTGAAGAGGAGCTGGTGGCTGTGCAAGAACAGGAGGCAAAGCAACCGGAGGTTGCGGAGGTGCTGTAGCACTCTGCACATAAGGGGGTGGTGAATTCAACAAATGTGACATCAAGGGATCTTTCTCAAGTTCCTTCATCTCACCTTGCTGAAGAGGTGGCAAAGCTGGATAACATTTATCAATCGCCATTTTACGTTGTCTATGCAACTGCTCACTCGCTTGTTCTTCTTCGTTTCTCTAAACTGTATAGCAGCTTGCATTATCGAAATACCCTTCTCTCTTTTATTTCTCTTCGCTAATTTAATTTCTTTCTGTTTGGCTTCCTTTCGCCAGAGGCGGAAAGAGTCAAACATCGCCAGCCGGGCTTTCTTCTTGAAGAGTTTAACTTCCAAATTATCTAAAATCTCCGTGTCATAGCTACCATATTGGGGCCATTTTAGGACACCGTCCTTTCTAGTGTAGCAAATCCACACTTCATTATACGTGATGGGGCCCACACCATGTTTCAAATAGAGCTCAGAGGTCGGAGTTCCAATCGGAGGCACCGGACACGAGTCCTCCAATCGGGAATCCCTCTTACAACCACAACAAAATATCTTACCAAGCCTGTTAAGACCAGGCATCTTCGCACACTAGTCTAGCTTCAAACTTCAAGAGAATATCGAACACGATAGCCTCGTGAATACACGAGTCCCTCGGCTTTGGAGCTTGCAAGTCCCAAATCAAAGATCCCAAGGGATACCAAAAAACTAAGGACTGGGAGACACTCCACTCATACTTAACTGAAGTATCGATGACGTCGCCAGAAGACCCATCTATCGTCTCGCTCTACAAATCATCAAAGGGCTCCAAGACAGGGCAACAGTCAGGGCAGCAGTCCTTCGTAGCCGTCGGAAAGCGGGGAACCTTGCAGCAAAGACTTTCGGACCACGACGACATACAGGGGTCGATGAAGTGGCAGGCCTTCCTCCAGAATTTTCACACGAAGCTCCTCACGATCTTCAGGCTTGGACCGGTACCGCTGAAGTCGCCCCACGTTGGAAGCGCCAACTGAAGAACCGGGATTTAAACCCAGCGGCGCCAGGGGCACGCCCAAAGTCTTCGGGTCCACCTGTCTTAGAATACAGAGACACGGGATACTTCTTGATGGCATCAAAGATCAAAATTTATTATCTGCAGCCAGTAACAGAGGTCCTAGAAGTACAACACCGTATATGTTCTCAGGAGACTGCTCAACTTTACAAAGCAGGTAGTCCCTTTTTATGCCAAAAATTGTGCTTCAGGCAAACATTCCTTATTTACATTTTGACCACTCACATGTTTCCACGACAAAAGCATTGCATGATGACAAGCCCGTTTGTCCAGCCCAAAATTAATCATCAAACAAACCCATCATAAACATTCTTCTTTTTAACAAGCCGGACAAAAACCCATAATAAAAGACCTCAACCCAAACCATAAATAGGCCATAAAAGAAGGAACAGAAACAGATGAGAAGCAAGATAGAAGGGTGTGTGCATGTACCATAAACTCAGCAATGTCCTGCTCTTTGATCTCTATCTTGATCAGCTAAAGGGAAAGAACTGGTTTGGCAAGGTCAGCTTCAGGCAACAGGGTCAGTTCACTCAGGTCAAACAGGAGCCAGCACAAACTCATGCTAAGGTGCACATGTCCCAGGGACTTGTTCAGCCACAGTCATAGGCCTATGTGAGGGCAACCACAAAATGGCTGTCATGCACAAAATGGAACCCAAGGGTTTCAGAACGAAATCGTCAAATACACAGTAAATCCATCAATGTAACATGACTTAAACACTCATGCTTGCTGAGCTCACTGTTTACGGTTCGCTGTTACCAAATTCATAACAGAACCACGACCATTATGACCCAGGGTCAGAATTCACGGAACGTCAGTCTGTGTTGCCTGCAGAGCCCCAGGGGAGGTGGGCAGTGTCTGCGCTGGGTGCAGAGCCCCAAGGGAGGTGGGCAGTATCTGTGCTGGGTGCAGAGCCCCAGGGGAGGTGCCCAGTGTCTGTGCTGGGTGAAGAGCCCCAGGGGAGGTGGGCAGTGGGTGTGCTGGGTGCAGAGCTCCAGGGGAGGTGGGCAGTGTCTGTGCTGGGTGCAGAGCCCCAGGGGAGGTCGGCAGTGTCTGTGCTGGGCGCAGAGCCCCAGGGGAGGTGGGCAGTGTCTGTGTTGCCTGCAGAGCCCCAGGGGAGGTGGGCAGTGTCTGCGCTGGGTGCAGAGCCCCAGGAGAGGTGGGCAGTGTCTGTGCTGGGTGTAGAGCCCCAGGGGAGGTGCCCAGTGTCTGTGCTGGGTGCAGAACCCTAGGGGAGGTGGGCAGTGTCTGTGCTGGGTGCAGAGCCCCAGGGGAGGTGGGCAGTGTCTGTGCTGGGTGCAGAGCCCCAGGAGAGGTGGGCAGTGTCTGTGCTGGGTGCAGAGCCCCAGGGGAGGTGCCCAGTGTCTGTGCTGGGTGCAGAACCCCAGGGGAGGTTGGCAGTGTCTGTGCTGGGTGCAGAGCCCTAGGGGAGGTGGGCAGTGTCCATGCTGGGTGCAGAGCCCCAGGAGAGGTGCCCAGTGTCTGTGCTGGGTGCAGAACCCCAGGGGAGGTGGGCAGTCTCTGTGCTGGGTGCAGAGCCCCAGGGGAGGTGAGCAGTGCCTGTGCTGGGTGCAGAACCTCAGGGGAGGTGCCCAGTGTCTGTGTTACCTGCAGAGCCCCAGGGGAGGTGGGCAGTCTCTGTGCTGGGTGCAGAGCTCCAGGGGAGGTGGGTAGTGCCTGTGCTGGGTGCAGAGCCCCAGGGGAGGTGGGCAGTGGCTGTGTTGCCTGCAGAGCCCCAGTGGAGGTGGGCAGTGGCTGTGCTGGGTGCAGAGCCCCAGGGGAGGTGGGCAGTGTCTGTGATGGGTGCAGAGCCCCAGGGGAGTTGGGCAGTGTCTGTGTTGCCTGCAGAGCCCCAGGGGAGGTGGGCAGTCTCTGTGCTGGGTGCAGAGCTCCAGGGGAGGTGGGTAGTGCCTGTGCTGGGTGCAGAGCCCCAGGGGAGGTGGGCAGTGGCTGTGTTGCCTGCAGAGCCCCAGTGGAGGTGGGCAGTGGCTGTGCTGGGTGCAGAGCCCCAGGGGAGGTGGGCAGTGCCTGTGCTGGGTGCAGAACCTCAGGGGAGGTGCCCAGTGTCTGTGTTGCCAGCAGAGCCCCAGGGGAGGTGGGCAGTCTCTGTGCTGGGTGCAGAGCTCCAGGGGAGGTGGGTAGCGCCTGTGCTGGGTGCAGAGCCCCAGGGGAGGTGGGCAGTGGCTGTGTTGCCTGCAGAGCCCCAGTGGAGGTGGGCAGTGGCTGTGCTGGGTGCAGAGCCCCAGGCGAGGTGGGCAGTGTCTGTGCTGGGTGCAGAGCCCCAGGGGAGTTGGGCAGTGTCTGTGCTGGGTGCAGAGCACCAGGGGAGGTGGGCAGTGTCTGTGCTGGGTGCAGAGCCTCAGGGGAGGTGGGCAGTGTCTGTGCTGGGTGCAGAGCCGCAGGGGAGGTGCCCAGTGTCTGTCCTAGGTGCAGAACCCCAGGGGAGGTGGGAAGTGTCTGTGCTGGGTGCAGAGCCCTAGGGGAGGTGGGCAGTGTCTGTGCTGGGTGCAGAGCCCCAGGAGAGGTGGGCAGTGTCTGTGCTGGGTGCAGAACCCCAGGGGAGGTGCCCAGTATCTGTGTTGCCTGCAGAGCCCCAGGGGAGGTGGGCAGTGTCTGTGTTGCCTGCAGAGCCCCAGGGGAGGTGGGCAGTGTCTGCGCTGGGTGCAGAGCCCCAGGAGAGGTGGGCAGTGTCTGTGCTGGGTGCAGAGCCCCAGGGGAGGTGCCCAGTGTCTGTGCTGGGTGCAAAACCCTAGGGGAGGTGGGCAGTGTCTGTGCTGGGTGCAGAGCCCTAGGGGAGGTGGGCAGTGTCTGTGCTGGGTGCAGAGCCCCAGGAGAGGAGGGCAGTGTCTGTGCTGGGTGCAGAGCCCTAGGGGAGGTGAGAAGTGTCCGTGCTGGGTGCAGAGCCCCAGGGGAGGTGCCCAGTGTCTGTGTTGCCTGCAGAGCCCCAGGGGAGGCGGGCAGTGTCTGTGTTGCCTGCAGAGGCCCAGGGAAGGTGGGCAGTGTCGGTGTTGCCTGCAGAGCCCCAGGGCAGGTGGGCAGTGTCTGTGTTGCCTGCAGAGCCCCAGCACGTACGCATCGGGTAACAACCATCACTGATGCTCTGACAACTCAACCCAATAACCATTCGAATCCAATTTAACCGTACTCTCTCTCCATATGCTCAATTCTTTCTCTGTAGCTTCAGCTTGAATTGACTTCACACTCTCTATCGTATCTTCACACATTCCTCTATCCGGAACCCATGTCGCCGGACCCGCAACATACATTCGACTCATCACATCTCTTGCCGTTACTTTCGCAACTTCATCTGCAAACGCATTACTACGACCAACGTCATCAGTAACTTTCTTATGTGCACTGCATTTCACAATCACAACTTGCAACGGCAAAGTAAGTGAATCAAGGAGTTCATTTACCAACTGACCATGCTGAATCTTAGCTCCATGCGAAGTCAGAAACCCATGCTCTTTCCACAATCGTCCAAAACTATGAGCCACACCAAACGCATACTGGCTATCAGTGTACACAGTCACTCGTTTCCCTTTCGACAACACACACGCTCTTGTCAATGCAATCAACTCTGCTGCTTGAGCTGGATTATGTGGGATACGTGTAGCTTCAACAATCGTATGCAAAGTCGTATCACCATTCGGAAGCTTGAAGCACGAACCATCTACCCATAAGGTACCATCACACTTTGAAAGAGGAATGTCCCTAAGATCTATTCTCCCTTTCGTTTCTTCCTCTGTCCTAAGAAAGCAATCATGCTGTTCAGAAACATCTGTCTCCACTGAAATTGGCAACAACGTAGCTGGATTCAACGTGTTGCATCTCTTTATATGCACATGACTCGCTAAGAGTGTCAACTCTTAACCTGACAATCGAGCACTAGTTAAGTGCTGTGTCTTTGTCCTGTTCAACAATGTATCCACTGCATGTGGAACCATTACAATCAACGTATTTTATCCATCACCAAGCCAGCAGACTGTCGAATAGAAACAGCCGCTGCCGCTGTAGTCTCAAACAACTCGGCAATGCTCTAGCTACTGGATCCTAAGTCGATGAAAAGTACGCACATGGACGTTGCTTATCGCCAAACTGCTGTGTCAAAACTGACAACGCACATCCCTCTCTCTCGTGGACTTAGAGTGCAAAAGGCTTACTGTAGTCGGGAGTACCCAACACAGGAGCCAAACACAACGCATCACGCAATTCTGAAAAACTCTTCTGACATTCGTCAGTCCAAGGAATAGGATTCGGAGTATCCTTAACAGTAAGAGCTATCAAAGGTTTCGCAAGAAGTGAAAAATTCGGAATCCATCGTCTACAGTATGACGTAATACCCAAGAAAGCACGCACTTCTCTCTGTGTGGTTGGCACACTCATTTTCGCAATCGCTTGAATTCTTTCTGGGGTCAATCTTCTTCCCTCCTTCGATAAGAGATGACCTAAGTAGGTCACTTCTTGTCGACAATACTGTAACTTCGAAAGAGACACCTTATGATGAAAGTCAGACAAATGACGCAACAACGGCAAAGTAGCTTCTTTACAAATCTCTTCATTGTCAGCAGCAACTAACAAATCGTCGACATACTGAATAAGAGCAGCGCCATCAGGTAAGACAACCTTATCAAGCTGTCTTTTCAAAGCCTGACTATAGATGGATGGGCTCTCACAATAGCCTTGAGGAGTGCGCTTAAACCGGAAACTTCGGCCTCCTAAAGAGAAGCCAAAAATATCTCTACTCTCCTCGGCAATCGGGATGCTGAAGAAAGCATTCTTCAAATCAATCACCGAAAACCAAGTAGCAGACGCCGGAATCAAAGTCAATAAAGCAGTGAAATCTGGCACAACTGGAAATTGCGGAACTACAATCTTATTCACCTCGCGAAGATCGATCACAAACCTGTACACAGGCGGCTGAGAAGAATCAGTACGTTTCAAAACAGACAAAACCGGACTATTGCACACATTACCTCTTGTTTCTTCAATCACACCCTTCTCAATCAGATCATAAATGATCGCTAGAAGCGCCCTTTCACCATCACTAGAAATCCTGTATTGGGGAATACGAGGCAATTTAGCATTCGCTTTCAGCGTCACAACATACGGTGAAATCTCCAGGAGACCCACATCATTAGGACCAGTAGCCCAAAGAGAATCAGGAAGGGAAAACAATTCTGCTGGAAGTTGATCCTTAGATAAATATATCAGAGAGATCACTCTCTTACCCAATGTAAGCTGTACTCCTGAAGGAGAACAATGTAGTGTTGCATACAATCTTTTCAACAAATCCAATCCCAACAAGTTCTCACCACAACCCGTCATCAGAATGAGGGGTGCTTCAAATTCAGAAGGTCCAACAGAAAGAGACAAAGGACTAGAAATCGGATTACTAACTGGGGTGCCAGAAAAACCTACTGAAACATTCGTTAAGCCAGACAAAGATGCGCCAGGGAGTTTAGAGTGCATCATAGAACTCTTCGCAGCACCAGTATCCAACAGAAAAGGCTCTGACACACCTGATGTAATCACTTCAACATAAGGTCCACTCTGATCTACTGGAACTGAAATCACTCCCTCTCTTTGTCTGTGGCTGTCCTAGCAATCATTACCGTCGATATTCTCACCTTCGACATAGTAGTCGTCAGCATAGTACTGAGTCGTCCTACCAGATGCCCCATTCTGCTGATCAGAACAATTCATAGAAGTCTGTGGAGGAAAGGAACGTGCATTCTGGGGAAACACACCACGTCCCCTACCTCTAGGAGCTTGCTGAACACCTTGACCTCTCACTCCAGAAACACCATTCGTGCGCTGCAACAAAACCGGACAACTGTTCTTTAAATGACCCTCTTCTTTACATTATGCACACTGATTAGGGCCTACAGGAAAACGCGGTTGAGAAGACTCAAACCTTTGCGAGTTTCTCTGAAACTGCTGAGGTTGCTGATAATCACGCTGATTACTACAAGGCGGATACGCTTGCTGCAAAAGAACCTTCATCTTCAGATCTTTAGTCTTTCTGTCTGCTCTATCCTTCTCATCCCTATTTTCCTAGTACTGTGCAGTAGCCAATATCTGTGCCGAGGAAGAAACAGCCCATGAACTCTCTGAATCCTTCAACTTAGTACACTACTCGGGAAGCAAATTATGTACAAACTTATCTACGAACAACCGTTGACCACCTTCCGTACTCATGTCTTGACCACTATGGTCAATAAACGTTTCTTCAAACCTAGTGAAGAAATCAGACACACTTTCATCTTTCTTCTGCTTACACGCAGACAATTTGTCCCAGTTTACTCACATAGCAGGCATTAAAGTCTTCATGTAAGTAATGATCCTACCAGGAAGTTCTGCAACTAAAGGCTCAGGTTTGGCACCACCAACTTGTCGACCATCCGCAGCACCAATATTATTCCATGTATCACCTAACTCTTGCGCATGATCCGTATTATGAATCAATCCCCATAAGGACTGTGAAACTACATTTCCAAACAACATATCTATATCGGCTAAATTCATAACACATGAATCCGCAGTCTGTGATAATTCCTTATAGTACCCTTTAGGATTTTTAAGGGGGTCAGGCAAAGTCTGTTTAAGAGCCAAAACTTCAGCTCGCTTCCATGGAACATGTACCCAAACACGCTGAAAATGAGCCGGCGAAGCTACAATACCAGCCTGGGCATTGGTCTGAATGGCCTCTTTCCACACCAGAGGAACCTCTCTCATTGGATATTGCCGCACTTTTCTCCTAACAGAAGGATCAGGCTCAAACAATGACTGAGAAGGAGACTTACTCCTAAACGACAACAATGTCGCAACTGCTCTCTCAACGTCGAGACCCACTATAGTTCCCTTCGCAAACTCGGACTGTACACGGATCAACTCACACGGGGTCTGTCCCAAATCACCATCTTCCCATTCTTCACGAAAGAAAGTACACATTTCATCAAAAACATACCTCTGCTTCGGTGCTTCCCATTGACGGAAGACATCCATAACAGACTCTAAATCATATCTCAAAGTATTAGTAACCCATTTAGGTGCTAAATGATCCAGCACTGTCCGCTCATCGGGACCAGGCAATTGGCTACGTAATGGTTTACGCTCTGAAACAGGGGTCATACCTAGTGACCCAAAGAGAGGAGAAAAGAGACCAGTAACAGTATCAGTCATCCTCTGTCGAACAGAAGGAGAAGTTGACAGAAGGACAGGAGACAAAGCAGACTGAGAGGAAACCAATATAGGAGCAGTAGCAGAAGAAGTAGCAAGAACAGGAGACAAAGTTGTAAGAATTGGAGACGGAGCACGTAGCAAAGTCGGCGGCCCTTGAGAAGGCTGCGCCAGAGGAATAGGAGCCAACTGAAGAGGAGCTGGTGGCTGTGCAAGAACAGGAGGCAAAGCAACCGGAGGTTGCGGAGGTGCTGTAGCACTCTGCACATAAGGGGGTGGTGAATTCAACAAATGTGACATCAAGGGATCTTTCTCAAGTTCCTTCATCTCACCTTGCTGAAGAGGTGGCAAAGCTGGATAACATTTATCAATCGCCATTTTACGTTGTCTATGCAACTGCTCACTCGCTTGTTCTTCTTCGTTATCTCTAAACTGTATAGCAGCTTGCATTATCGAAATACCCTTCTCTCTTTTATTTCTCTTCGCTAATTTAATTTCTTTCTGTTTGGCTTCCTTTCGCCAGAGGCGGAAAGAGTCAAACATCGCCAGCCGGGCTTTCTTCTTGAAGAGTTTAACTTCCAAATTATCTAAAATCTCCGTGTCATAGCTACCATATTGGGGCCATTTTAGGACACCGTCCTTTCTAGTGTAGCAAATCCACACTTCATTATACGTGATGGGGCCCACACCATGTTTCAAATAGAGCTCAGAGGTCGGAGTTCCAATCGGAGGCACCGGACACGAGTCCTCCAATCGGGAATCCCTCTTACAACCACAACAAAATATCTTACCAAGCCTGTTAAGACCAGGCATCTTCGCACACTAGTCTAGCTTCAAACTTCAAGAGAATATCGAACACGATAGCCTCGTGAATACACGAGTCCCTCGGCTTTGGAGCTTGCAAGTCCCAAATCAAAGATCCCAAGGGATACCAAAAAACTAAGGACTGGGAGACACTCCACTCATACTTAACTGAAGTATCGATGACGTCGCCAGAAGACCCATCTATCGTCTCGCTCTACAAATCATCAAAGGGCTCCAAGACAGGGCAACAGTCAGGGCAGCAGTCCTTCGTAGCCGCCGGAAAGCGGGGAACCTTGCAGCAAAGACTTTCGGACCACGACGACATACAGGGGTCGATGAAGTGGCAGGCCTCCCTCCAGAATTTTCACACAAAGCTCCTCACGATCTTCAGGCTTGGACCGGTACCGCTGAAGTCGCCCCACGTTGGAAGCGCCAACTGAAGAACCGGGATTTAAACCCAGCGGCGCCAGGGGCACGCCCAAAGTCTTCGGGTCCACCTGTCTTAGAATACAGAGACACGGGATATTTCTTGATGGCATCAAAGATCAAAATGTATTAGCTGCAGCCAGTAACAGAGGTCCTAGAAGTACAACACCGTATATGTTCTCAGGAGACTGCTCAACTTTACAAAGCAGGTAGTCCCTTTTTATGCCAAAAATTGTGCTTCAGGCAAACATTCCTTATTTACATTTTGACCACTCACATGTTTCCACGACAAAAGCATTGCATGATGACAAGCCCGTTTGTCCAGCCCAAAATTAATCATCAAACAAACCCATCATAAACATTCTTCTTTTTAACAAGCCGGACAAAAACCCATAATAAAAGACCTCAACCCAAACCATAAATAGGCCATAAAAGAAGGAACAGAAACAGATGAGAAGCAAGATAGAAGGGTGTGTGCATGTACCATAAACTCAGCAATGTCCTGCTCTTTGATCTCTATCTTGATCAGCTAAAGGGAAAGAACTGGTTTGGCAAGGTCAGCTTCAGGCAACAGGGTCAGTTCACTCAGGTCAAACAGGAGCCAGCACAAACTCATGCTAAGGTGCACATGTCCCAGGGACTTGTTCAGCCACAGTCATAGGCCTATGTGAGGGCAACCACAAAATGGCTGCCATGCACAAAATGGAACCCAAGGGTTTCAGAACGAAATCGTCAAATACACAGTAAATCCATCAATGTAACATGACTTAAACACTCATGCTTGCTGAGCTCACTGTTTACGGTTCGCTGTTACCAAATTCATAACAGAACCACGACCATTATGACCCAGGGTCAGAATTCACGGAACGTCAGTCTGTGTTGCCTGCAGAGCCCCAGGGGAGGTGGGCAGTGTCTGCGCTGGGTGCAGAGCCCCAAGGGAGGTGGGCAGTGTCTGTGCTGGGTGCAGAGCCCCAGGGGAGGTGCCCAGTGTCTGTGCTGGGTGAAGAGCCCCAGGGGAGGTGGGCAGTGTCTGTGCTGGGTGCAGAGCTCCAGGGGAGGTGGGCAGTGTCTGTGCTGGGTGCAGAGCCCCAGGGGAGGTCGGCAGTGTCTGTGCTGGGCGCAGAGCCCCAGGGGAGGTGGGCAGTGTCTGTGTTGCCTGCAGAGCCCCAGGGGAGGTGGGCAGTGTCTGCGCTGGGTGCAGAGCCCCAGGAGAGGTGGGCAGTGTCTGTGCTGGGTGCAGAGCCCCAGGGGAGGTGCCCAGTGTCTGTGCTGGGTGCAGAACCCTAGGGGAGGTGGGCAGTGTCTGTGCTGGGTGCAGAGCCCCAGGGGAGGTGGGCAGTGTCTGTGCTGGGTGCAGAGCCCCAGGAGAGGTGGGCAGTGTCTGTGCTGGGTGCAGAGCCCCAGGGGAGGTGCCCAGTGTCTGTGCTGGGTGCAGAACCCCAGGGGAGGTTGGCAGTGTCTGTGCTGGGTGCAGAGCCCTAGGGGAGGTGGGCAGTGTCCATGCTGGGTGCAGAGCCCCAGGAGAGGTGCCCAGTGTCTGTGCTGGGTGCAGAACCCCAGGGGAGGTGGGCAGTCTCTGTGCTGGGTGCAGAGCCCCAGGGGAGGTGAGCAGTGCCTGTGCTGGGTGCAGAACCTCAGGGGAGGTGCCCAGTGTCTGTGTTACCTGCAGAGCCCCAGGGGAGGTGGGCAGTCTCTGTGCTGGGTGCAGAGCTCCAGGGGAGGTGGGTAGTGCCTGTGCTGGGTGCAGAGCCCCAGGGGAGGTGGGCAGTGGCTGTGTTGCCTGCAGAGCCCCAGTGGAGGTGGGCAGTGGCTGTGCTGGGTGCAGAGCCCCAGGGGAGGTGGGCAGTGTCTGTGATGGGTGCAGAGCCCCAGGGGAGTTGGGCAGTGTCTGTGTTGCCTGCAGAGCCCCAGGGGAGGTGGGCAGTCTCTGTGCTGGGTGCAGAGCTCCAGGGGAGGTGGGTAGTGCCTGTGCTGGGTGCAGAGCCCCAGGGGAGGTGGGCAGTGGCTGTGTTGCCTGCAGAGCCCCAGTGGAGGTGGGCAGTGGCTGTGCTGGGTGCAGAGCCCCAGGGGAGGTGGGCAGTGCCTGTGCTGGGTGCAGAACCCCAGGGGAGGTGCCCAGTGTCTGTGTTGCCAGCAGAGCCCCAGGGGAGGTGGGCAGTCTCTGTGCTGGGTGCAGAGCTCCAGGGGAGGTGGGTAGCGCCTGTGCTGGGTGCAGAGCCCCAGGGGAGGTGGGCAGTGGCTGTGTTGCCTGCAGAGCCCCAGTGGAGGTGGGCAGTGGCTGTGCTGGGTGCAGAGCCCCAGGGGAGGTGGGCAGTGTCTGTGCTGGGTGCAGAGCCCCAGGGGAGTTGGGCAGTGTCTGTGCTGGGTGCAGAGCACCAGGGGAGGTGGGCAGTGTCTGTGCTGGGTGCAGAGCCTCTGGGGAGGGGGGCAGTGTCTGTGCTGGGTGCAGAGCCGCAGGGGAGGTGCCCAGTGTCTGTCCTAGGTGCAGAACCCCAGGGGAGGTGGGAAGTGTCTGTGCTGGGTGCAGAGCCCTAGGGGAGGTGGGCAGTGTCTGTGCTGGGTGCAGAGCCCCAGGAGAGGTGGGCAGTGTCTGTGCTGGGTGCAGAACCCCAGGGGAGGTGCCCAGTATCTGTGTTGCCTGCAGAGCCCCAGGGGAGGTGGGCAGTGTCTGTGTTGCCTGCAGAGCCCCAGGGGAGGTGGGCAGTGTCTGCGCTGGGTGCAGAGCCCCAGGAGAGGTGGGCAGTGTCTGTGCTGGGTGCAGAGCCCCAGGGGAGGTGCCTAGTGTCTGTGCTGGGTGCAAAACCCTAGGGGAGGTGGGCAGTGTCTGTGCTGGGTGCAGAGCCCTAGGGGAGGTGGGCAGTGTCTGTGCTGGGTGCAGAGCCCCAGGAGAGGAGGGCAGTGTCTGTGCTGGGTGCAGAGCCCTAGGGGAGGTGAGCAGTGTCCGTGCTGGGTGCAGAGCCCCAGGGGAGGTGCCCAGTGTCTGTGTTGCCTGCAGAGCCCCAGGGGAGGCGGGCAGTGTCTGTGTTGCCTGCAGAGGCCCAGGGAAGGTGGGCAGTGTCGGTGTTGCCTGCAGAGCCCCAGGGCAGGTGGGCAGTGTCTGTGTTGCCTGCAGAGCCCCAGGGGTGGTGGGCAGTGTCTGCGCTGGGTGCAGAGCCCCAGGGGAGGTGGGCTGTGTCTGTGCTGGGTCCAGAGCCCCAGGGGAGGTGCCCAGTGTCTGTGCTGGGTGCAGAGCCCCAGGGGAGGTGGGCAGTGTCTGTGCTGGGTGCAGAGCCCCAGGGAAGGTGGGCAGTGTCTGTGTTGCCTGCAGAGCCCCAGGGGAGGTGGGCAGTGTCTGCACTGGGTGCAGAGCCCCAGGAGAGGTGGGCAGTGTCTGTGCTGGGTGCAGAGCCCCAGGGGAGGTGCCCAGTGTCTGTTCTGGGTGCAGAACCCTAGGGGAGGTGGGCAGTGTCTGTGCTGGGTGCAGAGCCCTAGGGGAGGTGGGCAGTGTCCGTGCTGGGTGCAGAGCCCCAGGAGAGGTGCCCAATGTCTGTGCTGGGTGCAGAACCCCAGGGGAGGTGGGCAGTGTCTGTGCTGGGTACAGAGCCCCAGGGGAGGTGCACAGTGTCTGTGCTGGGTGCAGAACCCCAGGGGAGGTGGGCAGTGTCTGTGCTGGGTGCAGAGCCCTTGGGGAGGTGGGCAGTGTCCTTGCTGGGTGCAGAGCCCCAGGGGAGGTGGGCAGTCTCTGTGCTGGGTGCAGAGCCCCAGGGGAGGTGGGTAGTGCCTGTGCTGGGTGCAGAGCCCCAGGGAAGGTGGGCTGTGGCTGTGTTGCCTGCAGAGCCCCAGTGGAGGTGGGCAGTGGCTGTGCTGGGTGCAGAGCCCCAGTGGAGGTGCGCAGTGTCTGTGTTGCTTGCAGAGCCCCAGGGGAGGTAGGCAGTCTCTGTGCTGGGTGCAGAGCCCCAGTGGATGTGGGTAGTGCCTGTGCTGGGTGCAGAGCCCCAGGGAAGGTGGGCTGTGGCTGTGTTGCCTGCAGAGCCCCAGTGGAGGTGGGCAGTGGCTGTGCTGGGTGCAGAGCCCCAGTGGAGGTGGGCAGTGGCTGTGCTGGGTGCAGAGCCCCAGGGAAGGAAGGCCGTGTCTGTGCTAGGTGCAGAACCTCAGGGGAGGTGGGCAGTGTCAGTGTTGCCTGCAGAGCCCCAGGGGAGGTGGGCAGTGTCTGTGTTGCTTGCAGAGCCCCAGGGGAGGTGGGCAGTGTCTGTGTTGCTTGCAGAGCCCCAGGGGAGGTGCCCAGTGTCTGTGCTGGGTGCAGAGCCCCAGGGGAAGTGGGCGGTGTCTGTGCTGGGTGCAGAGCCGCTGGGCATGTGGGCAGTGTCTGTGCTGCCTGGAGAGCCCCTGGGGAGGTGGGCAGTGTCTGTGTTGGGTGCAGAGCCCCAGGGGAGGTGGGCAGTGTCTGTGTTGCTTGCAGAGCCCCAGGGGAGGTGGCCAGTGTCTGTGTTGCTTGCAGAGCCCCAGGGGAGGGGGGCAGTCTCTGTGCTGGGTGCCGAACCCCAGGGTAGGTGGGCAGTGTCTGTGCTGCCTGGAGAGCCCCAGGGAAGATGGGCAGTCTCCGTGCCGGGTGCAGAACCCCAGGGGAGGTGGGCAGTGTCTGTGCTGGGAGCAGAGCCTCAGGGAAGGAAGGCAGTGTCTGTGCTGGGTGCAGAACCTCAGGGGAGGTGGGCAGTGTCTGTGTTGCCTGCAGAGCCCATGGGGAGGTAGGCAGTGGCTGTGCTGGGTGCAGAGCCCCAGGGGAGGTGGGCAGTGTCTGTGTTGCTTGCAGAGCCCCAGGGGAGTTGGGCAGTGTCTGTGCTGGGTGCAGAGCCTCAGGGAAGGTAGGCAGTGTCTGTGCTGGGTGCAGAACCTCAGGGGAGGTGGGCAGTGTCTGTGTTGCCTGCAGAGCCCATGGGGAGGTAGGCAGTGGCTGTGCTGGGTGCAGAGCCCCAGGGGAGGTGGGCAGTGTCTGTGTTGCCTGCAGAGCCCCAGGGGAGGTGGGCAGTGTCTGTGTTGCTTGATGGATAGGGTAAAAGGGTGGATGGATGGATAATGGATGGATGAGTGAAAGGGTGGATGGAGGGATGGATGAGTGAAATGATAGATGGAAGGATACATGATGGATAGGTTTGTAAATGGTTGAATATATTTGGATATGGATGGGCTTACTTATATACTATTGCACGACCTCCTCTGATGTGTCTGTAAAACTTACCTTTTGTCGTGAAGTTATGTCCTGAATTGTGACCTCCTGTCCTGAATTATGATCTGTGGTAGGGCAAAGTGGTAGGTCGTAGGCTGGGCCGTGGGGGGCCCCCTCCATATGCTTTGCAGGTGGGCCCCCTCAAGTTTCGTTACGCCACTGCCCACACTATATGGGTTATGTTATATATCTTCTTTTAATCAGGATACACCTTTGGGTATGGCTGTTTGACAAATCCACCAGCCATGTTTATTAAAATCATGCATTTTTTAAACTCGCTCCACTGTGGGGTCTCTTCGTTGCCCTTAGTTCAAGCAGCAAGTGATATACATGTACCTTATAAAGATATCAAGTTGGCCCGACGCGCCGACGCCCAACGATGGTTTTCGCAAGAATTAAAAGTAAAGAAACTTTCCTTACGCCAATTGGAGCGACAATGGCGTCGCAGTTACTCCCCTGATCTAAAATCCAAATTTATCACGGCCAGGAAAGACTATATGAAAGCCATCCTTTCCACAAAAGCTGCCTACTTTTCCTCCCGCATCCTCAACTCGTCAGACAGACCCAAGGACATTTTTTCCATTCTGAATGAGCAGACTAACTTAGTCAGTGTTCGTCCTAGTGTGACTCCAACCCAACCCTTTTGTGATGCACTTAACGTCTATTTTATCGATAAAATTGCGGACATCAAAAACAGTATCCCAAAATGTCTCATTAATACTCCCTCTGAAACCCATATCACCACCAACACCATCTCACTCAATAGCTTTCCCATTATTACTCCTGAGTTATTCCAGGAGCTGCTAGTAAGAGTTAAATCTGGTGCCCCCTCGGACAAATGTCCTCCTTACATTCTCAAAGAGTGCTTTTATGCGCTCCCGACCGGCCTACACTCTGCTGAATGACTCCCTTACCTCGGGTCTAGTGCCCCTGGCTTTTAAGGAAGCAACAGTCATACCGCTCCTGAAGAAACCTGGGGCCGACCAAATCTGCATGGCTAATTATCGCCCTATTTCTTTGCTCCCTTTTTTAGCATTGTAATGGAGGCACACGTAGCGAGATGCCTATCCAACTTTTTGGAGGCATCAAACTACCTGGAACCCCATTAGGCAGGGTTTCGCCCTGCTCATTCAACAGAGGCAGTGGCAGTCACGGTTTTAGATACTCTCCGGGACTGTGCCGACAGACGTTCACCCCAGGCCCTGGTGCTTTTCGATTTGTCGGCCGCGTTTGACACGGTCGACCATAACATCTTGATCGACCGTGTCAACCAGGCCAGCATTGGGGGCATAGCTGCCTGCTGGCTGAAGTCCTTTTTAGAGAACCGATTCCAGGCAGTTCGCCTTGGAGACCTGACCGGAATCAAACAGACCATCACATGTGGAGTACCACAGGGCTCCTCGCTGTCACCCCACCTGTTTAATCTCTATATTCTTCCTCTAATCCAGGTGCTAAGAGATAAACAGGTGACGGTGTACAACTATGCAGATGACCTGCAATTACTCTTCTCCATCGACAATTCTGAATCTTCCATTACCTATTTTCAGTCTACAATGAGGTTCATCCAAGCCTAGATGCACCAAAATCATTTAAAATTAAACCCTGGAAAAACTGAGCTAGTGCTCACAGGAGATAGCGCTAAACATTGGGGCCCGCATTATTGGCAATCAGATATGGGCCAAGCCCCATCTCCTTCCCCCTCAGCAAAGACACTGGGAGTCAGTTTGATTAGCGATCTCTCACTAAAAGCGCAAGTGAGACAGGTGGTCTCTAAGTGCTTTTTTCAGCTCAGAAAAATCCGGAAGGTACGATGCTTTTTCACCCCAGAAGCCATCATCCAGGTGGTGATCACCACGGTGCTCTCCCACCTGGATTATGCAAACTCTATTTATTTAGGCCTACCCCTCTATCTGCTGAGGCGCCTGCAAATGGTGAGGAACTATGCGGCTAGATTGATTACGGCGCAACCAAGATGGCATTCAGCCACTCCATTGCTTAGGAACCTCCATTGGCTCCCTATAACCCAACGTTGCGCCTTCAAAACTGGTTGCATGATTTTTAAACCCCTTCACTGCAAAAGCCCTAAATTTATTGATAAACTTATTACGAAACAAATTCTTTCCCGCAATCTGTGCTCAGCCCATCTGGCTCTCCTCAAGATACCTGCTTTTAAACGTAAGCGGTCTGGGGGATGCAGATATGCGGTTTTGGCTCCCCGTCTGTGGAATACCTTCAACCCTCTCATGTTATTTAGGAAAGCATTAAAGACCTGGCTCTTCAGACAAGCATATCACTAACTCCAGCATACCCCATGACCTCAGGCTTCGCTCTCTGTCTTTTATCAGCGCCAGTAAACCAATCGGTGGCAGTGCGCTTAATATATTATTTTTAACATAACATAACATTAGTTCAGGTTAGCTTTGTGTTCGCTCTTCTACTGGCATACAAACATCCTGGCTTCTTATTTTGAATTCGGATTCACTCACACTGCATAGACTTAGGCAGCCTATACGCGCCGCTGGCTGCTGATGTGGGGCTGGCACGCCCGCCAACCAGGGCACATTGCTTGGATTTGGGGTTGTTTTTATGGGCAGCCGGCACCTCTGCGCTACTGCCCATCATGGCCTTAGGTAAGATAACTGCATATTTGTGGGGCAGGTTATGAGGTGATGCCACCACTGCCCTCCCGGTAAATTGGGACACCTTTAATAGCGGAACCACAGAATTGGAGCTGTAATACTGGCCCCTCCCCTTTGCAGGACACGAGCAGTGCGTTGATTTTCCCCAGACCACGAGCATACAAAACTCCCCAATACTTCTACTCAACGGTGCCACGAGACCCAGTTGGCTGCAAGGGCAGGAGCTGTGGCTTTGAGCTAAGCAGGGAAATTGGGACCCTCTACCTGGGCATGCTAAACATTGATATTACTACATTCATACAGCGATGACCCGCATTCCAAGTGGTTGTAACAATTGACTCTCAAAAATGTCACTCATACTCGTTGGAATGTCGCTCAATTATATAGAAATTATGAAAATGTCACATATAGCACTCTGAAACACTGGCAGCTATGATTTTACTAAAATATATCTATAATATACTCTCTTAAAGGGGCTTCCGATAAGCACTCTTCCCCCATTAGCAGCAGCAGCTCCTCCGCTAAGGCAGAGGGGCGTCGCCCCATTGCTTAGAGCAGTGCAAAGGAAAAATAAATGAAAATAACAGAACTTTGGGGCATATTACCAAGGGTGGCGATAGGCAATTATTGACGGTTTAGTGGCCGTTTTTAAACTGCTAAGCGGCGATAATTCTATCGCTCTATTAGCAAGCTGTCGCTAACTGATGTTAACGACAGCTTTTAGGCGATAGCGAGCAGTTTGAGGCCCGCTTTGCATGTCATCGATATTTATCGCTAATGACATGCAAAGTGGGCGTACCCAACCTGTTAGCAACTGAAAGCAGTTGCTAACGTCGCTATCGCCTATTAGCAAGGCAGGCCCAGCGATGGAAATATTCCCGCTATCGCCAAAAACCAATGCCTGCTCAGACCAGTTCTTAGCCATGTTATCCAATGGGAGGTGGATAACATGGCTAAGAGTATTTCGTCGCTAATGTGTGAATATCGCTGTATTCTCAGCGATATTCACGCATTTCGCCGCTATCACTGGATATTTTAGCACAATGGAGAAAAACGTTGCTAATAGCATGTTTTCTCCGCTAACATATCCAGCGATAGGCAGCGATAAAAAAATCGTCGCTAAGCCTATTTAGCGATAATTATCGCTACTTGTCGGTAATATGTCCCTTTGTTATCATTTTATTTTCGTGGAGCTAGGAGCCAAGTTTGGGCAGGGCAGGTCTGGTCTCGCCATGCCAGAGAGAGGAGGAAGTGTATAATGTGCACCTTAAGTGTACCTGACAGTTTGGCTGGCCAGCTTGGGCGGGCAAAACCATCATGAGCTTTTGGCACGTTCTCCACCCGGCTGTATTGTACAGCCTGGGTGGAGAACATGCACAGGATCCGACTTCCTGTCTGAGTGCCGAAACAGAGCGCTCAGACCAATCATGATGCTACTGTCATGCTGGTCACAACAGCCTCATAATTGGCTAGGGGAGTCTGGGAGCCTCGGCGCTGCCGGAAACAGAAGAACATCTCGGACGGAGGAGAGGCTGTGGCTATTGACCGGCGACTGGTAAGCAAGCCGCCTTTTTTTTCCTAGTTTTCTAAACACGCCCCCGCCACTGTTCCCTACCAGCCACCACTTCCCATTGGTCTGCTCTTGTGTCCTTCATATGTTGCTTATGCCCATTACAGTACATAGCAAGAGGCAATGGGTCAGCCTTCTTAAGCCAATGGCTAAATTCACTTTGAGTGACTGCATTTAGCCATTTCACTAGAAGCACATCAGTACCAGTGCTTTCTTTTTATTACTTTAGTGTTGCCTTTGTGATAGAAGGATGCTTTCTACCAGCTCTTCATGTGAGCACAAGGCACATTCCAACTTTATCAGTTTCTGTCAGCCAATGCTGATATATATTCCTTTTGAAGTCTGCTTTGTTTATCTGACAGCTACTATTTCACAGCATAACATATTGTGTTCTAGACTCAGTATTACCATAGGTTCTTTAATAAACCTTGCTCTGGAAAAATCAAAACTTCATTGTGTTTCATTTGCTGCAGACCTGTAATACTTTTGTTTAAACATAGGAAAGGTGTCATTTGGGTTTTAGTATCTAATATTTTATTCCGTGAACCCACTGTCCTTCCTTCCTTCCTTCCTTCCTTCCTGCCTTCTTTCTTTCATTTCTTCTTTCTTTCTTTCCTTCTTTCTTTTTTGCCTTTGTTCTTTCTTTTTTATCTTTGTTCTTTCTTTCTTCCTTCTTTTTCGTGCTTTTCGTATTTGTTCCTTTTTTGCATTCTTTCCTTCTCCCTTCCTTTTTTGCCTTCTCTCTCGCATTGTTTTTTTCTTTCCTTCTTTCCTCCTGTCTTTCCCTCTGTCTTGTTTCCTTCTTTCCTGCTTTATTTCCATTTTGCCTTTTTCCTTGTTTTTTCCTTCTTTCCTTCCTTCTTTCTTTCTGTTTGTCTTCTTTTCTTTTTGCTTTTCTTTTTTCTCTTGTTTGCCTTTGCTCCGTATTTTTTTGCATTCTTTCTTTTTAGTTCTTGCTTTCCTTCATTCTCTTTTGTCTTCTTTCCTTTTAATTTCTTTTTTCTTTCTCTCTTTCTTTCTTTCTTTCTTTCTTTCTTTCTTTCTTTCTTTCCTTTTTCTTTTCTTCTTTCTTTCTTTCTTAAATTCATTATTTGTTCCTTCTTTCTTTCCTTTTGGCCTTGTTTCCCTTGTTTCCCTTTTTATTTCTTTTGCTCTTTATGTCTTGCCATCTAACTTTTTCTTTGCTTTTTTCTTTCTTTTTTTGCCTTCTTTATCTCTTATTTGTCTTCTTTCCTTCTTTTACCATCTTTCTTTCCTTCCAGCCTGCTTTCTTTCGTTTTACCTTCTATCCTTTTGTCTTTGCTGCACTCATTCTGTTTCTCTTTACTTTCTTTCTTTCTTTCTCTCTCTTTCTTATTTCTTTCTTCCGTTCCTTCATCTTTCCTTCCTTATTTTTTCTCTTCTTTCTTTCTGTCTTTCTTTCCTCTTTCTTCCTTTTTTCTTCTTTCCTTCTTCCTTCTTTTTTGCCTGCCTTCCATCTTTCCCTCCTTCCTTTTCTGCCTTCACTCTTTTGTCTTTAGCCTGCCTAGCTTCCTTCCTAGTTTGGGCCTTTTCTTTCCCTTTTTGCCTGCCTTTCTTCTTCCTTCCTTTTTCCTCCTTCATTCTTTATTTCCGTTTTTCTTTCTTGCTTTCTTTTTCAAAGGCAAGAGACTAGTAACCAATACCAGGCCAACTGGTTTTTCTAGGTTTTTGTTAGTAAAGACCTTTTGATTATACCTAAAGTATGAACCACAAAGTTACTTATAAGGGGTTTCAGCCAGACTTTATCCATTAATCTGTGATTGTATCATTCACATTTTTATGCCACCCACTCCAGTGTGCATCAAGGGGCAATGCATCAGCCCACTTCACGATGAGTAACGGCATGCTGCTATTTTAAAAGGAACAAATTCATACACAAACTAGTTCCCTTCAGTGCCTGGAATTACTATGGTAATGTGTATTTTATGGAGACCAAAAACATTTTTGCCTTTAGCCACAGTTAAAAAAAATTATATATATATATATATATATATATATATTCAGCAGTACAACGGGAGTCTGCGTTCGAGGTGACAGCTGTTAAGTACGGCAGACAAAGCAACGTGATTGTCATCCACCCACTGGGGTAATAATCCTTTTAAAAGACTTTTCACTGAACGCCCTCACTGTAGGTTTATCAAATTTTGACCTGCACTACTTGGACCAGAAGGCCATGCGAATGGCCCCGCCCACTGGGGCAGGCTCCGTGAATAAATGTGTGCAGGAAGTACGTTTGGGTGCTTAAGACTATGCCATTGAAGAAGGGAACACAGTTCCTGAAACGCGTCTGGCGTGGCTACATTGCCTGATGAAATCTTGGTTGTTCTTGCCTGAAAGTTGCTGCCATCAATAAAAAATCGAAGATCTACACGCAACTGCTGGCGTCTCTCTTTGGGGGCTAACCTTGTGTTTTGGATTTGAGCGGCTGAGCCCAGCCGCGAGAGACGCTCACCGCGAAGAAGCGGGCCTGTGCTGGAGCTTAAGTGGTTTCAGCAGTACAACGGGAGTCTGCGTTCGAGGTGACAGCTGTTAAGTACGGCAGACAAAGCAATGTGATTGTCATCCACCCACTGGGGTAATAATCCTTTTAAAAGACTTTTCACCGAACGCCCTCACTGTAGGTTTATCAAATTTTGACCTGCACTACTTGGACCAGAAGGCCATGCGAATGGCCCCGCCCACTGGGGCAGGCTCCGTGAATAAATGTGTGCAGGAAGTACGTTTGGGTGCTTAAGACTATGCCATTGAAGAAGGGAACACAGTTCCTGAAACGCGTCTGGCGTGGCTACATTGCCTGATGAAATCTTGGTTGTTCTTGCCTGAAAGTTGCTGCCATCAATAAAAAATCGAAGATCTACACGCAACTGCTGGCGTCTCTCTTTGGAGGCTAACCTTGTGTTTTGGATTTGAGCGGCTGAGCCCAGCCGCGAGAGACGCTCACCGCGAGGAAGCGGGCCTGTGCTGGAGCTTAAGTGGTTTCAGCAGTACAACGGGAGTCTGCGTTCGAGGTGACAGCTGTTAAGTACGGCAGACAAAGCAACGTGATTGTCATCCACCCACTGGGGTAATAATCCTTTTAAAAGACTTTTCACCGAACGCCCTCACTGTAGGTTTATCAAATTTTGACCTGCACTACTTGGACCAGAAGGCCATGCGAATGGCCCCGCCCACTGGGGCAGGCTCCGTGAATAAATGTGTGCAGGAAGTACGTTTGGGTGCTTAAGACTATGCCATTGAAGAAGGGAACACAGTTCCTGAAACGCGTCTGGCGTGGCTACATTGCCTGATGAAATCTTGGTTGTTCTTGCCTGAAAGTTGCTGCCATCAATAAAAAATCGAAGATCTACACGCAACTGCTGGCGTCTCTCTTTGGGGGCTAACCTTGTGTTTTGGATATATATATATATATATATATATATATATATATATATATATATATATATAATTTTATTATATATATATAAAAATAATATAATTTTTATATATATTTTTATATATATAAAAATAATATAATTTTTATATATATATATATATATATATATATATATATATATATATATATATAAAAATCTACTGGAGAAGCAGCCATCTGACCCCGATTACCTGTTACCGGCCACGTTAGAAAATGGTGTTAGGGGACGCCAAATCTCGCTCACGTTAGCATTTCTGAAGCCTTGCAGGAAAAAATTCCAACACGTGTCAATTGGCAGAATTTGGCCAGAACTCAGCATTACAAGAGTAATGTGGAGTCACCAAATTCCGCAAATTCCCACCCCTGATAAATGCATAAATATATAAGCATAACCTTACACCTCACTTGAATACATAAGTGAATGACGACTGAACAAATGAGAACATTTGTAGAGTGCTCGGCTGCCCTGAAGGATGATCATGCTCAGGTGCCCCAAAGGGCTTCCCGCCATTGATAAACATGTCTTTAACTATGGTGCTCACCTTAACCATGATCCTATCAGTAACTCTAACCATAAAGTTAGATGGATTTTAATACTAAAACTAACCACAACCTTTATGCTAATCTTAATTTTCAAAGTAACCATAACACTAGCACTATCTCTGCTGACAACACCTACCTTAACCCTAATCATACTCCTCAATGTTTAATCTTATCACTGTCGCTAACGCTAACTAAAGCAACCATCCTAGCCTGAGACTAGTGCGGGGTCCATAGACTTCAACCATGCAATTATGAGAGATGGTGCCCACGATATATCATCCGGCTGTCCTTACCTATCCCCATGGGATGCAGCCTCCTACCTTATAATCTACATACCCCGCAAACAGCAACAAGGGCTTAAAAGTAGATGTTAGGAACTCATTGTGTGAGATTCTATTTCCTGAGACTTGTGATCACTTGTAGGAGACAGGCCCACGGATGCCCATCACAGATGTTATTCCTACATGGGACTTCGCGGCACGCCGAGTCTGACGCACCCGCTGCATACATTACCTGCCGAAGGTAGTCATAAATATTGCAGCAGGCGTAAATAGCAGGGATACCATATGCCATACTGTCATTTAAACGATTCAAATGTGAGGAAGTGTTTTATATTTTATTATTTTTAGAATAGAGGCATCTGCTGCTCAGGGGCTGGATGGCTGCCCAGCCGCCTAAATGAACGCACACAACCAATGATTCTTGGCGTAAAGGCGCCTAATTGGCTTCTTTTATTCTCAGTATTCCTCAAATGAAAAGGATAAATACTCATTTCGTTCTGGGGAATCAATTTCTTGCTTCCAACAGACGGGAGGAGCACCACTCCGCTGCAAGTAGGGATGGAACGCCGACCTGCGGCAGCCATCTTCAAAGCTTCTCGGTTAGGCCGTAGCATGAGACAATATCAGGAAGCTGAAGGAATCCCCCATGCACGCGGCACAGTATTCAATGTATATGGAATAAAGTACCCCCTACCATACGTTATAAGGATATTACAAGTCACTGAGGAGTTCCATGACCATAAGGAGAAACAAGTCTGAAGCACTATTGTCTGTGTTAAGTGGGTGGGGTCAGCAGATCAAGTTTGTTGAAAAAGTATCTAAGGTAACAATGTTGTGGCATAGACGTAAAGAAAACCAATAGGTTTACCACACCAGCAGTAGATATATTTGTTAACCCAAGATCTTGTACTTAATTTTGCACTCACAACTGTAACATTGGATTTATTTTAAGTTATTTTCATTTGTATTTTCTGTGCCTACCATTTTAGGGGGTGTGACCCCCACTCACATCCCAGCCTATGGCTCTTTCTCTTCCCTGTGCACAGGTTCACTGCTCTGTCTCACTTGTCTTGCTGTTTTCTTCAGCACTCTTCCCTCTCCTTTCAAGTCACTTGGCATGTGTGAGCTGTTTTGTCATTTTGCTTCCCCACTCTTTCTAAACATTACATAGAAAACCTCACTGCTTGTGGCACTTCACTCACAAAATAGGTGTTTTCACTATAGTAAAGAAGGCAGATATTTTATATTTCACCGGATAAAGTGAGCACTTCAATATAAACTTCTCAGCAAAGGTCTGTTCTCTTCAGTAAACACACCTTGATATGTTTTTTGTTTTGTGGTGTTTTTTTTAAAACTATGGGGCATATTATCAACAACTAGCGATATTTATCGCTAAATAGGCTTAGCGAATTTTTTTTAGCACCGCGCATCGCCGGATTTTATCGCAGAGATAACGTGCTATTAGCAACGTTTATCTCCAAAGTGATAAAATATCCGGCGATAGCGACGAAATGCGTGAATATCGCTGGAAAATCAGTGGTATACAGGCATTATCGCTAATAGGGACTTAACCTTAATACCCACCTCCCATTGGATATACAGGCTAAGAAGTGGTCTGAGCAGGCGTTAGGATTTGGCGATATTCGCGCTTAGCGCGAATATTTTAATCGCTACGCCTGCGTTGATAATAGGCGATAGCGATGTTAGCGACTGCTTTCAGTCGCTAACAGGTTGGATATGCCCACTTTGCATGTCATTAGCGATAAATATCGCTGACATGCAAAGCGGGCCCCAAACCGCTCGCTATCACCTAAAAGCTGTCGCTAACTGATGTTAACGACAGCTTGCTAATAGGGCGATGAAATTAGCAAAAGCGGCGATAATTTAATTTCGCCTGCCTTGGTAATATGCCCCTCTGTTTTGCTTTTTTAGTTTACCTGCAGGATTGTGTATCATTCTCGCTAAAACTTTAATTACAAAGTTTATGTTTTACACATCATAACAGTTTTACTCGCTGTACAAAAGAAAGATATAGATGAGCTGGCACCGCATTTCAATGAACAGTAGTCCCGGTGTTAGTATTGGTGTATGTGTTAAATTGCGACATTCACGAAATGTGTTTCTTCTTGGCGCTGAAAGGGTCGGTATATTTTAAAAAGAACGATTTTCACAACTTTTGAGAAATGTTGACAGAAGGCTGGCTTCGAAGAGAGAGTGGCAAAGTATTCCAAGCTTTGGTTGCTGTCACAGAAAATGATTTTTGTATCTACATATCTGATACTTGTCCCTTTTAGGAAGAATTTGTGTCCACTTAACTGTATGTCAGCAAGGACACCATTTCCAGTCCCTAACATTTTACCTTTAAATCACCGTTGGTAGGTGTGTCAATCTAATTAGATCAATGGAAACAAACCAAGACTACTATACCCATGATGCATTAGGCTGACACATGAAAGCCACAGACTGGATTCTGTGGGGCTGATTTATATGTTGGAGGTGAGGGAAGTCGGTCACAACTGATTTAAATAGACCATAGTTTGATGACTGCAGAGATTATTCCGTCTCCACCTTGGTCAAACTGCTATGACGGGCCAGCGTAGGTGGTTTGGCTATGTGATCGCCCACCAAATTTAAATGGGTGGACATATAAATGTTTTTTAATGCCCGTCACAGGCAGAAAAACCTGGCAGTAATGGCCATTGAAAGTGCTCAATGCCCCCTTGTCCCAAGGGGAAGAGGCATTGTTTTTTATTATTAAAAGAAAATCATGCTTTGGGATTTTCTTTTTGAAAATAAAACCAAACTTAGTAGGTTTGTCAAATGGCTCCATCATGATGATGGAGCCGTATGGCAAAATAACATTGCACTGACAGGAACCGCCATGATGATATATTGTATATTGTGGTACACGGAAACTGGTGGAAGACATCTTTGCGTGATGCGGGGCAAATGAGCTTCTGGTGCAAGGGTGTTAATCTGAGTATGTAATTGTTATGACTGAATAAAGACTACTGAAAGAACTAGTATGTAGGGTTCAAATGCATGCGCTTCTGGGTGGGGTACTGGCAATACATGTATGTTATGGCATATTGTCTACTGTTAACATTAGCATAAGTTTATTGCCAATAAGCATACACAGGAACACACCCAAGAGCACTTGGAGGCCAGCCAATAACAAAGTAGAAATTGTATATCTTTTCCCTCTCCGCGCTGCATTTCTGCCCTTCCCAACAGTGCATTCCCCTATACCCACTCCTGAAAATTACTATTATTAGCAGTTTTATTTATAAAGCTGTTAGACCTGATGCTCTTGAGGTAATGTTTCCCTAAAGTTTTTGCTTTTTCCTCGTTTTTTTCTGATTCTCTTTTAGTGGCCTTAGGGCTCTGGGCTCTTTCCCACTGTAAACGCAGTGTGAAAGTGCGCACGCCCTTCTAACACGTTAGGAAGTGGTGCTTACCTGATGTTTATAAACATGTCTCAAGCCTGCCATTACAGGCCTGTATGAATGCACGTGCACCTATAATGTTTTTAAACATGCCTCAAGCCTGCCATTGCAGGCCTGTGTGTGCGCACTTGCGCTAATGCCAGGCTTGCCTTTCTAAACCTCTGCAAACTGAACAAATAATGGACGGAATGCTGAACAATGCAAATATTCACCCCCAGTCACAAAGATCTGGGTTTAATCCTTTGTTCTTTTGCTCACCACACCACCCCAGTTTGGAACCAGCCATATGCAAATCAGGCTTCACCCTGTGCCCAATGGGAACAATCCAGCTCAAACTGCAAAGCCAGGACCTCCCTGGACCAGAAATAAGCATCCTGGAACTGGTTTCAAGGCATCACCCCTCATCAGCCAGGCTAGCTTGAATCCAGTGGCACAGTGAGCATGGGACCCACACCTGGGCATACGCTTCACACTTAGGGTGACAAAAGCAAAAGGAATAAATCATGTACGGAATACTGACCAACGCCAACATTCACCCGCAGTCACAAAGATCTGGGTTGAATCCACCATTCATTTGCTCATCACACCAACCCAGTTTGAGCCCAGCCACATGCAAATCAGTCTTGTCCTCATGGGAACAGTCCAGCCCGAACTGCCAAGCCAGGTCCTCCCTGGACTGGAAACAAGCATTCTGGGGCCGGTTTCAGCGAATAACCCTTCATCAGCTAGGCTAGCTTGAATCCAGTGGCACAGTGAGCACGGGACGGGATCCAAGTCTGGGCATACCCTTCCCACTTAGGACGACAAAAGCAAAAGGAACACACAATAGATGGAATGCTGAACAATATAAACATTCACCCCCAGTCACAAGGATCTGGGTTTAATCCATCATTCTGTTGCTCACCACCCTAACCCACCCCACCCCACCCCACCCCAGTTTGGACCCAGCCTTATCCAAATCAGTCTTGACCTTGTTCCTCATGGGAACAGTCCAGCCTGAACTGACAAGCCAGGTCCTCCCTGGACCGGAAATAAGGCATTCTGGGACCGGTTTTGGGACATCACCCTTCATCAGCCAGGCTAGCTTGAAATCAGTGGCACAGTGAGCACGGTACCCACGTCGGGTTGGGTTCAAACTGGGGTGGAGTGGTGAGAAAAAGAACGATGGATTAAACCCAGATGTTTGCATTGTTCAGCATTTCATTCATCAATTTTTTCTTTTGCTTTTCCAAACCTCTAGCCACTCCTGAGGGGACCTTTCGCTACCACTAGAGCATCCCTACGGTACACCTTCAGAGGTGAAGCAAGTGATAGGTGAAAGGCAGGGCAGGCACACATGTGTGTACCCTGTTCAGGTAGTGAAGAATACCCATGTGTGTTTTCACTACCTTTAAGGTTTTCTATTCCCATGGGTTAACTTGGGGGAATGGTTGAAACTACTTCAAACTGCAATAGTGGCTTAAGGGGGGGGCAACCTCATCATATTTCCCATCATTGGATTTACAATGGCAAACCCTTTCCTGTGGTAAACGTGGATTTGTCATTAATAGTTTAGAATTTGCTCTTTTAGAAAGTTGGCATTTCTCTGCTGTAAAATTCTTTGTGTGTCTTTTAGTTTGACTCCAGTCCACACTGGAGGCTGGGGAGCACTTCTGTGCATTCCAATCGATATAAACATTGGACATTCAACTGGAACAACAGACTTCTGCCATTTGAGGGCCTGGATAGATAGATTAAAGGGAAAGGTTTTGACACATGGCCTTTGGAAGTCAGGTCATGGCACCACTAAAGATTAAGATATGCATTCCACAGACTCCTGGCAGACAGGACTGAAATTAAGGGGAGACATCTGTGGTTCAAAGGGAAACCCTCTGAACCACCCCCAACTTCAAAGGCAAACTACAGTATAACTACTGGAGCCACACTTCAGCAGGGTAGAGATACACTAGTGGGGACGTGGGACTGGACATCCTGGAACTGGTTGGTGCACACTCCCAGAGGAATCTTTTGTGCAAAAGGATCACTGCCTTTGGAAGGGACCGTGCACCATTCCTGAATAGTGGCTGGCCTGGGCTGACTACCTGCTGGTGTGTGGCACCCTGAAGTGTGCTCTCTAATGGCTTTTTTGCTTGCCCCCTCTTCTCTTGTAAAGGTCTCAGGGACATTAAAGACCACCCACAAGGTACCCACAAAGTCTATGTGTAATACCTGGAGAGCAGTGCCCTCTTAAGTGCCCACATCGTTTGCTAGATCCCAACTGGTAGTGCACCTGAGCGTGGAACTAAGTATTGTGCCTGGAGACCGGATTACCTTGTGTGGAGTGCCAAAGGTTTTGCCTGCATCTAAGGAGTGTGGCACCTGCATCATTGGGGCCTCAACACGCATTAGCGTCTTGCTGGGGTTGAGCGAATTCACCGGTTGCAGGAACCCGTGTGGCCCGCTTCATCGATAGTGCTGCATCACTCTCGTGCGACACGCCGACTGCATGCTAATTGCGTGATGGTGTTCGATAGACAGGCTGCGGCCCTCAGAGGGAGGGGGTACATCCAGTAGTGCCTTATTCCCCCTCAAGCGGCACTGCTAAACTTGAGCCTGTATATGTGACCAAAATTGTCTGGTGCAACCTGTATCAATATGAACCAGGCGTTGTGCCTCACTTCCAGGGAGGTATGGCATTTGTGACTCTTTGTTGTGTGTGACTAGTATTGTCTGGCGTGACATGCATCAACGTGCACCAGACGTTGTGCCCCATTTCCACGGAGGTAAGGAATTTGCAACTCTTTGTTCTGTGTGACCGGAACTGTCTGATGTGACTCGGATCAACGTGCACCAGAGGTTAGCTTCATTTAAAACGAGGTACTGAATTTGCGACTCTTCATTGTGTGTGAGCGGAACTGTCTGGTGCTGCAAAATTTGCCCTATCAAAGTGCACCAGACATTTTGCCTCATTTTCAGGGAGGTGGGGACGAGCGGATTCGTGTTCCTTTGTGTCCGGATTCCCTGAGTGCTACTTTGACCAACGTGTGTGTGACAGGGCGCCTACTTTTTTTTTTACTGAGTTTTATATTAGGGGTGGGCGGCAAATTCCGTTCCGCTCACGGAACTTGCGAAATTTCGGCATTATCGCGTTCCGCGCGAAACGCGAAAATGTCAAAACTTCCGCGATCCGCAGCAGAACCGAATTGTATTGCACAAAACGGTGGCATCTTCGTGGATAAATATACAGGGCAGGATTCATTCTGGCCCGGTGCTCCTGTCACAAAAATTAAACCTCAACAGGAAGCACTAACAGACATAAATAAAGCAGGTGCCCGAGTTGAAGGTCAAATTCAGTAATGTAAAATCAGCCCAAAAAATTTGTGAGCATGGTCGTGGCTAGACAGGTGTGCTTTCTGCCCATATCTACCGTCAATAATTAGCTGTAATCCTTGATGGAGGTATTTGCATCCACGAGTTTCTTGAGCGCAATCCCCATGTAGTTCCTGTGACCAGGAGGCTGCTTTCTCCTCATCTGCTGCTCTGATCGGTCTCTGACCCTTTACAAATGATAGGCAATGGCATGTGAACTCTCATACAAGCCCCGTCCATCTGGCCCGCCCCACACACACTAACGGTATGCAACGTCTTCCCGCCTTTCCCCCCACTATGATGGACAGCTCACTCAAGGGACCTCAGCGCCTTTTGGCGAGGTGGCAAAGTTACAGACACACATGGTCACTGGAAACAACTCTTCTGGCCCTTTAAGCAGCTGTAGTGTAGGAAAAGCACTTTACATTTACCCAACGCGGTAGCACTTACTGATTAGCCAGTAGAAAGTACTCCAGTCGAGTAGAGGTATTGCACAAAACGGTGGCCTCTTCGTGGATAAATATGCAGGGCAGGATTAATTCTGGCACGATGCTCCTGTCACAAAAATTAAACCTCAACAGGAAGCACTTACAGATATAAATAAAGCAGGTGCCCTAATTGAAGCTCAAATTCAGTAACGCATTATAATCAGCCCAAAAATCTAGTCAGCATGGTCAAGGCTAGACAGGTGTGCTTTCTCCCCATATCTACTGTCTACAATTAGCTGTAATCCTTGATGGAGATCTTTGCATCCACGAGTTTCTCAAGCGCAATCCCTGTGTAGTTCCTGTGACCAGGAGGCTGCTTTCTCCTCATCTGCTGCTCTGATCAGTCTCTGACCCTTTATAAATAATAGGCATGTGAACTTGCATAGAAGCCTCGCCCATCTGGCCTGCCCCACACACACTAACGGTATGCAACGTCTTCCCGCCTTTCCCCCCCACTATGATGGACAGCTCACTCAAGGGACCTTGGCGCCTTTTGGCGAGGTGGCAAAGTTACAGACACACATGCCATGGTCACTGGAAACAACTCTATTGGCTCTTACGCAGCAATCCCCATGTAGTTCCTGTGACCAGGAGGCTGCTTTCTTCTCATCTGCTGCTCTGATCGGTCTCTGACCCTATCAAGACTCGTGATAGGGTCAGAGACCGATCAGAGCATAAGATGAGGGGAAAGCAGCCTCCTGGTCACAGGAACTACTCGGGCATTGCTGCAAAAGGCATGTAAACTCGCAAAGAAGCCCCACCCCCGAAATCTCTGCGAGCACGCGAAATTCCGCGTGTTCGCTGAGGTTTTTTGCCGTTTTGCAGAATTTTGAGAAAATTCCGCCCACCCTATTTTATATAGCGCGAACTTGACCCGGTATCGGGTATCAGAGCACTTTACATAGCACCAGTTGCGTTACATGAGGACACATTAATTTTTGTTAAGCATGGGGAGATTAAGTGATTTGCCTAGAATCACAGGATGTTCAGCATCATTGCTGTGACTCGAACCCGGTTCCCCAGATTCGAGGTCGACTGCCCTAGCTGGTAGGCCAACTCCTCTCCCCTCTCCTCTTCTTCCAAGAGGCTGCCCTACTTCATTCCCCATTCATCGATTGCTCCTTTTGTGCCCTCAGTGCGGCGGATCAACTGCCCTTTTCTCACCTGGCCCGTCGACTCCATGTTGCCAGGTAGTATTGCCCGGATAAGGCCAGGGTGAGTCGAGTAATTAACTGGGCTGATGAATGCTTCCAAGATGGATCGGAAGCTGTTCAAGTGACTGCTTGACCTCCCCATGCATCACAGAACTGGACAGACGCCGGAAGGCCAACTGTGGAACCCTTTGATTGAATGACTATCACCCTCATCCCACTTCTACTCCGCATCCCGTGGGTGAACTTCACAAGTGGTGACCAAACCCCCATTTGTCAAGTGCCTCCTAATTAGCCCTGCTACCTAACCTCACCTTCTTCCCTGGGACCCTGACTAAGTGTGACTCCGGCCGCAATCGGCCTAGTATCAAGGGGAGGGTTTTTATCTCCAACCCATGGGTGGAGGGTTGTCACGTTTAACTTAAATGTGGAGAAGGGCTTGGGCCACCGGGTCAGCAATTATATTATGAGCTGACCTGCCAGATATCAGTTGCACCGCATTATAGTGCTGTGTGCATGTGTGTGCACTTTATATGGACCTGCCTGATATCCGTGGCACCACACATCGGTGCTGAGTGATTGTGTGGGAGTGACTGCATGAGTACCACCTGTTATTAATTACACCGCAGTGGGTGTTGCTTTACACGTCAATTCCTTGCCCAAAAAAATACTACATTCGACATTGGTTTGTTTTAGCCGGTGCTGTTTAAAAGTGTTGTAATTATCTGCATGTAAACATTTCTGATATTGTTGTGATTTAGGGTGCACTCTATAACTGTGTGGTATTGAATTGTAAAAATTGCCAGGGTGGGCCTAGATCTGACAATGTTTTGCACCGCATAGGGGTGCTGTTGGGTAAAGTAGGATCTTTCCCAAGTGTGCATACTACATAATTTCAAATGTGATTTATGAGCAGAAAAGCATGATGTTCATGTTGTGTTTATTAATGTGTGTATTGAATACAAACTTTATTCACATACACCATGTGTAAAGTCTCTTTTGTGACGCTCAGTGCATATATTGTGTGACAGCGCTGTGCCAATGCTTTACACATTGCCTCTATGATAAGCCTGACTGCTCAGTGCTGAGCAACCCAAGGCTAAGCGTAGGTTTACAGTGAGTGTAATCACAGATCCCTGATGGGAGTGGTAGATTCTGCCAGTCTAGGGCAATGCCCCGGCCAACCAGAAAGAGCCAATTCCAACATTTGGTTGCAGCGGTGGAATAGGACTTGCATTTGCACAGCATCGCACAGTATCTAATTGTGCACCACGACTTCACATAGGCAAAGTGTTCCTTTGTTTACTAAGGTGTCTCTAAAATGGACAGAGTGATAGCTGGGGAGTAGTGATTTATTTTGTGTTCTTCATAGATCTCTATTTCTACTTCCACTAGTTCACTAACTTGTCTGGGGCCTACCTGAGGTAGAGTTTGAGCTGGCTGATCTGGAAACCTATGCAGTGGCACAGCTCAAAGAGGTCTGTCAGGCAAAGGGGGTGACTTGCAAGGGAAGAGCTAAGAAGGCACAGAGCTACAGGAAGACTGAGGGCCTGGGCAGAGGCCCACCGCAAGGGGTTAGAGAATAGTGGAGGAGAGTCTGAGGTTGGGGAAGAGTCAGAGCAGAGCTAAATGGTCCTACCCATCTATATAGATGGGTAGGACCATTTTCTCCCAGACCTGAGGGGCCACTCTAGATCCGGCAGCAGTATACCCTGAAGGAGCCTGTCCTCCGAAGAGCTGGAGGACAGGAGGGAAGAAAGGAAGTTAAAGTTAGAGACAGGACTGCCAAGGAGCAGGCCCTAGCCCATGCTAAATATTAGTGCAACAGAATGTGTCACATTTATAACACAACTCATCTTTTTTTGACTCATAATTTAGTCAACCAAGCATCATGAGTAAGTAAGTAAATAGCAAGTACATTTATTATTTTTGATTAATTAAAACCAACATACTACAGGCTAAAAACAATGGCCTAGAAACAATTCATCAATATTAAAACTACAATTTCAATAATTTACAAGTATGAATATTTTAAGCCTCATTAACTTGCTTTAGAAATTATTCAAAGTTTTTTTAACAATGACCTGAAAAAAGGTTGGCAGCGTGGAATAGTTCAGAAATCCTCCTGGTGTTTAAACAGTATTTTAATAAATCTCCGCCTCTTGTAATTCTATTAATAATAAAAATCTGTTTTATGTACGTTTGCCATTGGCTTTTAATCCCCTGGACAGCAATAAAGCAAATATCATTTTGCTTTTGTGGTGGCACAATCTACATTTTAAATCATTGACTGGACCAGGAAGATTTTGGTTCTTTTATCAGTAACAACATAAAGCGCATTCTCATTATATGTTATCGCACCATGTTATGTACTGACTCTGCTAAATAACAATGAACTGACATGGTCTTGTAAGAGGCAATGATGAACTTGACAAGGCGTTGTTTCAGATTTTATAATCAGCCTTTTTTGCTTTCTCTCTCCAGATATTTTTATTTATTTAATTCCCGAATGGCTTCTATTAAATATACAGGCCAGCGATTATTGATACACAATCCAACTCAAATATTGACTTTATTACATGTTTTCAAAGTGTTTTTCTTGAGTTCAATACTTCCAATAATAAGCTTTACAAATGTAGGTGTTTATTTATGGGATTTTGGCTTAAGGAAGTGCAGCAAGTCACATTGCTGCAGTGGCATAACATAGACCCCCTAAGCCCCCACGGTGCAGCAGGGGGCCCCAATCTCCAGGGGACCACTCAGCACAGTACTCTGTCTGGAGAGTTCTTGTTTAAGTCTGCAGGGGGCCCCTCCACGTACCTTGCAGGGGGGCCACACTCAAGTTTTGTTACGCCAGTGCATTGTTGCACTGCTCTACACCAAAGTGGGCAATACTGTGCATTCCTGGCCTTTCTCCATTTTGGCAGCCTAGTGCCAACATAGGCAGACATGCACCATGGTGCAAGGGTGTCTCCGTTGCATGCAGGATTGTTTTTGTGGAAGAAGGTACACCTTCCTGCACAAAAAATAATCCAGAGAGGCATTTTCCTCTTTCTATGTGTGCTGCAGAAAGAGGAAAAAACGAGGAGAAATTAACATATTTCTCCTTGTCCCGCCTCACTTAGGGAGGCATAAGGATTTAGCGCTTTCCCAAGTTTACATCAATCTGAGCAGCGTCAAATTCCATGGGTGTTGCGTGGGAAAACCCACCGCAACACACATGGAACGCCTCCCGGGCACAGAGTAAGGTGACTTAATGATATGCGCTGCATCACCTTACCCATGATTTAGGACGCCACGCAGGGAGGCTTTGCGTGGCTTAATAAATTGAAATGAGAGCTGTGCGTCACGCATGTGCCACTTGATATGGTGCAAAAGTCATGCCGGTCTCTCATAAATAAGCCCCTATGTCTTGGTTTAGTAGGCCAAATTCAAGCCCTATTTGAGCTCTAGATGTATTGTTTTAACACATTAAAAAGTGTCCTGAAAGTATTACATTGTATTGAATCCAGAGAGGGAGGAACGCGCCCAAGATACCCTTGATGGCCATCAATTAGACAGCGAGAAACGTTGCTTTGGTCACCTTTAAAACAGCCCTGGCTGTGCAATCTGCACAAGCAGAATGTCACAGACACACCTCTGTGTTTTAAAGTTGTTAATTTAAATCTTGCTGTTCCCTTCTCTTTTAGCCACTCACTAACCTACATAAGTATATGGTGTAGTGTTTAGCTCAAGGCACATTGACCTGACTGCCATGTTTTTTTTTGCTTTTGTTGCGATATTTTCCAAAGATCATCACCTTTTATTTTTGCTGTTTTCATCCAGCTTGTTTTCAATATTTAAGTTGTGTAGTACATTCAATGCTCTCTGAAGACGGATGCAAGTCTGCATAAGGATAACAATGTCATCGGCATACTGCAGCATCTGGAGTTTATGGATGCAGATCCTAGATGGAGAAGATCTGTCTTTACTTTAATCCCCACTGATATCAGCAGTGTGGAGGCTAATTACCAGTGGGTTAATACACATCCTTGTTTAAGGCCCCTGTTGGTATATATTTGCTTTGAAACGTAGTGACCACTGCCAACTTTTATTCTTACCCAGGTTTGTGAATATAACGAGCTGACTGCATTTAACAATGATCCGGAGCACCCCAAGCTGCTGAGACCCAGCAGCATAATTTGGTCCCCAGCTGCTGCATAATTGCAGTAGTCTGATTTATAAAAAGTGCTCAACACCAGTGTTCTACCTGGTTCTTAATGCTGAGAGTTTAGCAGGTAATCGAAATAGTATCATAGCAGGGTCACTAGAATTATATGATTCTGCGGCTACAGTGTTTTCCAGATTAGTAATTTGATGCACTTGCCATATGATGCATTATCTTTTGCATAAATTAACAAAAAAATAGTTTCTAGCTGAAAAAGATCAAAAGATACTAAAATCTCTAGCACACATGTTGCTGTGCAGGGGAAGGCTTTTGAGGGCCAGAGCAGGCCACCTTTCAGTTGTTGATTGTTGTAATTAGGTGTTGAACTAATGTGAATGAGGTGAAACCTTTGCCCTTATAGTGTGAACGTGTATAAAAAGGGCAAAATAAGAAGTGAGACTGCTGCATAATGTGCCCTTTGTTGCAGCATAATTTAGTCAATCCTGCCACATAATTGCACTGGCCCTGCTCATAGGTAATAAGGTAACTTGCCCAGGATTACACATGTTCAATAGTTATGGAAAGCTGAGACCATATCTCCTCACCTACAACACGTTCAGTTGTCATCTTAAGCATCACTTCCCTAAGGAACATATAAATGTGTTCGAATATTGGGTATCCTTCCGCCGTCCTAATTTACGGCGCAAAGCCGCTTGCTGCCCGGGTCCATTATCGGTGCGAAGTCAAGTTGTGAGCTAATTGTGACAAATTAAAGGTCGGAGAGCTAGTGGAGAGATGCCTTTTGGGACATGGTCAAAGGACCCTCCTCAGCGGGACTGATAAATTCTCAGGAAGCCATATTGGAAAATTGAGCGGGAACGCTCAAGGCTGGCGGGGTGAACAATAGCAGATGGGGCTGCGCTGTCTCCTGAGCGCGCTTCGCAGCCCTCTGCAGTTGACAGCACACATGGCCATACTTTGCAAATGCGTCACTGCCTTTTTTTCTAATTTGCTTGTAAAGCTGGCACAGCTGCTTGTGCTAATCTAGTCTATATTTTGCAATGACTCATGGACCGAAATTTGCCACCTCCAGTAAACAGAGATAAACATGGGTTAATCATATCTACAGCTCTTGATTGGATTTCCAGGGGGATGGTGGGCCATGAAGGCTGTTGTCTCAGGCCCTCTGAAGTCAAATGTGCTCTCCTCTAATTACACAGCTGACCCTTAGAGTTAGGGTTGAGAGAGCGCAAATTTGAATAAAAAGTATGTATAGGGCATATTTACAAGCACATTGAATAACGTAGGAACGAAATGTATATCGTAATGTGAAGTGACACTTATAGCATATAGATAACCAATATAATCTGAAGCAATATAGAAAATGTAACTGTATTCACTTTAGAATATGTGTTAGATTTAGAAGGCCCGTATACGTAGTGGGCTGATGTAGAAATGTGTAGAAATGTTTACGAAATGTAGAACGTGCAAAGTAGAATTCATGTACGTGTGAATCTTTAAATGGAGAAGCAGCGATAAATGAAACGTAAGGAAATGTGTAGAACATATATAACACGAGATAGCGAATGAAAATAAAGTTATACTCTACGTAGTTATATTCTATGTAAATTGTATTCGAGTATAATCAAGACTTTTGCTAAAAATGAATATATAAATGTGTGTTAGAGGTTGTATTGTGTAGAAGACTTTTTGTAGGAATGTTAGAAAGGTTTAGGTCATTTGTGATTCTAACCAGACTGACCAAGGGTTAGCAGGAGTACAGTCCGATGTATATAATTTAGTGGACTTACAGGAGTTGTAAATAGCTTGATGTGGACATGAGAGCCAAGAAGTCTAGCACTTGTTAGATTTAAGGTGACAACGCTGGACAAGGTTTATGACCTGAACGTGATGAGAAGCGTTAAGAATTCGAAACTTGTTTTGAGAAGTCCATTCACAGGACCTAGAAGGGTCAACATCACAGTCGTAGTTTAAAGCTCTGTTGACGATGTTGACTTGTGCTCTGAAATGTCAATTGTAAATTTGAATGAAGTCACCAATAAGAAGATGAAGATGACATCTAAAGGAGAAAGGTCAGCTTAACGGACGACGAAAGAGATGAAGCAATGGACGAAGCTAGAAGCTGACATCATCGGGGAAAGTCCGTGGTGGGCGTCAAGGGGCGTTCTACCCACACAGTGATTGTGTATATTAGGGACAGCACCCCGGGGAGGAGAAAAGAATCATTAGTGGGAATAGAACCATTAGCGATGAGCAATTGGGAGATTAGGAACAGCGAGACGAATTGCTCAGAGCAAGGGCGAAGGTAGATGCATTGAGCAGATGCGCTGAGATATCAGAGCGCAAGGGAGCAGTAGGCCGAGGACCCTTAGAGAGATCGAATGGGTAGGCAGATAGGGTACTGCTTCTGAAACTTAAGGATTCCTTTAGAGGCTAAGAGAGTTTGAACTTCTTTGGGAGTCAAACTGCTGGCACCTTTTTAGGGAAGAAACTTGCGAAGTAGGGTTGTCACATAGCATAGAATAGGGATAGATTAATTTGATGAGTTCTTTATCTTATTACAGATGACGCGGAAGAAACCACTTCACACCGAAGCTTAAGTGGCTGATATTGTAACCGATTTGTATTTTGTATATTTGGAGATTTTATCTTGAGTGGATTGTATCGCATTCAAATTAATTCTATATAAAACCCTTAAACTCTATCAGTTGTAAGTGGTTCTTCAGAGTGGCGTCAGTTAATGGGGTATATCTAACAAATGCGAGGGTGGTCCTTTCCTCAATGACAGATACGAGCGGTCCAAACAGATGAATGGGATTCTTTATTAAATTTATCACAATCATAAGTTGATATCGAAATCTCATTCCCCGCAGTTGGTAGCAGAGTAATGATGGTTATCTTCTTGAGGAAGACGACCTAGGCCAGGTTAGTTTACCCCAAGGTCCCTAGTCATCGTCGACCAGAAGAGAATTGCAGCCGAAGACGGTGTTGATGGTGCGTCGAGAGAAAAGCAACAGAATCAGTCAAGAGTGAGTATAAGGGTCATGCGTTGTAAGATTGCGGTGTTTAACGTTGTTCCTGTGTTGTAATGTCAAGCGGAGTTGAATGCTTGTAGTGTGATTGTGGGAAGGTTGTGAGCGCGCGCAACCGGATGAAATCTTATGTCCAGAGGACTTAAGTGGTTCGGGTGTATCGAACACCCAGAGTAATTTGTCTACCATTGAAAGGGGGTCATGAGGTACCATTGATTTCCCGACAGACCGATGATAGGGGGAGCGTACGAGTGAGCAAATGAGTAGCGGACGCTGGTCGTACGTTTACTGTGTGTAAGTAACCTATCAGTGGAGGCAAGTGTCCGACCGTAAAAAGAAAGACGCTGTGCCAGTTGGGGTAGCAATTACAGTTAGACTGTGGCCGTACAGTCAGAGAGAGAAGTGATCGCTTGGACGGAAGTAGTCATTTTTCAAGGTATGAATGAAAACGCATGTGACATCGTGAACGAGTTGAGAAACGAGGGAAGCTGCTGAAGAGACAAGTGACGTCAGCGTAGAGCCGTGCTGAGGTTGGTCAATTAGCATAAGAACTGTGCTGAGATAGGCTGATTAGCGAGAGTTATACAGGGATTGGTGGTTGTTAGCAAGACGCAAATAAGTAAGAAATATCGTACGTGATCAAAATGAAGTGTTTTAAGGGTTTAGGAAAAATCTTTAAAAGAAAAAGGAAAAATTTATGTGTCGGAGAAGAAGCTCCACCAGAAGGCACACCAGCATATCATATGGCAGTAAATGTAGGCTTACACTCGATATTATGGATTTCCGAGTGGCACAGGATAACTGAAGGGCAAAAAGAACTGGCGTTTCCAAGATTTGGAACGTTTAAATTAGAAGTGTTGAACCAATTGAAGGCAACGATGCTTTCAATGAGACCTTTACCGAGGCCAACACAATTTGAAGCTCTTGGTGTGTGGTTTAGAACAGCACACGAAAGGGGCGTAAAGAGGCGACAAGAAAGAGTGAGAAGATCGGTAAAAGCAGTACAGGATGCTAAATGGGACGATGAAGCAAAGAAATGGAGGGTGCAGAAGATAGAAGCAGAGAAACTGTACCCGATGTTGGATGTTACGGGTGAACGGAAACCTATAGAACAGGAAGATGAGGAAAGCGAGTTGGAGGAGGATCTGATAGAGAGGCTATTGATAGACAGACCACCTCCATATAGCGGGGAACTTGCGAGCCCCATATTACCGCAAACGGACGGAGCTAGGTGGGGGGAGTATAAGTCGATCCCGGTAACAGAATGGGACGTTAATAGGACTGAGGAAATACCCCAAACTAGTTCTGAACAGAGAGTAGTGGGAAGATTTGTGGTCCAGAAGGTGCCGGAGACGCAATGCGCTAGGACATATCAAATGCCGGATGCTTTGCAAGTCCCGGTCACCATAGGCCCTATTGTGTCTATCTACAACCCGGAAGGGGTCCAGCAGGAGGAACAGGCACGATGGGAAAATGAAAGAACAGAAGGGGAGAATAGGAAGGCCACAATGAATCCCCACAGGCAAATACGAGTACCAATAAGTCGGAGTACCCCATTAGATTCCGCAATAGGTCCCAGGGTAGAACAGGGAGGTCGAAGAGGACCAATGGATTTGAGGGGTCCTAAACCGAAAACCCATAAGGAATTAAGGGAATACCTGAGAGAATGGGACGCTGCCGGAGAGGCTCGGAATAAAAGTTTAGAAACGGGATCCGAGTGGAGAGAGCAGGGGAGCAGGATTCTCTCTCATTGTGGAGCGGGCGAAAGCAGCCCCGAGTGGGAGAGAGGAAGCCAAGAGAGCAGAAGAGATATTTATCCTACCGATAACAGCGATAGGCTAACGGGCGAAGACAGAAGTGCAGGGTATAGCGAAGTGCCTCACGTCACCTTCAGTGAAGGGGAACGTAGGACACAGGAGTACCAGAATACCTTTAGGTGCACACATCATGCCCCAGGTGAGAATATAAGACATTGGAGTCACGGGAACATGGAGAGTCGCGAAGCGCCTCGACATGCATCCGGTGATAGTGGACGGAGTCAGGAGAACATAGGAAGTTGCGAAACGTCTCGCCATCCATCCGGTGATCGCGAAAGAGATCACGGGAACATGGAGGGTCGTGACGGAACCTATCGGCTATTAAGCGACACCAGACAACAAGCAAGTTATAATGGGCTAGAACCGAACGGTGGATCCTATCCCACATCTGGAGAAACCGAGCCGAAAAGTCGGAACATAGGGTTGGGGGACGGAGCATTATTCCACCATACCCCACGCGAAGATGGAAAGGCTTGGGATCTAGAGGGGTGGGAACGAAGAGAAGAAAGGAAGATCCCTCATAACTCACCTGTGCTCAGGCGTAGGGCGCATAGTGGAGGTGAGAGGGACATGAGAGAAGAACATAGAACTGAGATGCTAAAAGCGGAAATAAAAGCAAAACGGCTTGACGTGATGAGTTTGAAGACAGATCTGGATGAATTGATTGATGGTACAGTTTCATTAGAGAGATTAGCTTCGTATACACCAGATGAGATACTGTTTATATCCAAAGATATTACTCGGAGAGCGAGGTCAGCTCATGAGAACTTATCTAATTTAGCAAATAGGTACATGGTAGACCTGTCGCGAACTAAAGCTTTACAGAGTAACCATAGGCTAACTTGCACGGATCAGGACTTGGATGACCGTAGAACGATCGCGCTGAAGGTACACATAAGGGAATTGATCGTAAGTATAAGAATATGGAGAGAACTAGATAGATGGGAGGAAAGATGGTCCAGAAAGGGCTCCGTTAGACGGAGTGTGCTTGAGAAGTCCCAGGACGCAGACTTGATGCGAATGGAAGCCTTCCCTTTGCGAGAAATCGCGAATGGAAGCTACGTTCATGTGCCCTGGAGTAGGGGGGATTTGGCGGCATTTACCAATTCTTTCCCAAAGCTTAGAGATAATCCCGTCGAGTGGTACAAGCAGGTAGAGAGATTCGTGAAGATCTCGAAGGTACTGTGGATCGATTTGAACACACTGTTCGATATCGTAGTACCCGGAGATTTGTGGACGGCGTGCAAGCTCAGTGTTGGATGGCCTACTTGCGAGCCCCCGAGAGATACCCGGACGAATGGTCCATCAGGCAGAGTCATGGAAAATTACGAGAGAGTAATAACATGGCTAAAAGAGAAAGTGCCGGTGCAAGACATAGACTGGGTAAAGATAGATCGAACTACTCAGGAGCCGAAAGAGACAGTTCATGAGTTCTATGAGAGATTACTGAAAGCATTCAAGCAGTACAGCGGGTTAGATGTGATGGATCCCAAGGACATAGGACAGTTTGTTTCGAAGTTTGTCCTCGGATTAAGACCAGAAATATGTCTAATGATCCAGCAGCATCTGATCTGTTGGCAGAATAAGCCTTTGGATGAAATTCTGAGGTATGCAAGGTACTGTAGTGACGAGATAGACTCTAAGGCAAAGAAGCTTAAAGAAAAGTTAATGCTAGTGCAAATGCAAGCTGCTGGAAAGGATAAACCGTGGCAGCAGGGAACAGGAACGCAGGCAAAGAAACAGAATAATCAAAGCAGAGATGAGGGAGAAAGACCGAGACCGAGAGTGGACATCGCGACACTGAAAAAGACGACGAGATGCCATCAGTGTAACGAGGTGGGACACTGGCGACGCGAGTGTCCTTACAATGTTGAGTCAGGGGATCTTGAACAGGAGGAGGAAGAGGTTCAGAATAACGTGGTTAAGGGAGCCACAGTCCCGAAGGGCAAGTTTGTCAAAGGAGGGACTCAGACTCCTCGAGCCCCGTTTCCTCAACCACCTCGCATCTCAAACGGAGGGAAAACCTACAGACAGATGCCATTGTTTGTAGGAGGAGAGGAATGCTACTACGTTGATCCTCTTACAGGGCAGCGGGCGAATAGGGAGGAAGATTGTACGCTAGGAGCCGCTTTGGAAGTAGATCAGAGAGGACCATACGTAGAGGCTGAAATAGCGGGATGTCCTACAACCTTCTTGGTAGATACGGGAGCCACTCGATCCACATTAAGATCTGCGGTGGTCCCAGGTCTGCCAATATCAGGAGAAACAATTCAGGTGGTAGGAGTCGCGAATAAAAGGATGACAAATCCCTTGACCGAACCAGTGTCAGTAAGGATAGGGAATTACAGTGACGAACATCAGTTTGTAATTTGCGATTCTAGTCCTGTGTGCTTATTAGGGAGAGATTTGCTGTGCAAGCTGAATTGCACGATACATTGCACACCTGAAGGAGTAGAAGTGCAGACCAAGGATGAGGATGCTGATTTTAAAGTAGTAAACTCAAAAGAGTGTGTGGAATTATATCCTACCTTAACAGTGGAGGAACTTCCGCAGGACTTGAGGGAGAGAGTTTCAGCTGAGGTATGGGATTTTACTGGGGAAGAAATAGGACTGATTAAAGGAGTGGAACCGGTAAAAATCTTGGTAAGACCCCATGCTGAGTATCCAAGAACGCCACAGTATAAGCTAACGCCAGAGACAATTGCAGGGATCAAGCCTGTGATCGAATCCATGATTAAGCAGGGAATTCTGAAGGAGATCGTGGGAAGTCCATGTAACTCCCCGATCATGGGTTTGCAGAAGCCTAGTGGAAAATACAGAATAGTGCAGGATCTTCGAAAGATTAATAACATTGTTGTCTCATGTTGTCCAGTGGTACCGAATCCATCAGTGATATTATTTCAGATACCATTCCAAGCTGAATGGTTTACCGTGATAGATTTGTGTCAGGCTTTCTTTTCGATACCGTTAGATGAGGAGAGCCAGTATCTTTTCGCTTTCAAGCTGGAAGATCGAGTCTTAACATGGTGTCGTATCCCTCAGGGGTATACAGAGAGCCCATCGATCTTTAACCAGTTATTGAAACGAAATCTTGAGAGTCTGGTACTGCCCAAGAATTCAGTTCTGGTCCAGTACATAGACGACCTCCTAGTTGCGTCAGAAACTGAGGAAACTTGCAGAGAAGACACCATCACCTTGTTAAATCACTTGGCCGAGAATGGACACAAGGTGTCTCCAAGTAAATTGCAATATTGTAAGACTGAGGTGCAATACTTAGGCCATAGGATTGAAAAGGGAAAGCGGAAGGTGTCTCCAGACAGAATAGAGGCGATTATGAAAATGAACGCGCCTACGACACAAAGAGAAGTCAGGATGTTTCTAGGCATGGTCGGTTATTGTCGACAGTGGATAGCAAACTTTTCACTGAAGGCTAAACCATTATTGCAACTGACGCACAAAGGAGTAAGTGATCCGGTACCATGGGACAAAAATTGTTTGATGGCGTTTTTGCAGCTGAGGGAGGACTTATGTCGTGCCCCGGCTTTAGGAATGCCAGATTACACTAAACCTTTTTTGCTTTACTGCTGCGAGAGAGAGGGATGCGCGTTAGCGGTATTAGCACAGGTCCACGGAGATGCGCGCAGGCCAGTGGCGTACTTTTCGGCTACATTAGATCCAGTAGCCGCAGCGTTGCCCGGATGTCTCAAATCCGTAGCTGCAACGGGTGTCAGCATTGAACGATCTGAAAGCGTAGTTATGGGTCACCAGTTAGAAGTATATGTACCACATTCTGTAGAACTGTTAATGACCAGGACTAAGACTCAGCATCTGACGAATAGCAGGCTTACACGCTACGAGCAGGTTATATTGGCCGCCGAGAATGTAACCCTGAAGAGATGCTCTGTCTTGAATCCTGCAACCTTGATGCCACTTCCGAATGAAGTGGACGATGAAATTTGTACAGAGCATGACTGCCTCGATGTGACTGAGCTATGTACCAAACCGAGACCTGATATCGTAGATGAGCCATTGACAGACCCAGATGAAATTCTCTTCGTCGATGGTTCATGTGTAAGAAACGATGTCGGTCAGCTGAGAGCCGCTTATGCAGTATGCACGATTACCAGAGTTATAGAAGCCGCTTGCCTGGAAGGAGTACACTCCGCACAGGTAGCTGAAATTGTGGCTTTGACTCGTGCTTGCCTAGCAGGCGACAGACTTCGAGTCACTATATACACCGATAGCCAATATGGTTTCGGCGTAGTTCATGATTACGGGCAGTTATGGTCTCAAAGAGGTTATATGACCTCCTCGGGTTCTCCCATTAGGAATGGAGAATTCGTGAAACTACTGTTAGAGGCTTTGCAAAAACCTATGGCCATAGCAGTGGTCAAATGTGTAGCGCATACAAAAAATGTGGATTTTGTATCACTAGGAAACAAATACGCAGATGAAGTAGCGCGTTATTGCGCAGAGCAGGGATATTCTCACACTGATGCAAAAGTGGGGGGAATCCAGGAAAGAACTGAATTGACCATGTTGTTAGACACTGTAGATACATGGGATGAATTGAGAGTTGTACAGGAAAATGCACCTATTGATGAGAAAAAGAGCTGGGAAACAGCAGGGTGTGAAAAAAGTGAGATGAATTTCTGGGTTTCTGCCGACGGAAGAGCAGTATTACCAAATGAGCTTGTTAGTCCAATGGCAAGGAAATTGCATGGATCAGCACATATAGGGAGAGATGCTATGGTGAGAGTATTCAGACAAACGTGGTTCAATCCTAAGTTTAGAGTAGCGGCAGAAGCAGTGTGTCAGCGATGTATGATCTGTCAGCAACTAAATGTGGGAAAGAGAACACCAGTTACCTTGAGTCACATAGGAAGGTCTGGGGGGCCTTTCAATAGGATGCAGATTGACTTCATAGAAATGCCTCCATGCAACAGACTCAGATACGTGTTAGTGATCGTCTGCATATTTTCTAGATGGGTTGAGGCTTACCCTACACGTAGGTGCGATACACTTACAGTGGCAAAATTGTTACTTAGAGAGTTAATACCGAGGTTTGGGGTGCCATCCTCTTTGGAATCGGACAGAGGAACTCATTTCAATAGTGAAGTGGTGAAGATGCTGTGTTTGGCTTTAAATATCGATCAAAAGTTACACTGCAGCTATCGACCAGAAGCTTCAGGGATCGTAGAGCAAATTAACAGTACTATCAAGTCCAGACTGGCTAAAGTTTGTTCATCGACATCCCTGAGTTGGCCTGACGCACTTCCAGCAGTTCTTATGAGCATACGTAGCACACCTGATAGAAGAACAGGCCTCTCTCCACATGAAGTGCTAATGGGGAGAGCTATGAGATTGCCATCGGTTCCGACTGCAGCGCTAGTGAATATCACAGACGATTTGATCTTGGACTACTGTAAGGGACTATCTGATGCCGTAAATTCTGTGTCCCTCCAGGTCCAGGCTGCAGAGGTTCCATCAGTACAAGATTTGTGCCACGACCTGAGTCCAGAGACTGGGTCCTGGTGAAGAAGCATGTCAGGAAGAATTGCTTAGACGTGCGTTGGAGAGGACCATTTCAAGTCATACTTGTCACGAATACCGCAGTGAAGTGTGGAGGTCTGCCAAACTGGATACATGCCTCACACACCCGAAGAGTGCCAACACCTCTAGAAGATATAGCTCCTCTCTCGGATGAGAATCCGGCGGGAAGCGGAGAAGCCATAGAGGGGGAAAGCCAAGCTGTGGAGGTGATCGAAGAAGCTGGAACTGTGTTGGAACAGGACGACGAAGGTCAGGACACTAGTGGGACCGAAGTCGCCTCAGGAGAAGAAAGTAATTGGGAGTCCGACACAGATATCGAGCAAACGGAGAGTGACCAAGAGAAGGGTCCTGGAACAAGGAGCGGAAAGACGGAAAGTGACGAAGCCAGTTGGCCAGAGAGAAGAAAAGGGCCAAGTTCGGAAAGGGAAAAGAAAAGAACTCTTGTCCCGATCGCTGAAGAATCGGATCAGGAGGAAGAGACGACAGATTCAGGAACTGAGAGTCCACGAAGATCGAGAAGGGTACGTGTGCCCTGCAGAAGGTACGCCACCCCAGAGTGGACTTATCTAGCAGATGTATTGGGGACAGAAATCTGGGAGAGTGAAGAGCGTGAAAGTAATCGATCTCGATCCATTTGTGGCAGTGGAGATATGGATGTTGGCGCCTGGACTCGAGACTGAGGGGTTACTGACTTTCACACTTCCCATACCCCCATGTCTGAGTAAAATCCAAGATTTAGTGCTAAAAAGATTACAATTCCCAACAGTTGGTCAGCAAATGTCAGAAGAAGAAGAAAAAGTTATTCGCTTTGAACTATTAATAATTGTTGTGAAAGCTGCAGGACCGAAAATAATTGTTGATGCTTAAGGACTTTTGTACGATTGTTATAAAGAAGAAGATAACCTAGCACCGAGTGGAAAGAAGAATAAAATTAGGGATTACATTTAGGGGACGGAGAAGGGCTAGGGTTGTCTGCTGCAAAGAAGAGAAAAGATATTGTGGTGAAAAAGATACCTGTTGATAAAAAGTACTTTAAAAACTGTGAAAGCAAACAAGCAACCAAAGACTGGAAAAGAGAATTTTCGCTAGAGAACAAGGTACGCTGTTTGATGACATGGAGAACGGCAACCCAAACAAAAAGGCTAGATATATAGTAGGTATACTTATAGCAATAGTGATATTCCTCATAATCATAGTAGTAACGATATCTTACATGACAGGACATGAGAATGATAAAAGAATAGCGAATGTAAAAGTTGTAACGACCTTGAAACCTGCTCTTGTGGGAAGGAAGGAGGAGAGCACTGTTACGCATGAAAAGGCGTTACTTGCAGGGGAAGCTCGTGGATTACACATAGACGAGTCACAAGGAAACTTTAGGTCAAATGCATATGCCAAATTATTGTATGAATATATCAATGCCATGGAGGCCAAAGATTGCTACGTTTGTATGCAATTGCCGGTTTCTGTAGACGAAGGCATTAGATATCACCATCTCCCATTGACTTATGGGATAACATGTAGTTTACTGCTCAGTATATTTTATGGTAGAGAAGGGTTTGAGTACTACTTTTCAAATTATGATTCGGTACTGCCTGAAGTTCCGAATTATAAGCAGATGAACAAGTGGGACTACTACAAAAAGGAGGATAGACTAGCTAAATTCTTTCTTCCTTGGGACACATTAGATACATCATATGCGCGTAGAAATAATCTGACTTGCAAAGTAACAGAGGTAGAGAAAAGGTTTATAGCACAAGTAGATGATCGATGCAGACGGCAGAAAATTCTGAAAATGTCAGGACAATGGAAAACAGATTGGACCGAAGAAGAGAAGCTACATAAAAAGAAAGGTAGTAATGGTCCAATAGCGTTGGATAGAACGCAAAAGGGAAAGTTATGTTTAGCTCGAAGCAAAACGTATTATGAGAGTGAATTTGTAGGTGAAGTTAATTGCGAGCACTCTTTTAAATTAGAGTACTACACGAAAGATTTTATGAAAGGAATGCAAGCTATTCCGAATGTGTATTTTGTATGTGGGAGAAATGCCTATGTAAAACTACCTGACAATTGGTACGGTTCGTGTTACTTGGCAATTGTCTTCCCCAAAATATATCATGCAAAGGATTTAGCAATCATAGAAGGAAAGACTTCGAGGAAAATGAAAAGGGAAGTAGGAGATGCAGAAGTAGTAGGAGATGTATTTGGAGCAATGTTTCCATTGTTAGGTTTGGTTCTTAACGACGTCAAAATTAGAAGGTTAGCAACAGTTGTGGATAGGTTGTCGGCCAGTACTGCAAAATCATTGATGTTAGTAGAAGGTGAGATGCAGTCGATTAGAGCAATGGTTTTACAGAACAGGCTTGCTTTAGATGTGATATTAGCAAAAGAAGGCGGAGTTTGTAAAGTTTTGAAAGTTCAGGAATGTTGTACTTATATTCCTGATAATTCAAAACCACTTGAGAAAGTCATACAGAACATTACACAGATTCATCAAGAAATTGAAGATTTATCAAAAGTAAATGTTTGGGAAAAAGTAGGAAATGGAGTGGGAAAGGTTGGAAGTTGGTTTGCTAATCTAGGCAAAGGTATAGTTTGGTATATTTTGAAGCCTGTATTAATAATATTAATTTGCATAATTACATTATTAGGATTAGTAAAATTGTATAAATGGTACAGGTCGAACCAGTTACAAAGATCGATGAGAGACCAAGAAAGGAGACTAGCTGCCTTACAAGATCAACAGTACAAAAGCTTAAGAGCTCTCGAAACGATGAAAAAAGGGAATACCGTAACTAGTTCTGTTTAGAGATATTATTCAAATTGCATTTAGTGATGACTCCTAGAAGTCATCAAAGGGGGGACTGAGAGAGCGCAAATTTGAATAAAAAGTATGTATAGGGCATATTTACAAGCACATTGAATAACGTAGGAACGAAATGTATATCGTAATGTGAAGTGACACTTATAGCATATAGATAACCAATATAATCTGAAGCAATATAGAAAATGTAACTGTATTCACTTTAGAATATGTGTTAGATTTAGAAGGCCCGTATACGTAGTGGGCTGATGTAGAAATGTGTAGAAATGTTTACGAAATGTAGAACGTGCAAAGTAGAATTCATGTACGTGTGAATCTTTAAATGGAGAAGCAGCGATAAATGAAACGTAAGGAAATGTGTAGAACATATATAACACGAGATAGCGAATGAAAATAAAGTTATACTCTACGTAGTTATATTCTATGTAAATTGTATTCGAGTATAATCAAGACTTTTGCTAAAAATGAATATATAAATGTGTGTTAGAGGTTGTATTGTGTAGAAGACTTTTTGTAGGAATGTTAGAAAGGTTTAGGTCATTTGTGATTCTAACCAGACTGACCAAGGGTTAGCAGGAGTACAGTCCGATGTATATAATTTAGTGGACTTACAGGAGTTGTAAATAGCTTGATGTGGACATGAGAGCCAAGAAGTCTAGCACTTGTTAGATTTAAGGTGACAACGCTGGACAAGGTTTATGACCTGAACGTGATGAGAAGCGTTAAGAATTCGAAACTTGTTTTGAGAAGTCCATTCACAGGACCTAGAAGGGTCAACATCACAGTCGTAGTTTAAAGCTCTGTTGACGATGTTGACTTGTGCTCTGAAATGTCAATTGTAAATTTGAATGAAGTCACCAATAAGAAGATGAAGATGACATCTAAAGGAGAAAGGTCAGCTTAACGGACGACGAAAGAGATGAAGCAATGGACGAAGCTAGAAGCTGACATCATCGGGGAAAGTCCGTGGTGGGCGTCAAGGGGCGTTCTACCCACACAGTGATTGTGTATATTAGGGACAGCACCCCGGGGAGGAGAAAAGAATCATTAGTGGGAATAGAACCATTAGCGATGAGCAATTGGGAGATTAGGAACAGCGAGACGAATTGCTCAGAGCAAGGGCGAAGGTAGATGCATTGAGCAGATGCGCTGAGATATCAGAGCGCAAGGGAGCAGTAGGCCGAGGACCCTTAGAGAGATCGAATGGGTAGGCAGATAGGGTACTGCTTCTGAAACTTAAGGATTCCTTTAGAGGCTAAGAGAGTTTGAACTTCTTTGGGAGTCAAACTGCTGGCACCTTTTTAGGGAAGAAACTTGCGAAGTAGGGTTGTCACATAGCATAGAATAGGGATAGATTAATTTGATGATTTCTTTATCTTATTACAGATGACGCGGAAGAAACCACTTCACACCGAAGCTTAAGTGGCTGATATTGTAACCGATTTGTATTTTGTATATTTGGAGATTTTATCTTGAGTGGATTGTATCGCATTCAAATTAATTCTATATAAAACCCTTAAACTCTATCAGTTGTAAGTGGTTCTTCAGAGTGGCGTCAGTTAATGGGGTATATCTAACAAATGCGAGGGTGGTCCTTTCCTCAATGACAGATACGAGCGGTCCAAACAGATGAATGGGATTCTTTATTAAATTTATCACAATCATAAGTTGATATCGAAATCTCATTCCCCGCAGGGTTTTTTGATCTTCACATTATCAAAGGCCAACATTTGCTCCCTGAAACCCAGGTCCTTAACATCAAGTAGGCTGGTCTATATGGAATGGAGCTACACACTGGTGCCCCAGGAAGGTGAGAAGGGCTGGGACAAAGTCAGTCACAAGCCTATTGTATATATTGTGGCGCCTCAGTAACAGCGCCTAGGAGAGTTCTGTTGCTTCAGTTTCATGACAAATGTCTTCGCTAAGGTTTCTTTCTGGTCTTTTAAGTGTAAATGTCCAGTATTGGTAAAGAGCAAACAATTACCCTAAGGTGTCAAGGCGTTGGGGGTCCTCGGGAAGATTAAGCAAGCTATTGCCCAGAGTCACATGGCGCTGGGCTGATCCGCCGCCGGCACCGGGGATCGACCCATGAGCCCCCGGGTTCCGGAGTCAGTTGCCCTGGCCGCTGCGCCACACCTCTTCCGCCTTGTGCGACTGAGCCTTAGAAGACTCCTTTCAGTGGAAGACGGGTAAGACCTCCATACGCACATGTGCATCATGGTGGGCAGTAGGCTTGGATGGAAGCATTGTCTTTGAACACCCTGTCGTCAAGATAATGCCATTCACCTGATTCTCAATGAGAGCGGCCATCTTTAAGGCCTTGAACCTTCGCCCTTGAGTTCCCTCTTCCAAGCCCCAATATGCATCATCAATATGGCATGCATCTCCCAGTGCAAAGCTTTTCTGCCAGTGTTTCTCGTCAGTCCATCTGCACACTTTTGCAAAATGATTCGTTTTCAGCAAGCAGAAAGCCAGCAGGCCGGGACCGGTCGTCTCTGCTCGGGCGGCAGGGCACCGCGCTGGCACTATATTCAGAGGTGGGTGTACCACCTGTGGTCTTTGTTGTGCTCTAGGGTCCTCCTGACTCCCTCCTACAAGTGCCCAAACCTGATCCCAACCAGACCAATCAGAAACTTTTGTGGGGCCCTGGTCACAAATGTCACGTGGACCTGGTTTCTTCCTGGTAGCTTGAGCACATTGTTCAAAATGGAGAACATAATAATAATGTGCTGGGACTCACTTGGAGGCAGCTTCACCTTATGGCGCCACCTCGTGGCAGCTCATGGTACCTGCCTCATTATCAATATGTAACATAAGCAGGCACCAAGCGGTGGCAGTGCGGGGCCCTCAAGAGAGCGGGGCCTGGGGTAACCGGTCCCGCTGCTTCCTACTTGTAACGCCTCATCCCAATGATTCTCACAAATATCCTCCAAATAATAAAGTTGTCTGTTTATTCCTCCTTCATTGCTCCAAATTTGACCATTTTGAAAAACATACCCTTCTTTGTTGCTTTCATTAGACGCTACCCAAGACATGATAGATATATATATATATATATATGTATGCAAAACAGCCAATCCAAGAACCATCGAACTCCACATGAACTGGCGCGCTTCAAGGTAAGGAAAGTGGAGCCGACCCAAGGTTGCAGTGAGCAATGTAGTTTTTATTCAGTGAAGCTCGCCCTGCCATCATAGCGTTTCGGCCTTCACAGAGGCCTTGGTCACATGACGCAAATGAAGGAGGGGGGACTTTTTAAAGTGCTAGTGCCATAGATAGAAGGGATGCAATTGGTCAATCACAAACTGGACTTGTCAGCCACAGACAGAGGACTCAATAACCCCATAAATGTACAATATTCCTCTTGTTGCAACACATCAACTAATATGCATAAAATGTAAAAAACGCACTTGAATCTTCTCATAAATGAGGACTTAATTTATCTAAAATGTAGATAAAATCGTCTGTTACCAAAAGAAATAATAGAACTCAATGGCATAGAAAACATACACATATTAAAACGCTCGTAATTTATCAAATATAAAAAACGACTTCAGTAATGTGCAAAATACGCCAGGCAACAAAGTGCTAGTGCATATATATATATATATAGTTTTATTTGCTTCTCTATTTTTAAATGCATGAAAAGTAATTTTGGTCAATTCTAAATGATTATATCTGACGAATAGATAACAAAATGAGATAACATGAAATTAAATAAAGTGAAATTGCCTTGCAGCTTTATGTGAATAAAGGCTGATGCGAGATTACGAGCCACCCACACACTCCACCACTTTAACCTCAGTTGTTCAAGGTCTGATGCTTGCAAGCTTAAAGGACTCTGGGGAAGGTTTTGCGGGCAGAAAGTGGTTCATCTTTGTGTTTACACCGCTAGGAAGGGGGAGGGGTGGGGGGGGGTGGGAGTGGTCTTCGTCCTAATGTAGATGGGGCCTCATTTATGAGGCCGTGTGTCACTTTTACGCCGCTGGTGCGTCACTTTTTGTGACGCACCAGCAGCGTAAAAAATGTGCCTTGTTGCACCAAATTTACAAAGTGACGTATCTAGGTAGATGCGTCACTTTGTAAAACCCTGCGCCACAATATACCAGCGCCAGGTATAATGTATGCAGGGGGGGCGTTCTGACTCAAGAAAAGGTCATAGAAGTGACGCAGTGAAATCTATAAGATTTCACTGCACCACTTCTAGGATGCAAATGTGTCAATTTCTTACGCCTGCCTCACAGCAGGCGTAAGACTGACGCAGGCCTTTTCACATGGGGCATGCCCCATGTGAAAGGACGCATTGCTGGAGTTGCGTCACTTTTGTGACACACTCTAGCAATGCGTCACTTTTGCGCCATGCAGGCAGAAATACTGACGTATCTGTAACTCCTTGCGCAATGATGCATCATATTGTAAATATGACGCATCATTGGTGTCGCAAGCAGGGCGCAATGAAAAGTGACGCATCGCTGTTTTGCCCATGGTATTTACAAATGTGCAATTCATGGGATCAACATCCCGTGGTCCTGTCTCTGGTACCGCCCTATACGCTTGGGATACCGTGCGCCCCGCCCACATATATGAGCAGAATTTAATATTTATATAATTCTGTTCAAGATTGCTGCGTCTTCAAGGTTATATTAAATTTAGTGGGCAACAAATAAATTGCATTTAAGGAGACGCTATGAGAATGAGCCGCGTCTGAGAGGGTAATAGCTTTTGTCACTATGATAAATAGCGCTCGGCTGGTGATGAATGGGCTTCGAGCAGCAGCAGCCACCTATTATGAGCCCGCTGCGTCAGAAAAGCATAAACAACATCACTACCACGTCAGATGGTGGTACATCGGATCGCTATCAGGAAAGCAATAAACCGGTTCAAAACGCGAACAGGTTCTAATTATGAAGCGGCGGTATCAGGTGAGACTGAGCAGCAGAACTGGACGGAGTCGAGCGCGCGCAGGGCCGGAGTCACGAGGACGCGCAGATCGAGTTGGCAGTTTGATACCTCAGGCTTCTTCTGCGTTTGAACAAACATCGCACGTTTATGGAACTCACGAGGATTTAAGGAGCGCCCTTGTAGTTACCCCCGGTCACATCTGTTCATGAGTGCGCATGCAGGCGCCTGCACATTTACGGAAATGTTCGCAAGCGGAAATGTGACGCGAATGTGCAATCTCACAGTTAAAATATCAAATCAATCAATCAACAAAATTTGTAAAGCGCGCTACTTACCCGCTAGGGTCTCAAGGCGCTGGGAGGAGGAGGAGACGCTACTGCTCGAACAGCCAGGTCTTGAGTTGCTTCCTGAAGGAGATATGGTCCTGGGTTAGCCGGAGGTGGATGGGGAGGGAGTTCCATGTCTTGGCCGCCAGGTAGGAGAAGGATCTTCCTCCGGCGGTGGTTCTGCGGATTCGTGGGACGGAGGCGAGGAAAATATGTACATAAACACCCAGCAATGGCCACAAGCCCAAAAATTCTGCTACAGCTGTGGAAATTCCACCACAGTGACGGAGTTTGCAGTGCAGCTGCCTTCTGCAGAGGCCACATTACACAATCCTTATTCTGGGACATAGAATTGAGAATTTTACCACTAAAAGTGATTTTTCTGTTCACTTAGGGGCCCATTTACGAGTTTGTCACATAGTGCCACCATGCTGCACTGCGTGACAGGGATAGGCGGGAGTGCGCTGTATTCAAGTCAATACGGTGCATTCCTGCCTTGCGTCAGCGCGGGCACCCTTGCATCATGGTGCAAAGGTGCCTCCATTGCATGCAGAATTGTTTTTGTGCAGGAAGGGGCACCTGCAGAATGACGCCCACACAGAAGGAGGAAGCAAGGAGGAGAAATAAAGATGTTTCTCCTTGTTATGCCTCCCCTTGGAAGGCGTATCTTTTTTGCGCATTCAAAGATTTACCAGTTCTGGTAAATCTAGGACTGCGTCAAATCCATGGGAGTAACGTGGGAACACCTGTGCAACGCCTTCCCAGGGCAGAGTAAGGCAACACAGCAGTTTGTGCTGCGTTGCTTTACTAAAAATGTATGGAGTCACTCATGGCCACGCAAAGTGGCCTTGCACGGCTTCATAAATCTCACTTAAAGTTTGTGTTGCATATGAACCATGTTGCGTAGTGCAAACGTGACACAAATCGGGTCATAAATATGGTCCTTAGGAGCCTATTTATGAACTTGTCATGCAGTGCAGCACAGCAAGTCACCTTGCTGTGCTGCGTGACAGGCAAGGGGCAGGAATGTGCAGCATTTAAGTGGTGCAAATTCAACGCAAACCGTGTTATAAATATGTCCCTAGATTTGCAATAAGCTGCACGAAAACGTTACTATTATTAAGTTTTCAATATTAGACTCCAGTCTTGCCCTTTGATCTCCGTTTGCTACCTGAGGTTCTAAGTTGCACAGATATTGCAAAATACAGTTCAATGAGCAGTAAATATTTTGACAGCGGGGGCTAAAAAGTGACAGGTTCTTTTAGGTGGGCTTGAGGGGAAGCGGTCGAAAGCTCAATTGCAATACACATGCGATGGATTAAACCCAGATCTTTTGACTGGGTGTGAGTGTTTGATTGGTTCAGATGCTCCGTCCATCACCACCCCCTTTTGTACCGCAATTGCAATACACAGACAAACCAGAGGGTATCTCACGCACCAGAACCACCAGCTGGGGAGACAGACGCTTCTTAGTAGCCCCCCCCAGGCTGTGGAACTCTCTTCCTCTCCCCATTAAAACCAGTCCCACCCTTACCACCTTCCGTAAACTCTTGAAAACGTGGTTATTCAATTAATGATTCATATGGTAGCTTTCCGTTTCAGGCAGTCCGATATGCGCCGAGACACCCTTGGGTAGTTGCGCGCAATAAAAATCTCAAAAACATAAACATAAACATAAACATTCAGTGCAAGAATAGAAATGGACCGGGTCCTGAGAATCCAAGTTACCCGGATCTGAAAGACTCATTCTTCCAGAGTTCTGAAAGTCGCCGAAGACCTGGCTATTTGACTAATCAACTGGACCCTGCCAGCGCCTGGATACCCTCACAGGTGACAAGAAGCACTCTGCAGATCTACTGATTGGTTGAATGATTGACTTGTTAGTTAAGGGTGTAGTAGGAGACGTGCAACAGGTAATTGAGAAGGTTCTTCTGGAGTTTGATGCTGCTGCGAGGGAAGAAAGGACTTTTCTTGTCCATGGAAGTCACTTAGAGATGCAACTGTGCCTTGTCCAATACCCCACAGCATACATCTGGTTCCCAGGGTTTCTTCAACAAGCTATTTCCATCCTTATAACACGTGTACAGGGTGTAAACAATGTCATACAGAACAGGCTCCATTGCTGGAATGGAACTCCCTTTAAAAAGGAGCACAGCATTGCTCAGCACTTGGAATGGTGAGTTATGGCTTTCTAGGTCCAGGATCCCTCCTTACGCTTGTGAGATGATACGCTAGGAGAATGATGCAGGTTTCTGGGCGAGCACAGCTGACTGTTGTCCCCTGGTTTTCTCATCCTTGTTACACTGTGTACTACTGACATGCAAACTCCCTCAGACAATGGGGATGGAGGCCTTCACAGTGACAGTGGATGATGCCCACACTGGAGATATGAGAGTAGGCCAGAAGAAGACCATCATTAGGAGAGGCATCTAAGACCCCTTATGGTACCCGCGGTAACAAGACAAAATATCGAATTCAAAATATAGAATTACCAAAATATCGAAGCCAAAATATAGAATGGACAAAATATCGACTGGACAGAATATAGTGGTGAAAAATATCGAAATGAAGGTAAGTAATTTAATATCGAATAGTAATTTTTACCCCTAGGCTATCCAACGCTTTCCCTACTGTTGCACTCTCTGGAGTGGAAATAGTAATTTTTACCCCTACACTATCCAACGCTTTCCCTACTGTTGCACTCTCTGGAGTGGGAATAGTAATTTTTACCCCTACACTATCCAACGCTTTCCCTTCTGTTGCACTCTCTGGAGTGGGAATAGTAATTGTTACCCCTACGCTATCCAACGCTTTCCCTACTGTTGCACTCACTGAAGTGGTAATGGTAAATGTTATATTTATTATTTCATTAATTTTAAATTACTTTTAAGACATTTAAAAAAAATCAATATTTTGACTAACTATACTTTTTAAAACAATATTCTTGATTCGATATTTTTGTACTTACCTCTTTGTAGATAGGAATTCGATATTTTTGCATTCTATAATTTTTCTTCGATATTTTGGTAATTCTATATTTGTATATTCAATATTATGTCAGTGATCCGGTACCCGCATGACCCACGTGGCTTCACTCCTGTAGCTTCCAGTTCAACCCAGGATGATGCCTGTTCATTGTGATGGGGCTGTGGGGACACAACTTTGCAAAGTGCTCTTTCCCAGCTCTGCAGCTTGAAGTCGTTTGTGGACAAGCAATGAGCCATCAGTGACACATGGCATCCATCTTGACCGCATTCTAAAGTAAATAAGGACGTTGTTGGACATCACCACAGGGAGCTCTGCAGGGTAGACATGGTCAGAGAAAGTTTTATTAATTACATGTTTCAAGGAAGTGGAATCCAGCATGAGAAGGCATTGTTTCTTCTCTGACCATACCAGGCGGCTACTGAAATAGGCTACTGACTTGCCTTTCTTTCCACCTCTCTCATACAGCCAATTTGTAAAGTTGACATCGAAGTATGCAAGGTTGGGCTAGCAGAGGTCTGGGGTGGCCTGGGCAGGTTGGACTGGTAGCCTGTTGGCCAGAGGTCTGTCCGGGTCTTTGTCGCTGGATACCCCTTTTTCAGCTCTGCTAGGAGCCTGCTGATCTTAGCAAAGCTGGGGACAAATTGGCAGTAAAAATTGCAGAACCCCAGACAGTTTCATCCCTTCCAGAGTGTTGAATCAAAGATGCCTGCTCAGGACCTCGACCTGAACTGTGTCTACTCTATCCCTCGACTGAGCCAATATGTCTGCCTTCACCCCAGAGCCCTGTAATTGATGCTTGTTGAAGGACTGCTGAGAGCTCTCAGTCTGTTTCATCTGCAGTTTCTTGTATTCCTCTGGCCTATTTATCAAACTATAATGTTATCAACATACAAGGCTCATGTCTCCCATTCTTTACTTTATGAGTCTTTTTGAATCCAATGGGGCACCTGAGCACCATCTTCTGTTCGTCTTCCACCTGAAGGGAATTTAGTATTTGGTATTCGCTGCTAATCAGATTCAAAATGGATAACCTTGCCAGAGAGGCTGCTAAGAGCATTCTCAGCTTGATGCATAAGGGGACTGTCTTGAATGCTCTTGTAGGTATGCACATTCCCACCAAATTATTAAGTCTGGCCTTAATGGTGAGCATTATGTAGTTGCTTTCCCTGAAACAACTCCTAGTAAGTTGAATAGCGGATCCAGGTCATTTTAAGGGAAAATGCAGTTACCCTGGCCTTGCACAAGGAAAAAGCTCCTTGTGCTTAGATACCATAGGAAATAATCATTAGCAAAGCCAATAGGTTCTGCGTTTTCGATCTTTTGGCTTTGACAATGTTTTTCCCCATGCTGTCCAGCAACTGCAAAAAGAAATGGCTTTTGCGTATGCTGTGCAGCATCAATAAAAAAAGTAGGATCAAAAAAGGTGTATTGACATATATGCGCTTGCACATGTCCGCATCATGGCCCTGTGGTGGCCCAGCTTGATAATGTATGCATGCGCGTGCATGCACCTGCGTCATACATGGCTGCCATATTATTTATTTTTTATGTACTGTTCCAGGATGGCAAATCCCACTTGCAATGGTAAATAAAAGAATGACTTTATGTCGACATGAAAGCGCCCTTGTAAAACGGAGTGGCCCTGCAGCAAATGGCAGCTGCCCGGCCCTCCAAAACAGAAGAAAAAAAATACATTTTTGTGACCCAACCTGAGGGGTGGGGAAGCTTCACAGGAGCAGGTGACATAGAGGATGAGAGAGAAGTCAACATGGGAGGAATAATGGTAATGGGGTGGGAGAGTGTTGGAAATAACCATCTTTTGTGTGATATGCACCCAGATTTTCGCCCTATCTGTTTTCTATCTTTAGAACTCTTAGGGCCTCATTTATGAGAAATGACACATCACTGCGTGAAAGCAGCGATGCGTCACTTCTCAGTGCGCACTCCTTGCGACATACCTGATGCGTCTTATTTAATGTATGACGCATCATGTCGCAAGAAGTTACAGATAAGTCAGTATTTCTGACGTATCTGCAAGTGCAAAAGTGGCGCATTGCTGGAGTGTGTCACAAAAGTGACGCAACTCCAGCAATACCTCCTTTCACATGGGGCAAGCCCCATGTGAAAGGGCCTGCGTCAGTCTTACGCCTGCTGTGAGGAAGGCGCAAGATTTTGACGCAGCGGTGTCCTAGAAGTGACGCAGTGAAATGTCATAGATTTCACTGCGTCACTTCTACGAGGCTTTTTGCGGGGGAACACCCCCCGCATAAATTATACCTGACACAGGTATAATGTAGCGCAGGGGTTTACAAAGTGACGCATCTGCTTAGATGTGTCACTTTGTATATAGTGCACAACAGGAGGCATGTTTTATGCCACCGATGTGTCACAAAAAGTGACGCATCGGGAGCACAAAACTGACGCAAGGCCTCATAAATGAGGCCCTTAGTATTTTACTCATGCTAACCAGTTTCAAAGTGCCTGTGGTCCACTTTTAAACATGGTTGTGTGTTATCAAAAAGAGAGGGAGACAGTGGAACCTTCCTGACAAATAGCACCTAACCCAAATCACTCCCAATTGTAAATCGCCCCCAATAGTTTGTATCGGCAAAGTGTGTGCACACTGGCTGACACCCACTGTCGCAGTGCTAGTTCATCAAAGAACTAAAGTAATCCATACATAAAAGCACAAAGGTGCACAACACAATTCTTGAACTACAGTTCTAATAATCACAGACGTAGATTTTCATGGTTGTGATTTTCTTTATTCCAAAAGGGTGTACAATCAAAACACGGGTTTTTGCAGCCGACGCGTTTCGTCCACTAGGGACTTCTTCAGGGCGAATTCTTTTGATTATAGACAGTCGTCGTACTGGATAAATATTTTCTTTATGATACAGACGTCTCAAGAGGCTTCTTAATTGATAGTGCTGAGGTGCCTCACAAGCGTCATGTTGTGAAGGAAGGAAGCCGTTTTCACGCGGTGTGGTACGAAGATTGGTGGTGCAAGAAGCAGTGGACTTTATCAAGAGTCACTCTTGCTGGAGCTATCGATTATCCGACCACCTCTCTCTGAGTCTAATATTGTATTGCAGTTATAGAGGACTGACCCTAGACGTCGTGTCAAATATTTGAAGACGATTTTCTTTCTTTTACTATTCTTGCTCACAACATGACGCTTGTGAAGTCCCTAGTTTATATATTTGTTCAAGAAGAACTTCCAGGACAGGTTGTATTCTTCACTGGGTGGCATTAATTGTGCCCCCGGGATACTTCAGTTATTCCGAAACATCAAACTACCGTTTCCAAACGGTTATCTGGTCAGGTACTCATTTCAATTAGAGCTCCCAGAATATCTATTTCATAGTGTGGAGGCAGGTAAAATGTATTTCTTTTAATGCATTCCTCTCACCAGGCTCTCTACTATTTTCCTTATGACGTCTAAAAAGAGAAGGACGCCCGATCATGTACACGGGACGTTGCACAACACATTTATTACGCCGACTCCATAAGGAAAATAGTGTGGTAGTGATGTGAACAGGGGAGTGCCTGGCGTGTAAAGAAACACAGTGTCACATGGGGGACACTATCTTGATTTTTTGTAAACTGAACCTGTCCCCTACATTTGGAAGAGTACCTCTCCTACTTTTGTAAAGTGGCAAAGCAAACATTGCTACAGGCCTACCCTGAGAAGCCATAAAGTTGCAGCGTAAACCTGCAGTGTGACCTGTTAAAATCCCCCTTTTGCTCTTGAGCTACTCACTGCCCGTATCAACCACACAAACACTAAATTCACCCACACCTGGCAGCCTTTACTCCAGCACTTCTCCCCGATTGAGCACTCTCACTTCGACCCCCCACCGCTTCATGCGCTGCAGCTCTTTGATGATCCTCTTGTACCTTACTCAAGAGGACAACTCTACCCTCTCCTCCTCTACGGGGCCCGGACAGGGGGGGTTTTAATCACCCCCCCCCAGTGACAATCACAGTGCATCTTCCCCTCCCCCGACTCTCTTACCTGGTGTTTGCTCTCCCCCTGTTATACAGGTGAGTTGAGACCCACAATCCCCAATTCTCATTAGCGACAATACGCAACTATAAATACGGGAAACAACCATTACAACGCAACTTTTACAACGAACTACCATTACAACGAAACTTTTACAACGCAAAAACTTTTACAACGCATACCATTACAACGCAGGATTTTACAACGCAAGTACCTTTACAACGCATACCATTACAACGTAAGTATTGGTAAGTATATAATTATTTTTAAAATATTATATGTTTGGGTTTTTGGGTAAAGGGGTATTTTTAGGGTTCAGGGTCAGTTTTCAGTTTTTGGGTAAAGGGGTATTTTTAGGGTTCAGGGTCAGTTTTCAGTTTTTGGGTAAAGGGGTATTTTTAGGGTTCAGGGTCAGTTTTCAGTTTTTGGGTAAAGGGGTATTTTTAGGGTTCAGGGTCAGTTTTCAGTTTTTGGGTAAAGGGGTATTTTTAGGGTTCATGGTCAGTTTTCAGTTTTTGGGTAAAGGGGTATTTTTAGGGTTCAGGGTCAGTTTTCAGTTTTTGGGTAAAGGGGTATTTTTAGGGTTCAGGGTCAGTTTTCAGTTTTTGGGTAAAGGGGTATTTTTAGGGTTCAGGGTCAGTTTTTAGTTTTTGGGTAAAGGGGTATTTTTAGGGTTCAGGGTCAGTTTTTAGTTTTTTGGGTAAAGGGGTATTTTTAGGGTTCAGGGTCAGTTTTCAGTTTTTGGGTAAAGGGGTATTTTTAGGGTTCAGGGTCAGTTTTGGGTTTTTGGGTAAAGGGGTATTTTTAGGGTTCAGGGACAGTTTTGGGTTTTTGGGGTACAGGGTTAATTTGTAAAAATAAAATAAAATTATATTTAAATTAAATTAATTAAATGTAATTAAATAAAAATTAATTATATTTTAATAATTTAAATTAATTTAAATTAAAAAAAATATTTTTAGGGTTCAGGGTCAGTTTTGGGTTTTTGGGGTACAGGGTTAATTTGTAAAAATAAATTAAAATTATATTTAAATTAAATTAATTAAATAAAATTAAATAAAATTTAATTATATTTTAATAATTAAAAATAATTTATATTAAAAAAAATATATACTTACCAATATTTACGTTGTAATGATATGCGTTGTAAAGGTACTAGCGTTGTAAAATCTTGCGTTGTAATGGTATGCGTTGTAAAAGTTTTTGCGTTGTAAAAAATTCGTTGTAATGGTAGTCGTTGTAAAAGTATGCGTTGTAACGTCATACATCCATAAATACATATTCAATCTGCCACACCGGCATGTATAAATCCTATCTATTTTCATTGGGACTTTATTCTTTGGGGAACTTTCCTTAATAAAGATGTTTATTTGATTTTTGCACGTATTTATGCCCCTATTCCCTTCCAGTTTCTTTTACATACAAGTCATAAGCTAAACAAATCTGTATCAGTGTACTAAATTAATGGTGAAACACATTGTCCCATCTTTGTCATCCCCTTTCCCTGTCTTAGTATTTATTGTAAAGAATAATCCTCGCAAGGCTTTGCCAGTATACCATATTATTTGTGATGTACTTTGCTTTATTTCTCCACCTCCCTCTCCCTGTTCAACTTATATTCAATAAACAGATTTGAAGCAAAATCCCCTTTTTAAATATTAGTAGGTCACCCCTGCATAAGCCTTGTAGCCCACAAGGTAAGGTGCATAGTATTTAATAGTGGGACATATAGGAAATTAATGTTAATATGTCCCTACAGTGACATAGCCCAAATAAGCTATTTTCACTGTGGCAGAAAAGAGATTCAAATACTAATGCTACTAACTTAGGAAAGAGTCGAGCTAAAAAATTATTAAACTACTATTTTCATAGCTATTAAAAATCCAAATCCAATGCTGAATTCGGATTTTTAATAGATATTAAGAAACATGACTTTTTAGAAAGTTTCTCTTTATCTGCATGAATTGTCAAGAGGCTAATTAGCATAAGCCTCTGTCAGCTTTCAGTCTACAATAATGCTTTGAATAGGAGTGAATGATGTGTGAAAGCCTCCCTGGAGCAAACAATAGGCTGACCTACATGGTCAGATATGACTCTGAACTCCACAGAATATTCACAGTGGGTGCTGTGGGCATCCTTTTTGACACCACACTTCCAAATCCTGCTTGACAGGTCTGTTGAGCCACATGTAACACATGCAGCACCCCTGCAAGGGGGAGAAAAAGATGCCATGGCAGTTCTTGAGGATTTCCGGTCTGGTTCGTGAAGGAGCCTGTATTTGTGCTTCCAGACTCTTTCTCTGCCTTTGTCTGCCACATTTGTTATGTTATGTTATGGTATATGAAATTTGTATAGCGCGCGAATACCCGTAGGTGTCTTGGCACTTTCGGTACTCCTTACTAAATTTCAGACCACTAAAAGACCGAGAATAACCATGTCTTCAATTGCTTCCTAAACGGAAGGTGGATCAGTATTTCCCTCAAATAACGAGGGAGAGAGTTCCATTCTTTAGAGGTGTTGTAACGAAAGCTACGTCCTCCCCAATTCCCCTTTCTTATTCTGGTCATAGGTATCAAGCGAGAATTGGAGGATCTAAGAGATCTATTTGGGGTATACCATTTAAAAAGATCCTGAAGAAAAGTGGGCCCTTCATTATAAAGGGCTTTGTGAGCAATGCATAAGGCTTTGAATTTTACCCTTTGGGTTTTAGTGTTAGATATGAAGGACACTAAAATTACAATAGTACACTTCCCACACCCCCAGCCCTCAGAGACCAAGTTTAGTGTGACTGAAGACTTATATCATCTTGAAAATGCCCGGCATATTTATTATTGGGACTGTTTGCAGTAAGTACTGAAAAACTGGATAGAGTTGGGTTCAGGAACTTTTACCTGATTGACTAGACCTCTCACAGTGACCTAAATGATCCCTGAAGGTGTGGACCAGCTTCGTCTTGCACCGAGGACAAAGAAGTGTACTTCAATGGCATGTTGGCTGACCACCTGTGTGGCTACAGGGAAACAAGCAGCAAGAGGCTTATTCCTGAATGTACACAGCTGACCAGTGGCAAGTGGACATGGTCTGAACTCTGCTTTTTGTCTCTGCCTGAAACCCTGTGAGTCTCTAGGTGCCTCCCCTGAGTCCTAGGGGGCTTAAGAAATGCACTCCTGTGGCTGATTGGGACTTGAATGGCTAAATCAGAAGGTATAATATTTGACCAGAATGAACTGATTAGTGTATCCTATCCAACCCATGCTCTACTACGGTCAGCCAGAAACTGGCCCCGGTCTGCCGTGACCATTGACTATCATTGGCTCTTTACTTTTTCTTGGCACTATTTCTGCTTAAAATTAAAAAAAATCATATCTCCAATTGCTTATATTGGATTTTTGTTATTTTATATCATTTTGTTTATTAACCTTTACTCAATGTTTCCAATTCAGTTTGAGATTTTCATTGTGTGTAATTTTGATTTTTGCACTGTTTTGGTACTGCAAAATACCTTGCACATTGGCCTAAATTAAGCCTATCTATCTGTGCCATAGCTACCAGGGGATTGAGCGTAGGTTAATTTGGTAACTTTAAGTGTTCACAGTGACAAGAGTGGTGATAATTCATTGAGGTCGGCAGTCACCCGTTCCAAATATTAACCATATGCGCGCTAGCGGTTTTCCCGCTGCGCGCTGCGATTTTAAAAATCCCGCGTTACGTGACAAGGTCAGCTCGTCATGCGCGTAGCGCAGGTAACGCTCATGACGAGCTGACCTTTTCATGAGCGTAGAAGGGGTTAATTGAATTTGCTACAGTGAGCAATGGATGAGCTTAAATTGCAGAGGATGAAATAAAGAAAAATACAATTTAAAGCACAAAAAGCTGTGATGAAGGAAACAATGGAAAAGCTGCTGGTGGTGGCAGGAAAGAGCAACATGAAGCGGGCACGGGTTGGTATTTGAGTGCAATCCAGCACATGAGTGAGAGAGCATGAAAACACAAATTCACATGGAGCTCTGAAAGAACAAATAAAGTAATTCCCTAAAAGTGAGTAGTGGAAGTATACAAGTCATCCAGTCAAAAGGATGGTAAAGAAGCTATGCTCTAGGGAGGAGACAAACACAAGAAGAGGGAGGAAGTAAACCCATCAAATAAGAAGTAAGTAAATATCAGTGACACAAAAGTCCATTGCAGGGTGTGGTAAGGCCCATGTTCTGTTTTTCAACACCTCATAACTAAAAGCTATTTGCAGGTGAGGCAGAGTAATCAATCCTCTCACCAGCATTTCCATGTAAGCCATCTCTCAGTGTTATGGGACTGCATTTTTGAGAGAGGAAGCCTTCCAAAAGCCATGGAGAGACCATTTCTCCAAACATAACTTTTTTTGTGGTTTGTGCACAGGAGTATTCCAGATGATTTCTGTTTTTTCTTTTAATGGGAGGGCACGTCATTTCCACTGCATACATTGTTTTATTTTTTAGATTTGTGATGGGATTTGTTAAGGGAATACTAGCAGATAGATTGTTTTGTTAAAGGCCTTCTATGTTTCATATTGTTTTCCACTTCCCCTTCTTAAAATTATTTAGGGTTTATTTCCTACTGAAAAGTGTTTTTGTGAAGAAATAAATTGCTAAAAAAACAAAAAAAGGGTTGTCTATTTTAGCGCACTTTAAGGGTAGCAACTCAAGGTAATGGGTAGGCCTGGGTGAAATTTTGATTATATGGTAGTCATTGTAGTAATTTTGGTAATTCCACTTTACTCTTTGTTTAGGAATGACCACAAATTATATGATTATGCCCCTCGAATTATTAAAATCAATTTGGGGGAGAAAATCCTACCATGAGAGGACATTCAGCAAGTGCGAGCAGCTACTTGTGCTGCTGTTTATTTTCTGTTGCATTTAGTGATATTTTCTAAGAGCAAAATGCATTCTTGCCTCCATTTTGGACGTGAAGGTGCCAAGAGGTGCCAACTAGCAATAAATGCCAGGAGTACATTGGGGGAAAATCCTATTCTAAGTGCACATTTAGTGAGTGTGAGCAGCTGCTCGTGGTGCTATTCATGTTCTGTAGCATTTGTCACTATTTCCTAGCACAAAATGAATGCTTCCATCCATTTTGGATGTGAAGGGGCATTTTCGTGCTTAGAAAATAGCGCTAAATGCAGAATTACATTTATCTCGTAATACTGCATAATCTCGCAGAATTCTGGGCTAATTCCACATGCTTACACTACACAGGATTATGCAAGTTACACCCACCCCTAGTAATGAGGGGAAAAGTCCTAATTAATTTCCAAGCTGAATAGTGTGGGCAATACTCCGATGGATACCCTATTGGGTGATTAGCCGAGCTTTATAATCCTAATTGATTGATTGATGATTGATGTACTTGGCGGCCGGTTAGAACAAAGCCCTGTTTATGTGATGAGAGCTTGTACAGATGTTCACCATATTATACCTGTTTTGTGAAGGAATATTCCAATGCTGCTTGCTTGCTGTGCTGTGCCTGTTTTGTGAGATGGCCGGGTTCCTCTAATTCATATTGTGTAACTGTTTTGTCTGAGGAAGATTAACCAAACAACTTCCTGTGCTCTATCCGTTTTGTTAATAAAGCTTGCCCTGATGCTTACTCCCTGTGCTGTGACTGTTTGTTTTGTTAATAAAGCTTGCCCTGATGCTTACTCCCTGTGCTGTGACTGTTTGTTTTGTTAATAAAGCTTGCCCTGATGCTTACTCCCTGTGCTGTGACTGTTTGTTTTGTTAATAAAGCTTGCCCTGATGCTTACTTCCTGTGCTGTGACTGTTTGTTTTGTTAATAAAGCTTACACTGATGCTGACTTCCTGAGCTTTGGCTGTTTTCTCACTACTTTTGTGCCTGTTTTGTTACTGATGCTTGCACTGATGCTTACTTCCTGTGCTGTGGCTGTTTTCTCACTACTTCTGTGCCTGTTTTGTTACTGATGCTTGCACTGATGCTTACTTCCTGTGCTGTGGCTGTTTTCTCACTACTTCTGTGCCTGTTTTGTTACTGAAGCTTGCACTGATGCTTACTTCCTGTGCTGTGGCTGTTTTCTTACTGAAGCTTGCACTGATGCTTACTTCCTGTGCTGTGACTGTTTTGTTACTGAAGCTTGCACTGATGCTAACTTCCTGTGCTACAGCTGGTTTGTTTGTGAAGCATGCACTGATGTTTACTTCTCGTGCTGTGGCTGTTGTGTTAGTGAAGCTTGCACTGATTATTACTTCCTGTGCTGTGTCTGTTTTGTGACTGAAGCTTGCACTGATACTTACTTCCTGTGCTGTGGCTGTTTTCTTACTGAAGCTTGCACTGATGCATACTTTCCATGTTGTGCTGCTTTGTTACTACGTCTGTGCTGTGGCTGTTTTGTTACTGAAACTTGCACTGATGTTTACTTCCTGTACTGTGTCTGTTTTGTTTAATAACGCACTGATGCTTACTTCCTGTGCTATGGTTGTTTTGTTACGGAAACTTGCACTGATGCTTACTTCCTGTGCTGTGTCTGGTTTTTTTAATAATGCTTTCACCGGTGCTTACTTCCTGTGCTGTGGCTGTTTTGTTACCAATTCCGTGCTCTGTCTGTTTTGTTACTGAAGCTTGCACTGATGCTTATCTCCTGTACTATGGTTGTTTTCTTAGTAAAGCTTGCACTGATGATACTTCCTCTACTGTGTCTGTTTTATTCATAAAGATTGCACTGATGCTTAATTCCTGTGCCGTGGCTGTTATGTTACTACTTCCTCTACTGTGTCTGGTTTGTTAATAAAGATTGCACTGATGCTTAATTCCTGTGCTGTGGCCGTTTTGTTACTACTTCTGAGATATGTCTATTTTGTTACTGATGCTTATATCATGTGTTGTAGCTGGTTTGTGAGTGAAGCTCGCGCTGATGATGACTTCCTCTGCTGTGTCTGTTTTGTTAATAAAACTTACACTTATGCTTACTTCCTGTGCTGTGTCTGTTTTGCTAATAATGCTTGCACTGATCCTTCATTCCTGTACTAAACCTTGCACTGTTACAACCTCCGTGCTGTGTATGTTTTTTACAACTTCCGTGCTGTGACTGTTTTGTAACTGAAGCTTGGACTGATGCTTACCTCCTGTGCTGTGGCTGTTGTGTTAGTGAAGCTTGTACTGATCATTACTTCCTATTCTGTGGCTATTTTGTCACTGAAGCTTGCACTGAAGGCCCACTTCCTTTGCTGTGGCTGTTTTTTTACTACTTCTGTGCTGTGGCTGTTTTGTTACCGAAGCTTGCACTGATGCTTACTTCTGCTGCTGTGTCTATTTTGTTACTGAAGCTTGCACTGATGCTTACTTCTGGTGCTGTGTCGGTTTTGTTACTGAAACTTGTACTGATGCTTACTTCCTGTGCCTGTTTTTTTAATCACACGTGCACCGATGCTTTCTTACTGTGCTGTGGCTGTTTTGTTACTACTTCCTCTACTGTGTCTGTTTTGTTACTAAAGATTACACTGATGCTTTATTACTGTCTTGTGGCTGTTTTGTTACTACTTCTGTGATATATCTATATTTTTATTGATGCTTGCACCGATGCTTACTTCCGGTGTTGTAGCTGTTTTCTTAGTGAAGCTTGCACTGATGATTACTTCCGGTGCTGTATCTGTTTTGTTATTAAAACTTGCACTTATGCTTACGTCCTGTGCTGTGTCTGTTTTGTTAATAACGCTTGCACCGATGCTTACTTCCTGTACTAAAGCTTGCACTGTACTACTTCCGTGCTGTGTCTGTTTTTTACTACTTCCGTGCTGTGTCTGTTTTGTCATTGAAGCTTGCACTGATACTTACCTCCTTTGCTGTGGCTGTTATGTTAGTGAAGCTTGTACTGATCATTATTTTATATTCAGTGGCTGTTTTGTCACTGAAGCTTGCACTGATGCATACTTCCTTTGCTGGGGCTGCTTTTTTACTACTTCTGTGCTGTTGGTGTTTTGTTACCGAAGCTTGCACTGATGCTTATCTCCTGTACTATGGTTTTGTTAGTGAAGCTTGCATTGACGCTGACCTCCTGTGCTGTGGCTGTTTAGTTACGAAAGCTTACACTGATGCTTACTTCCTGTGTTGTGGCTGTTGTGTTAGTAAAGCGTGTACTGATCATTATTTCCTATTCAGTGGCTGTTTTGTCACTGAAGTTTGCACTGATGCATACGTCCTTTGCTGTGGCTGCTTTGTTACTACTTCTGTGCTGTGGGTGTTTTGTTACAGAAGCTTGCACTGATGCTTATCTCCTGTACTATGGACAACCCCTCTCCACTACATAAATTGGAGAAAACTCCAAATCCACACAATAACACAAAGTGGTTCAGCACTCAATAATCGAATACTTAAATTTCAACAACAGACTGTCTTTGTATGCACATTCAAGAACTTCCAGTTGACACTTTGAAGCTGACACCATGACGGACACACTGTTATCAAGTAACACTACTAAATGCACATACTGCATAAAATTACTGACCCCGGGATATAAACTATGCCAAGAGAATCCCATTTTACATTGTGAAGCCCTGAAGAAGTCCCAAAGGGACGAAACGCGTCGGCTACTGGATTTTATCTGACTGATTTGTTTCTGTGTGAAGATATACTCATTAATGAACTTTTGAAGAAAGGAAAACACTGCACTGGAAGTTCTTGAATGTGCATACAAAGACTGTCTGTTGTTGAAATTTAAGTATTCTATTATTGAGTGCTGAACCACTTAGTGACTAAAGGAACTTTCAGCCAGCTTTCATCAGCCATTGGTCTCTTGGTGTGTCATTCACGTTTTGCTTCCTCACACTACAACATGGGACGGCATGAGCCCTCTTCAGCCACTGGATAACTTAACTTTGAGTGACTGCATTTTGCTCTTTCATTAGGAGCACTTCCTCACACAAGCGAGTTTCCATCTGGGTCAATGCTTTTTTTTAATATATTCCTCTGATTTTGCCTTTAGAGTCTGCTGTGACAGTAGGACACTATACCAGATGTGAGCACAGGCCACATTCCATGCTTTATTAGTTCCTCTCTCCTGCCAATGCTGTTGTCAATTCCTTTTAGAATATTCTTTGTTTATTGTTTGACTGCTGATATTTGACAGCATAACAGATTGCTCCCATTTGAAATTATTCTGTATTAAGTTATCAAAAGCTTCAATGTCATACATGTGAATTCATAATCAGACAATTCTTCAGAACACGTTTATTCTGGGCTCATTTTCACCAATCATTAATAAACTTTGTCCAGGAAGGAAAAAAGCCTTTATTGTGCTTCATTTTCAGCATATGTAACACTTGTATTACTGCCTTCTTTCTTTCTTTCTTTCTTTCTTTCTTTTTTCTTTCTTTCTTTCTTTCCTACTCTTTTTCATTCCTCTTTCTTTCTTCCTTTCTTTCTTTCTTTCCTTCTCTTTTTCATTCCTCTTTCTTTCTTTCCTTTAAAGTGTACACTCCTTCTCTACTTCTTTCATTCTTTCATTCCCTCTTTCCTTTTTCTTTCCTTCTTTCTTGTTTTGCTTTTTCCTTTCCTTCTTTCCTTCCCTCCTTCTTGCTTTCCTGTATTCTTTAATTCCCCTTTCCTTTTTTCTTTCATTGTTTAGTACCGCATTCATTCATTCTTCCTTTCCTACTTTCATTTGTTCATACCATCTCTCCTTCTTTCTTGCTTTTCTTTTTCCTTTCATTCTTTCATTCCTCCTTTTCTTGTTTCTCGCTTTCTTTTTATACATTCCTTATTTACTGCTTTCTGTCCCTCTTGCCTTCTTTATTTCCTTCTTTCCTTTGGTCATCATTCTTTCTTGATTTTTTCCCTCTTGCCTTCTTCCTTTGCCTTTTTCCTTCTTTCTAGCTTTCATTTCTGCTTTCCTATTTTTGCTTTCATTTCTTTGTTCATGTTTTAATTCCTTCTTTCTTGGTTTAATGTATTTCTTCTTTCTTGCTTGCTTTCCTTCCTTCTTTCCTTCTTCCCTTCTGTCCCTCTTGTCTTTCCTACTTTCTTCCCTAAATTTTTCTTTTTAAATTTCTCTTTCTTCATTTCTTTCTTTTTAGTTCTCTCCTGCTTTCATTCTTTATTGCCTTCAATATTTCGTTCCTTCTTTCTTATTTTCTGTCTTTCTATCCTTTCTTCTCTATCTGTTTATCTCCTTCTTTCTTTCTTGCCTTCAGTCTGTCCTTCTTTTCTTCCTTCTTCTTTCTTTACTTCGTTCTTTCTTGCGTTTTTTCTGTCTTTCTTTCCTCCTTTCTTTCTTTCTTGCCTTTCTTCTTTCTTGCCTTCTCTCCTGCCTTCCTAATTTCTTGCCCTCTTTCTTTGTTACCTTCTTTCTTTCGCTCTTGACTTTTTTGTTTATCTTCCTGACTGCTTCCTTTCTTTCTTCTTTCTTGCCATCTTTCTTTTTTCTTTCCATCTTTAATGTTGTCTTTCCTTTTTATTTTCCTACCACTTTTCTTTTTTCTCAAAGGCAAAAGAGTGACTGCCAATTACACAAAATGTTTTAGTCTGTGTTAGCCAAGACCGTATGATTTTATTAAAATGATTTGTATGACATAGTTACCTATTGGGGTTTTCAGTTACACTTCATCAATTTGTCTGTGACAATATCATTCTCATTTTTCTCTAACCCATTCAAGCATGCATCAAGAGGCAAAGTGTCACCCGACTTCAGTCATTGGCTGGCTTCACTATGAGTTACAGCATCTTTAGTCAATATTTTTTTCTTTTTAGATTGACAAACTCCAGGCAGTTTCCCAAACAATAAAGTTTTGCAAAAGCCATGCCAAAACAAAACAAGAATATTTCACAAGGCTGGTAGAAGAGGAAAGACCTTTTGGCCGTGCCAATGCTTGTTTTTCAGTGAGTTTGGTTTTTCACAGCTGCCGCCCTTATAGTATTGTAGGTGCCTTTTTCTGTTTGTAAGAAACGTACAGAACAGCTGCTTTTGTTATGGTCAAAAAAATCTTCACTACAGCTGCCTATATAGACCTTATACTGTGTGAGTGAATCGTTTTCTGCTACTATTTGAACATTAACCTTGCTATGGTTTTGAGGGAAGTATGCACTGCTGCTACTGGTTGTGAACCTATTACATGTGTGAAATAATCATGCACTCTTGCCCCTGCTGTTTTTTTGTATAGATATGAAGCTTGAAGTCCAGTCCTGCTACCCTTGCAGTACCAGTTGCTTCTGCCTGAACAATACCTCCCCCCATTGCTGCACTTGCATCCTGTCACACGTGTTCGAGGGATCTCAGCCCTTGCCTCAATTTGACTTCTGACAGTGCAGGAAGAGCTAGTCCTGAAGTAGAACAAAAGACTCCATGAGGTTACAGAGAAAGACAAATAATCACAGAGGAGAGGAAAAGAATGAAGGGAACAAAAATGAAAAATAAAAGAAGTGATAGGGAAAATAAAATGAGGAAGAGGAAATTAAATGGAAGAGCAATAAGTAGTAAAGTAAAGAAACTGAAAGTGGGAAATGTAGTGACAAGGTAGATTCAAAACAAAAAGAAAATGATAAAGAAGTGAGGAGGAAAGAAATAGGCTAGAAAGAGAAAAGGGTTAAAGAGGAAAATACAAATAAAAAAGTAATAGGGAAAAAACAAAAAAATTAAAGTATGAGAAAATAAATAGGAAAGGAAAAGGAGATACATCGTTAGGAGTTAAGAAAGAGGAATGACAAATGAAGTGGAAAGACCAACCTGAGTAAGAGAGAGGTAAAAGCCTGTGAGAGAGGGCATGAAGGGGACACCAGGAGAGGATGGCCAAGAAAAGGATACCAAGAAAGAGTAGGTCACAGTGAGACAGTCGGAGAAGGATGTAGCCATCCGGTACAAGAAGCAAAAGGATGTAACAGGGGCGAATAGAAATGAATCAGACTGAGAGGATAGATGGAAGGGGAAAAGGCCTGAGCGGGTGATGGAGGGCAGCTGCAGCATGCCAATAATGGAGGCGACTGGGGAGGGCAGACGCGATGTGGGTAGTAGGGACCCAGAGACAGGAGAGAGCAGGAAGGGATGAATGAGAGACAGGGCCGGACTGGGAGCCCAAAGCAGTCCTGGCAATTTTGTCAGACCAGCCAACAGGCTGCTTTTGTTACTTGGGCTGATATTGCAGCACCACTGGAAAACCAGCCCGCAAAAACAAAACCGTCCACCACCTTTCCAGCCTCCCGGGGAAAAGCCCAATGCCTGCAATGGCCAGTCCGGCCCTGGTTAGAGAACAGAATGACAAGAAGAGAAGGGCTGAGAGGAATAATGCGAAGGAAGGCGATACGATATCTGCTGTGGAGTAGAGAGGAGTACAGATGGAGAACATGGGAGAGGTAGAGGCGATGAAAGAAAGAGAGGTGGGATCATGTCATAGATCTGCAGATCAGTAGCTTTAAGCTAGAAGCCGCTAGTTATTTATTTATTGATTGGTAGATTTATAGCAGATTTCTTCAGTTCTTGGTCACCCAAGGTACAGATGCGCTTTACAAGTTAACAATAAATGCAACACAAGATCTTACAAAGAACTGATAGTTGTTACACAATAAGTGTGACATAGGTCTAAACATCAACAGGAGGAGGCGAACTATGTGCAGCACGTGCGCATTAATAACACCGGGTAAGAGGAACCCTATTCCCTTCCTAATATTAGCAGGAGACTTTAACGTTACATTTGAAGGGGAAGATGGGGAAGAGATGGATGAAGCAGTGGATGGCCCTATATTGGACCTGAAACCGGTAAAAAGGTGGACCTAAATGGTTCTCCAAGTTAAAGACATGACAATGGAATTTAGTCTTAGGGCAGCAAATGGCAGGACCAAGGGCCAGATGTAGGTAATTCATATTTACCGACTCATAAATAACGAATTTTACCGATTCGGTATTTAAGAGTTGGTAAATATGAAGGGGGGAGATGTAGGTATTACAGATGCTGTAAATACCGAATCGTTAAGATTCGGTATTTACCGAATCTGTAAATACCGAATCGATATTGCCCATTGATTCCTATGGGCCTTGAAGCCCATAGGAATCAATGGGCAATACCGATTCTGTAATTACAGAATCGGTAAATATCAAATTTGGCAAGGGTGCAGGGGGTGTCACTTTGACACTCTCTGGCACCCCAAAAATAGGCATGTGCGCCATGTGGCACACAGACATGCCCTAAGGGCATGTCTGTCTGTCACATGGCTAGGTGTGCATGCACACATGTGCATGCACACCTGAATTAGGTATTTTAACACCCAATTGGATTGGGTGGTAAAATACCGAATTTGTAGGGCCTTTGGGACTCAGAAGAGTCCCACCTACATCTGGAAGGTACCGAATCGGTAAAAATACTGATTCGGTATTTTACAGATTCTGTAAATTTACAGATTCGGTAAATTTACAGAATCTGTAAAATCTGGCCCCCTACATCTCAAGATGCCAAATACCGGTCGGAAACGGCCGAATTCGGCCGTTTCCGACCGGTATTTGCCACCTACATCGGGCCCCAAATCCGATAAATTGGGAGCAAATAAGTTTAATAGACAGGGCGGCCAAAGTTGTATCGAATACATCCGAGTGGACTTGAGGCTCTGGCATAAGGGAACATAATCCCCTCTGCCTAACAATGCTATCATTGTGGGGTGTAGCACCTGCACTGCCAAAGACCCAGTGGTTGGCAAGTAAAGAAGTCCGGCCAACTGATGGCATGCACTGCCTAAAAAGGCATAAATTAACCACTGATCATGATAAACTCCAGAGCATACAGAGTGAGCTGTCGACTGCTACAGTAGAGGTTGCAGCACTAGAGGCAGCTGAGGAAGGGAGGTTAGCAGTAACAAGCACTCATTGCCGCTTTTTCGATCAATTAGGTTCCTACTTTACAGTCGCAAAACATAAAAGAACCCGTGGCCCACCAAAAAGAGTTCACAGACATGGTGTAACAAGGCTTGCCGGTACTCCAGGGCCATATTAACACGAGCAGTTAAACTAGGGGACATAGTGGGGACAAGAAATGCTAGGAAGGCATACATGTAAGAATTTAGGAAAGCTAAGAGGGACTGGGACGAAGATAGGTGGCACTCCCTTAAGGACGCATGCAAAGATAAGGATAGCAAAAAGTCCTGGTCAATGGCGATGTGGGGTAACCAGACAGGTCCTTTAGAATTAGAAAATCATATTTCTTCCTCCGTTTGGTATACCCACTTTTCCACCCTGTACACTAACCAAGAAGCTTCAAAATCTCAGGCCGCACAACCTAGAAGACATTCCCAAACCAACAGGGTTTTTTTTTCACTATGAAGGACATATTGACTGCTATTAGCACAATAGTACAGCCCAAAGCACTGGGCCTTGATGGGATACATGGTGATCTTTTCCTTTGGGATACTCCAGGTTAGACGCAATATATGTACGTGTTATTTAATGTTATTGCAGAAGGTGCCCCTATCCCAAGATCATGGAGAGGGGCGGAAGTTGTGCCATTGTTCAAAAAAGGTGATAAGTCCTCCCCTTGCAATTATAGGCCAGGCAGCTTAATAAATTCAATTCAGAAAGTCTTCAGCAGGGCACTCTTACACAAAATACAGGCATTGGCCAATGAAAATGAAATCTTATACCCATACTAAGCAGGTTTTAGAGAGAAAACAGGGACCGTTGACCAGGTGTTTTGTTTTCTCTTACTTTGTTGGAAAGTAGTGACAATTGGGAAAGGTAGTTTGTATGTCGCCTTTATAGATCTTAAGACGGCATTTGACCTTGTTCTTAGACAGAACTTGTGGCAAACCCTCAGGGACTTAGATATGCCAGAGGAAATTGTATATTTGTCTATTCGTCTGCATGAAGAAAATTTTACCAGGGTAGGCTAGGGTTTGCAAGGCCAGCCCAATCGCTGTTAATAGGGGCATGCGTCAAGGTTGTGTCCTGGCTCATAGACTTTTTTCCCTATATATTAATAATGTGCAATTTCTCATAGCAGAACCAGCAGACGCACCTATGCTGGGGGATGTGGTGTGGGAGTAGTAACTCATATGACAACACTGTTGGTGTTTAAAACACCAGGAGGGCTACAATGGCTTCTAAACCATTTAGAAGAATTCTGTGATGCCAAGGGTTTAATAATAAATACAACTAAAACCACGTTCATGGCCTTGAACCTCCACAAATCTTATCGGGTCGTCCCAGTTTTGTAGGAACGCAGCTTGAGAGAGTTAGCAATTTTGATTACCTAGTCCTAAAGTTATCAGATAATCTGTCATAGAAATCTCACATTTCTAAGATGGTTCTGAAACATAAGCAGTTGATTGGGATTTTGGGAAAAGAACATTGTTTATCCCACACTAAACCGATTTGCAAGTCTATGATGCCAAAGTAGTGAGTTCTGAGATGTATGGGGCAGAACCATGGGGCCTGGACCATCTAGAGTAGCTCAGTAGCTCAGATGCTAAATTTCGTATGAGCCTAGGAATGCTACCCCAGAATACTCCTCTCTATCCCCTTACACTAGATATGGGCAGACACTCTTTTGTTTCAAAAGCTAGATTGCCCCCTTGCTGTTTTGGCTAAGGACTCCTGAATTGTTGCTGTATGCCCATGCTTTGGAGGATGTAAAATGCAGGGATACTGCCAACAAAATCAGTTAGATAAGCGGTGTTAAGAACTTGCTCACAGCTAGCTATTGGGTTGGGGAATATCTGGGAAGTTAATGACTCCACTTTACTCCCGAGGAAAAGTGAGGTAGAGGATGCCTACTGGGAGTGGTTAATTCAGGGGGAATTGAGCAGTCGGATATGGGGAAGCTTACCCTAGATTTCCTGGATCACTCCCTGGAAGGTTCTCTGGATTTTATAGAACATCCCATGGATAGGATTATACATCCAGTTTAGGTTTGGCACCCTGCCCCTGCATGATTTTACTAGAAAATGGAATAGTGGTATTGAGCCCACACACATTTGCCTTGGCTGTAATATTCAACATGAGACCATAGCCCATGTAATGTATGCATGTTCACTGTACGTGTTGCCAAGGAAAGACTGGCGTACTCCAATTTGCAAGCCGTTGGGAACTGACAACGACAGGACTGCACTGAGGATCTTGAAGTCGGATGCCAGGCCATTGTTCGCGTGTGCAGTGGCAAAGGTCCTGTGTCAAATCAGGGGCATCAGAAGCAGGGCTCAGAGGGTGAATGACAATTGATCCCATAAAATGATCTTTAACAGTCAGAGGACCCCTAGCAATGGAGGGAGGTGGTTTAAATGGATATATTGGACGTATTCTGCTGTAGCATTTCTATCACTATATTGTATACAAAATGTCTGATTACCATCATGCAACACAGCTGGGTGGTATTGGAGAACAGAGGTTAATAAGGGTGAAACCCAATATATATTTATTGTATAGATTTTATTGCATAAATATATGTTTTACGTATGGTCACTAACTTAAATAATACTGCTGCTCATTGTTATTGATTTTATTAGGCCCGCAATTAATATATGCATTTTATTGAATTTTTATATGACGGAATTTGTATATTGTTTTTTTAACAATAAATTTTAATAATTTTCAAGTTACCAAAATGGGCAACGCCCGGCGAGCAACAAACCGTGTATAGTTACAGTATACAATTGCAAGGCACCTAATAATGTTCCCAATAAGGTCTGCAGAACAACAGACCCAATCCCTCACCCCACACCCCGGGAATTTGTATATTGTAATGGAACATTTATGACAAGATGTCGAAATAAAGTATTACTGCATAACATCCTAAAAACTTTACAACATATGGGGCCAGATGTAGGTAATTTTAATTTACCGATTCTAAAATACCGAGTCATACCGAATCGGTATTTCAGAATCGGAAAATGAGATGTAGCTAAAAAACCGGTAAAAATTACCGATTCGGAATCACTCGGTATTTGAAATCGGTATTTACCGATTAGGTATATACCGACTCGGTAAAATACGATTCGGTAAAACCCATACATTCCAACGGGCCCATGGCCCATAGGAATGAATGGGTATTACCGAATCGGTAAATACCAAATCGGTAAATACCGAATCGGAAATTTGAAATTGACAAACATGTGAGCCTGTGAACCAATCAGGAACTCCAACCACACCCAAACCCAAAGGTATTGGGGAATCAACCAATCAGAATCAAGCACCCCTCCCCAGTACCTGGGACTGGCCACGCCCATGCAGGTGCAGAAACCAACAGTCAGGAGAGCAGGAGGACAGACTGAGGAGCAGGCTTCCCTGAGCTCACCTGTACAGTACCATGGAGAGTCAGGATGCACAGAGGGATGCTGCTGAGCGCAAAAGAAAGATGACATTCAGCCCTGAGGAACTGCAGGTGCTTGTTGCAGATGTTGTCAGACATTACAGCAAGATCTTTGGGAAACAATCACTGCATGTTGCTGAGTCCATCAAGCGCACAACCTGGATTGAGATACAAGGCAAGGTAAATGCCATTGGTGTCACCCACCGTGAAATAGACGATCTGAAAAAACGGTGATATGATCTCCGCATCATCACCAAGAAGAAACTAGCTGCCCACCGCAAGGAAGCTGCAGCAACAGGGGGAGGAAGAAACCGAGCCCCACGACTCACCGACATAGAGGAGCTGGTGGAATCCACCCTCGAGCCTGAATCCATCCACGGCATCGGGGACGCTGACAGCTCTGCAAGAGCTGCAAAGAAACAAGGTAAGATGAAAGTACATTGTCATTAACCCATTTACCTATTCCCCTTACACACTCTGTGTGCCTACATCATACTCCAGAACAGGTTTTACCATTGGCCTGCAATGCATCATGGGAAATGTAGTCATAGGTAGATACCTCTATGCAGTCAGCATGCCATGCAGCAAGGGATGCTACAGACTACTAGCATAAGCAAATGAGGGACAGGCAAATGTGCTATAGTAGTGTTTTTAATCAAGAGACACAGGTGAACCACTCCACTGACACAATGTCCATGTCTGTCCACAGGGGAGTCATTGCGCAGCGCAGCAAAGGATAGGGAGAAGAGGAGGGAAGAAGCTAGACCCAGCACAGGACACAGAGGGAATGACAAAGAGCAGGCAGCCAAGTCACCTGAGGAGCCAACACCACCACAGCCACAGTCCCCTCTGTTATTTGGGAGTCAGGAGTCAGGAGCGGCTGCACAGTCCCCCACTCCCACAACTCCGTCCCCAGTGCTGGAAAGGGCAAGGCGCCATGATGTGCCCCCTCCCCGCATACTGGAAACATCCGAGGAGGAAGAGGATGAGGGTGACATGGCCATCAACCCACAGGATTCAGGCGACGCTGAGCAGCTGCCCACTCCCAGAGCTGTGCGGGCCAGTGACGGAGGACGAAGGCCACGGGAGGCAGATGAAGTGCGTCAAGATCAGGGGGTCTTCTGCGGACTGGAGGCCACCATGGTCAAAGTTCAGCGCCTGCAGGCGAAAGCCATGATGGGGGTTCAGAGGCAGGCACGCACCACCAACAACAAGCTGGATGAAATAGGCAAGGGCATTGGAGACATTTCAGAGAACATGCAGTCAATGGCATCTGGCATCTCTGACATGACACAGTGCATGACTGTCCTGTGCGACAAGTTGGACAGGGACCATCTGGAGAGACGCAAGGCTCGTGTCGATGTGCGGCAGCAGACAAAAGCCCTGAACAGATTTGCAACTGCAACCACCCTGCTGTGCAGACGGTCAGTGGCGATGCAGGATGCCATTGTGCAGTGCTGCACCAATTTATCAGTGGGAAGGGCCAGAGTGACCTATGCTATGGAGCTCATGCTCGCACAACAGACTGCCACTCGAGGCGACACATGTGTGGGTGAAAGTGAGGAGTCCACCAGCAGGAGTGGCGCAAGCACTCCTGGACAAGAAATACGTAGGAGCGGCAGGCATCATGCTACTGAGACAGGCCACACCGAGAACATTGACACACAGCCACAGCAGTCCCACCCTGTTGTCCGTGGCCGTAAACATTGACTATGCCCTCCGCCCAAGGAACAGGTCACGGTGGTGTTAACAGTGACAACACAGTCATGGACATTTATATATCGTGTACAGAATGTGTGCTATCATTGCACTTGCGTAGTGAAAATTAAACTACGTACGTCATAACCTTTGCCTGTCTGTGTCTCATTACTCACTCAGAAATATTGCTGTGTGACCTCTGCCCGTCTCAGTCTCCCATCTGTCGCTGCTGCTGCTACTGTACCATGGGGCTCTGCCAGTCCTGTGTCATCATCAATGTCCTCATGATGTGTGATCTCCACCTCTGTGCCTTCCTTGGTGGCGAGATTGTGTAACATTGCACAGGTCGCAATGATTTTGCAGCACAGGATTGGGGTGTACTGGTGTGCCCCTCCACTCTTGTGGAGGCAGCGAAACCTGCTCTTTAGGAGTCCAAATGTGCGCTCCACAACGTTGCGTGTAGATCTGTGAGCCACATTGTACCGCCTTTCACTCCTGGTGGATGGGTTGAGGTAGGGGGTCAGCACAAAGGACCACAGGGCATATGCACTGTCGCCTAGGGGGGAGTAAGATTGACATTACTTGCATGTACATGATACATTAATCTGCTGTGAGTGACAGGGTGTGTCAAATTCATTTACCTAGCAGGTATCCGTTTCCAAATTCTCCGGCAACTAGGCGTGTACGAATCATGGGTACTTCCAGAGAACTTCCCAACGATGTCTGTGATGATGTTGCCAGCGTTGCATATGACCTGTACATTAATGGAGTGTGTTGACTTGCGGTTTCTGTATATGTGTTCTGTGGCTGCAGGTGGACAGAGTGGTACGTGGGTGCCATCAATGCAGCCTATCACTTGAGGGAAGTGTGCCAGTTGAGAGAAATCAGTCTTGGTTTTTGCAAGTTCCGCATGTGTATCAGGGAATGAAATGTAATGCTCCATCCTCTGCATCATGGCGTCAAGGAACCTCCTGAAGAAGCGGGACAGGCAGCTCTGGGACACATCACCCATTGCAGCTATCACACTCTGGTAGCTCCCGGAGGCAAGCAGGTGTAAGCTACACAGCACCTGCACATGGGGTGGGATGGCGTGGGCCCTGGGTGTTGGATGCTCCAGGAGTGGGTGTAGGTCCCTGATCAAGTCCTGGATGGTTTGGGGATGTAGCCTGTACCTCTGGAGTATTTCAGGCTATGTCAGTTGGAACAGTATTATCCTCTGCCTGTACACTTGTTCCTCCCTTTGCCATTCCCTCTCTTCTGCTGCCTGTAGTCTTTGCCGCCTTGCAATGACATAAAAAGCCGCCATTATGGTTCCACTGTTGCATTTTGGGACTCTTTTTATAGCCTGATTACCACCTGCATTCAATCCATGGTAAATATCGACTCATAAATACCGAATTTCCGTGATTTCGGTATTTTTGGGCTTTGCTACATCTCCATGGCCATTTTTTACCGTTTCTTATTTACCGATTCGGTAAATAAGAATCAGGTAAATATGAATTTGGTAAATTCCGCCTTGGTAAGAATAACGACTCTTATTTACCGAGTCGGAATTATACCGACTCATATTTACCGAGTCGGAATTATACCGACTCATGTTTACCGATTCGGTAAATAATAGGCTCCTACATCTCATTTCATTTATACCGGTCGGTAACGGACAAAATTATTGAATTACGGCCGTTACCGACCGGTATTTGGCTACCTACATCTGGCCCATGGTGTTTATCACTTTTATTTTGTTGTACATAGCAGTGCTTTTAAACTTCTTAAAACATTCAGATTATCATAGAACATGGATGACATTTGACGGTTGTGTAGAAAATTCCTTGATGTCTTGAGCTGAAGAGCAATGTTGTGGAATGTGAGGCGTGGTTGTGCCTGGGCAAGTTTGTCTTTCATGGCATAGGGCTGCTTTTGGCATATAATGGCATTAGAGGGGTAGGAGATAGTTGCACCCTAGGCACAGCATGTCGACACCCTTCATAGAGTTTATGTGGTAACTAAAATAGACATGCACCTGCTATTTGGTATTCTATTACTTTCTCACTTATAGCAGATTTTAGTGGGGTAATTCCTAAGACATCATGAGGATCAAAGGTCATGTGACATCACTTCCTGGGAGCACACCAGATCATATTTTGTCACTTTCTGTGATATCATTGGGGTGTCAAAGGGCAGGTGATATCATTCTGCTGCCCATAGAAAATGTGTTAATCAATCGGCTATGCACACGCACACTCTCTCACACACTCACACAAACACACTTCTTTCTCACCTGCAACAATAACATGTGTTTGTGTAAAGATGTACTCCTTCATGCCAGACATCGCATGCGACCCACAAACCGCTGCAAATTGATGGCATCTCGGTTTTTCTCTTTGAGGTCAGTGCCTAATTTGAACCAGTGGTTTCTGGTGCCTAGCACAAGCACTGAATTGTCAATACTGGTGCTTGTGACGGTCCACCACAAGGTGGCGCTGTCCGGCTAATTTAAAGAGGACCACAATAGCTAGCTAGATGACAAGCTGCAAGCTAAAACTAAACGGTGACAAAACTGAACTTGTGTTCCTAGGTAACAATCTGCCACCACAAGTCATTATGGAATGGCCAAAAGAATTGGGATGTCCACTGGCGCATAAAAACGCCATAAAGAACCTAGGAGTGTGGATAGAGCACAACCTCACCATGGAAACTCAAGCTAGGAAACTGTCCGTCACCTCCTTTGGAATTTTGCGGATGCTCCCCAAAATTCTGGACCTCATTCCAGAGGAGTCTCAGAGAATAGTGATACAGTCTTTGGTGATCTCGCGCCTAGACTACGAGAACACTCTCTTCCTGGGTTCACACAAATACGTGCTGAATAGACTGGTGGTGGTACAAAATGCAGCAGCCAGGTTACTCAGAAGCATACCAAGATATGAATCAGCGAAAAACATTCTGAAAACACTCCTCTGGCTGCCGGTTTAGGCCAGGGTCAAATTCAAAGCACTGTGCATAGCACACAGGGCCTTGAACGGAAAAGGGCCATCTTTACTCAGGGCCCTGATCACACCCTATACACCGGAAAGAGCCCTAAGATCCTCTTCAGATCGCCTGGCCAAAACCGCAAGGAGGAGGCGATCCAGATGGGGAGGAAGATCTTTCACGCATTTGGTGCCAAAACTTTGGAACTCCATGCCCATAGAACTAAGACTCCTCACAGATGAGATTACCTTCAGGAAAAAACTGAAGACACGGCTATTCCCAGGTTGAGTCACTGGTATACGCTAACGCCTGGTCCGTAGCGCTGAGAAGCCCCAGGGCAGCTATGCGCTCTACAAAACCCATAAACATAAACAATAACAGTTAATTATTAATTCAATATACATTAACCCCTTCCATGCTGCCGTCGGCCATTGGCCGACGGCAGCACTACCTCCCCAGTGCTGCCACCTGTTTACTGCGGCTCCGCCCGTTTTGCGGAAGTGCCGCTCTTCCGCAAAATCGCGGGCGCAGTAAACAGGTTAAAAATGACTATTGCCTGCCGCCCAAGCCATTCTTATACCTTTGGGGACAGAAATAGTCCAAACTGTCACACTTGTAGGAGTGTGATGGATAGTAGCTGTGTGGTTACTAACACTGGCAGCATTGCAGGGGCAATGCGTGGAGCAACCTGCAGTGGCCTCCTACGAGAGCCCTGGCATGTATTTCTTTACAAATTAAGCACTGTTTAAGGTCTTGTGATGGCACCAGCGCCTACTTCCAAAGTTGATAATAAAAATAACAAAAATATTGTGTACATAATTGAAAAAGCCACGCTTGCTAACAATATCAATCCAGGAGTCACAAGGACAATGCTCGGTGGACAGAAGATGGAGTCTCTCAGAAGCATTTCAGGCATCCATTCTGCAGGGGAAAATGGGCTTTCTGTTTGTTCCGCCTCAGAGCAGTGGATCAATCAAGTGCAGCTTGACACAAGTGCCTTCATCAAGCAGGCGGCCGCTTTCAGCTCTTCACTGACAATCTCGATTATCCAGAGCCATCTGCAGCTGTCCCACCTTTATGCCGCTGTCTCCAAAGAACAGAGGGCGCCATGACCCGCGCGCGCACCGCGCGCTTCATCAAAACTCTGGCGGAACATCTGAAGGCTTTAAACTCTCAGCAGAGGAATGGCGCTGTCTCACCCGCCAGGGAGAGTCACGTGTCTCAAAATGGCGACCTCCAGGGTGGCCAAGAGGAGGTAACGCGACAGAACTCCATGTCCTTTCACCCGGTTCCAATTTATCTAGATATTAATTTATGTTTTCCTTTATTTCGTTGTTCTTTTGAGCAATAGCCAGGTAAGTGCAGGAGTCCTATGTTCATGATATTGATAAATGTATACTGGATTATCTACACTCAATTATGGGAGATTTAATTTAGGGGCTGAGTTACTGATTTAGCAGGAAGGTTCTGTATTACACACATTGTCCGTGAAGCACAACCAGTGTGTGCACATATTTTCTGTGCCCCCAGGGTCTGTATCATTAGAGATCTTATAGATTTCACTGCGCCACTTCTAGGACCCTTTCTTGCATCGGAAGCACCCCCTGCAAACATTATACCTGGTGCAGGTATAATGTGGCGCAGGGGTTTACAAAGTGACGCATCTATCTAGATGTCTCACTTTGTAAATATAGTGCAACAAGGCACATTTTTTACAAAGAGTGATGCACAAGCGGCGCAAAAAAGATGCAAGGGCTCATAAATAAGACCCTTTGCGTCTACATCTGTATTATGAATATGCGTGCATAGGCAAAGAGGCTGTCAGGAGCCTCTGACTGACTCTGTCTGACTCTCACTGACTGTAGCACACAGGGCGACTCCTGCAATGGGGCTCCGCTGACCCCCAGTCACACCACTGCAGGCAGGTGCAGTCACTCACTGTTCCACCTTGAAGTACAGCCCAGCTGCCGCCTGCACTGTGAGAGACAGAGCAGCTGCTTCAAACAGGCAGACTTTCACTAATGCGCTGCACTCAGGGCAGTAGTCACTATGTGGCTGCACTCAAGGCAGCAAATGATCTGTGACAGAGCACTCTGTACATACCTTGTTTAACAAGAAGAGTGCAGGGTGCAAACAGGAACACTGCACCCTAAGTAGAATGCACCCCATGAAGGCCTGGATGTAAGTCCCACCTGTGGTACTTGTAAAAAAAAAGGTGTCAACATTTCCCCTTTTATTTGCAAACTGCATTGGCTCCCAGTGAGAAGTCGTACAAAGTTTAAGGCTCTATGCATAGCATATAAAGCCATTAACAATACTGGATCTCATTTTCTCAAATCAGCATTTAGACCTTTAGAAGCACCAAGAACCCTCCGTTCATCCTCAGCCCATCTCTTGAACGTCGCTCCTACAAAAAAGGTCAACTGGGGTGACAGACGTTTTACAGTGGCCACAGCTAGACTTTGGAACTCACTTCCCCTGTGCATTAAGACCAGTCCAACGCTACTCAGCTTTAGGAAACAACTTAAGACGTGGCTGTTTGCACAATAGATGTCTGGTTTGTGCAGTTTCTGATCTTTAAAGCGCCGAGACACCTCCGGGTATTTGCGTGCTGAACAAATTGCAAAATAAATAAATAAATAAACTGACAAGTCAATTAGGTTGACATCTAGGTGGGAGCCACTGTGGCAAATATACATAGTTTCAGCCAAGCCACCATACAAGGACGAGCAAGTTGCCACTTCCTTAAGTTCTCAACTTCAGAAAATAATAACTGGAAAAGGTCTCCAAGCACCTGGGCACATTTGAATATTTTTCTTGCCCAGATCTTTCACAAGAAAAAGCCAGCTGACATAGCAGGCATTCATTCCAGTGCTTAGAGAATAATTCAATATAGAAAATCAGCATCCCTGACTTTTAAATGAGGGGGAGTACAAGAGGTAAGGAGAAGAGCCACCCAACATATTTTGGCTGATGCCCTGTTACTGCCCACCTCTACATGCCCCCCATCACTGAGAGCCTTAAGCCTTGAGAATGTGTAATGTGAATGACTAATGCAATAGGCGAAAGATACATTTTGTGCACACTTTTCTGAATCGTGACTCTTTCTCCATTGCCATGAAGATGCCTGCTGCTCCTCAGCTGGGTTGCACTATATTAGTACCACTCTGTATGTAAATGACTTTGTAGTGGTATTTCTGCAGGGTTAGATATAAACCTCCGGTATCTAAGCATTTCCATGTTTTAAACGAAAAGTGTGGGCGGACCAGTTTGATACATTGTCGATTCGTGCGATGTGAGGCTCTTTGGTAAGAAGGTGTCTCAGGTGGTGTTCGTCGTTTTCACAACTGAAGGATGCTTCGCACCGAATGTGCCTTGGAAAACTCTTGTTTGAAAGTTCAGACTGGGCTTTTTGAAGCACATTTCTGCCATCTTTTACTGTAAGAGCCTTCTCATGAACTCAATGTGCCCTTGTACACTGATGCAGAACACGCCCATGCACCCATGTTTTAAGTAACTGTGATGTCTACAGCTCATGAGCTGACATTATTCTGGCACTAAGGCCTAGGTGGAGTGAAATTACTGCACGTAAGAGCCGTTTGTACGAAATTCAGTTTTAGCATTTGCTAAATAGCAAATACTAAGAAATCGCTATTTAGGAAATGCAAAATAGAATGCACAAAAATAGAGATTTCCTAATAGCGATTCCAATGGAGTACCAATCACTATTTAGGAAATGCTAAACCATTCGCTCCTATGGGCCATAGCATAGGGACGATTTTTTTTGTTTTATACAGCACAAACTAGACCCACAGTTATCAGAGAGCTTTACATGAGCACCAGCTGCGTTACAGACGGACACATATATATTTTTTTGGCACGGGAAGATTAAGGGGCACATGCATCAACGAAAATACTGATTTGCAGAATCTGCCCCTTTGCGGACGGTATTTTGGCATGTGCGATGCATCAAATGCAAAATCACAATTTAAGTAATCGCAACATTTGCGGTTACTTAAGTTGCAAATGCATTTAGGGAATCGCAAATTGCGACTTCCTAAATGCAGTGCATGATGCAATTTCAAATTGCGAATTCGCAATCAGGAATCGCAAATTCCCATCAATTTGAACTTGATGGTAATTTGCAAAAACTTTGAAAAATGCACTAAAATGCGTTTTTCAAAGTTTCATGTTACACACACACATGCCATTGGGGCATGTATGTGCGCAACATGTGGTAAAATTGAAATTTCAGGGGTGCAACAGGGTGTCCTTTTGGCACCCTTAAACCCTTGAAATTGCATGCGCAATTTGCAAGTACGAATTTGGTACTCGCAAATTGTGCATGCAATTCCCATTAATTCCTATGGGCCTCTAGGCCCATTCATTCCTATGGGCCTCTAGGCCCATAGGAATAAATGGGTAGCTATTCCATAATTGCGATTCGCAATTTGCGAGCCGCAATTAAGGAATATGTAGGAATCGCAATTTGTTTTGCAATTCCTACATGCATGGGGATTTGCGAGTCCTAAATAGCGATTTCTTAAAATTCGCTGTTCACAAATCCTGACTTTGATGCATGTGGCCCTTTGTGATTTGCCCAGAATCACAGGATGTTGAGCATCCCTGCCGAGACTCATACCTGGTTCCCCAGCTTTGAGAATAACAGCACTAGCCATGAGGCCACATCCTCTCCCCATGGATTAGCATTTCCAAATTTGCGTTTTTCCAATAGCAAATTGAAAATTAGGAAATGCAAAACTCAGGGTGGTTATGGGCCAAGGGCCCCCCCTCATGGGTGCACCCAAAAAAAAAAAGTGGAAACATGTAAAGTGCACAACATGTGCATACTACATGGCACTTAAAAAAAAGCATTTTGGGTGCATTTTTTAAAATTGCACATGGTTACCTTCGACTTTGAGTCAATGGTAATAGCATTCTGTTGTAAATAAACGAAGATCTGACTTCCTTGTGTAGCTTAAGTAGTATTTATAAAGATGGTGGGATTAAGAGTTGAAGTACAGAGAGCCCCACCAGGAGCAGCCATCCTGCTGCTCAGCCCATACAATAACTGACACTCTCACTTATCCAACATTTCACAGCATCACCACGTAACAACATTCTACACCACACTCACACTGGCTGAGCAGCAAGCATAACACATCTCACTTCTTTACGGTGAACAAGAACACAATGCAACGGTCCAAGGAAAAGTATGCATTGGTAAAATGTACATGTATAGTAATAACATGAGGACCCATAGCAAAGACCTGAAGATGACTAAAGGGAATACAAGTTAAGAATAAAAGCAAAGAAAGTACAGTACAATGGCATGCAAGTCAACATCAAAACGCAAAGAAAGCACACAGGAATGTAACAATTGACTTGAAAGTTAACATAAGATATGAAATAATAACCCAAAACGCTGCTCCTCCCATGTCGCGTGTCGACATGGGAGGAGCAGCGTTTTTGGTACTGCTTGACATGTCGGCCGCGTTCGACACGGTTGACCATGCGGTTCTAATAGGCAGGCTCCGGGAGTCCGGGGTAACTGGCTTAGCCTTGGACTGGCTGGCATCATACCTCTGTAACAGGCGGCAATCTGTGGCCATGCCGCCGTTTCGTTCGGCAGTGAGAGAGGTAAAACAGGGAGTGCCGCAGGGCTCTGCAATCAGCCCGATCCTTTTCAACTTATATCTTCGCCCTCTAATAAGTCTGATTAAGTCATTTGGCATGTCTGTCATCAATTATGCCGATGACACTCAGCTTATTTTTTCCATCGAGGGCAGGGACGCGGTCTCCCTGGAATCCTTTCACCAATGCATGTCGGAAGCTGCGGATTGGCTGCGTCAGAACTCGTTACAGTTCATCGGGGCAAAAACCGAAGTTCTCTACTGTTCGGCAGACCGTTTGCCTCGCCCTCTGCCAGAAGGACTCTGGCCTTCTTCTACCTTAGGCATTGTCGCAGCGGCAGACTCAGTCTGTAACCTAGGTGTCCTGCTCGGGCCTAGTCTCCAGCTGGACGCCTTCGTTAATAAAACGACGGCGACCTGCATGCTGCTGCTACGCATGCTGCGGAAGATTCTTCCGCTACTCCCTCACTCAGCGAGGACGGAAGCAGTGCGTAGTATCATCCTCAGTAGGTTAGACTACTGTAACGCACTGCTTCTGGGAGCCCCCAGTACTCTAATTATGAAGTTACAGCAGGTACAGAACATGGCAGCTAAACTGGAGCTTTCGCGGCCATGGTCTGCTTCGTCCTCTCTTGCCCTTTCGGATTTGCACTGGTTACCGGTGCAAAAAACGGATTTGTTTTAAATCAGCTTGCTTGGTCTTTAGAGCCTTGCATGGGCTGGGTCCAGTGGTACTGCGAGGTCTTTTTTTCCTGGTACTCTGCTGCCAGACTCTTGAGATCCTCCTCGGCTTTCTTGGTGACTGTTCCCAAGATAAAAAGGGTGAGGATGGGCGGCCGTTCATTCAGCTTCACGGCCGCCAAGCTTTGGAACTCCCTACCTCTGGCCCTAAGGTGCAAGGAGGATCTCTTGTCTTTTAGAAAGGATCTTAAAACCTACCTTTTTCCGAAGGCAGTGTAATTGTCATCTGTAGGAATGTCTGTGGTCAAAGCGCCAGGATACCCTTTGGGTGACAGTTGTGCTCTATAAGTATGCCTACGATACGATACGATACAATAATGGAAAATGACAATGCCAAATCATGTACTTTCATTAATGAAAACAACAAACTGGCCAAGATAAAAACCGTCTTTAAGAAAGCAAAAAGACTACTCTTGCCCACATCTACTCGCTTTCCACACAAAACCAAACAAACCTGCATTCTACTACACCACGCATAACCAGCCAAACCCCTTATGCCACAAACATACCAGCTGCCCAGAGTGAAATGAACGTGAACACACAGGGAACCAAACCCCAACTGTGCAGTAGAGATCACCCCCACAGCAAAACAAATACACCAACGTGAGACTATCCCACAATCACAACAAAAGTGGAAGGAATACGTAAACAAGCATGCAAACAGTGCTCAAATACAACACCAATACTAGGGGTGATACCTAATTCAACCACCAACCACACAAAGGTGGTAGACGCGAGTGACTCCTACCCAGTCAACTCAAACACCACGCCAACCAGGGTGATTTACCTAAATCAAAACACACCCACAAAATTAGTGGTAGACCACAAAGGCTTAGCACCTAAAAGCCTTCTCACACACATTCATCAACGACAATGAGGGTTTCACATATAGCCACCCACAATCACACCATAGTGGTAAACCTGAGTGACTCAACACCTAAAAGTCAACTCAAACACCATACCAACATGGTGACTTATCTAAATCAACCCACACCAACAAAAATAGTGATAGAGCAGAGAGGCTTAGCACCTAAAAGCCTTCTCACACACACCACCGACCATGAGGGATTCACATATATCCACCCACACCACACCGTAGTGGTAACCCTGAGTGACTCTACAACTAAAAGTCAACTCAAACACAATACCAACAGGGTGACTTACCTAAATCAACCCACACACACAAAAATAGTGGTAGACCAGAGAGTCTTATTACCTAAAAGCCTTCTCACACACACACCACTGACTGTGAGGGATTCACTTATGTCCTCCCACAACCACACCATAGAGGTAGCCCTGAGTGACTACACCAAAAGTCAACTCACACACACAGTCATTCTCAAGAACAAACATTGTGATAGCAAATTTACCAAATACCACCCGAAAGTAGCTTAACCAAAAACAGAAAATTACTTAATCCATGCTGGCATCACATGATAAGAACCCAAAAAAATCCCCACTTCCAGGTAATACATACGCATGATCATACAGTAAAACACCCCTCCCAAGAAGTTAACAATTTTAATTTTTTTTAAGCACACCATCCATGAAGTTTACAATTTTGCTTTTGTCTCCTATAAACCAAGCCCAACAAATGAAAGATTGAAAGTTGTACCAAATTTGTCTAACGTAGTCATAGTCTAAGGTGGTGCCAGGGCTGCAAGGCTGCTCTAGAACACCAATCTTGAAGAAGAGTGAGTACACCTTCAAACGTAGCAGCAACAGTGGTGCCAAAAACGAGGATGGAACTTTGCCCATACACCAACATCTCAAGTCAAAGCATGCAGGGAACAGGAGCCCATCAGCGCAGCCCCCACCAGATATCCGAGGGTATGCCGAAATAGCACGCCACACAGACACATCGATAGTTCCTCTGCCACGAACGACGATTCTTGAGAGTAGGAGGAACACATGTTTTCGTGCGGAATCATCACCAAAGGCACCAGGCATCCGGAACTATCACCAAAGGTGCAAAGATGGCAGCACATTAGCAACACATACGCTAGGAGCGTCCCAGGTGGCTCCAGGCATGCATGCGCAGCACAGCGTAAGGGCTAAGGGCTTCTCACCACTCCACGAGCTTCCGATGTCATGGCTTCGCTGGACAAAGCCGTTGAAGACAGGTAAGAGCTCAAACGTAAAAATATTTTTAAAAAACAGAAGCAGCGGCCGCTCATTCCCTAAGTAGCAGCAACACTCCCTGTTTAAAATGAAACATGGAGGATGTCAGCTTCCTCCTCTCCATCGCTCTCCACATGTCGCTCTCCACATGTCACTCTGCCAATTCCTCTGGGCTGCTGAAGAGTTGCGTTTGTGCCATGGACCCAGTTGGCACGCTGGTTACGACCCAGTAGCCTATATCCACACATAAGGCTGGCAACACGGCATCACTGGTAGCGGTGAAAAACTCAGGGATGCACACAGCTGGGTTAGATATGTCGCGGTAAGTCATCCCACCCTTGTCACCAAAATGTTGTAAATAAATGACTTCCAAGTGTAGCTTAAGTAGTATTTATTAAGATGGTAAGATTAAGAGTTGAAGTACAGAGAGCCCCACCAGGAGCAGCCTTCCTGTTGCTCAACCAATACACCAACAGACTCTCTCACTCATCCAGCATTCCACACCACACTCACAATGGCTGAGCAGCAAGTATAACACATTTACTAAATACCGATTTTGTATTTAGGAAATGCTATGTACATCCTTATTGCATGTTTTCTTTTTCTAATAGGGAATTGCATTTTTTTTTCAACAGGGGGAGCATATAAAACTCTACCCTGCTAGAGAAAACACGTCCCCTTTACACAAGCACTCCCTCCAACCCCTACCTCACCCACGGACTGACACATACATTTAGAACACGCACAGAGGAGGTGCTAAATGTATACGGTAGTACCCCATGTAACTGGCAATTCTGTGTGGTTTTATGACCAAAAGGTGAGTCCAGCATGGCAATTATCCATTTCACATGGTTTTATTCAATTCTGTCTAGTTTTGTGCCCGAAAAGTTCCTACCACACGGGAATTCCCCATTTCAACTGAGTTTATTCATAATTGCATGGTATTGATGAAATATTGTTGCACAGTAATAGAATAATAACATGCAGAACAATGCAACTTGTAATCAAGCCCTAAGTGGATAATATTGGGATATTGCATACTGGAAACCCAGATAGGCCACCACCACTTTGTGTTTTCGAGCTGCTTTCTACACGAACATGCTGTTACTGCGAGGGATGCAAAAAGAATAATTGGGGGACAGAATGCTTCACAATGTCAAACATTCATCCCCAGTACAGAGATCTGGGCCTAAATCCATCGTTTTGTTGCTTCCCGTGCCATTCAGGCTCAGACCCAACCGTATTCAAATCAGTCTTGACCCTGTTTCCCAATGGAACAGTCCAGCCCGAACTGCCAGGCCAGGTCACACCTGGACTGGAAACAAGCATCCCGGCACCGGTTTTAGGGCATCACCCCTCATTAGCCAGGCTAGCTTGACTCCAGGGGCATGGAGAGCACAGGACGCACGTCTGGGCATACCTGTCCCACTTGGGTGACAGAATGTTGCACAATGTCAAACATTCACCCCAATACAGAGATCTGGGACTAAATCAATCGTTTTTTTTGCTCCCCATGCCATTCCAGTTTAGACCCAGCCATATGCAAATCAGTCTTGACCGCCTGAACTTCCAGGCCAGGTCCTCCCTGGACTGGAAATAAGCATCCTGAGACCGGTTTCAGGGCATCAGCCATTGAGCCTGTAAGACAAACCTAGAAAGAAGACCATCCAATGACTCTGCCTGTCTATATGGTGATCTTAAACAACACTGGTCAAAGGTGAACAGGCATAGAAGGAAATTGGGAGAGTACATGTGAGGTGCTGCTCAAGGTGGGCAAGGTGGTCAAACCTACTCTTACTTCATGGAGTTACTTCTTGTGACCACTGCCTGGTTTACAAAAAATATTCCAGTCCATGGTAAAATGTGAATGTTGTGCAACAGCATTTCTGTTGCAAAACAGTCTTACATTCAACTGCGATTCGGTACTAGGAAGGGACGCTCTAAACATGCCCCTTCCTAATACCAAATTGATATGTATTTGCAAATCCAAACTGCGATTTGCCAACATGTTACCGAATCGCAATTTGGGATTGATACATATCAAACTGCATTCTGTGAATCGGACCATTTGCAACCTGAAAAATGATTGATACATCTAGCCCCAAGATCTATCACTAACTGAGTTCTAGATCTGAGAAAAGCAAAAAAAGTCTATAACAAAATTCTCAGAGATCAAGCAATACTAAATATTTGCCATGAAGACTCACATGCAAAGATTTCTACAAAGTAGTCATAAGTCAGAAATGTTCTAAGTCCTGAAGGAAACAGGAACATCTTATAGAAATTGGAGAGTATCCCTAGCTGCAAGATGTTCAGGGGCACCTCTGGCTCACTCCCAAAGCCAAGGGGTTTGTATACACAATTTTGAACAAATTAGAAGAATACACAGTTTCATAATGGCATGTTCCCAAGTACCAAATTCTAGACAAAAATTAGGTTTATGCGTCATCATAATGCTCATTACACTAACCCATCTTTAAGAAAACATCGAGGTTTCTCCACCTTTGCTATCCAGAGATGTCAAAAATAACAAGAAGCATTTATACAATGAGCTACACAAACAAGGGAGGTGGTAGGCCAGCAGGAATTACAGCATAAAGGACCTTGGGTAGAAAGTTACATTGGGAACACAAGGAAGTTCATTCATAATACATGCACACTAAGAGAATTTTCTGTGACATCATTTTGTCTTCACCCTGGGGAGCCTGTGGAGAAAGAAGATGGGCGGGTGGACGAGATGGGAAAGGGAATAAGCAGCAGTGAATGAACAGCATCAGAACATACTAACTAATATTGTGTATCATGAAAATATGGCACAAATATATCACATTAATGAAGTGTACAGAAGTGTAGGTCATGCTAAACTTGTTTCAACTGCAATATATACTTCAGCTTTTACACATTAAATCCATCACAAAAAATCTTTAATACTCAATACTAACTGTCACACAAAATAATCAACTATAAAAATACTTTAACAGCAGAAAACACTATACACCAGGAGAGCTTTTCAACTTTGTGAAGTGCAAATGCTGTGCACTTCAAATTGCTTAATACAAATATTTACAATGTTGGCACCCTCTTGCTTCTTTCTTTTTACATTCCCACTGGGCTAGCCTAGGGATTTCTAATTTCCTATAGGATTGTCTACCTCTTGTATCCCTCTGGAATTTAGATCCCTCGATTAATTGTCTTAGTTACACAATCACTATTTGTTCATCTTACCACCCTGGTATCACAATCATTAGCATGGGATGCACAATTTAATTATTTATGCATGCTAAATAAATACAGTTTTTGAAAACGAATAAGCCTGCTGCAGGATTTTCACAATTTTATATAGCGCAAGTTTGGACCAAGGGCATCAGAGCGCATTACATGAGCACCAGACTACATTACCCAAGATCAGATTCATTTTGTTAGCCACAAGGAGATTAAGGGCCATATGTATCAAGGTACCCATTTGCGATTCTGAAATAGCGATTTTTAAGAAATCACTATTTCAGAATCGCAAATTGGTATGCATGTACAAATTCGCATTTGTTTGTGAATTCTTAGTATTCCTTAATTGCGATTAGCAAATTGCGAATCGCAATTAAGGAATACTTTCCCATTCATTTATATGGGCCAGGAGGCCCATAGGAATGAATGGGAAGGTATTCTCAATTTTGCGATTCGCAATTTGAAAATCGCAAACTGAGAATAATATCAAGGATGCAGGGGTGTCCAAAGGACACCCTGTTGCACCCCTGAAATAAGCATGGGTGCACATATGGTGCACATATGCCCTAAGGGCATGTATGTGCGTCACATGGCACTTTGAAAAATGCAAAAATTAGCATTTTTCAAGGAATTCGCAAATTACCACCAACTAGAAGTTGGTGGTAATTTGCGATTCCTTAAGGGCATTTTGCAAATTTTTTTTGCTACATACATTGCATTTAAGGAATTGCAAAATTTGCAATTCCTTAAATGAAATTGCAAAATAAGGAATCGCAAATTTTGCGATTCCTTATTTTGCACCAGTTTTGCTTCATACATTCCATTTAGCAAATTCGCATTCGCAAAGGCCAAAATTCTGCGAATTTCGGCCTTTGCGATTGCGAATTTGCATGATATATATGGCCCTAAGTGATTTTCCCTCAACCACAGTATGCTGAGTAAACGCCGCGACTTGGACCTGGTTCCCTATTTCCAAAGGCACCAGCTCTGTCCGTAAGGATACATCTTCTCTTTATGACAATACAAGCAATGATTCACATGAGAGAGTACCCCAAAAACACAGCAAAGACAAGTGCAGCTTTACAGAATATCAATGTGTAAAAAACAGAAACAGTAATGCAAAAGGTGATAGATCGGCTTTATAGGAATGGCAAGTGACATCTCATTTGTCAGCAGGAATCCCCCAGTAATCCCAGGAAAAGTTAGGGGTGGAGGGTGTTAGCGCAAGATGAGAGATTATGACGTGGAAAATTGTGAAATGTTGTAATAAGGGGGAGACAAGATCCATCAGTGTGGATTATTTGATTAATAAGCCAGGAAGCAAGAGGCAGGGAGAGAAGAAGTTAGAAAGTTTGGGATGAAGGTCAAGAAAGAACCGGATCACTGAAATAATATCGAGGGACAGAATATCGACTATCAAAAATATCGTTGACAAAATATCGACAGTCAAAATATCGAGTTTCTATCTACAAACAGGTAAGTACAAAAATATCGAGTTAAAAATATCGTTTACAAAAATATAGTTGTAAAAAATATCGTATTCACTAAAAACAGTGTTAAATTAAATTAATATCAATAATTAATTACTAAAATATACTTAAAATTACTTAAATTAACTTATAATAATTAAATAATTAATGAAAGTTAAATAAATATTTTTTTATTTCATATTTATTAAAACATATATATATAGTAACAAAATATAATAAAATAATACCCAAAAACTGAAAACTGACCCTGAACCCTAAAAATACCGCTTAACCCAAAAACCCAAAACTGACCCTGAACCCTAAAAATACCCCTTTACCCAAAAACTGAAAACTGACCCTAAACCCTAAAAATACCCCTTTACCCAAAAACTGAAAACTGACCCTGAACCCTAAAAATACCCCTTTACCCAAAAACTGAAAACTGACCCTGAACCCTAAAAATACCCCTTTACCCAAAAACTTAAAACTGACCCTGAACCCTAAAAATACCCCTTTACCCAAAAACCCAAAACTGACCCTGAACCCTAAAAATACCCCTTTACCCAAAAACCCAAAACTGACCCTGAACCCTAAAAATAAAAACGATTTTTTTTACTATCTATATTATATACTTACATATTTTCACTTTCTATATTATTTACAGTTGATATTACTTCACTTACCTAAAAACGATATTTTGGCTGTCTATATTCTGTCCTGTCGATATTTTGTCCAAACGATATTTTTGACTCGATATTCTGTCCAAACGATATTTTGGAGTCGATATTATGTCTGTGCACCGAAAGAACCATAGCAAGATGTTCAAAGTGCCTAGGAGAAGGATTCCAGGAAGAGACCAGCCAATGACTTATCAGGTGAAAAAGATGGAATTAAAAATATCTTTGGAAGAGAATAATTTTCAGTTTGGTCATGAATGTAGACAGTGAGGTAGTCGTTCATATGCCTCGGTGCAAAGATTTCCAAACTCTGGTAGCACTACCCGAGAAGGATTGTGTCACTGTGTGTTTCTTCGTAAACGTTGACAGTTCAAGAAGCAGTTTATAGGCGCTATAAAAGGATATAAGCCCTCCAGATATCTTCAACTTTAATACTTTATTTTATTTTATTTAATGCGATTTTATATAGCGTGAACATTACCCGAACGTGTCAGAGCACTTTACAAAAGAACCAGTTGCGTTACATAAGGATGTTGGATTACATGAGTTACATAAGAGATATAAACAGGAAAAAAATTGCAAATGTACAAGTGGAGGGAAAGGAGAGAAAAATTGAAAATGTACAAGTGGAGTGAAAGGCGGGAAAAATTGCAAATGTACAAGTTGTAAAGTCACTCAAGGAAGAGATACAAACAGATAAACTCTAAAATCACATAGGAATGGTAGTAAGTACAAAGGTAAACTACATATACTAGTGGTTAGAGATAAATATATATATACAAACTGCAAATTCACTCAGGATTACATTTTAACAGCGATTAGACTTGGACAATTATATATTACATATTTACAGAGCAGGAAATTGTTGCCATCATTCAGCCAGGCGTTCAGATGGTGTTGCACTCAAGGGTGGTGGTCTTGGGTCTGGAGGGATCCCCGAGTTGGAGATGTCCATAGGGGTAGAAGGCTGGATGGTGGTGGGGGAAGCAGCATGCTGGATCCCCTGGCTGATCTTGAGGTCATGCTGGGCTCCATCTTGTGGAAAGAGGAGGGTGCTCAAGGGCAGGCAGAATTGTGCCACAAAGTCAGGTCTCCCGCCTCGCTCAAGCGACCGCAGTGAGGCCCGGCCATCTTGGTAGCTCCTATCTAGCACAGTCAGATGCTGGGTGTTAACTCTGCCCCATTTTTTCTCCCAGGGCAAGACACCGCTTGTGTGGAACCCCAGGATCACCCCAGCTTGCCAGTTCTCAGCTGCCACATTCCCGGGGACAATCCCTGCGATTGATCTCAGTCTTGAATGCGGAGAGGTGCGGCCACCATTTTAGGGTCAGGCACCATCAAGGGCGGGACCGGTATGCCACCAAATCTGCAATTTAACCGTTTGAAATGGCACCCACTATGGTCCCTCTATGCTGCTCGCTCTCTAAATCACCGCCCTGTGGTTCCACCTCACCCGCTGTGAGTGATGCTTAGGAGACCTCCCCGTGCGCGGCTCCCACGTTATTCTCGGTGCACAGACATAATATCGACTCCAAAATATCGTTTGGACAGAATATCGAGTTTTAAATATCGTTTGGAGAAAATATCGACAGGACAGAATATCGACAGCCAAAATATCGTTTTTAAGGTAAGTGAAGTAATATCGACTGTAAATAATATAGAAAGTGAAAATATCCAAGTATATAATCTAGATAGTAAAAAATATCGTTTTTTAAATAATATGTAATTATTTATAGTGTTTTTATGTTATAATATGTGTGAAAAGTGTCATTTTATGTTATAATTATTTTTAATTAATGATTTTTTTAAAATTATTGTGTAATTTTATTCTGTAGCGGGTTGTGGGTTTATAGGGGAATAGGGTGGGAAGTAATTTAATTATAATTAATTAAATATGTAAATTAATTAATTGGTAGTAATAATTAATTAATTGGTAATTTAATAATATATGTTAATTATTTAAAATTTAATTGGTAATTAATTTAATTTAATTTATTAATTGCTAATTATGTAAATTAAAATAATGTATTTCCTGTAGCGGGTTGTGGGTTTATAGGGGAATAGGGTGGGAAGTAATTTAATTATTATTTATTAAATATGTAAATGTATTAATTGGTAGTAATATTTAATTAAGTGGTAATTAAATAATATTTGTTAATTATTTAAAATGTAATTGGTAATTAATTTAATTTAATTGATTAATTGCTAATTATGTTAAATTAAAGGGGTATTTTTAGGGTTCAGGGTCATTTTTTAGTTTTTGGGTAAAGGGGTATTTTTAGGGTTCAGGGTCGGTTTTTAGTTTTTGGGTAAAGGGGTATTTTTAGGGTTCAGGGTCAGTTTTTAGTTTTTGGGTAAAGGGGTATTTTTAGGGTTCAGGGTCAGTTTTTAGTTTTTGGGTAAAGGGGTATTTTTAGGGTTCAGGGTCAGTTTTGGGTTTTTGGGTAAAGGGGTATTTTTAGGGTTCAGGGTCAGTTTTTAGTTTTTGGGTAAAGGGGTATTTTTAGGGTCCAGGGTCAGTTTTTAGTTTTTGGGTAAAGGGGTATTTTTAGGGTTCAGGGTCAGTTTTGGGTTTTTGGGTAAAGGGTTTTTCTAGGGTTCAGGGTCAGTTTTGGGTTTTTGGGTAAAGGGGTATTTTTAGGGTTCAGGGTCAGTTTTTAGTTTTTGGGTAAAGGGGTATTTTTAGGGTTCAGGGTCAGTTTTTAGTTTTTGGGTAAAGGGGTATTTTTAGGGTTCAGGGTCAGTTTTTAGTTTTTGGGTAAAGGGGTATTTTTAGGGTTCAGGGTCAGTTTTGGGTTTTTGGGTAAAGGGTTTTTTTAGGGTTCAGGGTCAGTTTTGGGTTTTTGGGGTACAGGGGTACAGTGTAAAAATAAAGTAAAATTAAATTTACATTAATTTAATTTAATGAAATAAAATTAAATTAAATTATATTTAAATAATTTTAAATAATTTAAATTAAAAAAATTATTATATACTTACCAATACTTACGTTGTAATGGTAGTGCGTTGTAAAAGTTGCGTTGTAACGTCATATATCCACTGTTGCACTCTTTGCAGTGGGAATAGTAATTTTTACTCTTTTGTATTTGTACGTTAATAATATTGACTATTATTTAATTAAATTTTGTTACTATATATATATATGTTTTAAGAAATATGATTAAAAAAATATTATTTTTTTACTTTCATTAATTATTTAATTATTAAAAGTTATTTTAAGTATTGTTAATTATATTTTAGTAATTAATGTTTTATATTAATGTAATTAAACATTGTTTTTATTAAATTCGATATTTTTTACAACTATATTTTTGTAAACGATATTTTGTACTCGATATTTTTGTACTTACCTGTTTGTACATACAAACTCGATATTTTGGTTGTAGATATTTTTTCCTCGATATTTTGGGTAGTCGATATTTTGGTAGTCGATATTATTTCAGTGATCCGTTATTCTCGCCGATCCTTGCCCGGCTTCCTGAAGTCGACTTGCTTCCAGCGCCGCTTCTTGCTGGTCAGTCCTCGCTTCCTCAGGGGTTCCCAGTGACGCCAACCCAACCTGAGGAACTCGCTATTGCGAGGGAGCACTCAATGAGCCCATCGCGGCATTCGCGGCAGCCGCCATTTTGTATTATACCACGGCTGCAGACTTCTCACTCCGCCGCAGCCAGGAAAGGGATCAGCTTCTCAATATGCCGTCTCCTTTACTTTCGCCAATGCCTCCGATTCATCCTCAGTGCCTTGGTGGTAAATTTAGCGCCGTCTGCTGGCTCTTGTGAGCATGGGAATACTAGGAATTGTGGAGTAGGGCCTTATGAATGATGCCGGTCGAGTTGTATAAATCTCTCACTTTAATGGGAAATTAGCATATGGAGATAAAGCAAATGAAAGAACGAAGACACAAAGACGTAATCAACTCTACAGACAGAAGTAACTTTCTGGCTGTAGAAGTAAGCACACAAAGCATTCCAAAGAGATGGGGTCGGAACCTCATTCTGAAGTAGAGTTAGTTTGTCATAGTCAGGCTGTGGTATGGAGTCCGTCCCATCGCCGAAGCCATTGTACTGCAGAGGACACGCCTCCTTAGAGCCTTGCAAGGAAAGGTGTTTTTTTAAACAAATGAGATGCACTTTCTACAAAAATGAAAACAAAATCTGCTGGTGTATTTCTTTGACAAGGTTATACTCAGGTACTTTAAGTTTTTGCACTGTTTGTTTTTTAAAATATGTTTTTATTAGTTTTGTACAATCAGAATAATCATTGTTTGATTCACATATTGTTCCATGTTACATTGTCATTCTATACACATCTATCGGCTTTATGTGTCTGTCGCTGGAGTGTGGCAGGAGAAGGAACTTTTCATTGGATTCCTTACTCTCCATATATCTTGCATATCTATCTGGACTAACAAGTCCCTCAGTGTTCGGTCATGTGTGGTTTGGTGTTGTGTTTTGGGGGATCTCTATCTAGGAATCCATCTAGGACACAGTTAATGTCTCCCATTAGAATAACTCCCGCCCCCAAGAATGGAGTCGCTGCCAAGAGTACCGCCGGGAAGAAATCAGGGCAGTCAACATTCGGGACATACACATTAATAAGACAAATCTCTCGTCCATCCATCCTAGTGTGTAGTATCACATATCGTCCCTCTGGGTCAGTAACATGGTGAAGGTATTGGAACGGAACCCCCGGGGCTATCCATATAAGGACCCCTCTAGTAAACCCTGGGTACGAGGTGGCATAAATGTGTCAACTCCATCTTCGTTTTATGCATGAAATCGTGTCCCCATATATGTGAGTTACCTGCAGATATGCTACAGATATCCTATACTGATTTAGCTAAGCAAATACAAGCCATCTTTTTTCAAACAATTGGGATTCCCCTACATTGTAAGTGAGTGATTTTATTATGTGGTAAGCCATAATCTCTCAACACTGCATAGTTCTACAGACCATGAGTGGATTTTCAGTGACATTACTATTTGCTGTAGTATTAGGTCAATCTTCCCATGCTGAGCCCCCTCCCCTTCCCCCCTTTTGAATGAACACATAACTAGTACAACATGCACAACAAGATAATCCTCTGACCACCCTACCCTTTGGGCTGTTGTGTGAGTTTCCTTGCTAGCCATACAACCAACACAAAATCCAGCACTTACCGCCCCATACCACCCTCCACCCAATTCTTTAAACAAAACGGTGAATTATGATACGTATAGGCAAGGTCTCATCCTGGCCTCGCAGAAATCCCAGTATAACTGAACTTTGGCATTTGCTATGCTAGAGGACCGGCATCAAAAAGGTGCGAGATCACTGTCCAGCTTCCCAGGCGGACCTGACCTCTAATGAAGGAGTCAATTCCTCGCAGCCACCCTTTTCATCCCTAGTCAATCAATCATGCTGATAATAATAATATTCTCACTTATACAATGCCCACCTCGACTTTATCTTTTCAAACATTTGTAAATCCACACCAGCATATTGCAGTACTTAGTCACTTATCTGCCCCTTTGGCCAGTATAATTCGGAGTATCCTCATTCCTTTTCCCTATCTTGAACACCATTCTCAGTCTCAGGGTCCTGTGTCAGCTCTATTGATTCTAGCAAGTCTCTGTGTCCGAAGCTTGCAGAGTGCCATTGTGCAGGACTTTAATCCGACCGCCATCAATTGTTGTATTCACCCGTTCTCTGTTCTTTCTTCCCTGGTTGACTTCGCCATAGGATGGATTTCAGCGTATGCTTGGTAATTCTTTTCCCTCAGCTGAGGTCCCTCACACTCCTTGGGGACGTTGCTGCAGATCTTCTGCAGACACAGAACCCCCGCCAAGCCTGGGTATCTCTTTATGGCTGCCCAGAGGGGACAGCGATCAAAGGTACCACCGGGGGTGCTATTGTGTTCCTGCACTCACCCGATTGACGTGGGCCGTCTGATTGCCCGACTCCTGCTCAATGTTGCCTCTGGTTCCTCTTTAAAGGCCGGTTCTCATCAACTCCTCGGCCTCAATTCCTCTGCCCAACAGCTCGTCGTAGCTCTCCATTGCGCGCCTCCGCACTCCACAGTCTTGTGATTCTCGTACCGGTGCAGCAGCCGGCCCACACCGCCAGTACACGCCGCCAGGACAAGCCCAGAGATAAAAAACATTTGGGGGCAGATTTACAATAACTGGCGTATCCCTGCATATCAGCAGGGATGCACCAGTTATTGTGCACTGCAGCTCCGCCACCCTGGATGCTCCGCAATTACAATGCGGCGCACCATGGGGTAAAAACGGCACAGATGCGTCACGCATCTGTTCCGTAAAAGCGGCGCATTACTGGAGTTTTGTCGCAAGCGCGACGCAGCTCCAACAATGCTCTGGGGGGCCCTATCTACACAATGCTGCGTCAATCCTTATGCCTGCTTGAAGCAGGCGCAGGGTTTTGACTCAGCATGGCCCTAAAAGTGACTGAGTGAAATCTTGTAGATTTCACTCAGCCACTTTTAGGAGGCGTTCCTGTGCCGGAACGCCTACATGTGGTGCAGGGCTTTACAACGTGACGCATCTCCCAGATGCGTCACGTTGTAAGTACCCTGCACCATGGCGCAGGATTTGCGCCGCCGCTGCTTCACAAAAGTGACGCAACAGCGGCGTAAATGAGGGGCAAGGGGCTTGTAAATCTGCCCCTCGGTTTCCAAACTGAGCCATACGGCCGGCGTACGATCCTCTGCAGCCCAAGATGGCAACGCCGAGCCCAATGATCTTCGCTGCCGTCACTGCTTCTTCGGATCGCCTGTCGGATCCGCAACCCTTCCACTTTTATAGGGTATGATCCCTGTGTGACTCCCTATTTGCTGGGGCTTCCATCTAGGGGAAGGATACCTCAGGATATTCAAAATATTAGGCCACCACGAGGAGCTTGGCAAAGCACGTCTAACGAGCCATGCTGCCAATCCACGCAACGTGTTTTTGCACTGTTGGTCGACATTTCAATAAAATGCCGAAAAAGTTTCTTTAACAAGTGCCAGCAAACATTTTGGCTCCTAAGTGCATTGAAGAGAAAAGAAACAATTGATGCTCAATCATGGATGTACTTTCAGGGAAAACAGTTATTTGCACCTCTAATCAGTGTCAGTTATGGAATCAGTTTCAAAACTAGCCTCTAATGCCCTGATTCCAAGAATGTCTCAGTGGGGTGGTATCAAGGGTCTTTGCTACAGAGGGGGAGGGGGGACAAGCAGCCGATGCGCTTAATATTATCCAGACTACTTATTACTGCCAGGCACCTAAATAATGTTTTGTTATTCCACAAGAACTGGAGAGGATGTTCATGTAATTATCATAACTAACTTTCATTAAAGGTCTGAAGAATTTTAGGACTCAATTCAATTTCATTATCAACTCTGATTAGAGGAGTGAATGACTGTGATCCATGAGTTGAATGTCATTTTGTCCTTGCTCTGACTTTGATGTTCTTTTCAAATAATGTTATTCAATTTGGAGTGACAATCTAGACTCATGCACTTCAATGACTTATATATTATATATAGTATGGTGGTCGACCTCAAAATCTGGGAAACCGGTTTGAGTCTCGGCAACAACTCTCAACATCCTGTGATTCTGGGAAAATCGCTTAATCTCCCCGTGCCTAACAAAAATGAATGTGTCCTCATGTAACGCAAGTGGTGCTCATGTAAAGCGCACTGATACCTGATATCTTTGGGTCAAGTTTGCGCTATATAAAACTACAGAGAAAAAAAATCCAGCACTTAAGAGAATCCCCCTTCTAATGTGTATTGACACAAACATGAACTCTCAAACTTATTAAATTAAGAATGTTTTAAAGGGTCCTGTGTTATGTGAAAAACATTATCTTTTAAATGATGCCTATAAAAGATATTCTACTTATACTTCCCAGTGCTAACTACCAGGGATAAAGGTTCCAATTTAATTTCATCAATGATTTGCTTGCAGGATTTATCACCCTATGAATCTTATTGTCCTTCTCTCTGTAGTTTGTCTATAGAGCTATCAACCATGGGATCTGTGTTGGCCAGCACATAGTGTTGTATGTACTTGTTGTTTTGAACTATTTCCATAAAAACAAATATAGCAGTGGTGGATATTTTCTTTTTTCAATTACTTTTTGGAGACTTAAAAATATGCTGTGTTAAAAGTTAGTTAAACTTAAAACAAGTACATATAACACAGTGCAATTGATATAAATATTAACAAGTAACTCTTCTATCAAGCAGAACATCAGATTCCTAACATTTAAAAATATTAATACTAGAGTGAAATTCATCCCCTACAGGAGAATATGTAGAATATAAGCATGGGCTGTATAAGGATGAACAACTGGATTTATTACATCCATTCAAAAACTGCATTAAACAATGCTTAGATATAGAGGTATACAGTAAGTGGTATCGATAATGTTACCCAGACTTAAGAAGAAGGTTTACCATTATGGACTAGAAAATATTGAATGAAATACATTGAAAATCATAGAAAAGTTAATGATTAGGGAACAAAGCATAATATAAAGAAAAAGGAAGAATAATTTAAGCATATCAATTGGACTGCTCCCCCAGGGTGTGTGTCTGGATAGAAGGAATATCAAGTGTTCACAGTATTGTGACCAGAATATGAAGGACCTAAATATTGACAGGTAAGTATGTATACATTTTCTAAACCTAACTCCACATAAATATCTAAACACACATATACACACACACATATATTATATATGTATATACATATATCTATAAATACACACACACAGATATATATATATATTATAGAATATATATACATGTATATTCGCTGAAAAAACCAAAGGTTACAGGGACGTTATAGTTAGACTCAGATTTCACACACAAAACCATAGAAATTCAGCAGTTATAGTTATCTTAAGTAACTACAACTCGTGCCTCAAGGTAACTATAACTCCCAACCCCATTTTTGACACTTTCTTGCCCATCAAGGGTTCCCTCACAGACCCCTCCATCAGTTCCATTGGGTCAGGGTACCGCTACCCTGACCACTTCCATCTCTATGGAAAAAAAAATTCTCCCCTGGGATCTGTGTCCCAATGCACAAAATGACGGCCGCAACTTAGCTCTCTGGTTGCGGCTAGCCAATCATGGCATTGCTGTTGATGCGTGGATCTACGAATCCACCCAGATTCGCTGTGAATTCACATTTCTAGATATACATACATTTTTTTACTTTAATAACTCCGAAACTACTGAACAGATTTAGACCAAATTACAAAAAGCACTTGTTGAAAAGTGAGTTATTGGTAGGGGTAAGTATGAACCTACCACCAGCAATAAGGCCACCAACACAATTCAAGGTTCAGTAAAGGTCTCAGTAAATTATTACCTTGCTCAACCCTTGGTATCTGGTTGTGAGAAGTCAGGCTTAATTTACGAGACAGGTATGTAAAGCATTTAAAAACACTGATACATTAAATAAGACACACCACACAAGAAAAATCCCACACCAATTTATAAAAATAGGGCAATGTTTTTATCTTTAAAATGACACCAAAAACAACAAAAATCCAATATAGAGGGCCGAAGATATGAATTTTTAAAGTGTAATTACTTTATAGTGCTTAAAAGCATATAGCACTCACTTGGTACATCTGGTCGTGCTTGACCGGAACAAAATCAAAGTTTGAGGCCAACCACAATGGAGCCCTGGTCAGAAACACAAAGGGGCTGATTATGATCTCGCTAGGAAAGCCCTCTGTACAACTTGGATCCTGAGGGATTTCCGAGCTAATCGTGGTCCGGGAGTCCAAGCGACCGATTCGGAAGCATCCAAAAAGTGACGGACTCGGATCGCTCGGACTCCTGTTGAAGTCTATGGGAGCCTGGATACTAAACCCGTACACAGGCTCCCATAGCAAAAAGGGGTGGGTGTGGAAAAGCGTACAATCTGTGGCCGGCACCCCATGGTGCCCGCCACACTGTGCATGCTTGGATCGGGGGGACCCATGGGCACCCCCCAGTGACCGATTCAGAGATCACCAGGTAAAGAGGGGCCTGCTACAGCTCCCCAAAGTCCAATTCCGACAGCCATTTAGTCTCCCTGAGACTGAGTATATGCGGCTGTCTGAATCATGCATTGTACTCGCTCATTCTGAATCCGGCTCCATTGCGTGGCACGATTCGGCTACGAACGAGTCGTATGGACAGGATCGGGTTCGGAAAAGATGTGGTCGATGCATATGCGATCTTCGCATCGTGCTTGGTCGGTTGGACCTGTGTACGATTCGGTCGGAAACAAGGGCTTTGAATCTGATCTGGGAATGCCCAATCCTATTCCGAGGCCTTCCGAACGACATCAGAATCAGGCCCTTAGCCGGAGGCTCCGGTCAACCATATACCTTCATACTTAGAAACATTTCTAGAGCTTTTTCTTGCGACATCAGGCAAGGCACTTCAGTGCGGGTTCACCGACTTGAGTTTGTGCAAGGCCGTGGTCCAATCCTGAGGCTATTCACCTCTCCCAAATTTAGCCAGTGTTGTAGGGGCAACAAGCAGGGGGGCACCCCTGTCCAGTGAGGTACATGGTGTCACAAAAAAGCATGACAGCTTCCTCCAAAGTGTGGCATCTTCTTGTCCGACAAAGCACTGCACTTCCAAAATCCACATTGGATGCTTTCTCTCCAGAGGAGTAGGAGCTGGCTAAATAATCCTAATGGTATGGTTCATTTGCCTGAACGCTCCCCCGTCCAGACCCCTGCATATTCCATTTTGGACTCTGCCATCTGGCAGGAAGAGGGGGCGGGCCTGGCTGGCATTCCTTACTGTTCTGCTCTCTCTGAAGCGCGTTTTATTACACATCCCCATGCTTGGCCTGGTCTGTGCAGGAAGCAGAACTCCCACTATCAGATAACCTCTGCTCATACCAGGCCACCTATTTATTTATTTTATAGTTTTATCGAACCAGTGAGGGTATCAGAGCACTTTAGAGGATTAAGGGTGGAATACAAAGCGTTAGGAAGGGAAGGACCACTTGGGTAAAATAGGGGATACATTATACAAGAAAAAGAACGCAGGTTAAGGTCCCAGCTACATGTGGGATAAAAATTAAAACAGGTAGATACATTATATAAGAAGGCACGCAGCCTCAACTCTAGGGTGGGATGCCCGGGAGTGCAGGAATAGGTATCATCCATAGAAGCCGTGGATAATGCCGAGGTGGAGGGTGGCACATGTTGCTGAGGTGATTGTAATGTAATAATTAGACAAGGTATTTGCTCATTAAGAAGGTTTTGGTCTCCTTTTTAAAGTGTGCCAAGGACAGAAGTCTTCTGATGGCGGATGGAAAAGAGTTCCAAATATCAACTAATCAATGCAGCCTGGCTAAGTCGGTTAGAGCTGACCAATTAGGGGAGACTGTTCGAAGGCTGGATTTTGGCTCACAAAAAAGAAAGTCTTATAACTTCTTTTTGCTACTAGTTATCACAAATTCAACAGTGGCAAGTTGTTCAATTCATTAATACCAATCTTTTAAATCCTTGAATGATATTTGTTACTCCTGTCCTAGAAATAGTTACACCTAAATAAAATATTGCAATGTTAGCATATGGAGATAAGTACCTAAAATGGGGGAAATGAATGGAGAGTTTTTCCCTCACCAGGACATACAAAACATCTTTTATAAGGTCCCTGCTTATAGTAACATGGCCCTCACCCCTGGGACACCTAGGGGAGACTTTGGGCGTGCCTACTGTGTGAAAATAAGGTAGATGATTGCTTTTAAAGTGCCCATACGACCAAAGTTGAACTTGCATACAATTTACTTTCAAAGACAGTCTGCAAAGCTACGCTCCCTTCAAAATTACAGCAGGCACTCAGCAGTGCACACGTGCAAATGCAGGAAATCTGCTGGGCCTTTAAGCCTCCATGCCCCATTATATACTAGGGACTTAAAGGTAGTTTAAACCCCTTGGCCCTGTTATCTACTAGGGACTTTCAGGGGTCTGTCATTGCCAATGCAATTGTACCTAAGTACCATACACCTTTTGATGAGGGCACTATCCCTGGGCCTAGTGCACAGGGCAGTCAGAGTCAGTTACCACCAGTACCAGTCAGCAAAATAAGAATGGGGTGAACAGGGCAAAAAGGATGGCTTCCCAACAGCACTCTTTCTATACCAAGATCTAGCTTTCTGCCAAATTTGATGTATTTCAGTTCAGCGACTCAGGCTGTAGTTGTGTCTAAAATAACTGTGGGAACTGCATGGGAAAATGTGTTTTGGGACCCCCCCTTTTCCTTTGCCCCCACTTGACGTATCACCCCAAAACTTTCCAGACAGCAGCTGAAGTGACTGGTACACTAGTTTTGAAAATATCAGGAAGATTCATCAAACTGCATATATATATATATAAGATCCATCACCTCTGCCGACGACGAGAGTGAAGAGGCCACAGCAGGGGACGGGTGGGAACAGCATTTATTCAACTGCAGCAGGTAAGAGTACAATGCACACCCGCTGTCAAGGCGAATGCATTTCGGCTTAGGATTAGCCTTCATCAGCGCCACGGGTGTAGGTGCGTCAGGCGGCGGCAAATTTTACTAACATAGTGTCACGCCCCACCTGATTTGTCCAGCTTCGCTCCACCCCTTCGGCCCAAATGCCAATCACAAATGTTTTTCAGTAAGTCGCATCATGTGCCGCGACTACCAGTCCCAGAGTGCAGTTCTTTGTGCTTTTCACTGGTGAGCGTTGCGTGGGGATGGGAAAGCGCCGTAATGATGAAAATGACTCCACACTCTGTTGCCGAAGAACATGCTGTTCCCTCCGGTCCCCAACCGTCTCAACCTCCATATGCCTGGTGTCCTCTAAGCGGGGGCAAGGATGACATGCATATCCTGCCCAACGTGAGGCCGATTGACTTCAACACCGCCGTAATTACACCACGACCAGCAGGTGGGCTCTGGCAAATCCCAGTACCCCGGGCAAATTCAAACGCCACCAAAGCAGCAACCAGCAGGTCAGGGCCAACTTAATGAGACGGGGGCCTCTAGGCGCGGTACTGGAATCCGCGCTATAGATAAGATCCATCACCTCTGCCGACGACGAGAGTGAAGAGGCCACAGCAGGGCAACGGGTGGAAACAGCATTTATTCAACTGCAGCAGGTAAGAGTACAATACACACCCGCTGTCAAGGCGAATGCATTTCGGCTTAGGATTAGCCTTCATCAGTGCCACGGGTGTAGGTGCGTCAGGCGGCAGCAAATTTTACTAACATAGTGTCACGCCCCACCTGATTTGTCCAGCTTTGCTCCACCCCTGTCGGCCCAAATGCCAATCGCAAATGTCTTTCAGTAAGTCGCACCATGTGCCGCGACTACCAGTCCCAGAGTGCAGTTCTTTGTGCTTTTCACTGGTGAGCGTTGCGTGGGGATGGGAAAGCGCCGTAATGATGAAAATGACTCCACACTCTGTTGCCGAAGAACAAGCCGTTCCCTCCGGTCCCCAACCGTCTCAACCTCCATATGCCTGGTGTCCTCTAAGCGGGGGCAAGGATGACATGCATATCCTGCCCAACGTGAGGCCGATTGACTTCAACACCGCCGTAATTATACCACGACCAGCAGGTGGGCTCTGGCAAATCCCGGTACCCCGGGCGAATCCAAACGCCACCGAAGCAGCAACCAGCAGGTCAGGGCCAACTTAATGAGACGTCGGCCTCTAGGCACCCTTCTGGAATCCGCGCTATAGATAAGATCCATCACCTCTGCCGACGACGAGAGTGAAGAGGCCACAGCAGGGGAACGGGTGGAAACAGCATTTATTCAACTGCAGCAGGTAAGAGTACAATGCACACCCGCTGTCAAGGCGAATGCATTTCGGCTTAGGATTAGCCTTCATCAGCGCCACGGGTGTAGGTGCGTCAGGCGGCGGCAAATTTTACTAACATAGTGTCACGCCCCACCTGATTTGTCCAGCTTCGCTCCACCCCTTTGGCCCAAATGCCAATCACAAATGTTTTTCAGTAAGTCGCATCATGTGCCGCGACTACCAGTCCCAGAGTGCAGTTCTTTGTGCTTTTCACTGGTGAGCGTTGCGTGGGGATGGGAAAGCGCCGTAATGATGAAAATGACTCCACACTCTGTTGCCGAAGAACATGCTGTTCCCTCCGGTCCCCAACCGTCTCAACCTCCATATGCCTGGTGTCCTCTAAGCGGGGGCAAGGATGACATGCATATCCTGCCCAACGTGAGGCCGATTGACTTCAACACCGCCGTAATTACACCACGACCAGCAGGTGGGCTCTGGCAAATCCCAGTACCCCAGGCAAATCCAAACGCCACCAAAGCAGCAACCAGCAGGTCAGGGCCAACTTAATGAGACGGGGGCCTCTAGGCGCGGTACTGGAATCCGCGCTATAGATAAGATCCATCACCTCTGCCGACGACGAGAGTGAAGAGGCCACAGCAGGGGAACGGGTGGAAACAGCATTTATTCAACTGCAGCAGGTAAGAGTACAATACACACCCGCTGTCAAGGCGAATGCATTTCGGCTTAGGATTAGCCTTCATCAGTGCCACGGGTGTAGGTGCGTCAGGCGGCAGCAAATTTTACTAACATAGTGTCACGCCCCACCTGATTTGTCCAGCTTTGCTCCACCCCTGTCGGCCCAAATGCCAATCGCAAATGTCTTTCAGTAAGTCGCACCATGTGCCGCGACTACCAGTCCCAGAGTGCAGTTCTTTGTGCTTTTCACTGGTGAGCGTTGCGTGGGGATGGGAAAGCGCCGTAATGATGAAAATGACTCCACACTCTGTTGCCGAAGAACAAGCCGTTCCCTCCGGTCCCCAACCGTCTCAACCTCCATATGCCTGGTGTCCTCTAAGCGGGGGCAAGGATGACATGCATATCCTGCCCAACGTGAGGCCGATTGACTTCAACACCGCCGTAATTATACCACGACCAGCAGGTGGGCTCTGGCAAATCCCGGTACCCCGGGCGAATCCAAACGCCACCGAAGCAGCAACCAGCAGGTCAGGGCCAACTTAATGAGACGTCGGCCTCTAGGCACCCTTCTGGAATCCGCGCTATAGATAAGATCCATCACCTCTGCCGACGACGAGAGTGAAGAGGCCACAGCAGGGGAACGGGTGGAAACAGCATTTATTCAACTGCAGCAGGTAAGAGTACAATACACACCCGCTGTCAAGGCGAATGCATTTCGGCTTAGGATTAGCCTTCATCAGCGCCACGGGTGTAGGTGCGTCAGGCAGCGGCAAATTTTACTAACATAGTGTCACGCCCCACCTGATTTGTCCAGCTTTGCTCCACCCCTGTCGGCCTAAATGCCAATCGCAAATGTCTTTCAGTAAGTAGCATCATGTGCCGCGACTACCAGTCCCAGAGTGCAGTTCTTTGTGCTTTTCACTGGTGAGCGTTGCGTGGGGATGGGAAAGCGCCGTAATGATGAAAATGACTCCACATTCTGTTACCGAAGAACAACCGTTCCCTCCGGTCCCCAACCGTCTCAACCTCCATATGCCTGGTGTCCTCTAAGCGTGAGCAAGGATGACATGCATATCCTGCCCAACGTGAGGCCGATTGACTTCAACACCGCCGTAATTACACCACGACCAGCAGGTGGGCTCTGGCAAATCCCGGTACCCCGGGCGAATCCAAACGCCACCGAAGCAGCAACCAGCAGGTCAGGGCCAACTTAATGAGACGGGGCCTCTAGGCGCGGTACTGGAATCCGCGCTATAGATAAGATCCATCACCTCTGCCGACGACGAGAGTGAAGAGGCCACAGCAGAGGAACGGGTGGAAACAGAATTTATTCAACTGCAGCAGGTAAGAGTACAATGCACACCCGCTGTCAAGGCGAATGCATTTCGGCTTCGGATTAGCCTTCATCAGCGCCACAGGTGTAGGTGCGTCAAGCGGCGGCAAATTTTACTAACATAGTGTCACGCCCCACCTGATTTGTCCAGCTTTGTTCCACCCCTGTCGGCCCAAATGCCAATCGCAAATGTCTTTCAGTAAGTCGCATCATGTGCCGCGACTACCAGTCCCAGAGTGCAGTTCTTTGTGCTTTTCACTGGTGAGCGTTGCGTGGGGATGGGAAAGCGCCGTAATGATGAAAATGACTCCACACTCTGTTGCCGAAGAACATGCTGTTCCCTCCGGTCCCCAACCGTCTCAACCTCCATATGCCTGGTGTCTTCTAAGCGGGGGCAAGGATGACATGCATATCCTGCCCAACGTGAGGCCGATTGACTTCAACACCGCCGTAATTACACCACGACCAGCAGGTGGGCTCTGGCAAATCCCAGTACCCCGGGCAAATCCAAACGCCACCAAAGCAGCAACCAGCAGGTCAGGGCCAACTTAATGAGACGGGGGCCTCTAGGCACGGTACTGGAATCCGCGCTATAGATAAGATCCATCACCTCTGCCGACGACGAGAGTGAAGAGGCCACAGCAGGGCAACGGGTGGAAACAGCATTTATTCAACTGCAGCAGGTAAGAGTACAATACACACCCGCTGTCAAGGCGAATGCATTTCGGCTTAGGATTAGCCTTCATCAGTGCCACGGGTGTAGGTGCGTCAGGCGGCAGCAAATTTTACTAACATAGTGTCACGCCCCACCTGATTTGTCCAGCTTTGCTCCACCCCTGTCGGCCCAAATGCCAATCGCAAATGTCTTTCAGTAAGTCGCACCATGTGCCGCGACTACCAGTCCCAGAGTGCAGTTCTTTGTGCTTTTCACTGGTGAGCGTTGCGTGGGGATGGGAAAGCGCCGTAATGATGAAAATGACTCCACACTCTGTTGCCGAAGAACAAGCCGTTCCCTCCGGTCCCCAACCGTCTCAACCTCCATATGCCTGGTGTCCTCTAAGCGGGGGCAAGGATGACATGCATATCCTGCCCAACGTGAGGCCGATTGACTTCAACACCGCCGTAATTATACCACGACCAGCAGGTGGGCTCTGGCAAATCCCGGTACCCCGGGCGAATCCAAACGCCACCGAAGCAGCAACCAGCAGGTCAGGGCCAACTTAATGAGACGTCGGCCTCTAGGCACCCTTCTGGAATCCGCGCTATAGATAAGATCCATCACCTCTGCCGACGACGAGAGTGAAGAGGCCACAGCAGGGGAACGGGTGGAAACAGCATTTATTCAACTGCAGCAGGTAAGAGTACAATGCACACCCGCTGTCAAGGCGAATGCATTTCGGCTTAGGATTAGCCTTCATCAGCGCCACGGGTGTAGGTGCGTCAGGCGGCGGCAAATTTTACTAACATAGTGTCACGCCCCACCTGATTTGTCCAGCTTCGCTGCACCCCTTTGGCCCAAATGCCAATCACAAATGTTTTTCAGTAAGTCGCATCATGTGCCGCGACTACCAGTCCCAGAGTGCAGTTCTTTGTGCTTTTCACTGGTGAGCGTTGCGTGGGGATGGGAAAGCGCCGTAATGATGAAAATGACTCCACACTCTGTTGCCGAAGAACATGCTGTTCCCTCCGGTCCCCAACCGTCTCAACCTCCATATGCCTGGTGTCCTCTAAGCGGGGGCAAGGATGACATGCATATCCTGCCCAACGTGAGGCCGATTGACTTCAACACCGCCGTAATTACACCACGACCAGCAGGTGGGCTCTGGCAAATCCCAGTACCCCAGGCAAATCCAAACGCCACCAAAGCAGCAACCAGCAGGTCAGGGCCAACTTAATGAGACGGGGGCCTCTAGGCGCGGTACTGGAATCCGCGCTATAGATAAGATCCATCACCTCTGCCGACAACGAGAGTGAAGAGGCCACAGCAGGGGAACGGGTGGAAACAGCATTTATTCAACTGCAGCAGGTAAGAGTACAATACACACCCGCTGTCAAGGCGAATGCATTTCGGCTTAGGATTAGCCTTCATCAGTGCCACGGGTGTAGGTGCGTCAGGCGGCAGCAAATTTTACTAACATAGTGTCACGCCCCACCTGATTTGTCCAGCTTTGCTCCACCCCTGTCGGCCCAAATGCCAATCGCAAATGTCTTTCAGTAAGTCGCACCATGTGCCGCGACTACCAGTCCCAGAGTGCAGTTCTTTGTGCTTTTCACTGGTGAGCGTTGCGTGGGGATGGGAAAGCGCCGTAATGATGAAAATGACTCCACACTCTGTTGCCGAAGAACAAGCCGTTCCCTCCGGTCCCCAACCGTCTCAACCTCCATATGCCTGGTGTCCTCTAAGCGGGGGCAAGGATGACATGCATATCCTGCCCAACGTGAGGCCGATTGACTTCAACACCGCCGTAATTATACCACGACCAGCAGGTGGGCTCTGGCAAATCCCGGTACCCCGGGCGAATCCAAACGCCAACGAAGCAGCAACCAGCAGGTCAGGGCCAACTTAATGAGACGTCGGCCTCTAGGCACCCTTCTGGAATCCGCGCTATAGATAAGATCCATCACCTCTGCCGACGACGAGAGTGAAGAGGCCACAGCAGAGGAACGGGTGGAAACAGCATTTATTCAACTGCAGCAGGTAAGAGTACAATACACACCCGCTGTCAAGGCGAATGCATTTCGGCTTAGGATTAGCCTTCATCAGCGCCACGGGTGTAGGTGCGTCAGGCAGCGGCAAATTTTACTAACATAGTGTCACGCCCCACCTGATTTGTCCAGCTTTGCTCCACCCCTGTCGGCCTAAATGCCAATCGCAAATGTCTTTCAGTAAGTAGCATCATGTGCCGCGACTACCAGTCCCAGAGTGCAGTTCTTTGTGCTTTTCACTGGTGAGCGTTGCGTGGGGATGGGAAAGCGCCGTAATGATGAAAATGACTCCACACTCTGTTACCGAAGAACAACCGTTCCCTCCGGTCCCCAACCGTCTCAACCTCCATATGCCTGGTGTCCTCTAAGCGTGAGCAAGGATGACATGCATATCCTGCCCAACGTGAGGCCGATTGACTTCAACACCGCCGTAATTACACCACGACCAGCAGGTGGGCTCTGGCAAATCCCGGTACCCCGGGCGAATCCAAACGCCACCGAAGCAGCAACCAGCAGGTCAGGGCCAACTTAATGAGACGGGGCCTCTAGGCGCGGTACTGGAATCCGCGCTATAGATAAGATCCATCACCTTTGCCGACGACGAGAGTGAAGAGGCCACAGCAGAGGAACGGGTGGAAACAGAATTTATTCAACTGCAGCAGGTAAGAGTACAATGCACACCCGCTGTCAAGGCGAATGCATTTCGGCTTAGGATTAGCCTTCATCAGCGCCACAGGTGTAGGTGCGTCAAGCGGCGGCAAATTTTACTAACATAGTGTCACGCCCCACCTGATTTGTCCAGCTTTGTTCCACCCCTGTCGGCCCAAATGCTAATCGCAAATGTCTTTCAGTAAGTCGCATCATGTGCCGCGACTACCAGTCCCAGAGTGCAGTTCTTTGTGCTTTTCACTGGTGAGCGTTGCGTGGGTATTGGAAAGCGCCGTAATGATGAAAATGACTCCACACTCTGTTGCCGAAAAACAAGCCATTCCCTTCGGTCCCCAACCGTCTTAACCTCCATATGCCTGGTGTCCTCTAAGCGGGGGCAAGGATGACATGCATATCCTGCCCAACGTGAGGCCGATTGACATCAACACCGCCGTAATTACACCACGACCAGCAGGTGGGCTCTGGCAAATCCCGGTACCCCGGGCGAATCCAAACGCCACCGAAGCAGCAACCAGCAGGTCAGGGCCAACTTAATGAGACGGGGCCTCTAGGCGCGGTACTGGAATCCGCGCTATAGATAAGATCCATCACCTCTGCCGACGACGAGAGTGAAGAGGCCACAGCAGAGGAACGGGTGGAAACAGAATTTATTCAACTGCAGCAGGTAAGAGTACAATGCACACCCGCTGTCAAGGCGAATGCATTTCGGCTTAGGATTAGCCTTCATCAGCGCCACAGGTGTAGGTGCGTCAAGCGGCGGCAAATTTTACTAACATAGTGTCACGCCCCACCTGATTTGTCCAGCTTTGTTCCACCCCTGTCGGCCCAAATGCCAATCGCAAATGTCTTTCAGTAAGTCGCATCATGTGCCGCGACTACCAGTCCCAGAGTGCAGTTCTTTGTGCTTTTCACTGGTGAGCGTTGCGTGGGGATTGGAAAGCGCCGTAATGATGAAAATGACTCCACACTCTGTTGCCGAAAAACAAGCCATTCCCTTCGGTCCCCAACCGTCTTAACCTCCATATGCCTGGTGTCCTCTAAGCGGGGGCAAGGATGACATGCATATCCTGCCCAACGTGAGGCCGATTGACTTCAACACCGCCGTAATTACACCACGACCAGCAGGTGGGCTCTGGCAAATCCCAGTACCCCGGGCAAATCCAAACGCCACCAAAGCAGCAACCAGCAGGTCAGGGCCAACTTAATGAGACGGGGGCCTCTAGGCGCGGTACTGGAATCCGCGCTATAGATAAGATCCATCACCTCTGCCGACGACGAGAGTGAAGAGGCCACAGCAGGGCAACGGGTGGAAACAGCATTTATTCAACTGCAGCAGGTAAGAGTACAATACACACCCGCTGTCAAGGCGAATGCATTTCGGCTTAGGATTAGCCTTCATCAGTGCCACGGGTGTAGGTGCGTCAGGCGGCAGCAAATTTTACTAACATAGTGTCACGCCCCACCTGATTTGTCCAGCTTTGCTCCACCCCTGTCGGCCCAAATGCCAATCGCAAATGTCTTTCAGTAAGTCGCACCATGTGCCGCGACTACCAGTCCCAGAGTGCAGTTCTTTGTGCTTTTCACTGGTGAGCGTTGCGTGGGGATGGGAAAGCGCCGTAATGATGAAAATGACTCCACACTCTGTTGCCGAAGAACAAGCCGTTCCCTCCGGTCCCCAACCGTCTCAACCTCCATATGCCTGGTGTCCTCTAAGCGGGGGCAAGGATGACATGCATATCCTGCCCAACGTGAGGCCGATTGACTTCAACACCGCCGTAATTATACCACGACCAGCAGGTGGGCTCTGGCAAATCCCGGTACCCCGGGCGAATCCAAACGCCACCGAAGCAGCAACCAGCAGGTCAGGGCCAACTTAATGAGACGGGGGCCTCTAGGCGCGGTATTGGAATCCACAGCTGAGCAGTGCAATCGCCTTTCCCCTTCCACTTAAGACGGCATTCCACGGCGAGGTGGCGAGCCTCACTACACATGCAATATTCACAAATTTGTTGTGACGCTCAGTGTGGCCCCCTTATACCATTGCGAAGGATTTATAAATATTGTTGCAAAATTTTAAAAAATACATTCACCCCCACTCACAGACCCACTCAGACACTCACGCTCCCACTGATAGATTCACTCAGAGACTCATGCAGCTCTATGAGACCAGCTAGTCCCTGCTGCATCTTTCACATTTCCTCTCCAGGGCGATCATGAGGCCAGAAAATTGGCATACTGTGCCCACAGGAAGGAGAATTGCGTCAGCCTTCCCTGGCCCTGGGAGAAATGCCTCCCTTCATGAACAAGATATTGGAGTTGTCTTGCTCTTCCAACTCACTTCTTAATTCCTGCTTCCAGGGTATTTTGGTAATGCTCTACTGCAGAATTTGATGAGGGGGCCCGAGTCTCCCATATCTCACAGTTATTCATTGGCTTTGGGATTAATGGGGCCCCTCTTTCATGTAAGGGGCACCCTGGAGGGTTGGGGGCCCCCTTTGCTGCAGGAGTTGCAGGGGTCTGCGCTAAGCCCTTGGCTTGCCTCCACATTACTAGTGAATGATCAAGTCCTGCAGTGCTCTGCTACGCCCTCTCAGTCCTGCATGTTCTGGAGGGGCCATGCGGGTGAGGCGGCCTTACCACAATCTCCTTGGGCAACGGCAGATCAGGTGGCTCCAGGGCACCTGCATTTTTGTGACTTCAGCCATGCTCAACCACTCTAGAAAACTAATTTCAGCATCCCTCTACTTTGTACACTGTCCCAGGTGCACTTCTACAATATGCAGCACTACTTGTCCTCTCTACGGGTGCTAGCTTCCTTCAAGCCCCAGTTATGGCACACACACCTCCAATCTCCACACACAACACCATGGACGTGGCATGCATAGTGGCACGTGTAAATGCCAGCAGTGCCGCTACAGTGTACCCCTTGTTACTCAACATATGCCCCACGAAGCCCACCTTGCACTCCATACCTTAGTCTTTGGTTTGATTGGGCACTATAATGAACTGGAAGGACTCAACTCCTGGCTTACTGTGAAGATGCACTTCCGGGAAACAGGCTAACATCATAAGAGAATAAACATTATTGTCACCAAGTCCAGGAAACCATCTATGTGAGTCTCAAACCGAAAAATAAATCACATATATGCAGATAGCCAGGATGCCAATCTGTGGATGTTTGTTTACCCATGCCTGTCACAGCAGGGTTAAAAATCCTATACCCAACCACAGCACTCCATAAATCTAAAAAAAAAAACTCTTGTACAGGGGAAAACGAATAATCATAGAGCACATCTAACTTAGCCCTTTAGGCTCGTGTGCACAAATATGAGAAATGTCCTTCTCTCATCCACTGCTGCTAGTGGCATCGACTCCTTCTGTCTAGTGTACATCCAGAAACATCCCGCAACTTCTTTTGGGCAGTTGGACAAGTAATGCTTAAGAGGCAACAGGTACATTTAAGCAAATGCAAGTTATCTCTACATGTAAGTCCCATTGGGTCCACCTGACAACCAGCTAAATCTTGAATTACAGACCAGGAAGCAAGAGCCTTGCAGCAATGATGAAAGTCAAAGGCGATGACCAGGCCCTGCGCTGCTGAACTGAGATCCACTTGATGCCCTGAATTTGCCCACCTGGGTAGTAGCCAAAGGCACTGACTCGCAACACGTTCCCACTATCTGCCCGCTCAAGGAATCCAGGATCTGCATTTTCCAACAGAGTAAGGACACCTGACACACAGGGGAATTTGCCTACAGGTGGGTCTTCCAGGCCTAGTAATAGGCTGTATAGTGCTTGGGTGTCTCCTCTACCCTTGAAGAGACATCTCGCTCCAGATTGGCTCCTTCAAAGGTTGATGTCTGCCACTATCTCCCACACTGGCCTAGACAGGGAAAGGCCCTGCAGCGGTGCCCCAATGGCAGTGACCTATGAGCACCTCGCTCCTGCCTCCTTGAGAAAGGTTCGATGCATACGCGATCTTCGCATCGTACTAGGTCGTTTGGACCTGTGTACGATTCAGTCGGAAACAAGGGCTTCAAATCTGATCTGGGAATGCCATATTCTATTTGGAGGCCTTCCGAACAACATCAGAATCAGGTCCTAAGCCGGAGGCTCCAGTCAACCATATACCTTCACACTTTGAAACATTTCTAGAGCTTTTTCTTCCGACATCAGGCAAGGCACTTCAGTGCAGGTTCACCGGCCTGAGTTTCTGCAAGGCCGTGGTCCGATCCTGAGGCTATTCAACTCTCACAAATTTAGCCAGTGTTGTAGGGGCAACAAGCAGGGGGGCATCCCTGTCCAGTGAGGTGCATGGTGTCACAAAAAAGCATGACAGCTTCCTCCAAAGTGTGGCATCTTCTTGTCCCACAAAGCACTGCACTTCCAAAATCCAACATGGATGCTTTCTTTCCAGAGGAGTAGGAGCTGGCTAAATAATCCTGCTGGTATGGTTCATTTACCTGAACCCTACCCCATCCAGACCCCTCCGAACTTGCCTACAGGTGGGTCTTCCAGGCCTAGTAATAGGCTGTATAGTGCTTGGGTGTCTCCTCTACCCTTGAGGAGGCATCTCGCTCCAGATTGGCTCCTTCAAAGGTTGATGTCTGCCACTATCTCCCACACTGGCCTAGACAGGGAAAGGCCCTGCAGCGGTGCCCCGATGGCAGTGACCTATGAGCACCTCGCTCCTGCCTCCTTGAGAAAGGTTCGATGCATACGCGATCTTCGCATCGTACTAGGTCGTTTGGACCTGTGTACGATTCAGTCGGAAACAAGGGCTTCAAATCTGATCTGGGAATGCCATATTCTATTTGGAGGCCTTCCGAACAACATCAGAATCAGGTCCTAAGCCGGAGGCTCCAGTCAACCATATACCTTCACACTTTGAAACATTTCTAGAGCTTTTTCTTCCGACATCAGGCAAGGCACTTCAGTGCAGGTTCACCGGCCTGAGTTTCTGCAAGGCCGTGGTCCGATCCTGAGGCTATTCAACTCTCACAAATTTAGCCAGTGTTGTAGGGGCAACAAGCAGGGGGGCATCCCTGTCCAGTGAGGTGCATGGTGTCACAAAAAAGCATGACAGCTTCCTCCAAAGTGTGGCATCTTCTTGTCCCACAAAGCACTGCACTTCCAAAATCCAACATGGATGCTTTCTTTCCAGAGGAGTAGGAGCTGGCTAAATAATCCTGCTGGTATGGTTCATTTACCTGAACCCTACCCCATCCAGACCCCTCCGAACTTGCCTACAGGTGGGTCTTCCAGGCCTAGTAATAGGCTGTATAGTGCTTGGGTGTCTCCTCTACCCTTGAGGAGGCGACTCGCTCCAGATTGGCTCCTTCAAAGGTTGATGTCTGCCACGATCTCCCACACTGGCCTAGACAGGGAAAGGCCCTGCAGCGGTGCCGCGATGGCAGTGACCTATGAGCACCTCGCTCCTGCCTCCTTGAGAAAGGTTCATTACTAAGGGCTCTCTGTAAGTTACTAGGCCTAACATTTGTGTGTTCATTGGTATATCAAGGGTGCTCTGGCCCCTAATGCAAGCAGGGAGATTGGGCCCTCTCAGCCATGATCATCAATAGGTGGCAGTGGGCCCTTTGCACCGCAGGGTCATGGCGCCACTGCACTTTCTGCTCTTTTGATAGCTAAGTTCCAGCAGGCTTCTCCTTCAAAGATCACCATTCAGAAATGCAGCAGTCCCAGGCAGGCCCCTACCATCCAGCCCCAGTGTGAACTCTGACCTCATCCATCCCTCCAAAAGAAGATACATGGCCTGGCTTCCTCCCAGACCTCCCAAACCCATGGCTCACCCTGCACTCTGCAGAACACTGCACGTGATGCAATCATCCAGCACTCCGCAGACCGACATTGGGGAAGCACAATACAGGCTCCATAGTCTTTTTTCTATATTTGCATTAAAGTAATTAATTGTGTGACACAACCACAGAAAATCAACATCAGGGATTACAATCTGTGAGAATCCCACCTTCCATGCATCCCTGTATTTTTTGGGCCTGTAGCGTGTTCCTGGTGAGGGCAGGGGATGCTTAAAGCTGTACTGGGATAAATGCACGAATGTTCCAGGAAGGGGGGGGGGGCACAAACACTTTCTTCTTAAGCCAACCTCACACTTTTCTGTTTCTTTCCCCTCCCCTTACATGCCCGCGGCTTCTGAAGCCATATCTCGAGCTCATGAGTTCTTGTATTCTTGAAAGCGGACATCGCACCTGCTTCTGTGTTTTTCAGGTGTACCAGGGGCGGCTCTAGGCTCATGGCGGCCCTGGGCAGGGAGCGTAGGTAAGGGGCCTTGGAAGAGGGGGTCCGGGCGGGGCGGAGCCCTCCGGAGCTCAGGAAGGTGTTTTAATAAAACATCAGGTTGTTTGGAAGTGGAACAGAGCCGGAGGCCGCCAAATCCCTGCCAGGGGCTCCACGCAAATATGTATCCATCCTCAGAGGATTATTATATTAAGGATATATATTGGCGTGAGGGCCCCTGGGGTTTGGTGGCCCTGTGCAGGTGCCCAGCTTGCACATGCCTAAGGCCTCCCCTGGGTGTACTGATGCTAAAGTAGCGAATTGGCTAGGTAGGCCTACTCCCTGGGGGGCCTGCGGGCCATATTGGCACAGATGCAGAACCAAAGAGCCACCCTTGCTCCGTGGCTCAGGTCTCCGTCGCCGACACCTACTTGTTCACACCCTCCCTCCCTCGCCACCACATCAACAACAAAAGCTGGTTCCCGAAAAGCCCCTCTCTCCGGTTGCCAATTAGCTCCCTCAATTGATATCGGGGGAAACAACTTCCGCCTCGCGCTGGCTGCGGGCTCGAGCGCGCGAGGCGGCTGATTCTATTAGGAGCGCAGCCAGAGAAACATGCAAATCCGCCAGTCCTGTTGGCAAACACCGCGCAGCTGAGAAGGCGAGCGCCGCCAAGGTCATTCTTCTACAGCTCGGCGGCGCTGACGTGCGCCCCTCCCATGCATTAAAGCACAATCACAGGAAACTTAAACAGCACTTTACGTCCCAGTGGCACGGCAAGGTGCTTGCGAAGGCTTAACTGCAGTTCACTGTGTGTAATCAGCCTGGAAAAGGAAAGGATTTAAAGAGATATTACAATGCCAACAGACTGCCGAGCTGCCAGGTGCTCCCTCGTCTCATGCAGCCAGGCATTCACTGGGCCAGATTCAGGCCGTAGACTACCGAATTTTTTTTGCAACCAAATGGCTTTATTTTAGCTGTTACTTTAAATGATCCTGAAGCACACCCTTTTTCTTTTCTTTTAGTTGCTCGAACTTCATTCTCTTTTTGTAGTTTTTTTTTGTAGTTTAGCGTGCAAAACTCCGATGTGCTCCGTCCCAAAGAAAGCGCCTGGCATAATTCACGAATCCTGGGGCATATTATCAAGGGATTTATCTCCACTTTTTTGGCTTTAAAAGCCAAGAAAGCGGAGATAGAATTATCTCCCTATCAGCAACATGGTGCTAACACGCAAATTCGCATGTTAGCACCCTTTTTCTCTATGCTTCCCCATGCATCTCTAATAAGATGCAAAGGGGGCGTTCCAGAGAAAAATAATAGGAGAAATGTTGTTAAGCGACATTTCTCCTATTATCAAGGATTTGGAAATATTCATGCTAAGCGCGAATATCTCCAAAAGCTAACACCTGCCCTGAGCTGTTCTTAGCCATGTTATCCAATGGAAGGTGGATAACATGGCTAAGAGCATTAGCTCGGTAATGCATGAATTTCGCTGATTTTTCAGCGATATTCATGCATTGCGGCGGATTTTTATCGCTTTTGCGATAAACCTTGATAATAGCAAGGTTTATCTGCGATACTTTCTGACAATGCTTAGCGTTAAAAAATTCGTTGCTAAGCATCGTTAGCGATAAATATCGCTTAACGTTGGTAATATGCCCCCCTGTGCGGCACGGTGTGTCCGTGTCGTGAAAGGAGATGCACTGCTGTATGCACTTATGTTAGAAATATTTCACACGTACTCCATAGTTTTTCCAAGTTTATCCACATTTATTCCAATGTTTCAATATTCAATCCATTTTTCATCCATTTTTCACCATCACGTCAGAGACATAAAGTTTCCATATTTTATGCGTCTTGGCATTTTGGCTGTACCACCCCTGAAATTGCCAGTGCTTTAATGGAAGTCGATAGGCGAAATACCTGTATGTGCTTAGCCAACAATACTGTTGTATACTGAGAGTAAATAAATGGCACGTTTTGTTTTTATTTCTCCCACATGTTATGTTTATCTCCTTACTTTTCTCTGCCCCTTCCCTCTTTCCCCCTTCTTCCTCCGTATTTGGTTTAGCCTAGAATGCTGGCATTTGGGGGTTCGAGGGCTGACAGTTGGAACAGTTGGTGGATGAGGCTTTCGAGTGAAGACATTACTTTGACTCTGTGCTGAATAAAAGCTTATAACTGCATTGTCATTTCATTTCAAAATCTTTATTCGGTTATTCAAGCAGAAACAACCATAAAAGCACAAGATAATTAATAAATAACACAGTAAAACTTGTTGTACAGGTAATAAAAGATCAAACCACGCATAAAATTCATGTTAAAATCAGTAATCACAGTTAAGCGAATGTAATAATAATGACAGTACTAAGTAATTAACCCTCCATACTATTTCTAAATTTTAGGGCAGATTTTAGAAAGCCGATTACAAATAGGGTACTTTTGGGGTTTAACATATAACTGCATTGGATTTTGTCATCAATACTACATCTTGATATCTGGCGACAACGATCGGACCCCTTTCTATTTACGAATGATCTTGAAGCCATATACTAACTTTTCTTTATGTGCACTTTGTATTGGTGTAGAGTGCCATCTTGAGAGAGCCTGGGCGCACATGCACACATGTCCGTGAATGCTTGGAGCTGTCGTCATGGAGCCAGCCATCTTACATGGTGGCACCAGTCTGCTGCCCTGAGATGAAGCCCGATCATTGCAGGTTCTATGGAACCTCCTGCATCTCACGGCAACTTGGGAGTAGCAGTGTCATTGTTTCCGCCCCATGACCCTTGCCTACGCCTGCCTCCCTTTGCTTATCAGGTGAGCCACCTGGGAGGTGGATAGGATTGGGGTCAGAATACTAATGGTGCAGACACTGGAGCAGTGTCACCTCAGCAACTACGGCACTCCAAGGCTTGTTCTGGAAGTGGCTGCCATTTTGGATGTGCTCTACTCACTTTTTATTTATGCGTTTCACGGTGGAGCGGGGACATTTTACAGTCTACTGATTCTCATGAGGCGGTTTGGCGCACACCTGTGACTTTCCTATCTACAGTGTCAATCTGCGAATAACATACTTAAGTGTGCCTAAATAATTACATACCTTCTATTATTGCTGTTCTGTCAATCACATTGTGGAAGAGATGTGGCGCAGCGGCCAGGGTGCCAGACTCCGGACCACGGGGTTCACGGTTTGATTCCCGGCAGCAGGTTAGCCCAGCACCATGTGACTCTGGGCAATAGCTCGCTTAATCTTCCCGAGGGCCCCCAGCGCTGGGACACCACTTCGGAGGTAGCTGTGCGCTTTACAAATACTGGTATTTAATTTCATTGTTCCAATATGCATTTGATCCACAAAATAAATCTTTGCCGAACAAGGACTAACCCTTTGCCTTGGAAAAAAATGAAAGAGAAATTGCAAATTTATATAGTTGCAATAGACATGTGGAAAAATAATAATTGAACACCGAAAAAGAATTCTGCTTCACTGTTAGGGTCAGAGGAACAACACAAGAAATGTATAAAACACTCCCAAAAGTCGAGGCAACTGAGGGGGGGAGGAATATGATTGTTGTGTTCTAGTTGATCTACGCTCGTGGCGCAAGAGGCGCACAGCGTAGCCCCACGTGACCCTGTAAATAAAAGGGGTCTACGAGCGTATGTACGCCAGTTGGCGACGACGTGACCAGCCACCAAACATAGCCCCAGTGTCCGTCTGTTCATTTCTAGTCCCAGGCCACATGCAAGTCCGTGAGTCTCACAGGTTGCCCCCAGAGTGTAGGGTGCCCCTTTTGCCCCCTCCGTGGACCCCCACACGACACAACAATGATGAATAGGAGGAGACTTTTATGCAACTAGAAATAAAAGTATTATGCTCGGAAGGCATAATTTCTACAAACCTAAGAAGTAAGAAAGGAAAACTTTTATAGAGTTTCTGACTGCATTAAGGGGATTATCTGTTCCTTGGGTTTTGGGAATGCCACAAAAAAATGTTGAGAGATTAATTTATATAGTCAACACTTGCAACAAGCACTCTCAGGAAAAACTATGGGTAATGGGAAACCCCAGTCTGAGTGAGATAGTAAAATCTGCAAAAGCCATTGAACAGTCTATGATGTGGGTGAAGGAAGTCATCGTGGACAGAAATACCAGAAAGAACAGTGAAGTTTGCACCTTGAATAAAATAATAAAAAGGGATGATTATAAGAGAACAAGAACCAAATCAAAGCTGTAATCGTGGAAGTCTGGTTTATTTAGCATCATACAAAGGTTGTTCTGACTGAACAGGAATTGTAAGCAGGACATTTTGCCAAGGTTTGCAAAGAACGCAAATTCTCTTCGAATGTCAGAGGCATACAAGTCTCAAATTCTTCTAGTACATTTAATGAAATTGCTGATGAACCATGGTCAAGTGCAGCAAATATGTTTTTAGTCATTGCAAGACACAAACAAAAGTGTACAAAAATAATCATAATAGATCACTAATGTGCATCCTGAAGGTAATGGGAGTAGATTTGCATGTTATGGCATATTCTGGCTCCCCATTTACAATTATTAATTTTGAAAGGTAAAAAAAATTGTTTCTGAAAAAATAAATAAAGTTGGAGGAATCCGATGTTTACGCAGTTTTCTTTGATGGACAAGTTAAAGATTTTATGGATTATTTTTCCTCACCTGTGAGTTTTAGGCATGAGAAGGGGTAGTTAAAATATATATCTCTAAAAGATGTGTGTTTTTGTTGGGATGGCGAGATCAGAGGCTTCAGAAAGTTTTTCTCGATCTGTCTTCTCTGGATCTGGTGGCCATGGTTGAATTAAATTCTAAAGAATACGGGGCATATTATCAAGGGGGTTTATCTCCACTTTTTTGGCTTTAAAAGCCAAGAAAGCGGAGATAAAATGATCTCCCTATTACCTAGCTGTCGCTAACACCAGTTAGCGACAGCTAGTAGGAGATAGCGACCATCTTGGGCCCTGCTTTGCATGTCAGTGATATTTATCACTAATGACATGCAAAGTGGGCGTGCCAAGATGTTAGCGACTGGAAACAGTTGCTAACGTCGCTATCTCCTATTACCAACTTTTGGAGATATTCGCGCTAAGCGCAAATATCTCCAAAAGCTAACACCTGCCCTTGAGCAGTTCTTAGCCATGTTATCCAATGGGAGGTGGATAACATGGCTAAGAGCATTAGCTCGGTAATGCATGAATATCGCTGACTTTTCAGCAATATTCATGCATTTCGGCCGATTTTTATCGCTTAGGAGATATACCTTGATAATAGCAAGGTTCCTAAGCGATAAAAATCGCCGCAGCTCGGCGATAGAAATATCGCCGCTAAACCAACATAGGGATAATTATCGCTAGTTGTTGGTAATATGCCCCTACATTTTTAAGAAGTTTCCTAAAGTTTTCAAGCTTAGTTTGAACTCAAAGAAAGGAGTATCCCTGTGAAACATAAGGAGCATCCCTGTGAAACAAAAGTTAAGGGAAGCATCCTTTTCTGTGCATAAAGATCTACAAGATCTGCTCAAGTTTCTACAACGTGATGACATAATTGAAGAAGCAGAGTCTGCTGAGTGGGTCTCACCCATTGTCCTTGCCAAAAAGAGTATGCATTTGTGCGCTGAACTGAGAGCACTAAATCAATTCAAATGTCATTGCTCATAAGCACCCTTTGCCTAAAATAAAAGAGATGATTACCATGCAGGATGGTGCCATTATGTTTTTTACTCTTGACTTATGACAGGCATATCATCAGATTGTGTAGTCTGAAGAATCAACATCACTTACTATGTTTATAACGCCTTTTGGTGTATTGTCATAAGCATATACGTTTTGAACTTGTGGCAGCATCATCAGTTTTCCAGCATGTAATGCACCAAATATTGCAGGACATGGGAGACAACGTACAATGTGTCCATGACGCTATCTTGATATTCAATAAGAGTAGATTTTAGCATGATGAGATCTTGACACAAGTGTGTACCCACTTGGAGAAAAATAATCTTGTGCTTGCCCTAGAGAATTGTATGTTTTTATCATACACAAGTACATTACTTGTGACGTTCCATTTCAGCCAATGGTGTTGTGCCTATACTCTCTCTCGTCCATGCCATAGTTCATCCACCAAGCGACAGAGACAAATTGATGTTATTTCTTGGTCTGTGTGAATTGTAGTCTACGTTTGTCTGGATCTTTGTAATATTGATGGAACCCTTGAGAAAGCTCTTGCACAAAGGAGCTGAGAATTAATGGGGCAATGACCAACAAAGGACCTTGACAAGGTCAAAAATTATTGATTTGGCACCCATATTGAAACTCTTTTCCATAGGAAAAGAGCGCATTATAAGTACGGACGCCAGCTTCTATGGTGTAGGGGCTCTTCTTTCTCAGAAGCCAACAAATAACATCACATCGGTGGTTGCATATACGTCCAGAACTCTGAATGATTATGAAAGATGCTATGCGGTCCCAGAGAGGGAATTACTTGCATGTAGGCTTTGACTACTTCTGACATTTCACATGGGGCAGCAGATTTACATTACCGATAGACCACAAACCCCTTGTTCATATTTTAGCTCCTGGTGGAGGAGGTTCCTACACTGCATGCATAGCTAGGGTGTTTTCCAAATTCCAGGAGTATTGCTTTGAGTTCAAATGTGTTCTAGAAAAAAATGATTTGTATAGAAAATTTGTATCCGCTTTCTGGTTGGCTGCGAAGAATCTAAAGGTCAATGTACAATGAAGAGGAAGTGAATGTGGTAACACGTGTGAGTGATGTATACACTGTGACTTTTTCTCAATTGACTGAAAAGTAGTAGAAAATTGAAGATGATAAGGATTGTGTACTGCATTTAGTGAAAAATACATTCATGAAAGATGGCTGCTGATCAAGACACTGCAGTACAGTGTACAGCCCTTTAACCATATTTCAGATGAATTGGTTGTGGATTAGGCCTGGGCGGTGAACTCCGCTCCATTCGCGGAATTTACAGAGTTTTCTGCACTCTGTGGAGCATGCAGAGTTCTGAAAAACTCTGCTCCGGGGAGCGAAGTTATTTCCTCGCTCGCCAACATCAAATTCGCGAGTGCGAGCAAGGAAAATACACCTCCCGGTGAGATTTCTCAACGAGGGTGGTTAGATTTTTCAATACGGGTGCTTGCTGTTAGCTACAACCGCTCGTGTTGAGAAACCTTCTGTTCCTGTTGAGCTCAGGTAGAAAATCTACTCGAGTGTCTAAAAAAGAAGCAGCGCCCTCTTGCGCTGAGCATGGTGCTATTCACACTGATTTTACAGCACGGAACCTGGTGCTGAAAATCAATGTGTACGGCATGACCAGGTGCGCTCCGCCCCTTGTGGAGCTCCGCGTAGCCGGGCGGAGTTTTTTAGTCACTACGCTCGGAAAAGGCCTACTGTGGATTATGAATTAATTTTCCGTTAAGAAAAGTGCATTCCCCAAGAAGGAATTCGCTTTAATATCCTAATGGCCAGCCATAAGGGACACCGGTCCTAGGATGCTTGTTTCCAAAGAAACCGGTCCTAGGATGCTTGTTTCCAAGAAACCGGTCCTAGGATGCTGGTTTCCAGCCCAGGGAGGACCCTTGCAGTTTGGGCTGGACTGTTCCCATGGGGCACAGGGTCAAGACTGATATGCATATGGCTGGGTTCAAACTGGAATGGCATGGTGAGCAAATAAACGATGGATTTAGGCCCAGATCTCTGTACTGGAGTGAATGTATGACATTGTTCTGCATTATCTCCATCAATTGTTCCTTTTGCATTTGTCACCCGAGTGGGACAGGTATGCCCAGATGTGGGTCCTGTGCTCTCCATGCCACTGGAGTCAAACTATCCTAGCTGATGAGGGTGAAAGCCCGAAACTGGCCCTAGGATGCTTTTTTCCAGCCCAGAGAGGACCTGGCCTCGCAGTTTGGGCTGGACTGTTCCCTTGGGGCACAGGGTCAAGACTGATTTGCATATGGCTGGGTCCAAACTGGAATGGCATGGTGAGCAAAGAAAATATGGATTTAGGCACAGGTGAATGTATGACATTGTTCTGCATTCTGTCCATCAATTGTTCTTTTTGCATAAGGGACACATGGGCATGTCTGAACTTAAAAGTCTTGATAGGACACATTTTTGGTGGCCACACATGGATGCTGAATCAGAACACTTTGTTAGGGACTATGACATTTGTGTGAGCAGCGATAAGTGTGCTAAGTGTAATGTCCAACTGAAGCATCCTGTTGAATGGCCATTCAGTCCATGGAAAAAAGTGGAGCTTGATATAGTGGGACCATTGAAGAAAATTTTTCTGTCTATGAGATTTTTTGGGGTTCTGATTGACTATTATTCGACATGGCCTTAAGCGAAATTGGCTGAAAATGTAATGAGTAACAACTTCCATCGTCATTGACTTTTTCATGGAGGTTTTTAGCAAAAAGGGTTGTCCCAAAACTGTAGTTACTGATAATGGCGTACAATTGAGGTCATAAGAAATGAGGAAGTTCATGTGTGTGCATGGTATATCTCAAATTACCACCACTCTGTGTCATCTGCAGTGCAATGGCCAAGTCGAACATTTCAATCGCTATCTTAAAAATAGTATTATCTTGGCTCACTCCAATCACAAGTTATTAATTCACACTATGAAGGAGAGATTATGGTTTTACAGAATACCACCCAAATATGTTACTGAAGTCAGTCCATTTCTACTATTAAAAGGCATAACATTATTTCCGAGCTATGCCCTTGGTGGCTCAGGAATTAGGTTTCCATGAGCAAAGAAAACACGTGACGTTGATATTTAAGGGGTGTACAGAAGGGTGAGAATCTATCGAGCCAAATCGAAAAAATTGTATGATGGCAAAAATGCTGTTTGCACTCACAACTTCCAGTTGGGAGAATGGGTAAAATATCAGGATACCGGGTGACCTTGAAAAAGGGTGTTCCAAATGATCTACACCTATTAAAATTGCCAAGTTGAATAAGGGTCCCATTGTCATGCAATATGATATCTCAGGATGGCAGAGTGCTAATAGTACTGAGGATGATTTTGAACCTGGGTTTATGCATGACGTTGACAGTGCTGTTCTGTGAGGAATGACTCCCAAACTGTTACTTTGGATTATCACATGAAAAGTAACCCTGATGTTAATACTTTCTGACAATAACAATACTACGCAGGCTATTGACCAGCTTGAGACTTCCATTGCTCAGTGAGTGAAGACATTTTCTAGGATTAGAGCCTCTTCTTGGAGAATGTTACAGGAATGATACTTATTTTATTTTTTTACAGGAGATGTATTGTATATTGAGAGTATCTTTGCCATAATTTGTTTTTATTTCTCCCACATGTTTCTCTCCTTTTTCTCTTGCCCTTCCCCACCTTCCCCCTCCTTTCTCCCGTATTTGGTTTAGCCTTAGAATGTTGTCATTTGGGGATTCGAGGGCTGGGGGTTGGAATAGTTGGTGGATGAGGCTCTAGATGTAAGATTTTACTATGACTCTGTACTGAATAAAAGCTTATAACCCCATTGTATCTTGTCATCGATACTACAATCACCGTCATTGTATTTTGGAATTTGCCTTTATGTCTTTTATTTAGCATAGCACATGTAAGTGAAAGCATCCAGTATGCACTGTGTTGCTGGCTAGAAAGCCAGTCCTGTCTGAAGGTGTCACAAATGACATAGAATTACCTGGCAGCTCGACCATAGGTCGATGAGGCCTTATGATGTCATGGTATGCCTAAAGGCTCTTAAGGGGGCCATCCAACAATTCACCTGGCAATTAACAACCACAATAAATGATACAGACACCGCATAAAGGAACTTCTGATAGAGATAAAATTGTGACAGCGAGAATTCCTAAAGGCCTTTAAAGAGTCCATCAGTTAAATATTTCGTGACAGACCCCAATCCCGTAAAAAAGATCAACAAACACAAATGCTGTACTTACCTGAGCTGCATATTTGCACATCTTGTTTACACAACACAGTACCTTGCACGTAGCAGTGCACAACCTTTTTAGGTCTGTTTTGTAGCTATACCAATTTACTTGACCTCCTGTTCTGGAACCTACCCACCTTTTTTCTCTCTTCTTTTTTCTACCCACTCCCACCTTTTGGAAAATTGATTGTTCCTGTCAGGGCTATTCTGTTTGAAGTCAGTTAGGACACAGCTGTGAGGGAGGCAGACCAGGAATTATGCTATGTTAATAATTTGCACTTATGTTTATCCAGTCTTGAGCTTCTTTATGACAGTCAAGCTTGACATTGAAGGTGTTTTCAAGATCAATTGTTATCAATATTTTAAAACATACACAGACAGGGATGTGGCTCAACCAGAGGACTATTCCTGTCATAGCTCATGCTATTGGCTGTTTGGTGTGTCCTTCTGCCTCCTATGGAGGCTTTGCATTGCAATGCATAAGGAACTATTTAATATCTCAAAAGTATGGTGAATTATTGTAGTAGGTATTGTTTTTACATGCTTGGAATGTTGCTTGGTTCGGAACTTCATTGTGTGAAGGTTCCGTACTGAGCGTTAGGGGTTTTGTCAGTTGATCTTGGACGTCGTCTGAGCTCTGCCTGAGATGGCTCAACGGATCGAATAAACTTTGTAGTTAATCTTACCTGGTTCCTGCGTCTGCTTTACTACAATTATCTTTTTTAATTCTTTATCTCAGAGATTCATTGTATACAGAAAATATTTGTTGTTTTGTCTTCTCACTGGAGCTGGTGTTTTTAATGGTTTAATCAATGCTAAAAATAGAAGGAAGACGTATTGATTTTGACAATGCTTCTTTAAATTGTCTGTTTTAGCTATCAGTAACAACTTTGTTTTAGACGTATTAAAACTCGATAACATTTTATTTATAAATTGCTTGTTTGTGGTAAGTAAATCTCCAATTGCTATTAAATGCCTCTGGGTCAGTCAATTAAAATACGTCTGGGGTGTAAAAAGAAAAGTACGTACAAACATCCTTTCTCCGGCCTTGCCCCTAGAATTTGGAACGCTCTTCCTATGGAGATGAGAACCAATCCCTCCACAACCTATTTCAAGAAACATGCCAAATGGAATGTCCTAAGTGGTCATTAACTGCATCATAATGTACTCTTTCACTAGTCCCCTTGTTGACAGATTTGACATTTTTCCCAACGTATCTATCGCTACGTATTTTTGATTGGTTGTTAAACTGTTATTTTACTTTAGGGCCCTTTCGGAACTAAAAAAGAACAATACTTCTTGGACCGATTACAGATTTGTCATTTATTCTACTAGGCTGTGACAAGCCACCATATGTTATGTTATGTTATGTTATTTTATTTTATAAAGCGCACAGATGCCGCAGCCAAGAGGCGTCCCGGCGCTTAGGAAATGGTAAAAAACACAACACGGAAATTAATGAAACCAGAAAAAAGGACTAAACAGTGGAAAATAAGAAGGTCTTCAAGGCCTTTCTGAAGGGAAGCAGATCAGGGATGGAGCGAAGAGGGGCAGGCAGGGAGTTCCAGAGAGCTGCCGCCATCACAGAGAAAGAACGTCCGCCTATCCTTGCTTTTTTAAAACGTGGCACTACAGCAAGGTTTGTCCCTGAAGATCGAAGGGCTCTGGAAGGCACATAGTGACAAATTGTTTGTGAAAGAATAGGGGGAGAGGCTAGCTTCAGGATTTTAAAAGTTAAACAAAGAGTTTTAAATTTAATTCTTTGCCCAACGGGCAGCCAGTGAAGATCCTGGATAGTACGGCGTACAGAAACAAACTTCGGAAGGCCAACCAACATCCTGGCGGCCGCATTTTGCACCCGCTGCAGGCGAACTAATTCTGCTTGATTAGCGCCCAGGAACAAGGAGCTGGCGTAATCTAGTCTAGCCAGGACCGTAGCCTGGACAATAATCTGTCTCGTGTCAGCATCGAAAAACTTAAAAATAGGTCGCAGACACCGCAGGGCGCCGAAACAAGTACCGGCAACCCGTTTAGTGTGGGTGGTGAATGAGAGTTTATCATCCAACCACACCCCAAGGTTCCTGACTTCAGCCACTGGAGTGGGAACAGGGCCCAATTCAGATGGCCACCACTGATCGCCCCAAAGCTCGCTTTCCCTACCAAAAATAATAACCTCGGTTTTAGAGGCATTCAGTTGGAGGCGATTGTTCGCCATCCAGCCCGCCACAGCTTTTAACGCGGACTGAAAAGTGGCAGCATCCATGTTGGACTCCCCATTAAGTGCCACCGCCAGCTGCGTGTCATCGGCGTATGACACCATGGAGAGACCAAAGCTATGGGCAACCTCTGCCAACGGTTGAACATATAAATTAAATAAGGTAGGGCTTAGGGCCGATCCCTGCGGGACACCCTGCGAGATCGGGCGAGGAGCAGAAACAAAAGGGGGAGTGGACACTTTAAAAGTTCGATCAGTGAGGAAAGATCGAAACCACTCGAGCGCTCTCTCACCAACACCGGCCTCCTCAAGGCGGTGTAGGAGGATCTGATGGGACACCGTGTCAAATGCGGCACTGAGATCCAATAGGATCAGTGCCGCAGTTTGACCTTGGTCCAACATCTTCCTGATGTTTTCCACCACCGCTAGAAGAGCCGTTTCGGTACTATGACCCGCACGGAACCCATTCTGCGAGTTATCCAGTATCTTCGCTTCCTGCAGATGGAGTGACAGGATGCGATTGGCATGAGATTCTGCTAATTTCGCTAGCCAAGGAAGCAGGGAAATAGGCCGGTAATGTTCCGATTTAGTGGGATCAAGGGCCGTTTTTTTAAGAATGGGAATGATGGTAGCCTGCTTCCAAGCACTAGGCACACAGCCGGTGTTAAAGGACAGCTCAATAAGACTGTGCATGACCGGATAGCAGCACTCAGCAAGTTCCTGGAATTGGATGGGTCTCATGGGGTCATCAGGTGAGCCGGATTTAACCTTCGTTGTCAAGGTTTTAAACTCCTCTAGAGTAGGACTGGGAATAGTCAGCAGTGGTATAGAGGCCCTAGGTACGATGTTATTCTCCTCGATGGAAAGCTGGGAGAATGACCTATAAATGGCCTCGACTTTTTCAATAAAGAATGACGCCAAGTCCTCACAATGCTCTAGGGAGGCTGCCAGAGTAGTAGATTGATTTTGTTTACTTGTAAGGTCCTTACAGACCCTAAAGATAACTTTTGTGGGGTTCGAACTGTTTTTTATCTCCCGAGAGTAAAAGGCCGCCCTAGCGGAACAGATGGCCCGGTGGTACACTCTAGTACAGGCCCTATAGGCCGACTTGAGGTCCACGTCATAGGTTTTGCGCCATGCGCGTTCAGCTTTTTTACAGGTAGACTTGAGCAGTCTAAGAGATTCATCATACCATGGGCTGGTAGGGCTAGATCTAGTCTTGCTCCACCTAGCTGGTATTAACACATCTAGGGAGTGATTGAGCCACTCACAGAAGTTATCGTAACCAAGAGAGACCTCAGAGGGAGGTTGAGGATGATGTTCCATCAACAGCTGATGGAAGTGTTCAAGATTAAGTTTTCTCCAAGGGCGTTTGAAAAGACCCGGAGTATTGTTACTATGGGGAGGAGTAGGGATGGTGACATGAGCTTCGATCAGATGATGGTCTGTCCAGGCCATAGGCTTAGGCTGAAGCACAAGAATGTTGGTAGCAAAATTCGTCAGAACAGGATCTAACAAATGTCCGCCGATATGGGTCGGTAATTGCACCAATTGATTTATTTGGAATGCTTCAAGGTCAGCCAGCAAACTGAACACCGAATTAGAGAGGGGAGCATCCATATGTAAATTAAGGTCGCCGATAATCGTGAAATTGGCTGTTTTCAAGATCAAAGAGGAGACAACCTCTAAAAGACTATGGCGAAAAGCGCCCTCGGGGCCGGGTGGCCTATAGATTAATAATCCCGATAAAGTAAAATGGGGATTAACTGAGATATTGAAATGCGCGCTCTCACACCCAGCTATGGTGATGGGCTTCCAAACACATGGATAGCAGGATTTTACCGCAAGTGCGATACCTCCACCTCTAGCAGTACGGTGTAGGGAGTGCATGATGTATCCTGGGGGGAGGGCTAGATTTATAACAGCCATAGATTGGTCATGCAACCAAGTTTCGGAAAAGAAAAATATGTCCGGCTTGTCGTCTGTAACCAGAGTAAGTACATCTTGGTAATGACAAGTCAAGGATCTGACATTCAGATGAAATATTTTAAGACTTGTTTGTCTGGCGGCGTCTGCCGCCAAGTCAGACTTACGAACACTGGGGGAGCTAGGTAGAAGACTAAAAATGGGCTGCGGTTTTGGGATGCTAAAACAACAAGTGGGACACTGAAAGGGCCCACATAAAGGGTCCAAAGAGCCATGTAGACAGTCTCTTACCTTAGTGCACAATGAGCGCAATGTCGCAGCTGATATCATCCTGCGAGGCTCAGACTCAGGCGCGAGTCGGGCGCCACCGCTGCGCGTCACCGCTGCGCGACTGTAGTGAGCTTTAAATCTTGGCTCACCTGGCTCGTGAGGAGCGCTAGAGCGCTCTGACCAGTGGCACGTCCTGTGCTCGCCACTCCCAAGATGGCGACCGGGTTGCCTGCTCTCAGGACAACACGACAGGTCAGTTACAGTGCTAGGTGGGGGGCACAATTAGAGTGCAAGTGTGTGGGCACGGCGCAATAGTAAAATCAGGGGAGAATACAAAAGTAAATAACAAAGATACAAAACGGGGTTTTTAAAATAAAGCAGCGCTATGCAGAAAACACAGCAGCAGCGTAGCGCGCGTGCGAGCTTCACCACTCCAAGGCTGAGCAAGTAATGTGCTCGCCTTAAATCTTGGCTCACCTGGCTCGTGAGGAGCGCTAGAGCGCTCTGACCAGTGGCACGTCCTGTGCTCGCGACTCCCAAGATGGCGACCGGGTTGCCGGCTCTCAGGACAACACGACAGGTCAGTTACAGTGCGAGGTGGGGGGCACAATTAGAGTGCAAGTGTGTGGGCAGGGCGCAATAGTAAAATCAGGGGAGAATACAAAAGTAAATAACAAAGATACAAAACGGGGTTTTTAAAATAAAGCAGCGCTATGCAGAAAACACAGCAGCAGCGTAGCGCGCGTGCGAGCTTCACCACTCCATATGATTGTTTTACTGAATGTTACAGAAAATATTTTGCACTATATGAGAAACTGAACTAGTAGGTCCTTCTACCCGGTATCTGACTTTGATTGTTTACTCCTTGTTGTTTTACAATGTTGACCTCAACTGTTCTAAGTTCATGCATGCTTCTGCCTCTGTGTACAGCTCACTGATACCCGCAAGGGTCATGTTCACACTTTATAAAACATTTCAAATAAAAATAAAATAAGAATAATCAGTACAGTGTGGAATCATACACCAGGGAAAGCAGTTGTTGATGTGGCAGAAGTACAGATACATTAGAAAGTGAATCAACAGGTACGGGGGTGTACTCTACAGTCTTAGCTTTCTGAGCTGATGCATGGCCTAAAGACACTTTACTGCTTCTATTACTTATAAAGGAGTTACACCAGCTGAGAGCATGAACTACTATCACTCCCACCTCTTCAACCCTAAATACAAAAATTTTAGTATGTCAGATTATCAATAGCAAAAGTATCAACTGACAGAAATATTGTGTCTTAAATCTTGTTTAGTAAGTATTGTCCCTTTGGGTGTAGGTTTTCTATTATTAACTCCAATGCGACAATATTATTGGAAACAATATTCATAACACAATACTTCAGTCAGATGATGTTTTAGTTACTATACTATGATGCCATGCCTCCTATAATAGACACGTATTATTCCAAGAAGCATTTTTACTCTTCATTGGCAACATCTGATTACAACTTCTACAAACAAGGATGGACCTTGAAATGAGCTCGAATGAAAGTCTGAAAGGGGTGGCTTTCTTTAGAATGTTCAATAATTGAGGAATATCAGAAATGTGGGCATAAAGTTTGGAAATTTTCATATTTTTAATGACGCCTCTGACTCCACTTTTTGCGAATTCACGAAATGTTTGTATATTATTGCATGCATCCCTTTCCAATTCTTTTTTTATTTCATTTGTCTGAATCCTTAGCTACTTGTGATTTAGAAAGCATGCATATAAAAACATATAGTTAAAAAAAGGAATTTTGAAAGTTACTGTTGACATATTTTTAATAGGTTGAATGTCTTTAGAAGAAAAATGCATACTGTATTTAAGAAATGTAATATTTATATTACATTTAATATTTAATTTAGTATTTAAGAAAAATTACCCATTATCTTTCCCCAGAAGCACGCAAACAGGTCGCGGTGGCTCTTATAGCCTCCAGGCTGGACTACGGCAACGCACTTTATTTAGGCATTAACACCGGCTTGGTCCAACGCCTTCAGATTGTGCAAAATGCAGCGGCCCGGTTTGTTGTAGATGCTTCGAAGTTCTCCTCAGGCTCTGCCATCAGGAAGAACCTGCACTGGCTCCCCATGCAGGCTAGGATAAACTTTAAGGCCCTATGCCTGACGCACCGTGCTCTAAACGGGACTGGACCCGAAGACATCCGTTTTCTAGTGTCCCACTATGTTCCCGGTAGGGCTCTTCACTCCGCCAACAAGAATCTGCTTGTTGTCCCCCGAATATCCAAGGCCAGATGGGGCAAAAGGCCTTCCGATTTCTTGCACCCAGACTTTGGAACACTCACCCGGAAGACCTTAAGGGTCTTTCTTCCCATGCCCTCTTTCGCAAAGCACTTAAGACCTGGCTCTACCAAGAAGCCTACCTGTAACCCGCCCCTTATCCTCCTCTGATCAAACAGTTGTACCACCTTTCAGCGCCTTGATGCCCATGGGTTTAGTCGCGCTCTATAAATCCTAATTCATTCATTCATTCATTCAATTCTCACCTTAAGACAGCTGTTACTATCGATGGAACAATACAAACATCGAGTGGGCTTTGGGTCAGCACTTTGCTCATGAATGAATACCTTTCTAGTATATTGCAGTTCCCTGCTCTTTGTTTAATGACTTTCCTCCCTATTCTTGGTTTTGTCCCTCCCATCCACTGTAGCTTTCTTACTGCCCTTTTGATAAGATGGGTTGCATCTTTCCACTGTGGCCATAAGGGAATTACTTTTTCATTTTTTTCATTTATTTTCATTTTCAGTGCATGACCCTTATCACTCTCTCTTCATCTGCTTGATCCCTCTAACATCCTGCTGCCACACTTTGTTGATGCTTGAAGCCCCCCACTACTCCATTGCTCCTTTGCCTCTTCTGTTGCCATGCTTTTTTTATTATTACATTTAAATTGCTTTTTTTGTGAGCTCAGCAGCTGCACAGTACTTCCAGACCACTCACTTGATTTTCTTTGAGTGCTATTTCTTGCATAGTTTGTTTTAATGGGCATTGGCAATCTTGAAACTGTATACTGAATTTTAATAAAAAATGCGAAAATGGCCGGTGACTCACAACACATGCGTATGCATGTACACTTATTTGTCGCCATTTTGGAATGGTTTTTCCTTATAATTTTTTTTTTTCCAAAATACAACTGATGGGGGCACATGCATGACGATTCACCAAAAACCACCTTTGAATGTTTTTTAGAGAAAAAAACATTCCAAAATGGCTGCTGATGTGCACACATGCATGTACAAACTTTCTGATGCACCAGCAGCCATTTTGGAATTTCTTTTTCTTTCTGTCACTGCCAAACAAACAAGCAATAGCAAAGCTAAGAGCTCAGCAACTGCAGGACAAGACATTCCCTTTGTTAATCTTCAAAAGAAAAGGACGGTGCGCCAGGATGAAGTTAAAGGATTCTTTATATAGTCCAAAATAGATTCTTTATTTAGTTTTCAAAATAAAAACATGGACATCAGCCAGCACGTTTCGTTCCAGATGGAACTTTGTCAGGGTAATTTTGTCTTTATATAAGTCTATCAATCAAATACTTCCACGCTTGGAAAATATTCCGTAAAAGCCCGGGTAAAAAACAAGGGTAATCAGCACCTTCATGTTTCCCAGTTTTCCATAAAGAAAGGTTTGTCTGTACAGGACCCAAAGATGTCCTTTAAAATAACTTTGACGTTTATAATGCATATAATAAATATATATATAAATGGAATCCAATGGTCGACAATACAGCCAATGTTCCTTATATTTTTCAAAGTGTGCAGTCTCCAAGCCGGTCCCTCATTCGGGCTCCCAACTAGCCATTTTGGAATGGGATTTCCTTATAAAAAACACATTTCAAAATACAACTGATGGGGGCACATGCATGACGATTCACCAAAAACCACCTTAGAATGTTTTTTAGAGAAAAAACATTCCAAAATGGCCGCTGATGTGCACACATGCATGTACGCACTTTGTGATGCACCAGCAGCCATTTTGGAATTTCTTTTTCTTTCTGCCACTGCCAAACAAACAAGCATTAGCAAAGCTAAGAGCTCAGCAATTGCATTTTAATGACAAGACATTACCTTTGTTAATCTTGTTCACTTACATTGCACCACATATTGCTTAGTTTGCAAATATTGTATAACAAATTAAATTAGTTTATCATAAAATGTGTGCATTAAAGTAATAGCCAATTGCAAAAAGCAATGCCCAGATCTCCTAGTCATACTGAACTCCTGGCATTCTGTATACAATCATTTTGTCATGGGTCCTAATTATGCCTGTGCTTCTACGCACTCATAATCCATTAGACCCGTTAGATAGTGCCACCCCTCCTTTCTGTGTGTTCCTTACAGTATGGAACTCTACCCATATATCAGTGGTGTTTTACTTCAAATCTGATCTGTGTAGAAACATTATTTCTGTGCACCAACCGGTGTATAAACATTGTTATTTCTGTGCACCAGACTGTGTATTTGTAAATTTTGGTGGCAGTGACAGACTTGTGCTGCACTTAGCAGTCGGCATGCGTGCCGCAGTTTTAGAATACACAAGACACACAGTTGATGGACCGAATGCAGAACAAATTAAACATTCACCCCTGGTCAAGAGATCTGGGTTAAATCCATCATTCTTTTGCTCACCATGCCACTCCAGTTTAGACCTGGCCATATGCAAATCAGTCTTGACCCTGTGCCTCAGGGGAACAGTCCAGCCCGATCTGCCAAGCCAGGCCCTCCCTGTACCGGAAACAAGCATCCTAGGACCGGTGTCAGGGTTTCAGCCAGGATACCCTGAATCCGGTGGCACAGTGAGTCTTGGACCCACGTCTGGGCATACCCAGCGCACTTATGGCGAGAAAGCAAAAGTCACAGAGTTGATGGATGGAATGCAGAACAAATCAAACATTCACCCCCAGTCAAGAGATCTGGGTTAAATCCATCATTCTTTAGCTCACCATGCCACCCCAATTTAGACTTGGCCATATGCAAATCAGTCTTGACCCTGTGCCTCATTGAAACAGTCCAGCCTGAACTGCCAAGTCAGGTCCTCCCTGGACCAGAAACAAGCATCCTGAAACCAATTTCAGGGTTTCACCCCTCATCAGCCAGGATAGCTTGAATCCAGTGACACAGTGAGCCCAGGACCGTGTCTTGGCCTACCCAGCACACTTAGGGCGAGAAAGCAAAAGACACACAGTTGCTGACCGGAATGCAGAACAAATCAAACATTCACCCACAGAATACAGCACGTGTCGAGCGGGGTCTTGTTCCAACACCACTCCTTGTGCTGCGTGCAAACACCAGCTGTTTCAACCGTTCTGCACTCCACATGTGCTGAGCATGAGGACTGGATCCTATTTAAACCTCGTCCCTGCCCATGTGCTCGCTTAGCCTCATCGATGTAAATGTACATGTATTTATATAGCGCAAATCACCGACACGGTATCTAAGCGCTTGCTTAGGGAACCCGTCCTGGTATTCCCATGTGAGATACCCCGGCAGGGTAACCACAAGGTGAAAGCCAGGCATCCCACGGCGAGGGGCCGTAGTGGAGATTAAGCAAGCTATTGCCCAGAGTCGCAGAGTGTGACCCCGTGAGTCGAGTAGGCACCGGAGCGAGAATTGTTGAGTCCATGGAATTTTTGAGCCCGAGACCCGCCAAGGCGGGGAATCGAACCCTGGTCCACGGCCTATCTCAGCTTCCGGGTCTGCCGCCTCTAACCACTGAGCCACGCTTCTCCTCTCACCTGGTACCTGTTTGGAGCTCCCGACTTCACTCGCTCCTAACACTGAGGTCTTCGCTCCATTTTTGGTCTCGCCTGACTTCCAGTTTTGCTTCACTGTGCTCATTCTGCATCAGAAAGCCCTACAGAGAAGAAACAAAGAAGCGGACAGGTTATTGATGGTATTCTGGATCCAATTGTTTCAGCGCTGCTGAATACAACAAAGAAACAAGGTAAAACAGTTTTTATTTAGCGTGTATGAGAATCATGTTTTTTGGCAGGGCTCTGACTTTTGAGGAAAATACTTCAAGATGATAACAAGCTGCAAGACTTAAAAGACCCATTTATTTCAAGGCAGTACAGCGTGCTATGTGCATTTTTTGGTAAACAGCGTTTACAACGCAACTTTTACCACGCACTACCTTTACCACGCAACTTTTACAACGCAAATCGTTACAACGACTTGCGCTGGGTGGCGCTCTAGTACAGGTAATAGTTTAATTTACTATGCAAAACCTTCCCTACTATCCACGGGGACTGGAGTTGGAATAGTAAATTAAACTAGTCACTATCCAGCGCCCCCCAACGCAAGTCGTTGTAACGACTTGCGTTGTAAAAGTTGCATAGTAAAGGCATGCGTTGTAAAAGTATGCGTGGTAATGACATACATCCGCATTTTTTGGACATATGAACAGTGCATGTCATTCACTCTTGTTGAGTAGGACTTTTTATATGAGCAATCTTCTTATGAATGGAATTCTTGATCAAAGAGAGCAATTGTGTACAGATACATGGTATATACACATGTTGGATATGAATAATTAGTGTGGCGAATGTTAGATACAAACTTCACTTGTATTAGACCACACCTCAGTTCATTCCATTTATCATTCACAGATAACTTCCCTGATCCGGCGCCGAATAGAGAACCGGTAGCAGTTCTTCATGCACCTAGAGTAGCAAATGCAGAGAAGTACCACATCGTCTTCACTTCTCTTTCTAATCTCAACACCCCTTCCCCTTGGGTACTACAGCCAGTGCAGAACTCACATCTACTACCAAGGCTGTTACTCAGAGGGATTCAGGGACTATAGCATCACCCCATCGGAACCACCTCGGATTTCAGGTGAGTAGCTTACAACAGAAGGCTAAGCCACAACAAATAGCGTTACCTTCGGGCGACGCCATGGATAACCAAGACCAGCAGACCTATCCCAAGTATTAGCAGGGAATATCATTTGAGTCTGATAGTTTAGCTGGGGTAGTACAGCACCTGCAAATAGAAATGCACAAACTCAAGACTGAAAATGCAGCACTTAAAGAGAAGTTACAACAATGCAAACCTCATCTTACACAGTGGAGGGACACTAGACCTAAAGAATCCAGCCCTATCCTGAACCCTGTTACATTTGGGGAATTGTATGGCAAAACCACCTCACCTTCCACAGACCAAAACCTACATGTCACAGTAAAGTCATCCTGTGCAGTGCCCCTGGCCACCCGAGAACGTTTTCATGGCGACAGCTTGAAATTCTCTGTCTTTATGAGTCAGTGTCAATTACACTTTTTGTGGAAATGTAAGCATTAGCCAATGATGCTGTTAAAGTAGCATTTATAAGTTCCTATCTAGGGGCCAATTGTTCTATTCAATTGGTAGAAACTAATGACCTGATCTTTTACAATTTAGCTGCCTTTAAAGCTGCAATGACGAGGTTATTTGATAAACACATATTTATCCAATCAATTTAGAACAAATTATTAACTAAGGACTTGTTAACTTATGTGACCACATTTAACTGATTAATGGTCAGAAGAAAAGAGAAGATCATTATTTTACCAACGTCTGCGAGACGATCTCAAAGATCCATTCTCACATATTGTAAATTTGATGGACAATTGCTCTGAATTAATTGCTCTCTTGGTCAAATTGGATCATAGAATTGGAGAGCGTAAGCGAAAAAGGCCCCGTACTGACACAAGGCTCATACGCCTAAAACCAGACAAGAAAGAACATGAAATTTAAACCCCTGACTCGGAACCCATGCAACTCGGAGGAGTTTAGAGCCCCTTTTCCAACGAGGAAAAGGAAAGACGGCGTAGGTTACATCTTTGCTTATATTGTGGCAAGGCCAGGGATTTTGCCCGAGAGTGCACAGCCAGACCCAAGAGTTAAACAGTGACCACTGTCAAAGTCACTGTCCAAGGGCAGGAAAACTAGAACTCTCAACAAGTAAAGAGATCGACCTTGCTAAGAGATATAGACAGGCAGTCTCAAAGTACCTGACTATTGTAGGAAACAGGATCCCCCATCTTTTAACCACTCAGGTGATGGTGTTCTTAACGTTACAACGACAACATGTACTTCCTATGCTTATTGATTCCAGAGCTATCGGAAACTTCCTTGATCTATCATTAGCTGCTAAGTTTGGTATTACTAAAATACCTAAGGAGGAACCGGAGCCTGTCAGGGAAGTTGACGGATTGGAATTCTCTTCAGGTCTGAATCGTTTTTGCACAGAACCTTTAACACTTGCTTGTGACAATGGACACACTGAAAATCAAATTTTTGATTTGATTGACATCCCCACATTTGGGGTTATTTTAGGAGTGCCATGGTTGGGATACCATAATTCTAAAATAGATTGGCTCCGCCATACCATTACCTTACCATCACTTCTATGTATGACTACTTGCTACCAAGAAGGGCTAGTAACACTCCTATATTGTGCACTTGTCCAGGGAACTGCCTTGCAGGAATTGCCTGAGGTGTATCAAGATTTCCAGGATGTATTTGATCCCGTCAAAGTCACACAATTGCCCCCTCATCAAGCATTTGATTGCTGCATTCATCTTCTTCCTGGAGCCATACCTCCCTGTGCCCTTACTGAGCCCAAGACTCAATACATGCGTCAATATTTGGATGAGCTACTAGAGTTAGGATTCGTACAGCATTCCACTTCACCCACCTTGTCCCCTCTTTTCTTCATCCCAAAGATGAATGGGGAATTTTGGGATTGTATAGAATAACTTTACAATTACAAACTGATATCCACTTCCTTTGATCCCTGCTTGATCAAGTCAGACATTCCACCATCTTTACCAAATTAGATTACATGGAGCTTACCACCTGAGTAAAAAAGGGCAATAAGTGGAAGTCGTCATTTAGGACCAAATTTGGATATACTGTAATGCCGTTTGGCTAACGTAATGCCCCAGCTGCATTTCAGTATTTCATAAACAAGGTCCTTCGAGAGTTCCTAGACATTTGTGCAGTCGTCTACATAGACAATATTTTTATCTATTCCAACTCAGAGCAGGAACATGTGTGGGCTATTTGCAACATCTTTAGGAGCATGCCTTCTTTGCTAAATTGGATACTTGCTCTTTCCATGTACATTCTGTTGAATTTCTGGGTTATTATCTGTCACCTGCAGGAATCACAATGGACCCAAAAAAGGTAGAAGCCATTATGACTCGGCCAACCCCCGACCACAGTAAAAGAAGTCCAATAACTATTAGGTTTTGCCAACTTTTACAAGAGGTTCATTCCACAATTCTCTGAAATAGTAGCACCAATAACACAGTTTTTAAGGAAGGGTCAAACATTTGGTTAGTCTCAAGCAGCAGCTCAGGCAATGCGAACTCTGAGAAAGCAATTTACTACTGCACCAATACTGCAGCAGCCAAACCCAGATTAAACTTTTTTACCTTGAGGCCAATGCCTTTCAGGTAGCTGTGGGAGGAATATTGTCTCAAAAGAACCCCGACACCTGACATTTACATTCCATAGCCTTCTAGTTCCAAAAATTATTCCCTGCAGAACAAAACTATATGGTGGCTGAAAAGGAACTTTTAGCTATCAAGTTGGTGTTTGTAGAATGGCGGTATTACATACAGGGAGAAAAACACGTTATAATCTTCTCTGACCATCATAAGAACTTATAATTTTTCATCCCAGTCAAGGCCCTCACCCCTCCTCCCCAAATGCGTTGCCTTCACTGTTTTAGTGGGTTTGATTTCAAAATGACCTACCTCCCCGGTGCCAAAGAGTTGCAAATAGATATTCTCTCCAGATTAGGACACATCTATGCTATCAGCCCAGTGTCAGATGCACCTAGTATGATTCCTTCTGAAACAATCATAGATGTAAGTGACGTGGACACATTCATGACTTATATTAAATTCACAAGAGAGGATAAAGATCCCATAAAGAAGTACTAGAAAGGACGTATTCTTTCATAGCCATAGGCTATATGTTCCCACCACAGAATTTAAACACTGGGTAATACGGTGGAATCATGATTCCGCATTGGCTGGACATCCAGGAATACATAAGAAAACTGTCAAAAACACTTTTGGTGGGAAAACATGCGACAGGACATACAAGAGTATGTGACTGCATGCCCCGTATGTGCTCACAATAAACCACCATACACCCCCTACTAATACCCCCAACTCCGTGGCACACCATAATTCCAACTTCATTACAAAACTCTCAGCTAGTAATACATAGGCTACAATCGTGGCAGTGGTTGATATGCTTTCTACAATGGCACACTTCATATTTCTTTGAAAACTACCCACCGCTGCTGAATTCAGTCATGTAGGGCCCGATGTAGGTAAATCTGATTTACCGACTCTAGAATACCGAATTTTACCGATTCGGTATTCTAGATTCGGTAAATCAGATGTAGGAAAAAATTCGGTAATTTTTACCAAATCTGTATGATTCGGTAATTACCGAATCGGTATTTACCGATTCGGTAATTGCCATTGATTCCTATGGGCCTTGAGGCCCATAGGAACCTATGGCAATTACCGAATCGGTAAATACCGATTCGGTAAAATTACCGAATTGACAAGGCGGACAGGGTGTCACTTTGACACCCTGTTGCACCCCTTATTCAGGCTTGTGTGCCATGTAACACATGGCACAGGTGTACATGCACAGATGTGCATGTACACAGGAATTCGTTATTTACCATGCAATAGTATTACATGGTAAATAACGATTTCTTAGGCGCCTGTGACACTGTTTCCAGTGCCACCTACATATAGATTTACCGATTTGGTATATTTACCGAATCGGTATTTTACAGAATCTGTAAATTTACCGAATTGGTCAATTTACAGATTCTGTAAAATATAGGCCCCCTACATCTCAATCACCAAATACCGTCCGGTATTTGGTGACCTACATCTGGCCCTTAATGCTCCAACAAATAGTAAAGCTGCATGGCCATCCATCTAAAATAATGTCCGACTGTGAAGTCCAATTTGCTAGTCTAGGTATTAAAGTATCCTTATCCTCAGCCTTTCATCCACAAACAGATGGACTGACTGAACGGGTCAACCAATCCTTGGAGACAACTATGCGCCATTTACTGTCCACTCCTACTAGCCAATCGGATCAAACTTTACCAATGGCAGAATTTGTTTACAACAATAGCACACACTCAGCCACATGCTGTAAACCATTCTATTTATGACAGGATGTCAATAACCCCAACCCCAGTCTCTGTCAAAATTAATTTCCAGAACACACCATTTTGTTTTCAAGCACTGGGAGAAGAGCACATGCTTTCTGTTGTCACTGGGCAGAAATGGGGAAACCCAATCAGTGTAGCCCTGCTCCATGCAGAGGAGGCTTGGTTAAATTGCCTGCCACCTGCAGCATGAATTTGGATGCACTGTGTAGGCAGTCACAGAGAGAGAAAGAGTCCAATATCAAGTCAGCCACTTACAGTCAATGTATTGAAAACTACAACTTCCTATGATGTTTTCATAAGTCTGCGAACTTCTAATAGAACAAACACCTCTGAATCCTGAATGCCTGCTCCTGGCCATCCACTCAATCATAGTCCCTGCCCATCTACACAGTTTCCCTTGCCAGGAAGAGCTATTTATCTTGTTTCAGTGCTCACATGTCTCAAAGACTCCTTGGATAGAGAATCTCCAACGTCACTCCCTCCTCATCACACCAACACTACATACATACATCTATCTCCCCTTTCTACTTTTACCACTCCATCCACTCCTGACCCCCTTTATACCACTATTCCCAAACCCCAACTTCTACCTCTCTATTCTTCACCCTCTTATCATCTCCATGTTCTCTCACATCTTACTTTCCTCCATCAATAAACAACCATAGCTCTTCACACAACTATACATTACTTCTCAACGCTTGGCACCTTTCTTGACTTTGTCACCACTATTGTTTCTCTTTTCTCCTCACTCCTCTGGTTTCAGTCTTACATTTTAAAGTCACACCTTCCTTCTGTAATATGTGTTACCCCAAAGCACCTTCTTTCTAACCCCCTCAAACTCTTGCCATTATCTCAAAGTTATGAGTTTGCCTAACTTCCATTGGAGGCTTTCAAGCTCTTAAGATCCCTCGTAACCCTCGGTCACTAACAGACGCACACACTGCCCATCAACACTGGGGTTAAACGAACACATGGCATCCCCATAGCATGTAACTCTCCTTTGCCCTTCTGATTCTCAGTGCATACTATTCTAAACCTTTGACAGTCTATGCCTAATACAACTATTAACCTTCTTCCTACTTTCTCAGACTTAACAGATTCCACTTCCACTTCTCATGCTTGCTTTACCCAACTCATCTGGTTAAATCGCTGCTCAATCTCCTCAAGCAGGAAGAGAGCAAGTACCTCTGACTCTCCTACAACCTTCTGCTTTTATTTCTCCCTAGTGTCAATTTCTCTATTCCTAACTTCCTACCTGCATCAGTAACACCCCTCCCTCCCTTCAGTCCTCCCTCCTCTAACCAATCCTCCCCATGAGCTACCTGCTGATTAATAAATATTAAATGAGCAAGTACAGACTAAGCATCTTTGTCCTGATGCCAGACTTAAAAGCAGATATGCCGGTTCATAACAAAAACATGGCTTGGAGAAGCCATGCACAAACCCACCATAAGACAGCCAGAGGAAGCCTAACATAGATATTCAAAGAATCATTGCTAACCACCAAAATTGAAAACATTAGCCTTAAAAGGTGTGACTCGTGTCTAGTGGGGTTCACATTCACCCCTTTCTTCTTTTATGCATTCCTACTCATATACAGATTGTTGTCAAAGAAAGGTGCATTCACAAATGCCCTTTTTGGCTCCAACTCAAAAATTCTTTCAGCAAAGAAAATACTTCCATGTTACCCCCAGGCAAGGGAGTAGACAGAACATTAAAATACCCCTCACTTGAAACCAAAGCTTTTATGACACCAAGCAAGTCATCACGACCCTCCTCAGAAGAGCCTGCTGGTCTCTTCCTTCCAAACATATATCCACTCATCTATTGATCTTCTCATCCTTCCATCATTCCACCCACCTGCTGACATCTGCCATTTCACCTCTAAATGGTGTCATCCTTGCAGTCTTTCATCCAACATTCAGCCTGTCACTATTCCATCCATCTGTCCTCCCATCTATATCCCAACCTACTCATCAAACCTTCCTTTCACTCAGTCATCCTTCCTTTCACTTATCCATCCCCCTTTCATCGCTTTCATCCATTTATCCATTCACCCATCATTTTTCTCATCCATCCACCCTTTCACTCATCCATCCATCCTTTCACTCCATACAACCATCCTCCCTTTCACTCATCCATTCATTCACCCTTTTAATCAGCTAACCATCCTTTCACTCATCCATCCACCCTTCAACCCATTCATCCACTCAACCATCTATTTACCCTTTCACTCATCCATCCATCCATCCTTCCTTTCACTCACTCATCCACCCTTTCACTCAGCCAACAATCCTTTCACTGATCCATCCACCCTTTGGCCCATCAATCCACTAATGCATCAATTTACCCTTTCACTCATCCATCCAACCACCCGTTCACTCATCTGCCCATCCACTCACCCTTTCACTTATCCATCTGTCCACCATTTCGTCCAGCCATTGATCTACCATCCTTTTCACTAATCCATCCTTACAGCCTGCCTTTCACTCATCCGTTCTTTAACGTATCCATTCATCCATCCACCATTTCACTCATCCATCCATTCATCTTCCCTCCCTTTCACTCATCTACCCTTTCACTCATTCATCTATGCATCAATCCACCCACTTTTTCACAACCCATCCATCTTCCATGTCACTCACACATCCATCCATCCATTTACCCTTTCACTCATCCATCATGCTTTCACTCACTCATTCACTCTTTCACTCATCCATCAGTCCACCCTTTCATCTAGCCATCCATCTACCTCCATTCCACTCAGTTATCCATTCTTTCACTCATCCATTCTTACATCTATTGTTTCACCCATCAATCTACCCTTCCAACCCTTCCATCCATCTTTTCACTCCATATATACATTCACCATCATTTTATCCTTTCACTCATCCATCCATCCATTCTTTCACTCACTCATCCATCCACCCTTTCACTCATCCATCAATTCATTCATCCTTTCATTTATCCATTCTCCCACCCTTTCATCCAGCTATCCATCTACCCTCCCTTTCCCTCATCCATCCATTATTTTCACTTATCCATCCTTACTACCATTCTTTCACTCATCCATCTATCTCCCTTTTAACTCAAGCATCCACCCTTTCACTCAGTTCATCCATCCACTCATCCATCTGTCCATTTACCCTTTCACTCATCAATCCATCCTTTCACTCACTCAACCATCAATCCTTTACCTCATTATCCATCCATTCACCCTTTCACTCATCCAACAATCCTTCCTCCCTTTCACTCATCCATCCTTACATCCATCCTTTCACCCATTCATCAAAGCATGTATCTACCCATCTTTTACTCACCCACCCATCCACCATTTTACTCACACATCCATTCTTTCACTCATCCATCTATCTCCCTTTTAACTCAAGCATCCACCCTTTCACTCAGTTCATCCATCCACTCATCCATCTGTCCATTTACCCTTTCACTCATCAATCCATCCTTTCACTCACTCAACCATCAATCCTTTACCTCATTATCCATCCATTTACCCTTTCACTCATCCAACAATCCTTCCTCCCATTCACTCATCCATCCTTACATCCATCCTTTCACCCATTCATCAAAGCATGTATCTACCCATCTTTTACTCACCCACCCATCCACCATTTTACTCACACATCCATTCTTTCACTCATCCATCTATCTCCCTTTTAACTCAAGCATCCACCCTTTCACTCAGTTCATCCATCCACTCATCCATCTGTCCATTTACCCTTTCACTCATCAATCCATCCTTTCACTCACTCAACCATCAATCCTTTACCTCATTATCCATCCATTTACCCTTTCACTCATCCAACAATCCTTCCTCCCATTCACTCATCCATCCTTACATCCATCCTTTCACCCATTCATCAAAGCATGTATCTACCCATCTTTTACTCACCCACCCATCCACCATTTTACTCACACATCCATTCTTTCACTCACTCATACATCCATTCACCCGTTTACTCATCCATCCATCCATCCAACCTTTCATTCAGGCAACCATCTATTCCCCTCTATTCCGCGAGGAAGTGCGGAAGGCGCACGAAACGCAAAGGGCATTTGGACTTCAATTTGATTCTGGATTCTCTGCCTTGAATGAGCGCTGTAACTGTCACCATTAAAAGCGCTATAAACTTACTCTCTTGTGTGAGGATGCTTAAAAAGAGGGCATCTAGTGATGGAATTTGTGAGCGGCTCGTCCGGGCGTGTAAGCAGCCCCGTAGTGGTGAACCGTGGTCCAATCACGTGTCAACCTACACGGGGTTTATGGAACACGAAGTGACGCTGCTGGCAGGTATAAAGTGCAGCTCCCATCTCATGTCAGCGCTACCAACCCACTGGGGTTTGGTGATTTTCGGCGGCCACAGATGAACATATTCACTGGAATTTCATTACCCAGTACTACCAAGACCAGCAGGCAGTTTGCTGTCGCGCCCACTGGGGAGGAGTCAAGAGTGTATGTAACTGGGCTCTCTGTTGGCTGTTCGTCTTGTTGTATCCAGCCCATGAGGAAGTGCGGAAGGCGCACGAAACGCGTAGGGCATTAGGGCCCAGATGTAGGTAAAATAGATTTACCGATTTTAAATTACCGAATCATACCGATTCGGTAATTAAAAATCGGTAAATCTAAGGGGTTGAGATGTAGGAACATCCAGATGTTCCTGCTACCGAATCGGTAAAAATCGGTATTTACCGATTCGGTAAATACCGACCGGTAATGGCCCATTCATTCCTATGGGCTTTGAAGCCCATAGGAATGAATGGGCCATTACCGGTCGGTATTTACCGAATCGGTAAATACCGATTGACACAAGGGTGCAGGGGGTGTCACTTTGACACCCTCTAGCACCCCCAAAAAAGATTCGGGGGCCATGTGGCAGGCATACCTGCCCTAAGGGCAGGTCTGCCTGTCATATGGCACAGGTGTGCATGCACACATGTGCATGCACACCGGAATCGGTTTTTTACCATGAAGTTGGATTTCATGGTAAAATACCGATTCTGTAAGGCTTGTGGGACTCAGAAGAGTCCCACCTACATATCAATAATACCGAATAGGTATAAATACCGAATCGGTATTTTACAGATTCGGTAAATTTACCGATCGGTAAATTTACCGAATCTGTAAAATAATGTGTCCCTACATACCGATTACTGAATACCGGTCGGAAACGGCCGAAAATACCGATTTTCGGCCGTTACCGACCGACCTACATCGGGCCCTTGGACTTCAATTTGTATCTGGATTATCTGCCTTGAATGAGCGCTGTAAGTGTCATTAAAAGTGCTATAAACTTACCTTCTTGTGTGAGGCTCCTTCAAAAGAGGACATTGGTGATGGAATATATATATATATATATAGGTTTGGAATTTACACAAATAAAATCATAGAAATCCAGCAGTTATACTTGGAGTTATCTCAAGAAACTTTAACTCATTCCCTAAGGTAACTAAAGCTCACGCCAAATGGTGCTGTGATATTAATCATTTTTTCATAGAAGATGCCCTGAGTGATGTAATATGTGGGGTAACTAGCAGTGCATGGGGAGGGCTCGAGTTATAGTTACCAGAGGGCACGAGTTATACATTCTTGAGATAACTAAAACTATGGGAAGCACCACTACCAACTTTCTTGTTATAACTAAAACTATAACTGCTGGATTTCTATGGTTTTGTGTGTGTAAACTGTGAACCTAACTATATAAAAATTTCTAAGGGTTTTTAAATCCTACTTCCTAACTATAACCTTTGTACTTTTCAGTGAATTTCTTAGTTTTCTTAATGCAGCTGGGGGGGGGGGAGGTTGGCACCAGACCCTGCGGCCAACCCCCAGCATGCAGCCAACCCCTCACTGAATATGTGCTGCAGCCCCCCTTTCCTCCTGTGGCCCCCTCCCCAGGCTGTCCCTATTCCCCGGGGCCCCGCCAATAAAGGGTGGGTTCCCTGGAGCCCAGCAGGGCGCCCTTTGCTTTGCTGTTGGTGAGCCTAAATTCCCCACGGCCCCAGCTAGCTCCCTGCCGCCAGTGAGAACCGGCGTTGCTCTCACTCGCAGGGAGCAGCTAAAAATGCTGCTCCCTTTGGGAGCGAGCAATTTTTTCATCTGTTTGCCTGCCCGCTTCCCAGCCAGCAAGGAAACAGATGAAAAGTCCGGTACCAGCGGGCAGGGGTATTTATCCAGATCCCATCCACTAGAAGCGGACTTCTTCGTCAATTACGGATCTAGCGAACCACGGACCGCCAGACTGCAGGGGCGCAAGGGTGGTGATCTCCCAACAGCCCGATTACAAATTGGGCTGTTGGACCACCATGGGGAAGCCGTCAGGGAACAGCCATTCCCTGAAGGGGGCGCGGCGGTCCAGAGGCCATAATATGTTTGGTGAGACCACGGTTGTCCCATCAGGCATATTACGAGTTTCATCTACCCCAGGGTTTTCATGGCTGTTTCACTGGCAGAGAGGAAACAAAGGAGGGCCCCTCTGTGCCTCACGCCCTGTGTATGCGCACAGGGAACATGTACCTCCCCCCGTGTGCATGCACACCAGTTCCTGCACAGCATGGACTTTCAAATCCATGCCGTGCAGGAACTGTTTTTGACGTTCCCATTGCAGTGCCTGTTTTTAAAGGCACTGCTGTGGGAACGTCAAAATTAGCCCTCCAGACACAAGGGTTTGGCGATGTGGTAGCCGGGCGGACTCAGCGCCAAATTCATAATCAGTCCCATAGTGTTTGCTCTCAATTGACAGGAGCTTTAAATTGCTACCGCCAAGCGAGAGCAAATATGCTGTCCCTGTGTGGGCACCCCAGGGAGAAAACAGCCCAGAGAGGGTCCCCACCTCCTTTTTTTCATGGCTGAGCCACCAGGTTGGCGGTTGACGGGGCCGAAATTACCCTGGCTGTGTGGCCCCTCCTCTTCATTCTTTCAGCTGGCCCTAGGTGGGTGGTGGTCCCCCGGGGCCTAATTTGGTCTAGGAGTGTGGCTATGTCCCCCCCTCCCATTAGTATAAAAGGCTGAGCCCTGGAGGATGTGGTCCTCGGGCCAAAATCTGAGCGGGGAGGGGGGCCGCTTGCACAACCCTCCCCCCCCAAATTTATGTAACTGCATTCCCACCCACCCCCTCCCCTTGTAAATATCTGCCGTTTCCCAGTGGTGGCGGTCCCTGAGGCCGGAAACAGTTGGGGAAGGGGGCTGTGTGTACTCACCTCCCCAAAATTTATAAAACTAAATTCCCCCCGGGACCAGACACACCTGGCAAGCCAATTAAAAAACACAAATGCGGCTGTCCGCACTTGTTTTTAAACATTTTATTTACCTGGATGCATGGATCCTCCACGAATTTGTGGCAAACTTTTATTTTTTAAGTAAAAACTGTTTTTTGCCCCTGGTAGAGTTCCTGTGGGACCCCACCACTAGGCCTAAGGGCTCAGTTTATTCCAATCCTCCCACCCTTATATTTCAGATTTGTTTTTGCACTTTTTGGGGACTCTGGCTAAATCCTGAGTCCCAAGATGGCTGCCAACACTGCCTGGTTGAATTGCCAATCAGATCTCACCATTAAATCTTTCAGATCCACTGACCCACTGCATCCCTAGATATTTATAAATCTTTTCTCTTTTATTACTTAAAAACTACTGAACGGATTTAGACCAAATTACAGAAAGCACTCTTTCTGGACTAAGATCAACCTCTCTGCCAAATTTGATGTAATTCCGTTTAGCAGTTCGGGCTGTTGTCATGTTTAAAATCCCTTTGGGAAATTGCATCGGCAAATAATTTTTGGGACAACCCCTCCATTTTTCTAGGCCCCCTGATGAATCACCCTGAAACTTTCAAGACAGCAGTTGAAGTGAGTGGCAAGTTTTGAAAATTTCGTGAAGTTTCATCAAACTGCTCCAAAGTTATTAGCAAAACAAAAACAACTCTTTGTCCATGGAAACTAGGTCCTAACTATAATTACCCACTGGCGACCTCACATCTTTCAAGAGCATCAGATTGGGATAGCTCTCAGAACCAGTGATTGTCTTTGACCCTGCACAGCGCTCCACTGTCTTCTGGCTGGCTTTGTGCTATACAAATATCACATACATACATTTCAATTTGTGCATTAGTAATAGCATGGTTTTTAATGATTTCAGATTTTATTCATTCACATCTAAATTGGAGCCCAATTGGTCTTTACCTGCAGTGCGGATTGAGTCAACACAGCCGCTACCACATTACCTGCGGTGGTCATGACATCAGGCTCTGTCAGTTCATGTCTGGTCCAGACAGCACAGGTCAGGTCAGGTTAGGCCAGTCTGCCTGGAGAGCAAGCCTGTATCTTCTGGGCATCTTCAAGATACAGTCCAACGGCGTCTGCTGAAAATAGCAACATGCAATTGAATGCTCTTCTTTTGAAGCAGCATGACCCAGATAATCAACACAATCACTTTCACTTAAGTTTCAGCGTTTTCCTTGTTTTGATTGTTTTATTTCTCAGTCTTCTAAGTCCATCCTTAGAAGCTTCATAATTTTCCATGCTGTACCAATCAGCATTCTGAATATGTGCCCATTTGTGACTGTCTGAATGAATGGCACATTACCAGTGGCATAGCTAGTGTTTTGTGGGCCCTAGTGCAATGAAGGGAATGGGCCCCTGGCCGCTGTTTAAGCTGTGGAAAACAGCAACAATTAGGGCTCAGTGGGACCCTCTGGTCACTGGTGCCACTGCACCTACTGCACCAATGGAAGCTCCACCCCTGCATCACACATTGTAAAACCACTGATGTTATTCCATTTTACCTGTGCTTGTCACAATATGCACAGCTAAAGGTGAACAATTATATTACATAAGGGGAATCTTAAATAGGGCAGAGCAATGCCTAATCGTGACAAAAATGAATAAAACTATGGAACGTACCAGTATTTTGAAGAGAGCACTGTGCCCATGTAAAACGTGGGACTTGCATTTGCTTGTTTACGTTGTTTGTGTTCATAGCTATGCAATGTCTGGAATTACATAGAAATCATTGGGTTACTAGAGTGACGGTTTCAGAGTACCTAAGAAAAAGATAAAAGGGATGCATACAAAATGCTTGCAAGTTACAGGCACAAACACTCCCAACAAAAACACTACAGGAGTGTGTAGCCATTAGAAAAGAAGGAAACTCCGCAAGCTAACTACAGGAGTGTGCAGCCATAAGAAAAGAAGGGGACTCAGCGAGCTAACTACAGGCGGGTATTGCGATAAGAAAAGTAGGGGACTCTACGAGCTAACTACAGGAGCGTATTGCATTAAGAAAAGAAGGACACTCCGCGAGTTAACTACAGGAGCATTTAGCCATAAGAAAAGAAGGAAACTCCGTGAGCTAACTGCAGGAGCGTATAGCCATAAAAGGAAACTCCACGAGCTAACTACAGGAGGGTGTAGCCATAAGAAAAGAAGGAAACTCCACGAGCTGACCACAGGTGCGTATAGCCACCATAACGAAAGATGGAAATTCTGCGCGCTAACTATAGGAGTGTGTATCCGTAAGAAAAGAACGAAACTCCGCAAGCTAACTACAGAGTGTGCAGCTATAGTAGGGTGACCAGATTCTCAAAACAAAAAAGGGGGACGGGTCATAGACATAGAAGTAGGAGTACGGTTTGCAGTAACCATCGACATAAAAGTAGGACTATTTGACAGCTGTCATAGACATAGAAGTAGGACTACGGTTTGCACTAACCATAGACATAAAAGTACGTCTATTCGACAGCTGTCAGACATAGAAATCTGAGAGACAGTGGTTATAGAGACTTGAGGGGCACTGTTAAAGGGTACTAGTGAGGGAATCAGTGGTGGAGGTGGCCTTTCCCTCCATCTGTCTCTCTCCATCTGTCTCCCTCCGACTGTCTCCCTCCCTCCCTCTCTGTCTCACTCCTTCTCTGTCTCCCTCCCTCCCTCTCTGTCTCCCTTCCTCTGTCTCACTCCCTCTCCCTCCGACTGTGTCCCTCCCTCTGTCTCCCTCCCTCCCTCCCTCTCTGTCTTCCTTCCTCTGTCTCCCTCTCTCTCCCTCTGACTGTCTCCCTCCCTCTGTCTCCCTCCCTCCCTCCCTCTCTGTCTCACTCCCTCTCTGTCTTACGCCCTCTCCCTCTGTCTCCCTCCGTCTCACTCTCTCTCCCTCCGTCTCCCTGTGTCTCACTCTCTCTGTTTCACTCTCTGTCTCCCTCCCTGTCTGTCTCCCTCTGTCTCACTCTCTCTGTCTCACTCTCTCTCTCTCTGTCTTCCTCCCTCTCTGTCTCACTCCCTCCCTCTCTGTCTCACTCCCTCCCTCTCCCCCGACCAACATATAAGGGTCTGTGACAAAGAGGAAAAACTGTTGGTTTCATTCTTAAATCATTTTAATATTTTCCTGTATTGGTGGTGCCCAGGTGCGCAGTGCCCTTCCCCACTCCCTCCCCCGCACTCCTCCATGCCCATGGCTCACAAGGGCATTCTCCATTGAACTGAATTGTTTATGTTTTTGTTTTCGTAAGGTTACAAGCCACAGCGTGCAGAATGATGTAAATGTGAAAGTATAGGGCTTCTTGGCAGCTTTTTCTTTCCAATGCACCGCGATCCCGGGACTGCCTCAAACCCCAGGCCAACCCCCTGGACACAATAACCCACCGTATTCACCCATTGAAGGGCCCTTTGCCAAATGGACTATCCACAAATGAATCAACCCCCCCAGCCCACCTCTGTCGTGTGTGTCGGCCCGGGCTGAGACAGCTTCCAGTGGCACACACACACACACAGCCGCACCCGAGCACTTCACAGGTCTTTAAAAGACCATTTAACGTGCTAATAAGGCTTTGTTGTTATTCATATTAGAGCCCCTCCTACGCCACTCTGCCTGTTGCTGCAAGGCCCGCGGGGGTGATCTAAACAGCATGCTAAAACCGGGCCATTTGGATGTTTTACCCGGTCGCTGTTGTAAAACCCGAACATTTCTCTACTTTGGAGAAAAGTGTCGGGACACTGGGACACTTCGCCAAAAACGGGGACTGTCCAGGCAAAACCCGGACGTCTGGTCACCCTAAGCTATAGGAAAAGAAAGAAACTCCGCAAACTAACTACACGAGTGTGTAGCCATAAGAAAAAAATGTACTCTGCAAGCTACCAATAGTTACAGAATGGAGAACATTGCACGCAGACAGCAGTTACATGCTGAAATAGTATCTCTAGGCGAATCTGTTTTTTAACCTTTTAAATCTTGTGGAACGTTTTTAAATTTCTTATGTGCGCAGTAATATTTGCACCTCGCTGTTGCTATTTGCACTCACTTTAACTACTCTTACCTCTTTGGGAGCGCGAAGACTTTGGTAGCTTTTGTCGGTGTTCCCGTCTGCACCCTGTTCCACCGCAGGTTTTCCCGTTTGCTGTGTAGGGTGCCGGCGGTCCTTCTAACACCATTTTCGGCTTATTGGGGGCGGAGCCGGGAGATCACCGCTCTGGTGCCCAGTCTATTTAATCAGCATGCCCTGCTCGTCGCACAGCGGACGCGCCGCCGGCGCGCCAAAGGCAAGCCTGTCCGTGTCAAGACCGCGCCTTGCACCAGGGATGCTGGTGTATTTCTGTCAGATCGGACAGTAAGGACTAACTATACTAGGAGGGAACTGCTGGACCTTTGGAAGGTAGGAGCTTTTTGCCAACATACTATTGTCCCTGAGGTCCTAGCTGGGAAGCAGTCGTCAGCCTGCCCCTCCTGCAGCTTTTATCTGACTCAGGCAGGAGTTGACAGTACTCTTACTGGTAACAGTGTCACTATGCCCCCTTCCAATTAACACACATTTTTGGGTTATTTGATCAATTCCAGATCCCTGATTAAGAACAAGTTGGCCTTTTGTTACTTCGTCTCATTCCAGAATCCTGATTGGGTGTTCATTACAGAAACTTGGGCAATGGACTGCTCTGGGCCAGACCTTGTGGAAGCAATCCCTCCTGGATATAGCCTGATCAGATTGGATAGGGTAGGCCAGCGGGGTGAGGGGCTGGGTATTCTCCATAAGGAGGCCTTTTCTTGTCGTACAGAGCCACTCACCTCACCCTCGGATCAGTACCAGGCTTTATATTTTTCGATAAATACTCATCCCACTGAAAGCTTCTCTGGCGTTTTATCTTATCGGCAACCAGGATCTAGAGCTTCCTTCAGTCAGGACATTAATAGACTTTTAGAGCCCTACTTAGAAAGATCTAATTTCACACTGTTAGGTGATTTTAACTTCCATTTGGATAAAATGCTGTGCAAAGACACACAAACTCTCTTGGAAACCATGAGCTGCTGCGGCTTCCCGCAGTTGGTTATGAGTCCCACCCATGATGCGGGGCATATATTAGATGGCATCTTTTCTAATGATCTACGAATCAAGGTGGGAGTGATAGAGCGCGCAGGTCACCCGACCGACCAAATTTACCATATACGTATTGGGCCGATAAACTTCAATTTGTCATATACATTAATCAGGTGACCTTACACTCTACTATCATTATCCCAGTTCCTTCCTATATATTTCTCTTGTACCCGACTTACCAATCCACCGTTACGGGTACCTAATGACCACGATGAATCAGGGAGCTAGCTGTGAAGAAAAGGCAGATACCAAAATACTTATACTTTATTTATTCTATTTGTACTATAATAACCACAAACTCAGGAAGTTTTGAAAACCTTTATCTAAAATTCATCAAGCTCAGAAAACATAAGATTTACAACGAGCAAGCAATCGATAACCAGAATTACAAAGAGCACGTATCCATAAAGGAAGTAAATAAAACCAACCATCTGTGAATCTAAAGGAAGGTAAGAACAGGGAACATGCTAGGCAGCAGTTTCAGAATTTAAACTTAGTTTGGAGAGACTAAAAGACGGGGAAGAATAAAGAGCATACTAGAATTTCACAGTGAAATATTTCCCCATAAAGAGGAACTATAGATAAAATGCAAATAGACCATACTAATAAACTGGTGCAATTACTTGAATCGACTAAACAATGGGAAAAGACAAAGAAGATCTATGTATCATAAACTGAAAAGGAATTTACTAAGGATGGGTAAGAAAAATGGAACATGCTCGAATAACGACAATTTTATGTATGATTTGTTCATTCAGAGATGCGAAAAGCATGGAAAATCAATTTCGCAAGAGTATGACTTTATTAAAGCAAAAGACAGAAAAATAGAAAGGTGCAGTATAGAGTTTCAGCACTATATTTACCTAGAATGGTGTGAAGACCAACCCTGGCCACGGGTCCGCTAAGGACGGGAGGAACCCCAAGGAAGGACAGTCACCAGTAGGACAGCAGGTGCAGAATGGACACCCAAGGACAGGACAGGAAACCCAGATTAGGATCAGGACAGGACCACCAAGGCACGAACAGCACCCGCAGTTTGGAAGCAACGCCTGCGCTCCACCCTCTCTGCAGCTATCAGTCAGAACCCCGATTGGGTTATCGAACTCCCCAGCAAAGTGCTCCGCCAGCACTTAAGGTTTCTCAACAAAACCCTTGAGTCTATGGAAATTTCGGACAGAGTGCTCCGCAGCCCTCTGTATCAAGTCACCTATTGAGTGCATTGGGTCAGTGACAGGTGAGCTATTCGGACAAGTCGGACAAATTCTCTAGCTAAACCTAGGCTAGTTATACTGTTTTTGGGTCAGTGTACCACCCCCCAAATGTTGCAAGTGTAAGAATCCCCAGTTTCGATTGGTCCCCAAGTAGGATAGGTTAACACACCAACCACATTTCACCTTTACAAGTCTTCATTGACATATTCTGGGAACGCCTATTGAATTTGGGGTTCCCATGAGACGTTCTACAGAATACAATAGAATATATACAAATGTAGCTTTTGCAGTACAGTTCAGCTTCTTTCTGCTGGGTCGCAGGTCACTCTCTCAGGAGCATCTTAGCTGTGGCTTCCAGCTGGCTGAGTTCCACTGTTCAAGGTTTTCTTCCCTCTGCCAGGGTGACATGCGCAGTAGGGACTTCTAAGATGGGGTTTTCTTCCCTCCCAGGCCCATGATTTACGATACATGAAAAGTAAGCGAGAACAAATTAGAAATACAAGAAAAAATGAATACACTGTATACCATGAATAGCTACTCTATACCCCTTACTTTATTATAACTATAGCATTAGTGTTAGAGGCACACGACACAGTAGCGCAAAAGCAGCAGTGCAAGCTTCGGCATGTGAGAACACAAAGCGGCCATCTTAATGCTAGTGCGCAAGTGCAAAAGATTCCCACCAGAACTGCGAGTACATCACGTCACGTGAGTGTGACCGACGCATGCGCAGCAGAAAACCCCGCTAAGCCGCGGCCATTTTTAATGACAAGCGTTGTTAAGGTTAATACACACATAAGCAAGCATCTCTTGGATACCCCAAATGTCAGAATAAAAGGAAAGTTAGTGAGACGAACATGTTGAGTTAATACATTATAATTATTTGAGGTTCATGAGTACGAGCAAGTCGCGTTACGTGCGAATCCTTGCTCCATCAGGAAAACCTATACCTCCCACCTGGTCAGATCATTTTGCCATTCCTTTTAACTTACAGAACTCGCCATTCGGGACTGTTCGAGCTGAAAAGAAAAAATTGGAGGATAGGAGAAATCTTAGCCTTCTTAGTAAGGAGGCACTCATTAACCTCTTCAAGAACTTTCTGCTTTCTGGGCGTCTGGACGCAAATCTGGCAGCAACTGAATTATCTAACAAGCTGCCAGCAGCCATGGATACTTTAGCGCCCGTTAAAAGACACAATGCAGCAAGAAAGAAGCCTTCCGCGCCCTGGTTTTCTGCAGACTCAGAAAGCTGAGGCAAGTGTGTTGCAAATAGGAGAGGTTATGGTGCATAGATTTGGCGCCAATAGGTAGAGAGTTACACAAGCAACGTTTGAAAGAATATTTAGCGGCTATTATGGAAGAGAAGGGGATGTACTATGCAAAGATCACAGAGTCAATTAAATCCTCTAGAGAGCTTTTTAATGTTATCAACTCTCTCATATCCCCTCCTGTCACAGATCCTTCTGAGGTTTCGCAGGAACTCTGTGATAGAATAGATGATTTCTTCCATACTAAAATAACGGATATATGCTCCATGTTGGAGGCTTCCAACTCTAAGACGAAGCTATCTGCTTAGTCCACATGTTACCTTAATGAGGGTGCAAACATGGAGGAGGAACCCAGGCTACTCACTTTTCCTTGCATGTCACCAGATGTTATGGACAGGCTACAAGAGGGTGTTAAATCTGGTTCTTCTCTGGATGCTCTGGATGCTTGCCCTGCGGGGGTAATTCCCCCACGGTGCGGGGGGAGGGGGGGGAGGGCCACGGTGCTCGTGATGAGACCAGCTCATCATGAGTCACAGTGGAGCTGTGCTCATGACGAACTGGTCTCGTCACGACCCCGCCCACTGATTCATTCACCCGCACAGGTGGGGAATTAATCGCGGCGCGGAGCCGTTATGACAAGCCCAGCTCGTCATGAGCACAGCTCCATTGTGACACATGACAAGCTGGGCTCGTCATGAGCACCGAAGAGGTTAAACTAGGTAGAGAAGTTTTTGTTCCCCACCTCACCGCTGTACTGAATGTGGCGATTTCCAAAGGGAAGTATCCTACCTTATGGAAGACTGCAGTGGTTAAGCCACTCCTAAAAAAGCCTTCATTGGACCCCACAGAATTGAAATACTATCGCCCTATTTCTTTGCTACCAGTCCCTGCCAAGATTTTGGAAACTTATTTAAACTCTCACCTTGGTACCAACTTAAAGGCAGATACTGGACGGTTCACAGCATGGCTTTAGAAGCCTTCATAGTAGGGAGACAGCATTAACGGCTGTATTCAACAACATCCGTACTCAGGTTGATACAGGGCACACCACACTGCTGGTTCTACTTGATCTTACCGCAGCCTTTGATACCCTATCTCCTTTGAGGCTGGTTGAACGTCTCAAGGAGATAGGGATCGGGGGCACGGGCCTAGGGCTGCTCGCATCCTTTCTTAGTGATCGGGCACAGACAGTGAAAATGGGCCAATTCTACTCAGCTTCAAATTCCCTGTCATGTGGAGTTCTGCAGGGCTCCTCTTTGAGCCCGACAATTTTTAATATCTATGTTGCCCCGCTGGCTACGGTTATGAGATACTTTGGGCTGGAAGTGTTGTCTTATGCCGACTACACCCAAATAATGGTGTCCATTACTCACAGTGTCAGGGAATCAGCCACTAATTAAATAAATTGCATGCAGGCAGTCTCTACCTGGATGGTGGAAAACTTTCTGAAAAACAATAGAGAAAAAACAGAGGTCTTGATATTTGGGAACCAACTTGACATCTAGTTCAATGATTGGTGGCCTGACATTCTCGGCAGCTGTCCCTGCCCTGTACCCAAGGGGAAAAATCTAGGGGTCATAGTGCACAATTCTCTTTTTCTGAATTTGCAGATTAGTAGGAAAGTGTCCACCTGCTTTGGGATAATCAGGATCCTTAGAAAAATGTCCCAGTTCCTTTCGTTTGCATCAAGAAAAAAGTTGTTATTGCACTTGTAATGTCCAGACTTGACTATTGTAATGCCCTCTATTTGAGCATTAACAAGGTTCTGGTGCGACGCTTGCAGCTTGTGCAGAATGCCGCTGCCAAGCTGGTGATGGATCTCCCGAAATACCACACAGTCTCGGCATCCCTTATTACGCTGCACTGGCTTCCTCTGGACCATAGAATTCTCTTTAAAACCCCATGCCTAACACATAATGCCCAGTATGGACTAGTCCCTGAGGCAATTAAAGCACTATTCCAGCGCTATATTCCTACTAGGCAGCTCAGACCGGCAAATAAGATTCTACTGAAAGTACCGAGGTTTAAAAAGGCGAGATGGGGAGGAAGGACCTTCTCCAAGGCTGCTGCTAAGCTGTGGAACTCCCTCCCTGCAGATCTTTCTGGTCAGGTGTCACACCCTCTATTTTGCAAGGCCTTGAAGACCTGGCTATTCACACAGCCTTTCGTCTGAGCATGTCATTTTATGTCTGTGCTTTAGTCCCGCTGTAGCGCCTTGACGCCCTTGGGCTAAGTTAGCGCTTTATAAATGTAATATTCATTCATACTATGATCACATAATTCAAACGTTACACCCAGGGCTTAATTTGTAAAATAATGCATAAAGGTGGCCAAAGCGCTGCTCAGAAACCTGTGGTCAGTGCTATGTGAGTGCACCAAATACCAAGGCTGAATACTCCTGAATCCACCTCATTCCACTTTAATCCACTGCTAGACACTTCCTGCCCCTCAAACTCACTCCTGCATGCTCCTGCTTTCTCTCTTTGTGAGGTTTTTTCCATCTTTCTCTTCCTCCTTTCTTGGGTTTGTGTATTTTTCACTCTCTCGCTCTCAGTTAATGTCTGATGAGGAAAAATGAGTAGCGGGGTCCCCCATCATATGTCGAAGATAAGAACAAATTTACCAGTACCTATTGTGGCTAACAATTCAGAGGTATCGCGTAAAGGCTGCCGATATAACAGTATACAGCAAACATATGATGGGACAAAAGTGGATTGCAAACTGGTTGGGTGAAAATGTAATCTAGTGAAAAAATAGAGTGAAAACATATTATGGCTACAAAAAAAGTAGAAAACTGTAGGAGCAAGGACTTTTTAGGGTTTAGGGAAGGGAAGCATTATGGCAAGGTATTGCCGAGTCCCCTCTCCGTAAATACCCCTTACCCTCCTCCCCGATGGGGTCCCAACGCCTCCATTCTCCCGAGGCATAAATCCACAATAACACCATGTCTTGGGTTCGGGGTCGTAAAACCCCGGCCGTATTTTATTCAAACATAACAAAACATATTAAAATGTCATATTTACATTTACAATACGCAGAATGGAAGCGTCCATTAATCCACTACATCAATGCACCACAAATTTGTATACATTAATATGTACATCATTTCAGCTGGCTAGCCTTAACATGTTATCTAATACATAGCCATTGGTGACCTAAACTAAATGACAGTGTCAAAATGTAGGGGAGGTACCCTAATGCTAGGAAAAGGGATGGGTATTTAAGAATAAAACAACACAGAGATTCCCTTCTCCTAAGATTCAATTATAAGGTTTGGATCCAACTTGTACTAAGACCCAAGGAACTTAACAGACACAGTCAATCAATATGTAAACTGAATCAAATATAAAAAAAATTATAATCTAAAAAAGGGGGGGTTCCAGGTCGCTAAATTACAAACTTCTATATACTCAAATAAAGAAGACAATAACAGCAAATGATACATTCTGAAAGGGAATGTTACATCAAAAATTCTTTTATTTTTTAGTGAAAGCAATATATCATACATAAAAGTATACACAAGTTTTATATGTTTTTGGCTAATTCACATTATGATGATACACCCACAATATTACCTCCAAGGGGCTGTGCTGTTATGCCAACTTTTTTTGCCCATGCGCTTGTGCGGGGGTTGGCCCAAAAGTGGAACTTCCGCACCTTCCCGCCTACTGCCTGTAACCTCCCCGTGGGGTTCCATGAGAGACGACTGTCCCCCCCCCCAGGCATCCCCATTGACAACGGTGATGCCTACTAAGGACCGTAAAAAATTCCCACCCGTCATGACCTTACTGCAGGCCAAGGATACTTTACAAAAAATACGACAATGACGCCGCCCTGTAAGGAAAAATTATCTACACAACAATACCTACAAATAGATTTGGAGCAAAACAATTCAAACAATCTGCAAAGAAAAAACACAAGCAAACACTGCACACATCAATCTCCTGCCTCAGAGGATGGTAGATGGGGAAAAAGAGAGAGAGCGACTCTGTCCTGATGGCCAGCCTTGTGCGGGGATACTGCTGTGGAGTGGCGAAGAAAAAAACTGTTCTGCCACTCCACAGCCCCTTTTAAAACCCTCCCTGAGGAAAACCGGCCGAATCCGGCTTCCAGACCGCCTTGCTTCCCTCGTGCCCCGGAAGTACTTTGGTGCTTCTGGGTCAAACACCGCCATAACAAATCAGGGCGAGAGGCGGGGCAGGTGTCGGCTGTGTCACATTGCGTACAACCCCTGCACCCTTTGTTGCTACGGGGACCGGCACAACCGCCATAGGCAAGGCGTGACCGAGTCCCATTTTGGCGCCTTGACATGGTTTATTTTTATTTGTTAATTTTATTTTAGGAGTTTTGTATAGCGCTAGCTGGACCCAAGGGTATCAGAGCGCTTCACAGCAAGTAACTTGTGTGCAAATGGGCAGTACATAGAAAATAGAGAACATAGCAAATCGGACATATAAGTAGTAAATGGTACCGGAACATGCAGACAACGAATACAACATACGTTCCTTTACAGAGACATAGAGCAATTGTCACTGTACCAAACAAAAAAACACTCCCAGCAACGACTGAGCATAGTATGGTTCTGACATATTCCACAGGAAGATAAAAGCAGAGTTTCAGCAGAGGTGACTTAGTAATGTAACATGATAATCCACAGTCCTTGGGTTGAGAGTCCAAAGAGTTTCTTGTTCCAACAATACGAGTCTCTAGGAAGTTTTCTAGATCCGAATCAGTGACATTGGTCACCTAGTTAAAGTTAGAGGGAGTGCTGGTTATTGTACTTCCTTAGCTCCTATCTGCTCACTTGAGAACGATCCAGGAAGAGGATTTTGAGCAGGTTTTTGAATTTTGGAAACAAGAGGATCGTTCTGATGTGTGGGGGTGCTGGAGTTCCAGATTTTGTGAGCGTTTCCAGCATACGATCTGGTTGCCGTTTTTTGTTTGCGAGTTTTTGGCGGGATGAGTAGTAGAGGATTGGAGCTCCTGAGGTTCCTGGACTGGCCGGCTCTTTTGAGTTTGGCGGCTAGGTATTCTGGTTTGCCTGTGTGGAGGGCTTTGTGGGTGAGGCAGGCAGTTATGAAGCTGGCTCATAACTCAATTGGGAGCCATTTAAGTTCTCTGAGTGCAGGGGAGATGTGTTCGAATTTTAGTTCCGATTACCATTCTGGCTGCAGCATTGAAGGTTGTTTTCAGGGGGGCGAGGTAGGATTTTGAAGTGCCAGTTAGGGCTGCGATCCCGTAGTCGATTCTGGAGAGCACCAGTGCTTGGGTGGCTTGTGGCAGTAAGGGGCCTTTAGGGGTCAGGGATGGTTAGCATTATGGACTAGTAAAGGGTTTTTAGGGTTCGCAGAAGGGTGGCATTAAGGGGTGGTTCTGAGTTTTAAGGGTTCAGGGATGGGAAGTGTTATGGGACACTAAAGTGTTATTAGAGCAGAGGTAGGAAAATTGAAGAATGCAATCAATAAAACCCACTTTAAAAAAATTACCTTTTTGGAACTGTCATATGTAATAATGAACGCAACATTATTGCCGTGACAATTTCAACTCTACATTAATGTAATGGGCATTTAAAGGTCAACTTTGTTATTCTTAGTTGATTTAATCAGGTATTATTCCTGAGATTGTAAAAATATAGACTGTTCTATCTGCTCAATTATTTCTTCTCTTAAAAAGTCTTTGTACCTCAGTGCCCATTTGAATTACAAAGTTAAATGATCTAATGGTATTTTCTGCATTTTTAATGCACAGTTTTATGAGCAGCGCCTGTAGTCTTCACAACTAATTTTGCAATGACTTTCATATTCATAAATGACATAATTTGTTTCACTTTCCTCCAAGTGCTCTCTCCTCTGTGGTTAGTAGTTGTACCTCCACATTAAGATTTACTGCTCTTTAGGTCAACTGCTAGTGCAGTTGTCGGCAATAAGAATTGGTACCATTTAGGCTTTGGTTCCACAAAGAGGCAATTAATGTCTTACCTCATACTAATTAGTATATCACGCCGCATTCCAGGGAGTGCGACTATTGGAATGCATGAGGGACTATTTTACATCTGAAAAGTATACTCAATTATCATGCTGCTTATCACATTCAATTATGTATCTCCTATAGGCATTCTATACAGAATGCATTCCGTTTTTGCTATTTTTTTCTCCCAGTATCGGTAAAGCCAATAAGGTTCCCAAAATTGTGATAAACAGCATTTTTGCACACCATGCATGTAAACAGTATTATAAATCACAGTGTTTACATGTGTTTTGACACATTAAAGCCAGACTGCCTAACTTTACCAATGCTTGTTTCTGTTACATGTGTGTTGCCTCTTGGACAGTGATCTTTCCACCACTTTACATAAACAATATGATTTGAATAGGTAGAAGTTTTATGTGGCAAAAACAATTGAAATGTGTGTGATCTCACCCATTATGAAATTTGTCATTGACAATTTTATGGGATGTGACTAGGGTTTTGGCCAGATCATAGCATGGAGGAAGCTAATGGAAAACACAAGGCCACTCTATTGAGCATTGCCCACCAACACCTTGAATTATATTATGGTCAACTTGGAAGAGCCCAATTACCCTCTAGTACCACTGGCGTTGCTCTTCTGCACATACATCAAACTCTTAGATGAGCTGATTAAATATATGGGTGCACTATGCGCTAGTATCCTACCAATAACCAGCTTCACCTTTGTACACCCTGCCACTTGCTTAAAATTCATTTAAGGCGTGGATGACCAAGCACCCCTTAAAACTGAACCCAGAAAGAACTTCTCAGCCCTGAATGAGTACAGTCCATCAGAGTGATGGAGGACATTACCTCCTGCATTCTAACTGAAGTCTGTCAAATTTAGATATGGCCGCTGGTGTTTTGGTCCTCTCTGTACCTAGAAAGGAACTGCCAACACGGCGGTTCCCTTCAAGGTACAAAAGGTTTGGTGGAAGACCACCCTCAATATTTCACAGCCATTCAACAAAATTTTAACTTCTGCAGAAAAAAAGCTCCAAAAGGGGAAGGTGGGGGAATTTGTTTCAGATAAACAATAAACTAATGAGCCCCACAACCTTTCTCCCAGGGTGTGGAGGGGCCAGATTGTTTTTTTCTGCCCCTGACTCTAGATTTTTTCTGGCTGTAACAGACAGAAAAAAGAACCATCACACCATCTGCTCTCAATAGAGTGGGTGGTGTGATGGCTATACTCTGACGACTACTACTTTGTCGGGCCTTCAGAGTTAGCTTTCCATCGAAGGAGTCATCAGGGGCTTCCCAACATATATTATACTTTCCACCCATCTCAAAATGCTGCAGGCAGGTCAAGAGTTTGATGTACAGGGTACTCCATCGCATTTATGATGGAGTAATCTGTCTGCCAAACTCTAACTTGGCCTCTAAGTTATTGTGTCTGTAGGTTAATTGTTTATTTCTGAAATGTTGGCTGCCACACTGCCTCCCTATGAAACCTGTGAGTGCTCCCCTGCGCTACCCTGGCAGTCAAGTGTGAAAATGATCCTGCTTGGCCCAATTTGCAGAACTAAAGTAGGACAGACCCCAGGACACCTCTAGCAAATGGCATCAAAAACCAAGGTTGGAATCTAGTAGGAAAAAAACTGTAATCCCGTTATTGGAGTGGTGTGGCTCACTGGTTAGAGGCGGCAGACCCATAAGCAGAGAACGGCCCGGGACCAGGGTTCAATTCCCGACGCGGCAGGGTATTGGACCAGGGTCAAAACGGACTCGATAATTCTCGCCTCGGTGCCTACTCTAACCAGGGAACACACTTGGCAACTCTGGGCATTAAGCTTGCCTCATCTCTACAACAGCCCCCCACAGACGCCAGGGCTGCCTGGTTTCACCTTGGAGATACCCAGAAAGGGACCATCTCACAGGGAAAACCAGGACGGGTTCCCCAGCGGTTTTCAGCGCCAGGATACTCCATGGAGTCGCAGTGCGCTTTACAAGTACACCCAAATTTACATTTAGGTGTCACCCATCAACTTCTTCCAAAAAGATGGTTTCCTGTAGAGCCAGACTGACTATTGTACCACTTTGGCATTTGTTCTGTAGGCTGCAGGTTAGGTGGCTGCTTTCAGAGCAGGATGGGCTAACATGATCCAAACAAGCTGCTACAGCCCTACTCAGCTCGTGTGCTCCTGCAAAGGGAGACTGCTTTGAACATTTTTTAACAGGCTGATTTTGCTTTCCAGAGCAGCCCTTGTTTCTGCTCCCATCTACTGTTAAATTCCCATCCGCTCTTTGGTGATTCGTCAGTGCAGCATTCCCTGGTGCCAAGCAATGGATAAATAAAAATACACAGACAGCAAGAGGATCGCCTAATTACCCCAATGATCCATACTTGTGAGGGAGAAATTGATTGTGCAGCTTTGCTGGCAGTGTAGCAATGTACTGTATGCACATGGGAAAAACAGAGGCACCTCACAAGAGCAATACAAATTGTGCAGCCCAGAGGTGGGATCTTGCAGTATTGATAAAGCCTGGGCAGGATTGACTGGACCAAAAGGAAAGCAATTATAACTTGTGATTCTTTCAAAGAACTCACTAGACCATGCAGCAATTGTATCCACACTCCTATGTGATAACCTAAGCTGAATATACACACCTTGTAAATTGTGTTTTTATGGGACTCCCATACTGTCAAGTGTTATTTTGGATGGAAGAAGTCTGTAGCAACTGTATGATTTAAGGAATGAAGTATCAGTAACAAATTGGACAGGGTATGTAGAAAGAGTGTTAGACTGAATACCAAGAGTGAATACCCTAGAGTGATCATCCTTTGCATAGGATGGGGCAAGAGGGCTGTGGTGCTCACACTGTTTCACTTACCTTAGGGGCTTCTCCCAGACACCCAAAAATCAAAAGGAGAATTAAATGAAGATGTTACATCACACAGCTTTTGAGCCTGGTGTCATTGCAAGACCTGACGCCACACAACCCTGCATCCTGATAGTGGATAAGCAAAGATCTATAACAATAGTAAAACTAATAAACAGATTCAGAGTCTCACAGAAGCATAAACCAGGTGAGCATAGTATTAACAAGAGGGAGCATAAGAGTTGTCATTACAAATACCAGTGATCCTTAACTGACGTCCGTGCCATCAGTTACTGAAACACAACCTGCTTGTAGAGGAGCTCCTTGCTATCTTCTGAGGTGGGTGTTGGTGCACACAGGCACCTATATCTCAACTTGTGGGTACCAAGAGATTGCTCACTTAAAAGCTCAGAGTCCACAGACCTATTACCGGAGATCACTACATGAGGTCTTTGCCTCTCCTTACCATCAGGAAGAGGCCTCCAGGAAAAGATCGACTTGCGAGCGCAGTTGATCATTTGCCTGTCTACATCATTTTCCAAGGGTATTATTGAGACGTTAGAAGATGCATGGCGCCTTTCCAAATCATGCAGATGCCCCATCTGCTAATCTTGCAGTTACCATACCCCATTTAGAAGGTTCTGCTAGAGGAGACTCATCTGACTTTGACCCTTGACCCGACAGTCCATCCGCCATAAAACTTCTGGACCACAGTGGTGGTAGCACCTCAAGACTTAGGATGGGGTGACAGAACAGGATTGCCCAGACTGGCAGGGAAAACCATTAGTGGTACTGAAGGGCACGGGAAAAACTCTCTACGTGTCAGGGCCATTGATTTTTGGGATATTTTGCAAAAAAATCCTCTTTTGGGGTTTTAAGTGTGAAATAGAAGAATGGTGACCAGACATAAAAAATCACTGTCCCTACTAGGGATTCAGCTCTATCTACGGGGCATCCATCACATCAATCGCTGCACCTTTGGCACAGAGATCGTAGCCAGGCAGCCGAGGATCTTTAATTATGGCGCAAAATGCTCAACCGTGGGCGAAGGCAAGTTTCCAGGCTTGGCTGATAGACTTGCTGCCAAAAGTTAAATGAGCCCCTAAGTGGGCAAGAAGAAGAACATTTTAATGACGCTGGAAATTTTTTGGGTAATTCCGTGTTACTCTTTGACGCAGAATATGCGATTGCTCCTACTCATGTAATTAAGGGAAATTTGAGGGGCAATATCCTACCTCAAGAGCATATTTAGAGAACAGCCACTCGCTATTCGTGTTCTCTTGCATTATATTGCTGTTTCCTGGAGCAAAATGTATCCTTGCATCCATTTTGGATTTGAAGATCCATTTTACACTGAAAAATAATGCTAAATGCTGTAGTAAGTTGAGGGAAAATCCTACACCACGAACACCTCTCCCTCTCTCTCTTTCCTGTTCTCCACCAAGGTAAAGTGTCCCCGGTCTAGCATGCTAGGCCCTACCTAAGGTCACAGAGTCAGTGTGATTGGCCTGCGCAGGCCTTCAGTGTGGCTTATCACCAGGAGGCAGCTTCATGGTGATAGGCTGTTCTACAGGTTTTCACCGCGCTGTCAGTCATTCTAAAAGTGTGAAAGTGTCACCTGCCATTGGCTCCTTGCCTTGGTCTTACCACCGCCCAGTGAGCATAGACACAGCACCACCCAATGATTGCTACTCGCTTCAAAAAATGCATATATATGTGCAGCGCCATTTGGGTGCTCCAACAATTACAAAAGAAAACCCATGCGAGGTAAAGAGATGAGCGCTGCGCATGCCCGACCTGTCTTTTTACCTCTCACTATTTCCCAGGCCCTCCAGGATTTCGCGGTTTGCCGCGAAATCGGCACTTTTGTAAAAATGCAGCAATTTTTACAAAAGTGCCCGTGAAATCATCATTTTTGTAAAAATGCCTCAATTTTTACAAAAGTGCCCGCAAAATCGGCAATGCACACAAATAGATAGTAACCGCTGGTGACTAAGTTTAATGGAAGACGCTTCTTCCACGTTTTAAGAGGGTGCCTTTATCATAGCAAACTCGGGCAGAAAGAGGACATCTTGGGAGCTAAACCCAGTGAAGGAACTAGTATGGTAATGGCAACATGACAAATGTAGGTGGCAGGTGAGAGAAGGGCAGGCGCCAAGCTTCCTGGTAACTGAGTTGTCACAAGTAAGGGCCAGGCGGACAAAAGGTGTCGGGCATCATGGCGCAAAAGGCAGCACAAGAAGATGAGATGAGGACAAAGGCAGGAAGGAGTGGGATGGCAGTGAGCACCTTAGGGCAGAACCTGGCACGGGTAGAAATCAAGAGAGAAGAGGACATTTTCCAGGCGTCAATTGAAGTGACGAGGTAAGACCAGGATGTGAGTTGATGAAGTGGCAACTCAATAAAAGCAGGGAGTAGAGGAAAGGTAAACAGGAAGGGACCATCTTGGTGGCAGAATGGGATACAGGCAGGTAATTAATGGGCAGCAAGGTGATGGGTACCATAGAGACAAGGGACCAGAACAGGACACTTAGCGGGCAGGCAGTGAACCCAATGGGGCAGATCAGGTGAAAAGAAGTCACACTCTGGAAACTGTCAGGCCACAAGGAAGTGGTGGAGAGAGGACAGAGCAGCAGCAAAATCCATCCATACAGGTCCTGTGTAAATGTCTGTCACCCTAGCAGAATAGTAAAAAAACAAGCCTTTGCAATGCAATAGGTCTCCCATTTACTCGAGTTTGAGCTATTAGCATTGTAAATGTCAATGCCTTTTATTTATGTTGAGCTTTTTAAAACATAAATAAATGGCATTGTCATTAGCTTGAAAGCACGTAAATGCGAGTCCTATTACATTGCAAATGTTATAACGTTGTGTGCCCCGCCCCTTTCACCCATAAAAACATAAACGGTCGGAGCCCTAGCCAGACCCTCCAGGATTTCGCAATTTGCCTTGAAGTATTACACGGTTGTATAGTGCCTTTATTATGAGTTTCTCCTCTGCTGCTCCTAAGTGGATTCCACAGGTCATAAACTGTGACTAGTTGCATAATTTCAATTTCTTTGGGTATCTCCTTGTCCCTCCAGTCTGGACCCCCAGAGCATACACTTAGGTAGGTTCTAGAATGCCATTTCCTATGGGATGCTACCAGGCCATCTTTGATGGGCTTCTCGGAACCTATACTAAAGCAAATGGAGGATTGCATTTCCAAGGGATAGCAGCCTTCACCTGTGGGCTGCTTCCTCTGTTCCATATCCCAGGTTGCCTATTCAAAGTGGAATACTCTGCTAAAACAGTTTCCATTGATTTAAGACTGAAAATGAATGGTTACGAGTAAAATAAAGTGCTGCAAAAATGCTGCTAAATTTCCATATTTGTGCCGCTAAATTTGCCAATCCATGCCTCAATATCCTGGGGGGTCTGGTTTCCATTTCTTCTATCTGTTTCTTCTTTCTAAAGCCCTTTCCGGTCTGTGTTTTTCTCTCACACGTTCCTGTTGCAACCGACTTCGCTCTACATTAGCAACATGTCCAGGCGGCGGGCGCATTGGCAATTAATGCACATTTTGCGTGTTGTCTTGGAGCCGGGCTGCCGGCCTGAACCCTGCCAGGTGTTCCCACACACAGGCCTGCCTGAGATCTGACAGGATACCGGTCATCAGGGCCATTCGATAAAACTGGCACTCAGGGGGCCGGGTGGCGCACAGCCACGGGGGGCGCCAGAGCAGTGCGCCACGTGCCGCATACAGAGCAGGCGGCCACTTTAAAGTCAGCGTTGGATGCTGGGCGCGTGATTAGAACCTAGCCGTTCACACACTGGGCCTCTGCGTCCTGTTCTAGGGTCATTTGTCCAGGCACTCAGCTGCAGCTTGCTAATTAGAGCAGGTTTATAAACACGCATTTTAACAGGCGGGAGTAATTCAAGGCTGAATTTAGTGAACAATGGAAAGGCTGCTTTGAGGCAGTGGTTAATTTGTAAAATAAAACGTGCCGGGGCTCTCCTGAGAAGGCAGCGCGAACAGGAGAAATGTGCTGGTGCAAACTGCCTCCTGACTAGAGCCCTGACACTTATTATTCTGGGGAGGACTAGGCCTAATGGCTAAAGCTGACGATTTTGGTGCTGTGGAACCGGGTTCAAGTCTCGGCGTGGCTCAACATACCGCGATGTTGTGGAAAATCAAGTGCCTTCCAAATGAGTGTGTCTTTAACTTTTGCTATAAGCACAGGTGCTGAGGATTGGTTGCCGGTGCAGAGCACCGGAAAGCACCTGCTCAAATTAAGCACTGCTTTGAGGCTCCCCCCACGTGAATACATATGAATGAAAGGGAAGTGAGGTCAAACGAAACCTCTTTATATCGGTGTCTCCCGCAAGGAGTGGGGTTTTTCGGCTTCCTCCGATTTTCAGAGGGTATGCCCGAACATTCAAAGACACGATCCTATACAATATTCACTCCTGAACTCAGATATTTCGGGCAAGATTATTTTCGGGTACCTTAGCGGAGGGCCACTGGAATTATGGCGTTCTGGGGGCAGCTGTTGGATATGTCGCTTTTACCACACAATCCATCATCTGCTACATAATCTGTAGAGTTTAACAGAAAAAATATTTCTATCTCAAACGGATCAAAAGTTAATAATGTTGCAAGGAGTGTTTGTGCACGAGGTAAGCCTCTACGCAGAGGATAACTGTTCATCTTTCACTTGCTTATTTCTGTATATGGTTGGTAAACTGGTACTAATTAGGTGAAATCTTGCCAGGACATTATTACTATGTGTAAAAATTGCAAAAATAATGCAGTAATGCAATCAAAAACTGTGCCGCATTATGCTGCATTATTTAGTCCCTACTATATAATATAGTACACCCCAGCAAATATTGGGGATAGGTGGGGGCCAGCGGTCTGTCATGGACCACCAAGGGGAGCCTACGGCTAGTTTGCTAGAGGGTGGGGGGTTAGGGGGAGAAGTGCACGCCTCCAACAGGCCTTTAAGGCAATCCCCGCAGGGGTGCGTGGGCGCCAAGCTAGCATAGCGGCGCAGCCCCTTGGGGGTGGTATTTGAGGACGTAGGGGATGCCCGAGGTAAGTTACGCCCGAGGTAAGTAACCTTCTGGGCAGGCAGGCCTCCTGCGCAAGATCACTCTCGGGGAGGGGGCTCATATGTAGTTGCACCAGTCATGATCTTATGCGTAGGCTCAATGCAGGATACGCAGAGACAATGTAAGAAATGTATTCGTTTAGGGTTACGATTGGCTATGTATTAGAATCACTGTTAATGTTAGCCATCCACTCATATGTAAATATTATTGTATGTAGTGTTATGGTGGTTTCTGTTAAGCATGGGCTGAAAATGCGTTCCGCTTGCGGAATTTGCGGATTTTCCGCGATTTAGCGATCCGCGAATCTCGCGAAATCGCGGTAAAATCCGCAAATCAGCGGGGACAAATTTTCAGCCAAGCACTTACAGGGTTACAGCAGCAGGTGCAAAAGTTGAAGCTAATTTTTTGTAACCTTTTACAAAAGGGTTACAAAGAAATTAACTTCAACTTGGGCACCTGCTGCTGTAAGCCTGTAAGTGCTTCCTGGCGCCTCGTTGCCTACTTGCAACTATTCTCTGACCCTGCTCTGACCCTTGAAATAGGGTCAGAGAATAGTTACAAGTAGGCAATGAGACGCCTGTCACAAAAATTAAACCTCAACAGGAAGCACTGACAGATATAAAATCAAGCATTTGCAATGCAATAGGTCTCGCATTAGGAAAGTTTGAGCTATTGGTCTTGTAAATGACAATTTTTTTATTTATGTGTTGGTTTTGAAAATAGCTAAATTAATAGCTTTGTCATTTACAATGCCAATAGTTATAACTTACGCAAATGTGACACCTATAGCATTTGTAATGCAACATGTTTTGTATTTACGTGACTTAGCTGTATTGATATTACAAATTACAATGGCTTTTAATGTTTTTAAATAATTAATACTTAAATAAAAGCGATTTTAATTTATAATGGCAATAGCTTAAACTTTTGTAAATAACTTTTGTGAAGATTATGTTTAGTGTATTTTATTGTGACGAAAATCCAAGAACAGAAGTGAAATATTAACATCTTTTTGTGACATTTGTAATAAAGTTTGAAACATTGAGAGAACATATTTGAACCAGTTGTTGTTGAATGGTTGCGCAGATTGATGCTGGGGTGGCGCTGAGTGGTGCTGTGGTGGTGCTGAGTGGTGCTGTGGTGATGCTGAGTGGTGCTGTGGTGGTACTGAGTGATACTGGGATGGTGCTGAGTGATGCTGGGGTGGTGCTGAGTGGTGCTGTGGTGGTGCTGTGTGATGCTGTGGTGGTGCTGAGTGATGCTGTGGTGGTGCTGAGTGGTGCTGTGGTGGTGCTGAGTGATAATGTGGTAGTGCTGAGTGATGCTGTGGTGGTGCTGAGTGATGCTGTGGTGGCGTTGAGTGGTGCTGTGGTTGTGCTGATTGGTGCTGTGGTGGTGCTGAGTGATGCAGTGGTGGTGCTGAGTGATGCTGTGGTGGTGCTGAATGGTGCTGTGGTGGTGCTGAGTGATAATGTGGTGGCGCTGAGTGATGCTGTGGTGGTGCTGAGTGATGCTGTGGTGGCGCTGAGTGGTGCTCTGGTGGTGCTGAGTGATAATGTGGGGGTGCTGAGTGATAATGTGGTGGTGCTGAGTGATGCTGGGGTAGCGCTGAGTGATGATGTGGTGATGCAGAGGGCAGAAAGGCACAAAAAGCAGTCTAACAAAGGGCAGAAGGGCAGAAAAACAAGGGAAAAACGAGTCTAACAGAGGGCAGAAGGGCACAAAAAACTAGTCTAACAGAGGACAGAAGGGCAGAAAAACAAGGGAAAAACGAGTCTAACAGAGGGCAGAAGGGCACAAAAACGAGTCTAACGGGGCAGAAAGGCACAAAAACGAGTCTAACAGAGGGCAGAAGGGCACAAAAAATTAGTCTAACAGAGGGCAGAAGGGCACAAAAACAAGGGAATAACAGAGGGCAGAAGGGCACAAAAAATGAGTCTAACAGGGGGCAGAAGGGCAGAAAAACAAGGGAAAATCGAGTCTAACAGAGGGCAGAAGGGCAGAAAAACAAGTCAACAACAGGGGGCAGAATGAATCCCGCCCTGCGTGTTTGTCCACGAAGATGCCACCTTTTTGTGCAATACCTCTACTCAACTGGAGTGTTTTCTACTGTCTAATCAGTAAGTGCTCCCTCGTTGGCTAAATGTATAGGGGCAGATTTACAATAACTGGCGCATCCCCAGGGATGCGCCAGTTATTGTGCGCCGCAGCTCCGCCACCCATGGTGCGCCATGTGGCAAAAACGGCACGGAGGCGTCACACATCTGTGCCGTAAAAGCGGCGCATTGCTGGAGCTCCAGCAATGCTCTGGGGGGCCCTATCTCCCCAATGCTGCATCAAGCCTTGCGCCTGCTTCAAGCAGGCGCAGGGTTTTGACGCAGCATTGGCCTAAAAGTGACTGAGTGAATTCTTGTAGATTTCACTCAGCCGTGGTGAACCAGAGGGTGACAGTGCTGAACCAGAGGGTGGCAGGGGTGAACCAGAGAGTGGCAGGGGTGAACCAGAGAGTGGCAGTGCTGAACCAGAGGGTGGCAGTGGTGAACCAGAGGGTGGCAGGGGTGAACCAGAGGGTGACAGGGGTGAACCAGAGGGTGGCAGTGGTGAACCAGAGGGTGGCAGTGATGAACCAGAGGGTGGCAGTGGTGAACCAGAGGGTGCTGTGCCCATACACGACCGCATTGGTAACTTTGCCATGCAAGCTGCCCGCGAACACGCAAAAAGCCCCGGGAACACGCAAAAAACCCTGCGAATACGCAAAAAAAACGCAAACACGCAAAAAAACAAAAATTTGCACGAATTCGCGGATTTTGCGGATTGCGAATTCGATTTCACGCGAATTCGCAAATTTCGCCCATACTTAGTTTCTGTGTATTAATGTGAAATGATAATTTTATGATGTATTGTTTGTAAATAAAATACAGCCAGGATTGTCACGACACCTAACCCAAAAGGTTCTGCCAGTAGGTGTGTGTGATCTATCCGTCGGGGGGGGGGACCCACAAGGGCGAGGAAATCCCGGAGGAATATGGTCTGAGGGGTTACTTCAAATCAGGCTGTTTGGGGGCGAGGACCCGGCAATACCTGGCGATATGCTTCAGCCCTGCACGGACTCAGGACGCGCCGCACCCATGGCAGTGTGCGGGTACACACCGAAAGGGTGGGGCTGGTGACGGCAGTGGGTGACTCTGCTAGCATCAGCCCCTATTATGCCAGGGCATTGGTCCGCCTGGCGTGGCGACCAGAAAATGTATCAAGCACTCCCAGGGCAGGAGAGCTAGTTTGCACAGGACCCTGCCCCTTTAAAGGGGGCGGCGGAGCAATGAGACGGTCTCTTAGCACCGCTCGCCGCTCCCGCCACAACGCGCTGCCCCATCGGAGGCGCAAAAGAAATTAATCTCTCTCTCTTTTTTGTCCCTCCCACCATCCCCTAAGGCAGCAGATTGTTTTATTTGAATGTGTTTTCTGTTGCAGGTTTTTTAATTTCTATCAGGTAGTGTGTCGTGTATTGTCTGACGGTTTGTTGCAATTCGGTCTGTCTAAAATCTTTCTCTTGCTGTGGTCAGCATGTGTCATATTTGCATTATTGTATTCTTGGTCTGAAGTAAGGCATGATTGGTGGGGCATTTACGGTCCTTAGAAGGCATCCCCATTTTTAATGGGGATAGGTGGGGGACATCGGTCTCTCATGGACCTCCAGGGGGGGGCTTATGGCCAGTCAGCTAGAGGGTGCTGGTGGTGGGGAATGCACGCTTCCAACAGGCCCTTATGGCCAATCCCCGCACAGGCTTGTGTGCGCCATGCTAGCATAGCAACGCAGCCCCTTGGTGGGTGGTATTTGACGTCATAGGGGGGCCCGAGGAAGGTAACCTTCTGGGCAGGCGGGTCTACTGCACAAGGTCACTCCGGGAGGGGGGAGGGCAGGCGGGGAGAGACCTCACAGGTAATTGGACCAGTCGTGATCATAAATGCGTAGGCTCAATGCAGGAGATTATTATTTAGCTTATAAAGTGCCTAGTTACTCCAACCAGAGTGTCCCCGCGCTAGAACACCACCAGTCCCTGACCCCAACCAAGCTAGCAACATTAACAATGCCCCAGACTTGCAATCAGCCTGAGGCACTACTTCTGTCCTCCAAACGAACGCTGAAACAGCCGGGTTTTTAAATTTTTTCCTGAATAGAGTTTCGGATTAACATAGTCTTAGCCGCCCGGAGGCCAAAGGACCTCCCTCCAGCTCGGGCCTTACGTACCCTTGGCACAATCACTTTGGCTGTGCCCAATGATCTCAGGTAACGAGCAGGTTGATATACCGCCATAAGAGGGAGCAAAAATGTAGGCCCCATTTGATGGAAAATCCGGTGTCCAAAGCATAGGGCCTTAAAACTCACTCTAGCTTGGGAGCCAATGGAGTTTCTTCAAGGCTTCCCCCACTGAAGCTCGTCTAGGAATGTTGAGAAACAGCCGTGCTGTTGCATTCTGAACTTTCTGCATCATATTCAGGTTATTGGCAGTCACCCCTAAATAAAGAATGTTACAATAATCAAGGCGTGAGGTAACAAGAACCTGTACAATGGTTCGTCTCGCATCAATAGGAAGAAGGTCTAGGATTTTGCGCAGCATTTTGAGAATGCCAAACAGGCACCAGCTACCGTGGAAATCTGCTCCGAGATGGACAAATTGTCATCGAACCAGACTCCTAAATTTTTGACCTTAGCTTTCGGGACCGGGATAGGTACCAATTCCTCCGACCACCACACCTGAGACCAAAGTGAGGGCTGTTTACCGATTACCAACAGCTCAGTCTTCCCCCCATTCATTGAAGACAACTGTGTTTCATCCAAACAGCAAGCGCACCCAGACCGCTCTTAAAATCAGAAGCCATTCCCGAATCCTTTTGCTCCAGAGTGACAACCAATTGGGTGTCATTGGCATAAGTCACCAGTTTCAACCCATGCCTCAGTACAATATCTAAAAAAATCAATGATGGGGGGGGGGGGGGGGGGGGAAGGGATCACTTGTCCTGAGTAACCAGGGTTATTTTCAATTTTCATTCCTGTACCGATAAAAAACCCTCATTCACGTACTTAGGATCGGTTGGCGGTATATCTTGTTTATCCGCCTCACCTACTACGTGATAGCATCATCATAGGGTCAGTTGTTGTGCTTCCTCCACCAGGAGGTGAACCACTGGTTAGTACAGTAGTGATGAGAAACAGTTGGGATCAGTGCATTAAAGAACAATGTTAAAAAAATGCCTTGATAACCATAGAAAAGTGAATTTTATTGGATCTTGGTGTTAGGCTTATTAAAATAGGAAGCACAACAACTGACCCTATGATGATGCTAAGTGATCCCTTCCCCCCCCCATCATTGATTTTTTTGTAACTTGCCTAGGAAGCTGAAGGAATCGCAAACCTTCCTTCTCCCCCCTCCTTGATTGATAATAATCAGTACAATATCTGCCAGGGGGCGCATGTAGATATTGAATAAGGTCGGGCTGACAGCCAAACCCTGCGGCACCCCCTCAGACAGCGGGCAAATAATGGATGTAAAAGGATGTTGAATAACCTGAAATGTTCTGTTCTACAAATAGTTTTTCAACCACTCCCAGATAATGCCACCGACCCCGGCCTCCCTCAGCCTCTCTAATAACAGGCCGTGGGAGACCGTGTCAAATGCTGTACTCAGGTCAAGAAGGATAATTGCGGCTGTCCTCCCTTCATCGGCTGCAGTTGTCAAAGCTTCCGCAGCCAGAAGCAGGGCTAATTGCGTACTATGAAGTGGCCCAAAGCCGGACTGGGTGTCGTGAAGGACCTGGCTATCTTCCAAGAACCTGGACAGTTGGCGGTTAGGGTGTTTCTCCGCCATTTTAGCAACATAGAGGAGCAGAGAAATAGGTCTCAGATTTTCTGGAAGAGCAGGATCTAGGGAAGGTTTCTTCATAATAGCGTATTTCCAGTTACGGGGTACCTGCCCTAGGCTGAAGGACATATTCAATAGGGCTGTAAGAACTGGTGCAATAGTCTTCTTCCCTAATTGCATAAATGAAGGCGGCAAGGGGTCCAAAGGGGACCCAGATGTGACCACATCCATCAGTTTCAGGATCGCGCTTTCCACAAGAGGATGAAAGAGAAACCTACCCTTGATATCGTGATCAACTGCAGCAGGGATGGGTACAAAATTCCTACAGCTTTCTGGAAAAGTGGCATAGATCTTATCTATCTTATCCAGAAAGAAATTCGCAACCCTGTTGCAGTGATCTGTAGACCCAGAAAGAACTGCCGTCACCCAGTCAAAAGAGGATAATTGCTTGACTACCTGAAAGATACTCTTAGTGGAATTTTTTGCCAACTCAATCTGTTCCGTATAAAATTCCCTACGCACTCTCCTAATCTGCGAATGATAGTGCTTAAGTGCAGATAGGTAGAGCTGCCTATTTTCCTCCAGGTAGTTCTTTCTCCACTGACGTTCAAGGCGTTTACAACCTGTTTTCAGCTGAGCTAGCTCTTCTGAAAACCGTTTTGCAGATGTGATCCTGCGTGGGCTTTTGCCTGGTTTCATGGGAATCAGAGATTCCACAGAATCCTTGATCCAGAGGGAGACTGAAACCTCTACTCTCTCTATATCGGGCCCTAAGTAAGGGGTGCTAGAAAGCAATTTCTCCTCAAAAGTCCTGGGTAAGAGCACCCCATTTCCGCACCATTCTAAGCTCGGGCTGCTTGCCCTTCTTGAAAAGGGGCTCTCTGGGAGGCATAATCCTGAAAGGGAGGATGCAATGGTCAAATCAAACTATAGGGATCGGGAGCAAGGCTTCAATCTCTATACAATTAGTAAAAATGTTGTCCAACGTGTGGCATTTATTATGCGTGGGAGTGTGGATCAATTGGTTCAAACCCAGCCCCAGAAGTGAGCTCTACAGCGTCTTTACTTGCTTTATCTTCAAAATGCAAGTTCAAATCACCCAGAAGGATGAAATTAGAGTAGCGTTAAGACGTAAGGGGGTAGAATTTCCAAGAGTTCATCGAGTTCAAGAGTTCAAGAGTTCATCGATGAGGGATCTTGGTGGACCAGGGGGTCTATAAACAAGGAGCCCTACAATCGATCTGGCACCAGTAATACTTAAATTAAAAAAGGCTGCTTCACAGCTTGACATAGGCAATTTTGACACTTGTAGCTGAAATATCTTCGAGGCCCCCACCCTTCCTACCGGATCTATCCAGCCGGAGGATAGTATAACCTTCCGGTAGAGCATCCAGCATATCAGGGGCAGAGAGGTTATTAAGCTAGGTCTCGACCCAAATAAAAACCCATAAACATGCATTTGTTTAGGGTTAGGAATTTTTATGTATTAGAGTCTCTGTTCAGGATAGCCATCCACGCATATGTAAATAATAATATATGGAGTCTTATGGTGGTTTCTGAGTCTTAATGTGAACTGATAATTTTATGATGTATTGTTTGTAAAAAAAATACAGCCAGAGTTGTTACAACCCCTACCCCAAAAGATTCTGCCAGTAGCTGTGTGCGATCTGTGTCTCGAGGGGTAGGGGAAACCCCACAAGGGTGGGGAAATCCCGGCGGCAAATGGTCTGAGGGGGTAATTCAAATCGGGATGTGTAGGGACGGGGACTCTGCAATACCTGGCCATAAGGAAGTTTCAACACATGAACATTGGTGCTCTTTTGAGGCAGTGTAAGCATCTGTTTTAGGGAGCCACCACAAGTGGGTCAGAAAATCATCTGATTTAAATGTTGTTTTCTTCATTTGGTTTACAAAACATTTGCCCCACTGGAGTAAATAGTAGAAAATCTACATCCAACGGCATAATATATTTCTAAATGATATTTAGGACACAATATATACGTCAAATGATATTTCTGTATACAATATTCTCACATGCCACAATTGCAACAAAAGGCTTAAAAATTGACCCTACTGCCCAAATAGGGAGAGCATACCAACAAAGATAAAAATTATTTTTGGCTGGGGTTCTCAAAATCCTGTTGAAATTCCAGCTGGTTGGCAAGACAGCCAAATGAGTTGATGACTTGCGTAGATGCTGCTGACATCGGCTGCAAACTGCTGGTCGCCGGTGTAAATCCTAACAAGGCCAACTCCACCTTCCATTGGGATTTATGAAACTCAGTAACAGGTACAGCTCTTAGAATCTCCAAAAACTGTTTGATGAAGCACTGTAAATGTGGTCATGGAAGGCACAGTCTGCTAGGTACAAGCTACTGCTGCAAATAGGAAAGCCTAAGCTGGAAAACTGAAGTTAGAGGGTTTACTCAGAAACAAAGGCACTGCTGTCCAAATCTCGACATAAACATCATCTACTCGGGAGAGATGTTCTAATGCTCAGAGTCTGGGGTAGCAGGGAATCCAGGACAGGGCCACTCTAATTTACAAGGGACATCCAGAAGTTTGTAGCCTGAGACTAAGGGCATCATTTAAAGTTGGATGGTATTGCAAAATCCTCCGATTTACTGGGATCTTAAGAAGAAGCCACTAGGGCAATATCTCTTGCCACACTTATCCTATAATGGATGCAATTTTACTAGTGGGTTCTCCTTTAGTTTTAGTAATTCTTCCACTGATTGTAGGAGTTTCCATTTCCACCTAACTCTAATTCTTGAGTTATTATTTTTAACCATTTTATCAGCTTTTGGTTTGTTTCAGAGAAAGGTATGCTGAGATAAGGGCTGTGAGCTCACTGTGCCACAGGTTTCAAGCTGAACCTTACAGTAGAGGACCAGTAAGGTGTAACCACATATGGGGCATCCTGTGTTTTCGTTCAGAGGGGATGCCGTGCTTCACAGTTTGAGCTGGACTCTCGCTCTTGGGGTACGTTCCCCTCCCCCCCAATATTTCCAGTCTCCTAAATATCAGTAATTCTGCATCAGAGTAATGGTGCATCCAAGAGTAACTCTGCATCAAAGTAACGGAATTACCAAAATTACTCTGATTAATGCGATGTAATTCTGCCAGGCCTATCTGTATATATTAGCCTTTATATAGATCAAACTTAGGTGGGGACCAACGGATGAGTGCAAGAGAGTATGGGAGGAATTATGTCAGGAAAGTGGAAGGAAAGATTTGAGATTTGACATTGCAGAGGTCGGCATAGGAAGAGGTGCCGTCTGAAGGCATGGGTCTTTAGCTCCTTTCTGAATTACAGGAGTGAGGATGTTGGAATGTCAACATCCCCTGTATGGTGTACAGTAATGGCCCCTTCCTTGAGTGCCCAACTGTGTGTATCTGGTATTTGGGTGCCAGAACCATCAAGACTTCATGCCATCTGCCTCACTAGATCAAAACTAGAAAATCTTGACATGTTTTATGTCTCTTAAAGGCAACGTCTTGAGAGGCTGGGCTATAGGATCCAGAATTTCCAGGGGAGGCGGCCATCTTGGGAGGGCTCATCCTATGAAAGTGAGCTACGCCCAGTGCAATGCAGTATAGGGTTTCCAGGCAACACCTGAGGATTTTCCAGAGCACGCTGGGGAGAGCAACCATTCAAAGCTTCAGGAGGCCTATCCTGGCCAATTAGAGTCTGAAGGAACAGGAATGGAATCTTTGTTTTCTTTTATGAAGTTCTGGTAGGTGCGCATAAGTGCAACAAAGAATTTTGAATCTAACAATCTTTACCTTTGATATACTGTGACTTTGCTTCAAGGGAAATCTTAATTCTCCCTCTCCTGGCCTCCCTTCAAAGGGAAAAGTGCAGTCTTGGAACAGAATCTCAAATGAGGCTGAAAACAGATCTGAATGCTGCAGTATTGTTGTAACGCTCTTGGCTATAAAAGCCTGTGAAGTGTTGTACTGATCTAAAGAATGCATCCTTTTAAAGCTTTTCACAAAACAGTAATCTTGAGAATTCACTTGAGGGAACTTTGTAGTAACGGTGGTCTACGCAGGAAGGTTGTATTTAAAGATGATTTATTCAAGCAGGTAACATGTTGAATAGTTCCAGACAACAGGTAGTTCAGTTGTGAAGGGGAGACCCACCAGCCCATGTCCAACGTTCCTTCACCTCTCTGTGTCCCAACATTCCGAGGCACATCAGGACTTCAACATTCCATTGGGCACAGAGCACAAGCACTGGCTGAGCAGGAGGTGTAAAATACATTTCATTAAAAATGTAGGATACGGGGGGGGAGGAGCCAAGCTCACGTCCGCGATAGCCGCATTTTAGCTCGGCTCCGATCGCCTTCCTGTGTGGAACGTCTATCCTGTGTTTTATCCTGCCCCGGGAAGTATTCTTTGATAGACTATGGAACTACGACATTTCGCAGGCACTTACCGTTTGATCCGTTTGTTCCTGGGTGCCGCGGATCCTGAGCTGCACCCTTGTCCGTTTCAGGGTCTCCGGAGCGAGCGGGCCTGAAACTCCTCGGCGGCGCCTGGGCGGGGCGGAGCGCTGTGGCCGGCCCTTGGTGGCGGTGTGGGCTCGGTCGGAGAGGCCGATGTGCAATTAGACCGGTTACGGCTCTCCGGGCCTGGTCCGGCGGTCCTGCGGCCTGGTGTTGGGGCGCTGCCTTCCATGGACGGGGTTGACCGTGTATGTGGCTCGTCTCCCCTTTGTTCTCCGGTCCGGCCATTTTGAGTCCCTCCGCCCGGACTCGGAGAACGGAGCCGGTGGCGTGTGGGGAGCCGGCGACCTGCCTTCTTCTGGTGGCCCCCCTTCCTGCTCTGGTGGTGCCTCTGCTGGTGGTCGGCTGTATCCTGTTTGCCCCGCTGGTGGCCGGACGGGGGTCGGAGATTGCCGCGGCCCCGCCGGGCTTCTAAGATGGCGGCCGGCCCCATGTCTCTCAACTTGGCCGAGACTGGCGACGCTGGTCCGCCGCATGGCACGTTTGCTGAATACCGTAAAGGTGAGCCTACGCTTGGCGACATCCTCGCCGCCTTGCGCTCCTGGAGTGCTCCCAGGGCCGCACCTCTCATTGACCTGGAGGAGGATCATTTTGCAGGGCCTGCTGGGCCCCTCCCCGGTGTGTGCGGCTTCATCTCTGTTGTGTGCTGCTGGAACTTTCCTGGAGGTCGTGGGCCCGGCGGCTGCCGCTGGTGTGGGTGTACAGATGTCCGCTGCCCTCATTCATCCTGTGCTCCCCCTTGTGCAGAGGGTCCGCCGGCCGGGTCCCGTCCGGACCGGCCTCGTCGGATCTCCCTTTCCTTTCTTGCCTCGAATGGCCGACCGAAGATCCTGTGATGGCTCCGCCGGGTCGGCTTTCCTCATATTGTCGTCGGAACTGTGCCTGCATTGCCTGAGGTGGTTGCTGTCCTTTCCTGTTCCTCCGGGTCGTAATCGGTATGACTTGTGGGGATTGACGATCGCACTCCCTGTTCTTCGCCTCCTGTTCCACATGATCTGGTTCCTCGTGCGTTGGACGACTACAGCTTGGGATAGACAAGGACAGGGTTGAGATGAACTTGCCTCGGTGGACTATTATCTTGCGGTATGGTCGGAGGAACCGTTTGTAACTGTATGACTATGTTCGATTCTCCTTCATGTTCCTGGAGCTTATCCTTGTGCTTACTGTCTTCCCGTGGGCTCTGAGTATTTTCGGACGGGGGGGTTGGGAGCTGATGGGTTTTGATTATATGGCTCCTCTCCCGTTGTTATTTCCCTGTTTTCCCTTCTTCTTTTTGTCTCTGTGATTCTTTCTTTACTTTTATCTCTTCTATATTTCGGGTTCTGATTAGGGCGACAGGCACACTGCTGGGGGGTAGGCCATAGCCTTCTGCAGGGGTGCAGGGTGGGTTGTGCGGGGTGGGGGGGGGTCTGTCATATTGTTTTTTCCCCTTTTTTTTTTTTCTTTTTTGGTTCTATGGCTCTTATGTATCCCCTTTTTTCGGGACGCGGTGTCGGCGCGTGGCCCCCTGGGGTGTTTTTGCAAGCATGGGACTTCTGGTTTTCCTGCCTTCACGGTGTACTACGCATTCATTACTCCTGTTACCACTAGTTCCATGTGCCGGTCTATTCTTGAGTGCTTCGTTAGCCGTGGGGCGCGTGCAGTGATGCTGCGTTCTTACTTCCCCCCCTTTTTTTTCCGATGTCCTTTCCCCTTTTTCCCCCTCTCCCCCCTTTTTCTTTCCTCCCCTGGGTTGTTGTAGCAGAGGGCTCTTTGTTTTGCAAGCCTAATTTTAGTTCTGTGTATCATTGTGTGTTCTCGTAGTGGTGGGTGGGCGCTGGGCGGCGGTTGCAATTGCTTATTACTGTGGGACTCACGTTCTGCCTTTGCCTAAATGTAACTGTTCTTTTTGACTTTTCCTGTGTTCGGTACTTCTGCTTGCTCGCGGCCCGCCACGGCCCTCTGAACTTCACTGATTGCCATTATTCTGCTATACCCTTCTTCTATTATAAAATCTACCTTCTCTCATCCTGCTCGTGGTGGTTGCTCGGTGGCTTTTCGCCTTTGCTTTCCGTATGGTTTGCTGTGATATCCTGTTGGAGCTTCTGTACTGCCTGATATGTTTCTTTCATTGTGGTGGCCGGCCCGATGGGTTGTAGGCCCATATTTGTGAGCGCTTTCTGTATAATAAAGGTTTAAAAAAAAAAAAAAAAAATGTAGGATACTACATATCCCCTTTCCTTCCAACAGAAACACAAATCCAAATATGAATAAAATATAACAAGAGTAAACCGGGAACAGAAAGCAAGGAAGGAACAACGGAGTGACAGAGTGAACGTCAAGAAAAAGAGCAAGCAAGGCAGAACGAAGAGAAGGATGAAAGAAGCGAAGAGTGAATAAACACGAAAGGAAATGAGGCATACTCTCCAACAAAGAGTTGGAATAGAAAAGGAAACAGAGATAATGCAAAGTAAAGAACCAGAGAACAGAAAGATATAGACGCACCAATGACTACCCCAAAACATACTCACTGGCCAGGCAGGCAAGCAAGGAAGGAAAGACAAGGCACGACGCTCACAGAACTTAAAATGTACCCAAGCAGAAGGAGAAGAAATGAAACGAACTCCTCCAGAACAATGGAGAACTAGGAGAACACAACAGACAAAGAAAGGCAGAAGACACAGGAATAACAACAAAGATGTGTGAGGTCCGGATTCCAAAGATGAAAAGGAAGAGAACATCAATAGGAAAGCTGAACAGGAGAAAACAAAGAGGAAGCGAAGAGACACAAACAGTATCACTATACTCCGCCCCATTTCCAAATGGATAATACAAAAAAGGATTGAGAGTAACTATGAGTATATAAAACAGCAATGTAACATAATAGAAAATACAAAGGAAATATCAGCCAATGGGACTAGAACCCATGGCCGTCCTCTACTCCTAGGCAGGAGGGCGAGGAGCACTGTGAATGGGACAAACGCCCATGACATAGCAGGCTGTGTAAAGTCAACCCGCATGTAGAGGAAAACAGTAGTGCGATACAAAAGGGAATGATGGACGGAGCGTTTGAGCAAATCAAACACTCACCCCCAGTCAACTGATCTGGGTTTAATCCATCACCATTCTTTAGTTCACTCAGCCACCCCAGTTCAGACATGGCTATATGCAAATCAGTCTGACCCTGTGCCTCGTGGGAACAGTCCAGCCCGAACTGCCAAGCCATGTCTTCCCTGGACCGGAAACAAGCATCCTGGGACCGGTTTCGGATTCATAATCCTCATCAGCCAGGCTATCTTGAATCCAGTGGCCAAGTGAACAAGGGACTCACGTCTGAGCATACCCTGCCACACTTAGGGCGAACAAAGCGATACAAAAGGGGATGATGGACGGAGCGTTTGAACAAATCAAACACTCACCCCCAGTCAACTGATCTGGGTTTAATCCATCACCATTCTTTAGTTCACTCAGCCACCCCAGTTCAGACATGGCTATATGCAAATCAGTCTGACCCTGTGCCTTTTGGGAACAGTCCAGCCCGAACTGCCAAGCCATGTCTTCCCTGGACCGGAAACAAGCATCCTGGGACCGGTTTCGGATTCATAATCCTCATCAGCCAGGCTATCTTGAATCCAGTGGCCAAGTGAACAAGGGACTCACGTCTGAGCATACCCTGCCACACTTAGGGCGAACAAAGCGATACAAAAGGGGATGATGGACGGAGCGTTTGAACAAATCAAACACTCACCCCCAGTCAACTGATCTGGGTTTAATCAATCACCATTCTTTAGTTCACTCAGCCACCCCAGTTCAGACATGGCTATATGCAAATCAGTCTGACCCTGTGCCTCGTGGGAACAGTCCAGCCCGAACTGCCAAGCCATGTCTTCCCTGGACCGGAAACAAGCATCCTGGGACCGGTTTCGGATTCATAATCCTCATCAGCCAGGCTATCTTGAATCCAGTGGCCAAGTGAACAAGGGACTCACGTCTGAGCATACCCTGCCACACTTAGGGCGAACAAAGCGATACAAAAGGGGATGATGGACGGAGCGTTTGAACAAATCAAACACTCACCCCCAGTCAACTGATCTGGGTTTAATCAATCACCATTCTTTAGTTCACTCAGCCACCCCAGTTCAGACATGGCTATATGCAAATCAGTCTGACCCTGTGCCTTTTGGGAACAGTCCAGCCCGAACTGCCAAGCCATGTCTTCCCTGGACCGGAAACAAGCATCCTGGGACCGGTTTCGGATTCATAATCCTCATCAGCCAGGCTATCTTGAATCCAGTGGCCAAGTGAACAAGGGACTCACGTCTGAGCATACCCTGCCACACTTAGGGCGAACAAAGTGATGCCATGAAGAGATGGAACTATGACCCAAAAGACACCCTGCGTGAGGGTGACTGTGTAACTGGGAATGGGACTGTGACCCATAAGACGGTGCCTTGTGTAAGGGTACCAGTGTAAAAGTAAATGGGACTGTGACTCATGCAACGGTGCCCTGTGTGAGGAGGAAAACTGTATGTAGCCCATGTAGGCAAGTGGATAGTGAGCATATGGGGAATGTACCCATTACCATCCCTGATATAATTGTGCATATAGTGCAAAGAACACTAGAGAATGCATCCCACACGGAATAGGTAACATACTATGTCGCTATGATTCCTGGACAAAAGTACACTATGAGGCAACCTGACAATCGATGTACATGCTAGAGTACAAATAGGAAGACAAAGTTATGTAAAATCCCAAAACACTCAGAGAATTAGCGTACAAAATGTAATGAAGAGATAATTGCTTAAAGTAGAAATGAGAGTCCTTTCAAACGTCTGACTGAAATCGCCACTAGTGCAACACTTGAAGATGTATAGTCCCTAAGGAGTACCCAAATATTACTTTACAAGTATGTATTGAGTCTTAAAAGGAGGGCAAAGAAAAATTAACATTAGAATGTAATGAAATACCATCTTTCCATGCCAGCATTACAACAAAATTCTGCAGGTAGTACCCTAAAGTCTTAACCTTAATTGTGTAGTACGATAAAGTCTTAACCTTAATTGTCCTTTGCCACGATCTCTCCAGCCTAGAATAAACTTCTGTGTGGTGAATGGAAAATACCCATTGAACTGTGGAGGCTGAGTGTGAAGAATGGACGGTGACTGCTGAAAGAGTGAACTTCAGCCGCATTACTTAGATGTGTAGGACCTCCTCTTCACCACACGTAAAGCGGTAGAAACGAGCAGGTCCATGGCTCCGTAGATTACCCCTTCATGGCACAGAAGGTGGTGAAAAATGGAATATAATCCTGGAGTGGGCTGACAGAACTTTCACCACAACATCCTCTTACCCTTGTTTTGAGAAAATGGTGAAATAAACAGCTGACAGAAAGTTGGAGAAAGCGTTCTACAGACTGTAGTGGCACATCTAGAGTCCAAATTATGTAAATTAGATGAGCACAGCACGCCAGGGCTATGGCTGTCCGATGGTGAGGACACTGGTGGGGCTGAACGGCGTAGTGTTTCATCTTACTTGTGTTGTTGTCTTCTTTTCTTTTCCGTGAAAAATGTGTTTCTTCTTTGTTGTCGTCTTTGTGGTTCTGTGTGGAGCACACATCTTTCTTCTTAATGTTACTGTGGATACCTCCTCGTGTACTTCTTGTGGTTCTCGCAGCTGTAGTCTACGTAGATTGTGCCATCTCCAGTTCCTCTTTTAGTAGCCAGGTTACTGAGATCCGCATGTAACACGTAGGTTCTTCGCCAAAAGACAATTATGGTGAAGGCAACAATATGAAGGTGTCACTTTCGATGAGTGAACCCCAAGTTCTGATTGTAGAGTCACCCTTTGAATGCAAATGGTTGGTTGATGTTCTTGCGATTAGTAGGAATTGAGATGTGTTACTTTATGTCCTACTTCAATTCCAAACTTATAGAATTCGCACTGCACCATCGCTGACCGAGTTCATGTGTGCATGTTCTGTGTTTATGCCCAATGTATGTGTGCATGTTCAGTATATATGGCCTGTCTGGTACATGCATGGTGTCTGTGAGTGAACCCAGTGGCATAGCAAGACCTGTGGCGTACCCTGCTTTTGTCACCCCGTGGACCGCAGGTAAGAATGGGGATATCCCTAGTAAAAGCAGGGGGGGGATTTCTCGCCCCAAAACATGTGGGCACTCCCACCTACCCTTGCTACGCCACTAAGTGAGCCAGAGTAATGTAGGCCCTATGACCAAATAAGTGAATGCTGCACACACACTTCTGAGAGGACTGCTAGGCAACCAGAGCTGGCGTCTGCCTGATAGCCAGTTTCCTAGAGGTTAGGAGACATTACCTGAGTCTAGCCCTTGTTAAAGAGCTGGGCACCTGTCCTGAAGCACCTATGAGCCAGTCAGCCTGCTCAGAGAGAAATAAGCCTTCTAACCCAGCAGGAGAGGCGAGGTAAAGCGTGACCCCGTGGCTCGCATCTTTAGGTATAGTGCCCTCATAAGTATCTTATATGAATATGAATTGGCATAAAAGGGCTATAGTGTGTACAGTTCAAATGAGTGTCGCTCACTTTGTAAGTGATTTCTATGTTTAACCCCTTGCATGCGGCCGCGATTCTGGGCCTGTGCGGCAAAGTCGCAAGTGGGCGGGTTTATGATGGCCCCCAGCCGTCATCAGCACACGAGCACCGCAGTGCATGACGGCTGGGGGTCGTCATCAGCATGCGCCTGTGCGGCAAAATCGCAAGTGGGCGGGTTTATGACGGCCCCCAGCCGTCATCAGCACACGAGCACCGCAGTGCATGACGGCTGGGGGCTGTCATCAGCATGCGCCTGTGCGGCAAAATCGCAAGTGGGCGGGTTTATGACGGCCTCCAGCCGTCATCAGCACATGAGCACCGCAGTGCATGACAGCTGGGGGCCGTCATCAGCATGCAAGGGGTTAAGGGAACAATGCACATGAAGGAATGAAACAGACATACTTTTCATTTAATTCCTTCCACGTTTTCCTAAATTCAGTCACCTGATATATAACCAAAACAATCCAGCAATTTCCTTGAAATCTGTGTGTATTGAAAGCAAAGAAATGACTTCATACTCCCCATTCCTTATTTATGCACTGCATTTATAATGTTCAGTAACCTTCTTTAAGTCCACCTAGTTGCTCATGAAATATTTTAATTATTTATTTGACTTGAGTCAGTGAAATTACATCAATGAATGTAGTACACATTCCTAGAGAATTTTCATATCTTATTCATGGACAGGATTTCCCAGGTGACCACGTGAAATAGGTATCTTAGCCATGAGGCTTCTGCATTCCTTTAGAGCTCTGCTGCATGGGCCCTAGTGAATGAATGCCTTTTACGTGAACGACATTTTCTGAAATGTTCAAGTTTCAAGAAATCTCACGAGATTTCTTGGGCATCAACATTTTCTTAATTTTATCCCACTAAAAACTAGTTTGAAGGGAACATTTCAAGAATGGTTTCTCCTGAATCTAGTCTGCCGCCTGTATTTCGAATGGCTTTTGGAAAGGGAGGGGGAAGCTTTTATTCAATTTTCGTGCAAGAAAAGAAAATGAATTACATTGCACTAACTTTATTATGATTTTGCATAATTGTCATTAAAGTTCCCAAAGTTTTGGAAAAAAGTCTTTGTGATGTCACTCATCCCACTATTGACCCTCCTTAAACTCTTTGTACTACTCCTAGCATACTTATGCTTAACGCCTTGCTGATCGTGCCAGAAATGCCAGAGAATGCTACCCCACTCTAACTTTATCCCCTGGCTTCAACTGACTACCACTCACTGGAATTCAGTCAGCCTCCTGATTCTAAGACTGGTTTGAGTGACCATCTAATCAGATTATGCGAACAATGCGACACCACCAGGGCTCTGTACACACAGCCCGAGACCGCTAACTGCTATCACTAAACATCTCACTCTCACTACATGCCCATCACCATCACCATGGATAATGCAGCATGAAACACAGACCAACATCAGCACAGCTGCATGAGGCACAAAATAGCCTCTCTTGGGTAACCTGGCAGCACCTGACACACACCCCTACTGTATGAAATGTTTCACCAGATATGTACACGTTCAAGATCCTTCCTATCCGCTGGTCTTCTGCAAAAAAGTTTGTCTGTGGCTAATATTGTTCCAGATAAAATTAGTGATTCATCTAAAGATTATGATTAAAAAATATAAGTTTCCAAAGAAAGAAGATGAGGTGTGCAATGAACCACAACATCTGAATCGGCAGGGGGCAGAAGATATACCCCTTTCCTTGCTCCTGTGTCCAGATACATCTTTGACCACCATTTAGTTTTGAATCGAATTTATAATTTCTTATTTTGTTAGGAAGAAGCCCGAACAGGGAAGCATAAGCTGGGGCTGTCAGGATGCTTTCCTGGGCCAGACCTGCAGATCTACCCTTGGGCAATGAACTGTGAAGGAATACTTATGATATCTGGGGCACCAGTGATAAAGCGCGCAGGTCACCGACCACAAATTTACCATATACGTATTGGGCCCATAAAAAATTCAATTTACCATATTTATTAATCGGGTAACCTTACACTCTACTAACAGTAACCCTATTCCCTCCCTATTGTATTTTCTGGTGTACCCGACTTACCATTCCACTGTCACGGGTACCTAATGACCACAATGGATCAGGGAGCTAGCTGAAAAAGAAAAGCAGACACCAAAATACCTTTTCTATATTTGCACTCATAAAATAACCACAAACTCAGAAAGTTTCAAAAACCTTTATCTAAAATTCGTCAGTCTCATAAAGCATTAGATTTACAGTCAATAAACTGTCAATAACTAAGATTATAAAGAGCATTGTATCCATATAGGAAATAAATCAGGCCAACCATTTAGAATTCTAAAGGAAGGTAAGAACAAGGAACATGCTAGTAAGAATTTTCAGGAGTTTAGACTAGTCATAGAGTTACTAAAGGACGGGGAAAATAAGGAACATGCTAAAATATACCCCTTAAAAGGTGACAAAATACGAGGATTTAGTCAGTCTATGGAGACTCGAAAAAGTAACATGTAACTATAGGGAAGGTAAAAAGAGGGACACGCTAATATATCATAGCAAACATTTCATTTAGCTAAGGGAAGGTAAAGAAAAGGAACAAACTGTATTTCATGAATTGAAAACAGGAATGTACTTAAAGGATGGGTAAGAAATGGAACATGCTAGAATAACAACTATAATGTATGACCTTTTCATTTGTCAGTGCAAAGAAAACATGGAAAATCAATATGCAAGACCACGTTTATTAAAGCAGGAAAAGAATGAAAGATGCAGAATAGATTTCCCAGCACTATATTTACCTAGAACGGTGTGAAGACCAACCCTGGCCACGGGTCAGTATAGGACAGGAGAAACCCCAAGGAAGGACAGTCGCCAGTAAGCCAGCAGGTGCAGAATGGACACCCCAGGACAGGACAGGAAGACCAGATTAGGATCAGGACAAGACCACCAAGGTAAGACCAGCACCCGCAGTTCGGTAGCAACGCCTGCGCTACACCCTCTCTGCAGCTATCAGTCAGGACCCCGATTGGGTTATCGAATCTCCAAGCAAAGTGCTCTGCCAGCACTTAAGGTTTCCAAAACCCCCCCTGGGTCTATGGATATTACGGACAGAGTGCTCCGCAGCTCTCTGTATCAGTCACCTATTGAGTGCGTTGGGTCAGTGACAGGTCAGCTATTCGGGCAAGTCCGACAATTTCTGTAGCTAAACCTAGGCTAGTTATACTGTTTTCGGGTCAGTGTACCACCCCCCAAATGTTGCAAGTGTAAGAATCCCCAATTTCGATTGGTCCTCAAGTAGGATAGGTCAACACACCAATCAGGACAAACTTCTACAAGTCCAAATTTGCATTTTTTTGGGACCGCCTATTGAATTTGGGGTTCCCATGACATAGGTCTCAATATTACAATAGCGCATCTATGAATTATGATACATTTAGTACATGCCAGCTTCTTCTGCTAGGCGAAGCTGCATCTTCCCAGGCACATCTTGGCTGGGACTTCGGGTTGGCAAGGGTTCAATGCCATAGAGTTCATCCACTGGCAGAAGACTGTCATGCGCAGAAAGGCTGTTCAATATGGAGTTTTCCCATCCCTCATGCCCACGGATTTCGATACATGAAAAGTAAGCGAAAACAAATTACAACACAGGAAATAAATGAATGCACTGTCTACCAGGAATCCCTATATGACTCCCCTTACTTTCTACTAACTTATAGCATTAGTATTAGTGCAAACGAACAGAGATGCAGAAAGCGATAGTGCAAGCTTCGGCATGTGAGAACACAAAGCGGCCATCTTAAGTCGAGTGCGCAAGCGCAAAGATTCCCACCAGAACTGCGAGTACGTCACGTCACGTGATTGTGACCAAGTATGCGCAGAAGAAAACCTGCCAAGCAGCGGCCATTTTTAATAGAAATCGTATTAATATTAAGAAACACATAGGCAAGCGTCACTGGGACATCCCAAATGTCTGAATAAAGGGGAAATTAGTAAGACAAACATGTTGGTTATATTTTATTACGGTTATTCGAGGTTTCTTGATACAAGCAAGCCGCTTTACGTGCGAATTCTTGCTCCATCACCAGTAAGCACCTCACCAAAAGACAGAGAGCTCATTTTGAATGCTAGTCAAGCCTCTTGTGAAAACAGTTTGTCTAATAGGATCACCACCGGCATGTGTCATCCTCGGGTCCTCACCCACTATACTTTGTGTATCTGAATGGGCTTTACGCTGCATGACAGCGGAGCTGTTTGATTGTATTGGTGAGGAATCTCTGTCTTAAATTGCCTGCAGGAGTCGTGTGTGTTAAGAATTTTATTGGAAGAACCTTTGTCAAGGTTAAGAACATTATCTAATGCAGATGGAGTTTCAGTGGACTACCCCGTCAAAAGGTCTACATGTTTCAGCCATATGTAGTCGCCAGTAGTGAATGGCTTTCTGCAGGGCCAGGATTTTGTAAGGATCAGTAATTATTATGTGTCTGGGACTGAACTCTATTTGTGTCAAACCATACGTGAGTGAGTTTGAGTCATGCTTTTTACTATGCAGGTCTTACAAATCAAACCAGTAGTAAGAAACGTTCTCAATGGTAAATCTGCAAAACTAAAAGAGAGACTTAATTATTGATAGTATGCGTTGAATTGTATATTTGCGGTAACTCGTGAAAACCACTGCAATCATCTATGTAGGTGAAAATCACACAAGTGTGCATGTAGTATCAAGTCAGGTAATACTTTAATTTAACACAATAAACACAATAAAAGGGCCTCCAAAAACCCCTCTTGCTTGGGTGAGAACAATCAAATTAATTCAGGATGGTGTGATCGCATGCCACGTCCATTGTCCACACACGTTCCTTTATTTTGTGACTCTAGTGCCTTGGCACTAAAGTCGACTGCACCACTTCATCCAACATGCATTGCCAACTTCAGCACTCCTTGTCAACCTGCGCTCACCCCAGCGACTACTAAATTTGACAACACTTTACTTCTGAATGCCTGAAATGTTGGAGCACTGTCTGGTTACTCCAGTACCAATTATGCTCAGAATATCTTGCCAATTATCAGCTGATATCTGGTGTTCCCTGCCCTGGCAAAATAAATACCCAACTCTCAGCTCCTTTAGCACATTATAACCTCCTGAGTAATTTCCATTCTGGGTTCTAACTCTGCAGTAGAATGGAGACCTCGATTGTTATCATCAGAAAAGTTTACTCACGGTGTAGGACCTAGTGTGGCCCTTTGCTCTGATCCCCCTTTATCCCTCAGCAGCCTTTGATGGAGTGAGTTTAACACTGCACACTTCTGGATAGGTGTGCAATTATTGGTGGTATTTGGGAGCAGTTTTCTAAAAGTGATCCTCTTTTCTAGCCAAAAGGTCCCAATGACTAGAACCAGCTTCCTCCCTATGGAACTCTATTGACATTTTCTGTGGTGTTCCTCAAGGATCAAACTGGCTGAACCATAACTGTCCCTTTCTTGATTTCCCCTTTCTCTGAGATGGAGATACTGCTCTTTCACCCCGTTGATCCATTTTTGCCTCTTAGCCTTGCCTTGTCCTATAATTTTACACGCTCAAATAATCCCAAAGTGTTCACAATATGAGTAGATGTCAATATGTAAATGATTCCACAAGTGAATACACTTTAAAAAAAAGTGCTCTGTTCCACCTACACCTCCTTAACCAATCAGACCCTGGGGTGCTTCTGCCTCAAAGACAGTTCTTATGATGGCTGTGGAGCCTACTATAATGGGATGTATGCCTGCATCCCTGTCAAGACAACAACTAAACTCCACATCCAATTTGTTAAAAATGATTCTGCTTGACTCATCCTTGAGCTGTGGTGCACTGATCAGACCACTCTGATGTTTCTTCGTTAGTCCCCCAATCAAAACGAGCATAGAGTGCAAGACCATAAGGGCGATATTTATGACCCCATTTGCGCCGTGCTTTCACCACCCAATGTGGTGCATGCGCAACACACTGAAAAATTTGATTTATGAAGCAACACAAGGCCACTTTGCGTGGCCCTGAGATGCTTCATAAATGCCAAGATAGTAACGCAGGGCAAATCGTGGCATTGCCTTAGTCTGAACTAGGGAAGCGATCCGTGGGCATCGCATGGGTGTTTCGTAGCAACTCCCATGGTTTTTGATGCGTTCACTGATTTACCAGGACTGGTAAGCCTGGGAATGTGCCAAAAATATACTCCTCCCCAGGAGAGGTGCAGCGAGGAGAATATCTTTGCTTCTGCTCATTACATCCTCTGTCTAAGTGCTGCATTCTGCAGCACACAGCAAAGGCGGAATTTGCCTCTCAGGATTGATTTTGTGCAGGCCTGGTACCTGCGTTGGTGCTAGGCAGTCAAAACATCGCCAGCACAGGGACAAGGACAGAAATGCGTTGTATTCTTTTAAATATGGCACATTCCTGCCCTTTCTCTGTAACGCAGCTCAGTAAAGTGACTTGCGTTACAATGCCATAAATATGCCCCTAAGCCACATGCACAAGGTTCTTCGTAGTAAAGCTTCATCGTAACTCATAAAACGGATGCGACCCTACCTACCTACGAACCACCAATGGTAGGACACCCAAAACTCTCTCCTTGTATTCCCAGTCGGATGCAAAGTTTTAGAGCAGATCATTCAACGATCACAGCTCATCCTTTGGAGTTTGCCTCATTCCTTCCTCTATGCTGAAATCAGATTTCTAAAATTCAAGAAAATCCTGGAGATGTGTCTTTTGTCGCAGGCCTGAGGTCTACCAGCCGATAATAGTAGGCACTGAAGAAATTTTTGTATCATGCTATTTATCATCTCTTGATATTACCTGTAACACCACGTCAGTACAATCTCTGTAATATCGATTGCCGCAGGGATATTAAAAAACATATATAAAATAAAAATACATGAATTAAAGTCTGGCAGTAAATGGGTTTGGCGAATGCAATTAAAAAATAGGGATGGCCAACTGTATTGAACACTGCTACCTACCAATGAAACTAGGCAGTGAGAAGAGATTGGGTTTGAGTAAAGGACAGGAAGAAGTGGCGCTCTAGCATGTACGATTATAGGTTCAGATTCGTAATTTCTAAAGTATAGCGGTGCAAACAGGTCAGGGGAACAAACCCAGACAAAACTAGCCCCTGTATAGGCAAGGGACACTTCCCATACCCAAACAATATAAGTACAAGTCCTGTGCACACGTTTCAAAGTGGTAGGTTCTTATGTCAGAACCAAAAAAGTCAGACAACGTTCACAGAAAGAGCGTAATAAAAAGTCGAGATCCAGCGATGCATGAGGAGTGATTTATAGTTCAATCTTGATCAGTGTGTGTGAAAGTAAAAGTAGCCTAGTTTTACTTTCACATGTACTGATCACGATTGAACTATAAATCACTCCTCATGCATCGCTGGATCTCGACTTTTTATTACGCTCTTTCTGTGAACTTTGACTTTTTTGGCTCTGACATAAGAACCTACCACTTTGAAACATGTGCGAAGGACTTGTACTTTTACCAATGAAACTAGTCGCTGGATATATCCAGGCGCTAGATGGCACCGGAAGCTGCTGTGGGAAGCACTAAGGGGCATATTTACAATAACTGGCGCATCCCTGCAAATCAGCAGGGAGGCGCCAGTTATTGTGCGCCAGAGCTCCGCCATCATGGATGCGCCGCATTTACAATGCGGCGCACCATGGTGCAAAAACGGCACAGATGCGCAACGCATCTGTGCCGTAAAAGTGATGCATTGCTGGAGTTGCGTCGCAAGTGCGGCACAGCTCCGGCAATGCTCTGGGGGCCCTATCTAGTTAATGCTGCGTCAATCCTTACGCCTGCTTCAGGTAGGCGCAGGGTTTTGACGCAGCATGGGCCTAAAAGTGATTAAGTGAAATCTTGTAGATTTCACTCAGCCACTTTTAGGAGGCGTTCCTGCTCCGGAACGCCCCCCCTCTGCACAGGAACGCCTACATGTGGCGCAGGGCATTACAACGTGACGCATCTCCCAGATGCGTCACGTTGTAAGTACCCCGCACCATGGAGCAGGATTTGCGCCGCCACTGCGTCACAAAAGTGACGCAACGGCAGCGTAAATGAGGCGCATGGGGCTTGTAAATCTGCCCCTAACTGCCTGAGTAGTAGATTGCTTGTGTTCCTTTACTGCTATTAGTGCATGCACTTCTGCACAGCGCTCTGAAGTTTTTTCCGTTCAATGCGTCTCTCCCTCTTGCTGCTGCAAAGGGTTTGTACAGAGCTGTAATTTGTCCCTCTATGTGTTTTTCTACTCATGGTATTGCAGTAAAGTGTGAGATTTCCAGGGCAGGACCAGAAGAGGTGGCAGCATGAAGTACATGCTGACAGAGGGACCACTTGTGTTTAAAAGAGCATGGAGTTTGCGCATGCAGGGGACAGGGAGTACGTTCAGTGCCTATATTGCGTGAAAGAATACTAGCGCTTGCACAACACACTACAAACTATACTCACATTTTCAGGTGCTTTTCCAAACATTTAAAACAAGTGTTCGCGATTGGCTTTTGTAAGCTGGGGCACTGGGTTTTTTTTTTTTTTTATTTGCAAGCAAATGCTACAACATAAAACAAGAAAAGAAAATATGCTGCTTCTAAATGTTGTGGCTGTATGCTTAAAATAAATTTTTAAAAAAATGACCATCACATATACTTTTAACAGTAGCGTGTTGCGTAGCAGACTGGTGTACTCGGAGCAGGTAGAGAAATCCTTTTTATGTTTTTACAGCACTTGAAAGTAAAATATTATTCTTAGTGGCCCAAAGTAAAGGCACTGCTGGATTTGAATTGATTAAACACATAAGGATGAAAAAAAAAATAATAAAGGATGAAAAGAAAGCCTGGGGCCGTATTGTACTAGTGCTTTGGGGTAGCAACAGGCGTATGTACCCGCTTTGTGCGCCCCTGCGGCACTTTGGTATTACAAAAGGGTCTGCAGACGCTTCGTGGCCCCTTCTGTAATTCTGTAATATGTTACACATAAAGCTCCAGCGGTATCTTTAGAGGGTGTACCCTCATTTGCGTGGGGCGTGGCCCCGTACAAATGAGGGTATCACTTTGCCTCTGCGTCCTAGTAGTATTACAGACGCGGACACAGAGGCAAAGAAGCTCTCAGGAGGTGCACTTAGAGCTGGAGCCTCAGAGTGGCTGGTCTTGATAGCAGCAGCAATTTTGATAGTGGTGACAGCAGGCCATGTCTCGTTCAGTGGCCATGATATGAAGATTAGTTGTGAGAGTGACAAGGTCTGGTTGAGGTTTGCAATTGCTTTATATGGAGGTGATTATTAGATGTCTTTATCTGCAGTCTTGATTTGTTCAACATTTGTGCCCCAGTTGCTTGCAATGGTGTTTCCTCAGCCTGAGTTCTTCTGTGTACCAGCTGGCCTGTGGTCAGGCTTTTAGCTTCTGGTTGTGCTTGAGGGGAGCCTGGGTGTTGGCGCATGTGGTGATCCAGCTGTTGAGGTTCTTGATGGCTTTTGGAAAGTTGTGGTATACTTGGGCCAAAAGCCCACTTCTCTTCTGTGATGCTTGTCCAGCTGAGGCAGGTGGTGCAGCTGGTGAAAGATCTATGAAGGTGCAGGATGGGTTTGCTAAAACTGATGAAATAGTGGTATTTCATGGTCATAGTTTCTGGCTTGTTGACAATGATGTTGCTGATTGAGGAGAACATCAGGTCCAATAGGTGTACAATGGTGTGGGTGGGTTTGGTAATGAGCTGGCTGAGACCAAGTTTTCCCAAAAATGTTTGAAGGCCTGCAGAGTTTGGGTGGGTGGGTGCAGTTTTCTGGGTGAAAGTTAAGGGCCCCAAGGAGGATGAGAGTGCTGGCACTTATGATAAGGGGTGCAAAAATGTCTGTAATGCCTCTGGTGAAATTAATGCAGGGTCCTGGTGGTCTGCATACAAGAGTTCTGTCCAGTGAGAAGTTGGCTGTGATGTATATCTTGAACGTGAGGTGTTCCATGCAGCTGGTGGGGGTGTCCATGTGGGTGGCACAGCTGGAGATGTCTTTGAATATTACGGTGATTCCACCTTTAGGCTTGTGCTGACGGTCTTGCCTTGAAAACTTGTGGCCAGCAATGATGGCGGTTGAGATGTCCGGTGCCAAGTTTGTGTTTAGCTAAGTTTCTGTGAGAAAGGGCAGGTCTGGAGCGTGGTCATGTAGTAAGCCATATATCTCAGTGACATGTTTGGTGAGCAAGCGGATTTTGAGAAGAATTCGTGGGAGTGTGGTGTTTTTGTTTGGGTGGTGTTTGGTATGCGGATTCTGGGTGCTGTGGAAGTGGGAGTGGTGAGTGTAGAGTCCGAGAGAGTGTATACAAATTTGCAGAAGGGTCATAAGAAAGCTCCTTCCAGGTTGTGAGGTGCAATGCAGCCGGAGTTGAGAGCATGAAGGAGCACAACAGGTTAGTGATGGGTTGGGGGAGAACCATGATTCCTGGCACTGGGCATGGCCCATGCATGGATGGGCGCAGATGGGTTTGCCTTTGGTGTGCCTTCAGCATGCCAACAGTACGTCCTCACTGCACCTACTATTAAATATTTCAGGGAGCAGAGAAGAGCTCAGTATACTGTGTGCAGGAAACCAACAATGCCACTTGCTGTGTAGATGGATGGTGGGAAATCTAATTATGTTACTTCCTGTACTAATGGGTGATGGGAAATCCATTGATGTCACTTCCTATAAAGGTTGATGATGGGAAATCCAGTGATGTCACTTCCTGTGCAGCTCAATCATGAGAAATCTAGAGATGTCACTTCATGTGCAGATGGACGATGGGGAGTTCAGTGATGTCACTTCTTGTGCAGATGGTTGATGGAACTGCATGGCGATACTGCATAAGGAAAGTGAGAACATTTGGAAATAAGAGAACACCCACATACCTGCAAGCTTGTGGATATTAGAAAGCCTCTCTAGAGTACATCCCCACTCTGGGTTTGGTTGGAGATTTAATCTTGACCCACATACGTCATGTTATCAATGATGTCATTTCACGTGATTAAGGATGTTATGAATGCAGGGGTAGACCAGGGTACATGGCCGAGACACGAGTTATTAGGGCACGAGTTATAGCTGCTGTAGATAACTGTAACAGTGAATTTCAGGGATTTTGTAAGTTTAAAATGTTGGGATTTAACTGATATTTTCACCTTAATATAACATCCTCCACTGGGTAATATATACCAATAGATATTAAAAACTAACGTTTAGAAACCAAATAACACTGAAATTCACCAGCAATAGTTTACTAAGCTAACTATAACTTGCTCCCCACGACCCACATGCACTGCTCATGATCTCTGATATTACATCACTCCTGCCATGCTAAATTACATCATTGATGACATCACTGATGACATCTCAAATGACATACTTGATGACATCACTTATCACATCATCCAGTCTTTGTTACAGCATCCTATAGGGCCTGTGGATTTGAAGCAATTCATTATGATACATCTATGGCACATTTCTAATCATCTTTATGGGATTATCTCATTAAACATTTAACATGACCAGCAATTTTAAGTAAAGATGCTGACAGGCATGCAGTTGCCACTGAAAAGGCATATTTTACCAGTTTCTCATCCCAACACCCTGTGGGAAGCCAATCCCCACCAGACATCCAACCCACATTTCATTTTATTTTTAAGTTTTTTTATACTGTTGAGCTCCCATGACAATACTGGTGCTCAAAACTTCCACCCCCTGGTACTGTGGTAGAGTGTAAGTTCCCCCTGGTGCAGGCTGCATAGTACCACAATACCCTGGGTCTGGAAGCTTGAGAGGCGGCTCCCTCGGGCATACCATAGTACATCACTAGTGTTGTCCCGCTGGGTCGCGCTGGAGTACTGCGGTCCCCATGACACCATTTTGTTTTTGTACTTTTACCCCAGGAGGAGGAAGGACTCTCTGGGTCTGTGGGGTCAGGGCATCCCTACTCTGCCCCTTATACTAATTTGAAAAAAAGAAATTCAAGTCAGGGACTGAATTCTCAAGTACTGTAATTGCTGCCACAACATTTCTTTCCAAGTTGTGGCTGGACAATCAGATCACTCAGTATTGTGGGACTAGTACCAGTCCTGCAGCACCAAAAACACTCCCTCAGCCAGCCAGTAAGCCTTAATTTCTCAAATGGCTGAACAAATTTACATTGGGGAGAGGATGTAGAATTACGGCTAGAGCGGTTGACGTATAAGCTGTGCAACCGGGTTCAAGTCTCGGCAACAAAGCTCAACATCCTGTGATTCTGGGCAAATCACTTAATCTCCCCGTGCCTAATAAAAATGAATGTGTCCTCGTGTAACGATACTGGTGCTATGTAAAGCGCTCTGATACCCGATATCTTTGGGTCTAGTTCATGCTATATAAAACTAAAACAAATTTTTAAAAATAATAACGAAAAGCATGTTTTTTGAGTAAAGTTCTAAATTTCTGGAAAATGTGGTGTGCCTGCAACAGAAATTCCTATTGAATTAACAAGGAAATCAATGTTTGGGGACCCTTCCAATTTCTGGGCCCCCGCTGATGTATCGCCCCACAACCTTTCAGGAAGTATATATATATAAATATATATATATACACACACACACCCATGCACACACACTTACCCATTCATTCTTCTATTATTTAAAAAAATAATATTAAACTTAATGCAAATAATTAAACTTTCATTGAAAATTTTAAACTTATTTAAATTAATTAAACAGAAATTATTAGCAACATGTAATAAGTATTCAAAATGTTAGAACACATTTAATTCAATGAGATAATGTCATATCATATTTTATTTTATTTTATTAATTCTAAATTAAAAATTTACATTCATTTACATTCATTTACAATTATGTCTTACATTAAAATATTTTTTATATTCTCATAAAGAATCATACATTTTTAATAGTTGTTCATATACTTTCCTATAGGAAGATCTTTGTTACGGTGGTGGAGAGATCCACCTATGTGTGAAAATGTATTAGTAGGAACTTTACACTTATAAATTCTGTAGTAGGAGGCACCAGCCCATGATTTGAGGGGGTGGAGACAGGTAAGTCTACACATATTGTGAATCTACTCTCGGAAAGGGTGAATAGCAAAAGAGTGTAGTATTCCACCTATGTGTAGTAGCAAATATACATGTGAGCAAATGTATACATATGTCTACATGTGTATATCTACTTTTTGTTTTTAGACACTTAATAACTCTAGCTAAGGTACCACACACTACACCATCATGCTTGATTTTCAAAACTTTCTTTAACAGGATGTAGAGATTACCAACAGACATGGACTGCTGCCCCCACCTATGTTGCTGCTTCTGCTGAGACTTCAGCAATAATTGTTTAGATGATCAGGCCTGCGCCTTCGGCTGAAAGGTAGACCTCATCGGAGGCAGAGTTCACAGATGTTTAATTGCGACAGACTCTGCTGAATAGTAGAAAATGAATACAGATTCAGCATCTTTCCAGCCTTGTTCAGTCTCTTAGCTGATTGTTTCATAGTTTTCCAACCACTTCGCTGACTCACCTTAATTGTTTGATCCTTTCAGACACATAATCTTGCCTAGCACTAAAACTAATTGCCCCTTAACTCCCCCTCAAGAGTCAATGCCCCCTACTATCCATGCTCTGTGTTTCAAAATGTTGTGGTTGACTCCTTACAGCCTGATAGCTAAGAAGACCCTGGCCAGTGCTACTGGGAAGCTGTGGAAACTAAGGACTGGGTCAGAAAAATACACATCTCTTGACCTTGCCTTTCGATTGTAGATTCAAGAATCTTTAGCAAAAGCCTATTTGCTGTCTGGTTGCCCAAACACAATAGGCTGAAAAGAATATATTATATTATATTATAGCAAGACAAAGCACAGCACTGGAGTTGAGGGACACGACAGTCCTTAAGAGGTGTGTTACTACTTTCCATTGCCACTGACTATTATTCCAGCATCCTGGCTTTTATTCACGCCAATCTGCAGGAGGTTTGTAAGGTGTGGAAAGTGGGTGTATGTAGGATCATAGCAAACACAAGGAGGTGATGGACGGAACGCTGAAACTTTTCAGACAATTACCCCTGTCACAGATCTGAGTTGAATCCATCATTGTTCTTTATCTCACTTCGCCATCCCAGTTCAGACCCAGCCATATGCAAATCAGTCTTGAACCTGTTCCTCAAACTGCCAAGCCAGGTCTTCCCTGGACTGGAAACTAGCATCCTAGGACCAGTTTCAGGGTTTCACCCCTCATCAGCCAGGCTAGCTTGAAAGTGAGCAAGGGACACACGTCTGCGCATACCCTACCAACTTAGGGCGAACAAAGCAAAAACAAGATGATGGACGAAGCGCGGAAACTTTTTAAACACTAACCCCCAGTCACAGATCTGGGTTGTATTCATCATTGTTTTTTAGCTCACTTCGCCACCCCAGTTCAGACCCAGCCATATGCAAATCAGTCTTGACCGTATCTCTCATGGGATCAGTCCAGCCCAAACTGCCAAGCCAGGTATTCCTTGGACCGGAAACAAGCATCCTAGGACCGGTTTCAGGGTTTCACCCCTCATCAGCCAGGCTAGCTTGAATCCAGTGGCGAAGTGAGCAAGGGACCCACGTCTGGGCATACCCCACCAACTTAGGGCAAACAAAGCAAATACAAGGAGATGATGGACAGAGCGCTGAAACTTTTCAGACACCAACAGTACATACCTAGTAGACCAAACTATGGGAGACAATGGTAACGGGGAAACCCTCATATGATCAAAGAGAGGTAACTTCCAAGTCAGTATTGGGCTACATGAAAAAAGAGCTTACACACCTGACAATATTGTGAGAGATTAAACTGTTTGACAGAGGCTTGAATTTTGACAACAAAGATAACTGTCCCTCCTACTAAAGTACTCAAGAGCCTGGATGTTGTGAAAGAGTTTGGCCAAGGACAGAAACATGGCAACCCATGGACGACATCTCCAGCGGAGGCTGGGAATTGGAGGGGAGCCGGTGTTAATATAATGGTATCCTTTATTCTTGAACCTAATATGTTGTATTTCACGAACACTATGTGATCAGATGTCTCAAAATAAGGATAAGTTCATGCGCTATAAAAGATTGAAACCCAATTATGAATAAATAGCATTTACAAAAACAAATCTGTTTTTTTTTGGGAGCTGGCCTAAGGCAACCTGTTCTTAGAACATGCAAAAGCGATCTCTAAAACATAGCAGAGTGTGTCAATCTTCAACCTGCCTGCATCTTCCCAACATGTGAGTAAGAATATGAAAGCAGTCAGTGATGACATCATTTTGAATAGGGGCATCCCTATGGCTTGGGGATATCACTTGGCCTCTCCATGCTTGTTGTAAAACGTGATCTAGGGTTGACCCAACATTCCACAGAAAGAGGTTGAGGGCTTAAATTTGCAATATACCCCTTTGAACTGGTTTTCTCTTATACTGCCAATGGGCACCCTTTTCGTTCTCGTATTCCTGAGAGGGATGAAATGTATGGCGGTGTCTGCTTTTGCAAAGTACTGGTGCATACATTGAAAACCCTGTTCCCCAGCTCCCATTTGAATTGCCTCCCATATATTTATTATTATTATTATTATTATTATTATTATTATTATTATTATTATTATTAAGCAGTTTTATAGCGCGCTCAATTACTCCGGAGTATCCTGGCGCGAAAAGAGAGGAATGGAAAAGAATTGAACAGCAAAGCCCTGAATCGACCTAACAAACTAGACAGCCAATCTAAATAAATGGGTTTTTAGCGCTTTCTTAAAAGCCATGAAGTCAGCAATACTACGCAGAGAAGCGGGGAGCGCATTCCAAGCGCGCGCGGCCTTCACTGCCACAGAGTGTCCACCCAACCGGACACGCCGAAAGCGCGGAACCTGCAGCAGATGTTGAGCTGCTGAACGCAATTCTCGGTTGGGGGAGTACCGCACGAATCGTTTCATCAGGTAAGCGGGACTCCGCCCATTGATGGCCTTATGGGCCAGAGTAAAAATTTTAAAGGTGATCCTGTGCGGCACCGGGAGCCAATGCAGACCCTCCAGGTAACTCCTAACGCTAATCCGCCTGGAGATATTCCCCAGTAATCTGGCGGTAGCGTTCTGGATAATCTGGAGCCGCCCTATCAGGTAGGCCGGAGAGCCACTGAACAGAGCATTGGCATAGTCCAGTCGCGAGAGAATTAAAGCTCTCGCGACTGACTCGCGTGCAGGGGCAGGCAAAAACGGAAAAAACTTTCTAAGAGACTTCAAGGTCCCAAAGCAGCCTCCAGTAAGCCTCTTAATATGCCCCTCAAATCGAAGGTCTTCCCCAAACCAAACCCCAAGATTCTTAGCCATGGTATTTGAGGTACTTGGAGTGGGGAAGCCGTCCGGCCACAATAGAATCTTAAAATCAGGAGGAAACTGGCCATAGAGCAGGATTTCGGTCTTGTCCTCATTGCACTTCAATTGCGATGACGCTAACCAATTGAAAACAGAGGACAGACAGTTCTGGATCTGCTCTGTTTCCAAAGCCTCTCCAGGCCAGGTGAACAGCAGCTGTGTGTCATCAGCGTATGCTATAATTTTGGCACCCAAATGTTCGGCTAATTCAATCAGGGGGGTCAGATATATATTAAAAAGCAGAGGGCTCAAAGTCGAGCCCTGAGGGACCCCTGTCAAGAGAGGTCTAGCCGATGATGAATGAGGAGGGAGCCATACTTGTTGGGATCTTGCCGTCAGAAATGAGCTCAGCCAATCTAATGCAAGATCGCTGACACCGATATCGGCGAGCCTGGCCAGGAGGTGTTGATGGGGTACCGTGTCGAACGCGGCAGAGAGGTCCAATAAAATCAGAGCCGCTCTGCCGCCACCATCCAGACACTCCCTGACTGCCTCTGAGATTTCCACCAGGGCCGACTCCGTGCTGTGAGCAGCGCGGAACCCGGATTGGGCATCGTGGAGAGCTCCGGATCTTTCCACAAACTCATTAAGCTGCTGCATTTATCACTTCCCTGATGTCCCTTTTTCTTCAAGAAATCCCAATTGAAGATCCCTGATTGAGCAATGCAAAGTTATCAAACTGTTCCTCTTTCCATAACTCTACCTTGGTTTGTAGCTTAGCCAAAGCTTATTTCCTCACAGGATTCCCCCATTGATCAATTCAGTTACCAACCTACTCCTTTCTCCACAACTCTTCCTTGCTTTGTAGCTTTGCCAAACCTTATTTCTTCATGAGATCCTCCCATTGCTCAATGGAGTTATCGAACGACTCCTCTTTCCCTAACTCTTCCTCGGTTTGTAGCATAGCCAAAGCTTCTTTCTTCAGAAGATCCCCCTCCATTGATCAATGCACAGTTATTGAAGTAATCCTCTTTCTGTAACTTTTCCTGGGTTTGTAGCATTGTGAATCCTTTTTTCTTCATCCGATTACCTGATTGATCAATGAGAAGTATAGAAGTCCTCCTCTTTCTGTAACTATTCTGTGGTCTGTGGTTTGTCACATGATGTGCCATTCAATGATGCAGCAGACAAAAGGTTTGGCACCTTACTCTCAAAGAAGTTGTTGAGCATGTTAGGGCCCATAACGGAAACTACTGTGATGTCCTGATTGGCTGATAAAACAGAAAATAATGAAATTGTCACTTAAGTTACACTAGTCTGAATTACCTGGTTAGATGCTTCTGCTCAGTTTTGGCACCGGCCCTGCACCTCCACCTGGACTAGAACTTGCACACCTTATTGGCCACCCTACTCAGGAACCATCACATACAAAGGCTGCCAAATGTACTGCTTCGCCACCAGTTTTGGAACTGCTAGTTACTCATGCAGATTTGGAAATACAACGTATCACGTCATTGCATTTTATTTTCACAGTTGTATTGATTCAACTTAATTTCCAACATCCTTTCATTTTTTTTAAAGCATGAAAAGAATACACATTTCATTCATTTATACATTCCTCATGAATAAATGTTAATAAACACATAAAAAAATAGACAATTCAAAAACTTAAACATGACGACAATTAATTGAAGCTCTAGAGAGGGTGCCACTACATGAAATATACCCCGAGAGCAAATCACCTCCAGAGAAAGTTGTCCCCGCAGTATACCTGTTTGAAGCGCTCAATGAACTGAACAAATACTTAATGTCATAGCGCTTACAGGCATTGTTTGAATCACCAACTGGTGTAATTGTGTGAATTAATCGTTAGATTTGAATTGATTGTTGTCATGTTTAAGTTTTTGAATTGTCCAGTTTTTATGTGTTTATTAACATTTATTCATGAGGAATGTATAAATGAATGAAATGTGTATTCTTTTCATGCTTTAAAAAAAATGAAAGGATGTTTGAAATTAAGTTGAATCAATACAACTGTGAAAGTAAAATGCAATGACGTGATGCGTTGTATTTACAAATCTGCATGAGTAACTAGCAGTTCCAAAACTGGTGGGCAGGTAATCCTTTTAGAAAAAATATTGCACGTTCTACTGGGCCCCGAAACGGACGTAACCCCTATAGTTTAAAGTTAAATGTATTGCTTCAGCAGTACAATTGACGATTCCCAAACCTGACAGGAAAGTGGCACCTTAATATCAAGCCTGAACATCTATGAAACCTCCACAGAGGAGGTTGTTATTACTCTCACTAGTGCAGGGCCGGACTGGGAACCAAAACCGGCCCTGGCAAAGTGCTCTGCCGGCCCCCCCTCGGGGGGCCAAGCGCTTTGCCAGGGCTGCTTTTCGGCCGATTTTGTTACAGGGCCGATTTTGCAGCTATGCTGCAAAAACGGCTCTGTAACAAAAACGGCCCCCAGGGCCCAAAACCGGCCCCCACCCTTGCGGCCGACCGGGGAATTGCCCGGTGCACACAACGGCCAGTCCGGGCCTGCACTAGGGTCCTACCTGGGTTCATAGAAGATAATATAGACGTTGTAAGGGAAGGAACTACCATTCTATAACCCCAGCAGTTTGCTATTCCAGAGATTCAGTCACTCCCCTGGTGACCTGTACATAAAGAAAAGAATTCTAGGACTGTTTTAGGTAGCTAGACTTATGTTTTTCTTTCATTTAAATGTGGTTTTGAGTTTGACATGTATTTAGATATGGTTACCAAACCCTTTACACAAGCACTTTTTAACAAGTATCGAATGGGCGCATTACCGTTAGCTTCCTTCACTTGCCTTTGGAAGAAGGGGTCAGGCATATCAAATATGTGTCCTATGGGATGTGAGGTTCCAGAGTCCATTGAACATGTTTTATTCTTTTGCACAGAATATACAAAGCAACGTACACACTGGATCAAACCACTGTGCAAATTGATGGGCTTTAGTGATCATGTAGCACCACTGAGAGCATGCAGAACGAACACAAGTGATCCGGTTATCTTTTCAACTGGCACATTTTTATCAGCTATATGGTATCTGAGGTCCAATAAAATTGTTGTCTAAGAAAGGAATTCAGGGGTATTTTGAATTCCATACATCTCTGCCAAGATGTATCAGTTTTTAGCATTTTTCTTAACTTTTAGGCCCAGATGCATCAAGCTAGAATCCGCTCGTAAAGGGGCAGATTGCGGCCGGTATTTTTGCATTTGGGATGCATCATCCCAAATGCAAAAATCGCAAATTAAGAAATTGCAAAATTGCGATTACTTGCATTTAAGGAATCTCAAATTGAGATTCCTTACATGCAATGCATTAAAGTTTAAAAAATAGCGATTTCCCTAATAGGGCTCGCAAATTACCATGAAGTTGAACTTCATGGTAATTTGCAAAAACTTTGAAAAATGCACTAAAGTGCATGTTTCAAAGGTTCATGTTGCGCACACACATGCCCTAAGGGCATGTGTGTGCGCAACATATGTGCACAGATCAATTTCACGGGTGCAACAGGGTGTCCTTTGGACACCCCTGCACCCTTAAAATCGCATTCGCAATTTGCGATTTGCTAATTGCGAATCGCAAATTGAGAATGTCTTCTCATTCATTCCTATGGGCCTCTAGGCCCATTGGAATGAATGGGGAGGTATTCCTTAATTGCGACTCGCAATTTGCGAGTCGCAAATAAGGAATTTTAAGAAATCGCTATTTTATTTGTGATTTCTTCATGCATTGCATTTTGCTATTCCTTAATAGCGAATCGTTATTTTTCGCTATTAAGGAATAGCAAAATAGGTTCTTGATGCATCTGGGGGATGGTGTTTTTATATGAACATAAATGTATTTGCTATTATTTTTTTTATTCAGATATGATTGCCTTTTATGGTTTTTTTTACTAACTGAAATAAAGAATAATGAATGAATGAATGACCTGGGCACCCCCACTCATGTAGTATGTTGGAGGGACTGTTGCTATCTGCTAATCCTCCGTCCCCAGGGTAGTTATTATCATACCAAGTTCCAGCGGACCTGCTGCCCCTTTGAAGGGGAAGATAATGTGGTTGAATGGAACCCATTATTTTCAATTGGCCTTGTGCACTCGCCCTCTTCCAAAGATGACTTGGACATTACATTGAAGGGGATTCCAATGGAAACACAACTGCTTACGTTTCACTAGAACCTCCATCCTAATACCATGCGGGGATATATTTTTTTCACTCTTTTAAGGACACTTGGATTGTTGGCAGGATATGCCGCGAAGTTCCCTGCACATCCCAGTCCACGGCATTTAATTGTAAATAGAGGCCAGCGAACGACCTCATCTAGAAATGCAAAGAGGCTTATTAGTCACACCTAGCAAGTGTTAAATAACTAGTCTGGAACACTCACTTTAGGACGATGCATACCTTTGCCACGAGTGTCGCAGGTGGGAACTTGAAACATTGGGCCAACCCTGTAATCGAGCATATGCTGGGTGTTAGATGAGACCACTTCCGAACCCCTCCACCCCTCCTACATTCTCCAGCTGAACTACTCTGCCCAGACAATCTCATGATAACAACATCATTACAACATAAGAGGAAGTCTTCAGTTTCAAGATGGCCACCGCGATGTACAGACTGCCAGAAAGACAAAATGGCACCATCACTGCAGGATTTAGCTCCTGGCCAAAGAACAGAGGGGCAAATGTACAAGCACCTATCACCACCACATCATCACTTTTATCGATGTTGTGGTGGCCTTATTCTGCCTTCTGAAGCACACATGGGAAATGCAAACTGCCATGGATTGTTTATGTACAGGAAGGTCCGCCTTCCTGTACATAAACAATAACAAAAAATTAAATTTTTTGACTTCCATGTATACTGCATTAAGCAGTACACTTGAAAGTGACAAAATGTCATTTCAGGATTGTTTATATGCAAGAAAGGGGACCTTCCTACACATAAACAATCATCCCCTGCATGCAGACAGCCTTGCACTATGGTGCATGGGGGTCTGCGTTGGTGCTACACTGCTACGTTTAGCGCATCGCATGGGGAAACAGAAGGCTGCACAATATCGTTGTAAATATGGTGCAGCCTTGCATTTCAGAAATGGCGGAAAGAGGCATTAAGCCATGACGGCTGACGCCTCACTCCGCCACTTCATAGTACATATCCCCCCAGAGCACCTTGCAAGGACGGAGATGGTACGCTGTAAGGGTACGTAAAATATAGCCTCTCTTTTTCCATAAAAGGAGCTATTTGGCAGATAAAGAACACTGAGAAAAGAGAATGTGTTCCAAAGCTGCTGACAAGTACTTTACCACACCGGCCTTCAGAGCAGAGGCGCTGGAAGCAACGTACATGTGCGATCCTTCAAATGAGGCAGTCTGAGGAACTAAACTGCAGGACGAAATTCTCCTCTGATTTGCTGTCAGCGCTGTCGGTTTCGTCAGGAACTGAATAGTTCTCTGGCTGGCAGCTAATCATCGTCTGCCCGCGCAGCTTCCCGCGCGCCGATACCGGCTTTATCTCGGCCTGTGGATCGTGCAAGATTTAATAACCATTCAGCAGACAGTTTCTTCTGCAGAGAGGGGGAGATCAAGAGAGATGTGTCGGAGCCAGTGGGGACGCGACAGAACCTGTAATTTTTCCACATACAATACTCGGGAAAAGAGGGGGGCAGGAAAAAAATGTTTTCGCTTGGAATATGAGCATTGCATTTGGTGTGCGAGGTATGGCTTTCATGGCCTCTAGCCAGGAAGCTGTATCTGCAATTCAGATACGGGACACTTCCGCTCTATGCAGTAACTGATAAGTGGGCTGGGGGCATAAAGGGCCACATGCATCATTGTAGGAATTTGCGATTCCTAAATTGCGAAAATTAAGGAATCGCAATTTAGGAATCGCAAATTCCTATGCATCAAGAAATCGCAAAAGTTTTTGAGATTTCTTAATTTTCCTTATTTGCGATTCCTTAATTGCGAATTGCAATTAAGGAATCGCTTTACATTGATTCCTATGGGCCTTGAGCCCCATAGGAATCAATGGGAAGGTATTCTCATTTTGCGAATTCAAAATTAAGGATTCGCAAAATGAGAATGCAATTTCAAGGGTGCAGGGGGGGTCCAAAGGACCCCCCCCTGCACCCCTGAAATGTCATGTAAGTACATTTTACTCACACACATGTCCCAAGGGCATGTGTGTGTGTAAAATATAAGTTTCAAAAATGCACTTTTGTGCATTTTTGAAACTTTTCGCAAATTACCATGAAGTTTTACTTCATGGTAATTTTCCCCTTCCTAATTGCGAATTCGCAATTTAAGAAAAATCATGCATAGCATTTAAGAAATCGCAAAATTTGCGATTTCTTAAAAGCGTTTGCAATTTAAGAAATCGCAAAAAATTGCAATTTCTTAAATTGCGAAAAATGAAAAAAAAAATGATGCATCCCAAAAAAGGTTTTTGCATTCGCAAACGGCCGATTTTTGCGATTTGCACCGTTTGCGAATGCAAAAAAGCTTGATGCATGTGGGCCAAAGTCTTTATGCCCAGGATGCATGGTTGAGGAGGAAACAGTGACCCACGTAATGTTGCTTTGCCCTGCATATAAATTGATCAGGGCAAAATGGATCATTCAACTGTGCAGAAATATGGGCATTAGAAATTAACGAGACTTTTTAAGGATCCTAAAATCTGACACTGCATTAGTACATGCTGTGGTGTGTCAACATTTCTTTTCGCTATGTGGCTCAAACATACGTTTTTGTTAAAAGAAGCTATGTAGCCGCTAGTGATTTCTTTCTTTGGACACAATTTTTACTCTTCTAAAGTGGGATGTTCCTCTTTCCTTATAAAAAAACAAACAAAAAAATACATTGTTAATTCTTGAAATGTTTTTATGCTCTTAACCTTAAATTATGTTTTATGCTAATTTTCAATCATTATAATTGATTCCCTTGTATTTCTATTGCTTCCTCTGTGTAAACTGTTTGAGTCGATAATGAAATGAAACTGCAATCGTCTATGCTGCTATTGATTATGTTTTAATGTATTGCTCAAGTTTATCTGTGCTTTTATGGCTGAAATAGCCACAATAAAGCTTAATGAATGAATGACTAAATATGGAATGCAAGAGTTAAGCATAACGGCGACTATAAATATTTTTGGGGTTTTGTTCTACTCCCATAACTACAATTTAACTATGATTTTTAAATGAAAATCAATCAATCTATCTATCTGTCTATCTATCTATCTATCTATCTATCTATCTATCTATCTATCTATCTATCTATCTATCTACCAAATGGCATCTAAATGATATTATGTATAAGATATCTATACTACTATTATAAAGAGAGAACTTTGAACCTTTGAGGCGGGTAAACTCGGGAACCACAGCGCCAATCCAAACACCCGATACATCATTGTAATTGTCAGGGTCTGCAGATGGACATAGGCTATATAAAAAAATAAAATATACGTTCTTTAAAATATTTACGATTAAAAAAAAGAGTCCCTTGGAAGTAGCGCTGGCCGCAACGTGCGTGCTGACATCAGGAGCGCGGGGAGGAGCGGCGGACATGAGCACAGGGAGGAGCGGCGGACAGGCGGGGAGGAGCGGTGAGGAGCGGCGGACAGGCGATGAGGAGCAGCAGACAGGCGGTGAGGAGCGGCGAGGAGCGGCGGACAGGCGGGGAGGAGAGGCGGCTGAGGTAGGTGAAGCGGCCCGTGTACGGCTCATTGGGGCCCTGAAAGTGGCGGGTGCACTCCGGGGGACCCACGGACAACGTCTGGGCAGGCGGGGGCCCTGAAGCCTGAGACAACGTCGGGGCGGGCAGGGGCCCAGAAGCCTGATTGCTCCCAGACAACGTCGGGACGGGCTGCTAGTTATATATACACACACATTTGTATATATCTAGGCCACTGGAATTATGTGAGTGTTTGGCCTCTGAGTCTGCATTATTTGTATAATTTAGTATCTGCTGCATTTGCCACATAATGGAATGTCTGCTGCATAACCTGCAAATATTGACAACACAAAATTGTTTCTAGCTCAAATGGTTCAACAGTTACTAAAACGCAGTGACATGTGCTGTTGTGCAATGGAAGGCCCTTTGCAAAGGTTGACTAGTCACCTTTGTATTACTTATTGCTATTTTTGTGTGTTAAACTGGTACTAATTTGGTGTTGTCAATGCCCAGACAGTGTTAACAAGTGTAAAAATGACAAAATAATCAAGTAATTCTATTAGAAAATGTGGCGCAGTACACACATAATCTGCCTTTTCTTGCCACATAATTTAGTCAACACTGCTGCATAATATGGCCCTCTCCTGCTAGTTAATTCCAGTGGGCTTGATATATATATATTCAGCCACCACAATTTCTCTACTCCAGAAATTACCAGGACTCTCTGGAAGTCCTGGTAATCTCTGGAGTTGTGAAATTGTGTTGATTGAATATTGTGGGCTACCGGAGCCTATCCAGGACCGCTCCAAGGTTTAGCCCCCGATTTCCAGATTTTGTGGAGTGTATATATATATATGTATATATATATATATATATACTTTTAATTCATTGTTACGGCAAACATGTAAAACATGACGCGTTTCGGCGATGCCTTAATAAAATGTTTACAAATTGCACGCAGTAAAGCGGTAAACTTTAAACACGGTGACGCGGACCACACGACCAGTTAATACATGGGTATCAAAAGTGGACTGTAGTGCATCAATGTCAGGCGCCATTGTGGAGTGTGTCAACAAAACTTTATCGAAAAAACTTTATCGAAAAAGCCCCCATTGTCTGCACAAATATAGATCATATATGATACCTTGCAATGTCATTTCATTTCCCTAAATAGAGAAAGATAGAAAGAAAGCGAGCAGACAAGTGGAATTAACACTGCAAAAAAAAACTCAAGCCGTGTATCGGCTTTGCCCTTAAAAGACGCATATCCAATTTACATCAGGCGTAGTATAAACTTTTGCCATGGAACTTTATCCAGCCCCCCTTGTCCACACCAAATGTAAAATAATTTAATACATTAGATGACACATTTCATTTCACTAAATGGATGAAATAAAAAGGACAATCACAGGGGCATTGCAAAACATAATGCCGTATATTGGCATAGCCTGATGCCACCTCCCCAGACCTCCAATTGCGCCGTGTATCGGCAAATGCTACAATGATTATATACTGTTATTAAATATAAAAGATTCATGTTTTGCAAGCACTATAACAGATATTGTGGATTATTTTCACTCAAACTAGGAGCCCCTTTTTATTTAATCTATTTAGTGAAATGAAATGTGTCATCTAATGTATTAATTTATTTTACATTTGGTGTGGACAAGGGGGGCTGAATAAAGTTCCATGGCAAAAGTTTATACTACCATATGTCATAAATCTTTTTATAAGTGCAACCCGGCAAGTTGCGGGAGGACCACCCCCTTTCTCCACCACTCTGCAAATGCGCCTCCTGGTGCACTGCTGGTTATGGGATGGAGCCCCCTTGGCTGCAGAGGATCCTTAGGGGCCAACAAGCCCTCCTATTATCTCCAGTAAGTCTCACACAGCAGGATTGCTGAGAGATCTTCAGAGGCCATGCCCCTTTCTTCACCACTCTGCAAACATGCCTCCTGGCACACTGCTGGTCTGGGGATGAAGTCCCCTTGGATTCCGAGGGCCCTTGGGGGCCAACAAGCCCTCCAGTTATCTCCAGTAAGGCCCCAGAGTGAAATTTCTGAAAGGACTTCAGATGTCACGCCTTCTTTCTCCACCACTCTGCAAACAAGCCTTGTGGCCCAGTGCTGTTTGAAGGATGAAGTCCCCTTGACTCCATAGGGTTCTTGGGGGCTAAGAAGCTCTCCTGTTACCTCCAGTAAGTCCCACACAGTGGAATTGCTTAGAGGTCTTTGGAGGCCATGCCCCGTTCTTCACCACTCTGCAAATGCGCCTCCTGGTGCACTGCTAGTTGTTAGATGAAGTCCCCTTGGATGCTGATGGTCCTTAAAAGCCAGCAAGCCCACTTGTTTCTCCAGTAAGTCCCACAGAGTGTGATTGCTGAGAGGACTTCAGAGGCCACACCCCATTCTCCACCACTCTGCAAATGTGCATCCTGGCACTCTGCTGGTTGAGGAATGTAGTCCCCTTGGCTCTAGAGTGTTCTTGGGCCAACAAGGTCTCCTGTTACCTTCAGTAACTCCCACACAGCGGAATTGCTGCGAGGTCTTTGGAGGCCATGCCCCCTTTGTCCACTCCCTCTATTGTAGTAGTTAGCCCTGAGGAGGTGGTGGTCCCCAGGGCTGTGGGGGGGCCACCCCCCCTTAATTTGAATGAATTAAACTGCAGAGGTGGAAGTCACCAGGGCACGGGGTGCCACTTGGATAACACCACATACATTAAAAGCAGTGCCTCAGGGAGGTGGTGTTCCTCTAGCTTTTTTGTAAGTCCTAGGAGGGGGGCCCTGTGCACCCGCTCCTTTTTATAATTCCTCATGCCCCCAGGACCTGGCACACCCATGTAATGCTAAACATTACAGAAGTGTGAGAGCCCATGCGTCTTTGTTTTTTATTTTTCAGCAGGAGCTTCAAATCCAGCGTAACTTTTGCCGAAAAATGTAAAAAAAGTGCCAAGAGGCGGCGAGTGTCATGGTATTCCTACCGGTCCCCTTCTCACTTTTTAATGTTTTTTATCCCAAGATGGCTGCCAACATTTCGTGGTTGAAGTGTTGACAGCCAAACAGGGGCCGGATGTAGGTAAGTTCCATTTACCGATTCTAAAATACCGAATTTTACCGATTGCGGTATTCTAGAATCGGTAAATGGTATGTAGTATTCGGTAAAGTTTACCGAATCGGTAATATTCGGTAATTACTGATTCGGTAAATACCAAATCGGTAATTCTCATTCATTCCTATAGGCCTGGAGGCCCATAGGAATGAATGGGAATTACCGAATCGGTAAATACCGATTCGGTAATGGGGGAACACATTCAAGGGTGACAGGGTGTCACATTGACACCCTGTTGCACCCCTGAATAGTGCATGGGTGCACATGTGGCAGACATACATGCCCTAAGGGCATGTATGTCTGCCACATGGCACTTTTGAAAAAGCCCAAATTTGCATTTTCAAAGGTTTTCGATATTTACCACCAACTTTTATTTGGTGGTAAATACCGAATCCTTAACCATGCAATGCACTCATTTGAGTGGTCCCTACATTTCAGATTTGGTAATTTACCGATTCGGTATTTTAAGGAATCAGTAATTACCGATTCCTTAAATTACCAATTCGGTAAATTACCGAATCTGAAATGTAGCCACCTACATCTCAATAGCCTAATACTGGTCGGTAACGGGCAAAATTCGGTAATTTCGGCTGTTACCGACCGGTATTGGGCTACCTACATCTGGTCCCAGATCTCTACACGAGATCGGGTGGATTCGCGAAACCTTTGAATCCCAAAGTTAGATTTTCATTACTATTTCTAGAATTACTGAATAGATTTACACCAATTCACAAACAGGTTGCTTTCCGGACAAAAAGCTACAATTCGGAAGAATTTGGTTTAATTATGTCCAGCAGTTTGGGCTGTAGTCGGGTCCAAAATCTTTATTGAAAAATGCATGGGAAAAACACGTTTTGGGACCTCCACTTTTTCTCAGACCACACTTGATGAATCACGCCAAAACTTTCAAAGCTCGTACTAACCCAACTGTCATAGTTTTGATGATTTCGTGTAGATATGTCAAATAACTGCAAAGTTATTGGCAAAACAAAAATTGTTTTTCCTACGGAAACTAGGTCCTAACTATCACTACCTACTGATGACCGCCAGTAGGTAATATATACATATTACCTACTGGCGGAAAAGCGTTTTTTGGTTTGCTTATAACTTTGGTGCTGTTGGATGAATCTTCACAAACGTTTCCCACAAAAGTGTCACAGTTTGTCTAGTTCTCCATGGAAAGTTTCAGAGTGATCCGTCAAGCAGGGGACGAGAAAAAGGGGGTGGGAGTAAACAAATGCTCATTCCTCGTGCAATTTCCCATGTCACGCACCACTAGCAATGCTGTGATTGGCTGACTGAGTGGTTGTGGCTGCCATTTTACTTATTGGGGAATGGTTCTGAGGTTTTAAAATGTATCTGCAAAAGGAGCCCGGGCAGGGGGCGGGCCGTCTGTGGCCGTCCGGGGGCGACGAGGGACGGGACGGGCCACCCCCCTTTCGTCCAGGATCCAGGACACAAGATCAAAATGGGTAAGAGAAAATTACCCTCCCCTACTGTTGGCGGGACACCTAAGGTTAAGGCTCCCAGGAAATCCAATAGCATTCTTTCCTTTCTGACTTCGGAGGTGGGGAAGTTGACAACTGAAATCGCTAGAACTGAACGCAAACTGGGATTAGAACCATCGCTGACTAGTAAGGAGGACATAAGTCAACCGCAAATTGGTACTAAAACTATCCCTCTTGAACCGAGGATTGTAATTGCCCCGCCAAAGGAGACAGCGATATCCCCCACCCTTGCCACTGCCACTGCTGAACCCAACGGGGTGACCTCCAAACCTCCTAGTACAGTCAGAGTAAACAGAGCAATACGCTCAAAGCAAACAAAAAGACAGTATAAAAAAAAGAATACGAATAAACCTAATGGAGGAAAGGGCACAGTGGGCACACTGGAAAATGCTATTAGAGACATGGTGGAAAAAGTAATCACTGAGAAGATAGAGTCCACACTAACAAAAATTGCTTCAGATATCATTGACGTTCTACATCAGTGCGTCGATGGTATCCTAAGGAAATGCGAGCATCTGAATGTATGCCTAAAAACTGCTGAACCTGCTACTTTTGTCTTTAAAGGGAATACACCAGGGGCATCAGGACCTGTATGTACGCAACCAACTAGTGGTTGCAAAAGACCTAGGGAAGAATCCCCAGTAGCTAAGAGTGCGGTAGCCATTATGCCCACTGGCCCAGTAACCACCCAGGCTGACGCCCCCAGACCAACAGGAGGTATTAATAGGCCTTCTAAACCCGTGATTATAGCACAACAGAAGCCATCCAATTCGCCCAAACTTGTACGCCAACCCATAATTAATTTACCCCCTGAGGCTGTGCCTTTTGTAGCCATTCTAGTAAATGTTCCCCCACTTAAGCCAGGAGAGTATGAACAACCGTTCCAACTGCTAGCCAGGGCCAAGTCTTGGGCAGACACGACTTGCTCGGGAGACAACGAAATTTCTAGTGCAATTCTTTCTGCACGGCGGGTGGGCTGGATAGGGCGAACAACCAAATCAGCAGAGGGTGATTGTGTGATAATAAATTTCAATAATCCCGGGGAGGCTCGCAGATTACTATGGGACGCTTCGCCCTTAGAGGGATTAGATGCTGGGCCCCGTGCTGTACCCTTGGGCTTTTTCTACCCTACCATTAAATCTCACTTAAATTTGAACAAGGGGTATGCCCAAAGCAAGGGTTGTGATAATACATCTACTCTGCTTATTCAACCCGCCTATACTCGACAGGAACCTGATTATAGCTGGACTATGATTAATAGGACGACTAACCTCAATCCTGGTATACACACACTAATGTCCTCAAACAGACCCATACCCTTGCACAATAGATTCATGCCTCTGGTTCGGGCGGCTGAACATAATTGACGCCCAGCTAATAACGATCCTTTGCCCACACTACCCATAGTGGGCAATCCCCTTATAGGAAAACTTAGTAGAAGGCCTAAAATCATAAGTTGGAATATAGCTGGCCTTCGAACCAAAAGGGAGGATAGTGTATGGCGGAATCTTCTAAACCAATATGATATCATAGCCTTGCAAGAAACCTGGGACTGTAATACCAACTTCTGGGTCCCTGGGTACACATCCTATTTTGTCCCAGCCACTAGATCCCTCAGTGGCAGGGACAAATGGGGACTTATGATCCTGATCACTGTTCATCTGGCGGGATCTGCCAAACAAATAACCACCGGCTCCCCCAATTTTTTATGTTTAGAGATTAGTTTAGCTAACGGCTCCAAATTCACTTTCATTAATTTTTATAATTCCGTTTTAGACGGAGATTCCACTGAACATCTCTGCTCTTTACAGCTTTTTTTGATCAATTACAAAGAACGTCAAACTACCTTTACGCACATCATAATCATGGGGGATTTTAATACTCATCTCTGTGGGCTTTCTTGTCACATTGAAGATACTGATTGTCCCACTTCAGGCCACTACCAGCATTTTGAACACAGCCCTAAAGGTCATGCCTTAGAAAATCTATTATCTAGTGTTGATCTTTATGAACCTGGGTTTATTGATAAAAGCGCTCGTGTTATGACATACAGCGCTAGAAACTCTGAATCCATAATAGATTATATTTTTGTTTCCCCTGGCTTATTAAGTATGGTTTTCTTTTATAACGCAGTCGTGGCCGCGTTTAGTGACCATAACCCAGTCATCCTTGAGCTCGCTAACTCTGTTGGTTTACTCAAGGAGGGAATAAACAAAACGTCAGTGCTGGCTGTGCGGTCCGCGGACCAAGGTAGAAGGGTGAAGTGGTCCAAAGTAGTTCCTGTAGAGTTTTTTAATAATATAACATGTAAAGCCCGCAAAGAAATCGATATTTGTCAAGACAACTCAAAACAGGGGGAGGAAGTGATTAACGCCTTTGCCACCATGTGTGCTTTGGTTTCTGAAGAACTAACTGTCAAATCCAGAAAGAACACACAACTACATAAGGGCTGGTTTGACAGAGCTTGTTCAAAAGCACACAGTTGCCTCCTGGAAGAACTGAAAAAATCACCAAGGGATAGGGGGGAAGTGGCCAGATTAAGAAAAGAATACAATAACACCATCCATGCACGCAAAGATGCACTCAAAAAGGATGCTTGGGCCACTTTAATGGAACAGGCAACTTTAAGAGACAGTGCTGGCTTCTGGGCCATTATAAATAATCTTCTTTTTTCCGGTGAGGCAAATGATAACTTGGATGCCAATATCAGTGAGGAGGACTGGTTAGCGCATTTCAAAATCATTTATGGGAGCGATCATGTGTGTGATACACCCACTCTTCTCACAACTAACTTCCCCAAGTCAGTACTCTCCTTCTCTGTGGAAGAAGTAGAGAAGGCCATAACCAATACCGTAGGGAAAAAAGCGCCAGGCCCGGACGGCGTCCCAGCTGATATGTACAAGGCCAACTCCTCCTTCTGGGCCAATATCTTGACCAACGTTTTTAACGCCGCCACCAACCATAGTTTGCCTGTCTCCTGGTCACATGCCACCATTATACCCATTTTTAAGAAAGGCCAAAGGGGAGACCCGAGGTGTTACCGCCCCATCTCACTCATCGATTCTTCCTTTAAAATCCTAGGGAAAGTGATACTGGCAAGGATTGATGAGTGGGCTGTCAACAACAATATTCTATCTAACGCCCAATATGGGTTTCGAAAGGGAAGAGGGACCGAGGATCAGTGCCTCAACCTACACCTGATCCTAGGTAAATATACAGTGGCATCCAGCGGATCAATTTATTTAGGGTTCATGGATTTGTCCACAGCCTTCGACCTAGTGAACAGGTCCAGGCTGTGGAAAATCCTTTTGGACCTAGGGATGGACCATTCTTTGGTTTATTTTCTGGCTGAGGCACACCGGGACCTACAGGCCTCTATCAGGATGTCACAGGAGGGAGCTTGCACTGCTGGTTTCAAGTCCACTAGAGGGTTACGACAGGGGTGCATCCTCGCCCCAATGTTATTCACACTATATATAAACCATCTTGAATCAACACTGGAGCTGGCAACATTAGACGTCCCGCGTTTTGGAGGACTGTCAACTCCGGTCCTCCTCTACGCGGATGACGCCGTGCTTGTGGCACGTACTCCCCTTGGGCTACAAAGATTATTGGCGGCCTTTGAGGCCTTTATGACCTCCCTTGATTTGAAAATTAACACAGACAAGTCACATGTTATGTCAGTGGGCGGGAGAAAGAACAAGAACTTGAAGCCCTTTTTTTGTGCCAACACACCAATTTCTAGTGTAAAAACCTTTACCTATTTGGGGGTGGTTTATGACGATAAGGGCACCTGGGCACCCCAAATAACGGTCAAAGTTAACGCTATGAAAAGAACAGCAGCTGCTATCGCCGGTTTTGCGAAACGATTGGGCGGCAAACCCACGGAAGCATTACTAGCACTCTATAGAGCGAAATCGATTGCAGTAGCAAGGTACGGGGCTTCCATTTGGGGTTATACCAATAACGCAGAAGCGATCCAGGTTGAAGAAAACAGATTTTTACGTACACTGTTAGGTTTGCCGCAATCCACGGCTACCTTCTCCGTTCATACGGAATTAGGCCAGGGGTATATAAGTGATATTATCAAACAGTCCCCAATTCTGATGTGGTTAAGAATGTGGCTGAACTCTAACTTAACCCTGAACCACACAATCATGAGGGACTGCTTAAACTTGGACAATATGAAAAATATCCCGTGGCTCGCATACATTAAAAACACCCTAAATTCCCTGGGCCGCTCTGACTTATTCTGCAAACCGGAATGTATTGTCAAAGATGACCTGGAATGGTTCAAAGTGACTTTTTTTAAAATGAGAGAAATAGAGCGGGAGAGCTGTGAGCTTGAGAAACCCACTGTGAGGGAGCACTATATTTCTAAGTCTACAATGGCCATTGAACCTTATTTAACGGTCGTGTCAATTCCGTTACACCGCTGGTTACTAACCAAACTAAGACTTAACCAGATTCACTTCCTGTTAAATGATTCTAAGGTGTGGGCTAAGCCCGAGGACCTACCCGTCTGCAAATGTAATAGTTACTCTTTGCAGGACACTATTCATTTTATGTTTTTTTGCAGTACTTACGCCTTGCCTAGGAAAAAATATATTGTTCCGCTGCTTAAAAACAAGGGGTTTGTTCAAGCTAAACCATCCCTACTCTATTTAAAAAAGCTAGACTCACCACTAACAATGTTTAGTGTCGCACATTTTTTGGTAGCTGCTTTTCGCCTTAATAAAAGTAGTGGACACAGACAACATAACATCATTGGCGACAACTTATGAAATTATTGAAAAATTGTTGTATTTTTTAAAAAGCTGTAAATATTTTAATTGTTCAATTTTAACAGTGATATCTATTTAATGTAACTGTATCCCCTGATTAAGTATTTGTGACTGTGTGCTTTTTATGATTTGTTATGAATCGAAATAAAGCTGTTTTGAACTGATCTGCAAAATGATTAAAGGGGTCATGGTTGAGGTACGCGGACCCCTTCGGTGAATTAGAGGAGTGTCAGAGGTTCCTCTGTTCGGACAAAATTGAGTTACATAGTTTTCTTTTCCACTTCCAGAATCCGTGGATTTGTTGCGAGGATCAGCGTGGCCCCCATGAAATTCAGAGACAGATCAGCGAGCCTTGACGCAGATTGGAAAAAAAAACCTTCAGACCCACTCAAACACTCAAAAATAATCTAAACACTCCAAAAAAGAGCTGGGATGGAAATAAACAATCCACTCCCAAAGAAAAAAGATTCCAGTCCAGAGGAAGGTCTCCTCGGCGGAGAGAAAGATCTCCGGACCAAGGACACAAGTCTCCCCAGAGGGAGCCCTCTGAGAAAAGATACAACCTTAGAAATAGGGATAATCTGAAGAAACCTGATAGATATCAAGATATTGATACACGTCCCTCTCGATCTTTTCAGACGTCCGCGCAGAAATCGGAAAGAAGAGGACGGTCAGAACACCGAGAAGAGCACGTCAAGTCCAAAGACAAGGAACCTGCTCATCAAAGTAAAAAATTACAATTTCCAAGAAAGAAGGTAGCCAGTATTAAAATAGTTAAACATGCCAAAGATACTGAGGACACAACTGAAAAACGGAGAGTGGGCCCAGACAATTCTAGACAGCGCAGCAGAAGTGACCATAGCTCGCAGGATCCTAATGAATCTTCTGGAGACAGTGGACACGAATGAATACATTCAGGTGGAAACTACAGATACCAGAGTTAGCAAACCTCATAAAATATACAAAATAACATTACGCATAAAGGGAGATAAGACTAGGAAAGTAAGGGGTCTATTTTGGGATAACCTTTCCAAAGGCTATGACATCCTTTTGGCTGAGAAAGACTGGCCACCAGAGTTTGTCAGGGAGTGCCCTCATGGCGAAGAAATGATTATGCCTGCCTTCTCAAATCATATTCCAATTCCTAAAAAATATACGTATGCAAGAAAATGGGCAGTAGCCCAAGCTCCTGCATTATATAAAAATCATGTAGGATGGGATGAGGACTCTCCTGCTCACAAAATCCAGTTAAAATGTCAGCCAACTGCACAAAGGCAGTACCCAATTAAGCAAGAAGCTAAAAAGAAAGCAGGGAGATCTTAGATCAACTTGAATACCAGGGGGTGATTGAAACATGCACCTCACAAATGAACAATCCTTTGTTTCCTGTCTCCAAGCCAGACGATTCATATCGTCTAGTTTTGGACTACAGACACCTTAACTCATGTTGCAAGACATTTGCAGTACAAAACTCACACAGTGCAGCACTAATTAATAACATCGTGCACAAAAAATACAAAACGACATTAGACATTTCTAATGGATTCTTTTGTCAAAACATTGCAGCTGAAAGCAGGTATTTGACCGCTTTCTCAATATTGGGGTCCCAGGAAAATTTCTGTCGACTCCCACAGGGATTCAAGAATAGCCCAGGTTTATTCTCAGCAAGGGTAACAGAGTTACTACAAATGTATGATGATGAGGCATTATCCTATGTCGATGACATCTATCTAACAGATGATGACTTGGATACTCACTTGAGAAGAGTGAACACCATAATACTTGGGTTCGCAGCAGAGGGTTACAAATTCAACTTTAAAAAGTCACGAATTGCCCATCTAACAGTCCTGTTTTTAGGATATGAATTATCAAGTGAAGGCAAAAGCCTAGCGGACATTTTCTTAGAGAAATGCGCTGTACTCCAAGCACCTAAAACGCTGAAGAGCTTACAATCAATACTAGGTTTCCTGAATTTCGGAAGAACTTACATTCTAAATTACGCAGAGCGGGTTAAACCTCTCTATGAATTAATAGAACCTGATTTTAAACCAATCAATTGGACTCAAAAACACACAGAAATTTTGAGATCATTGCAAACAGACATGTTAGCTAAAACAAAATTGCAAACTCGTGATAACACACGCAACCTTGTAATCCGAGTCATCCCAGGAAGATGCGGATTCACGTACCTGACCTCTAATGAGGGAGAAAAGGCACCAATAACTTACAAATCACATTTGTACACACAAGCTGAAAAAACATTCAGTATTACAGAAAACATTGTAAACGCGGTTCAAACTGCTGTAGCAAAAGAAAGAGCCCAAGCCGAAGGCAAAAGGATAACTGTTTTAACAGCAGAATCAGCTTTTGAGTCATTAACAAGCCCACGTAATTTAACTACCGTGGCATTAGATCCAAATGGATCGAATGGGAAAATTCTCTTGCTACAGAAAAAGTGAAATACTATTTTGACCCGGAAATGAAAAAACGGAACGATCTGACGTTTGAAAAAGAATATCCTCTGCCAATCGAAATTCTGCCCCTACAACAGTACGCCTGTGTAATATATACAGACGGATATGCAGAACCCTCAGTTTGGGGAAAGCAAGCTTACAATGCTACGTGCTCGGTTGTTAAAAACCGGTGGCACGGAGGTAAATTGAGACCACTGGTAACAATGTCTCAATCTGTAAAAGACAATTCATGTCAACAAACTGAATTAATAGCTTTAAAATTGGCGCTTGATATTGCCGATCGCGAATTCCCAACACTAATAGTGTGCGATTCGCATTCCTGCGTCAAGTCTTACAACAATGACTTGCAGAACTGGGTTCAAAACGGTTACAAAGATGACACAGGTGCCACAATCAAGAAGAAATCGCTTTGGGAACAAATAGTTCTTTTGCAGAAAGAACTACAAAAGACTCACGTGATACATACACTGAGTCATCAGCGTGATGGCGTTCACGCTTTTTCGTGGCTACGGAAGCCGGTCTAGTCGCTTCCGCTTTGGCTAACACAGCCAAAGCGGAAGCGACTAGACCGGCTTCCGTAGCCACGAAAAAGCGTTCAGAAAAATACATAGATGGAGAAACCATGCTGGCAGGAAAAACGTCTTTACAAGGCAACTGTGCAGCATTACCTCTGAACTATCCACTCAATTATACATACATAATCGATGTAAACTCCGTTCCTTTTGCTCGAATCCCTGGAGTGGGGGATAGAGTAATTCCAAACACGAACAGGAGAGTCTTGTTAATAGCAGACGCACACATGGGTGAAGGTCTAGGGCACCGAGGGATCAAGGAATCTCTGAGAGAATTACAATCAGAATACTGGTGGCCGGGGATGAGCCTGCAACATTACAAATTTGTAATGAGCTGTCAAAACTGCAACAGAGATCGCAGTGGTGAACCGGCCAGAGTAGTGCCAGGACCCCAAATAGAGAGCATAAGGCAATCTATACGCATAATCAAACAGGAAAAATGCGTCCCATTGTATATTTTTTAAGACTAGAATCACAAAAAATGTAGACCCCAGCGCTCGGCTGACGCCAGAACTGTTATAAAAGATTTGCGAGTCTATATCGGCACATACGCAATTGGCTTGCTACATTCTGACCAGGGTCCTGCTTTTAGCTCTCAAGCTTATAAGGAGGCCATGACCAGCATGGGCATTGCATTGCGGTACTCTTGTCCCTTCCATCCTGAGGGAAATGGGATTGTGGAAAGAAAAAACCGAGACATAAAGCACTCTATAACGGCGAGGGTATTAGGTTCGGGTGATGGGTGGGTCCAACATCTAACAAGTGTCCAACGTAGTCTTAATAATCTGCCAAGAAATTCTCTAAAAGGTTTCAGCCCGTACGAACTATTGTTCGGGACTAGAATGCATATTCAGGACTTAGATAGTCAGACTTCAGTGGTAGAAGAAAAATGCTTTGATATCAAATATCGTTTGGCTATTTTGCAGGACTTAAATGAAACAAGAAAAGACCTGAGCAACATAAAGCTAAGACAGCAGCCAACAGCCACTGAAGAGAAACCACCTGTCCCAGCAAGGCCTGTCTGGATTCCAAAGATTGGGGATCTAGTCAGAGAGAAAATAGCGGTGAAGAAGGAATTTGGGCCTTCTTACAGAAAAGCAGTACCTGTCTTAGCTGTCAGCGGAACAAGATCAGTAGTACTACCGCCCCTTGCTGGTAAAAAGGAGAACCGAGTTGTATTCATCGACCTGGTAAAACCACAATCATGTGGCCAATAATAAGTAGTAGGCCCAGTGGACTCCCAAGATGTAGCAGAACACCAAAACTTGCTACAATACAAGAGGTTCAAACTGAGAAACTAATCACATTTGATAAACCTGCAGTGAATAAAAAAGGACTATGCAACAATGCCATGGAACTTGTGCCTCTTAAAACCCAAATTGTAACAGTTCGTCAAGAAACACCAGTCTACAACGATGTAGCCTCAGACTATGCAAAAGCAACTGAAAATTCGGAAGCGATTCCAACAATTGACAGAACTGCATCTGGCTACTTCATCAATTTCGATGATTTTTCTGAGGATCCAAGCGAGCCTGAAGAACAGCCAACAACAAAAACTTTTAAAGACAAAGTAACAGAACTCTTTCATCAACTCAAAGAAACTTATTTGATTTCTCCGTGGATTGAATTTTGGATTGTGTTAGGTGTACTTTTCCTCCTGCTTTGGCTCATCATGGTTCTTTGTTTGGGAAATTTTATAGAAAGAAAATACAGTACAATGGACACAGCAAGTCAGAACATCAACTTGGTTCTAAAGCCACACAAGTCATCTCACATCGAGAAAAGAGAACTATCATCCGTGAATGTCACAGCCAATCCAATACCCGGTGGGGTAGCTTGGGACAAAACAGATTACGAAATCTATGGCCCGGTCGAGCTCTTGAAGTATCCACACCAGTTTAAGGTTTCATTAAGTGACTTTGTAAAACCGAGCACATTCTTGGATGATTGGGCCTTTGAAAGTATTAATGATATGATGTCAGATTTAGTTATGTCAGCAAAATTTAAAGAACATGATTATTTACAAGGTTCATCGAATTATGAAGAAATGTACTGCTACAACCACTTTGCACATCATTATTTGCATAAATCTGCTCAACCTAGAAATGTTTTTAATTATAATCAATGGGAACATTGTGCAACTCCACCAAAAGGCAGTTCGAAAACATTTTACGAGAAATTCCCATACTTCTCAGGGTTTAACACAAGTGATGCAGAATCGTTTTATTTTAAAATGTTAAATAAGACAGGAATGAAAACAATGCTGACAAACACTAAATTAATCTATTCAGAAGCATTTTATGAAAAAATGACTACATTTGGTTTTGATTTCTGGAAAAACAATGTTGAAACAAAAACCATCTGGGGTACCAAAGATTGGCAGGTCCAAGGTTTAGAATCATTATTTAGAGCCTGCTTGATCCCAGAACAAATTATATTCTTGAATGACACCATTCAACAGACAACATGTCTTGGCTTAGCCAAAATTAAAGACTAAAACAAACCGTCTATTCCAAAGCCAACACCTGACAGTAATACCACTACAGACGTTGAGATAGACGTATCCCATATTTTTAACCAAAACAGAACACATCCTGATTGGAAAAAATTGTTGATCTGGCCCACAGACACAAATAGCTGTCAAGATAGATTCCTGAACAAATTACAGGGTTTAAAATTGACCAGGCCAGACCCTAGATACTCCCAGAGACAACATCCAGGGATAGTTACAACATACAGTGTAGGAAAACTCTGCCTCGAATGGCTACACACATCCACACTGGCAGAAATTAAGCAACACTTGACTTTACTTAAAGACGGTGCTGACTTGCGTGATTTCATAATGGGACCATGCAAACAGCGTCAAAAACGTTTCATAGCGGCCGGTATATAAGCTGCATACAACGAAGCTTGGAAAATAATGCAAATTGAAACAGCAGAAAAAATACGAGAAATTGATCGTATCAATTTGGAAAAATCACTTTCTGTTGTGGACAATGGGTTAATGACTCTGTCTTCCAGAATATATTCACTGGACAGTATTGTATCATCTGCTATTGATATAACAGAGCAGGATTTACTAATGTTACAACACGGTCAGTCCCAATTGCGTTCTATTGTACAGCTTGGCTTGACGTTGCAAAATCTGCGTTCAGGCTACGTGCCCTAGCGTTTAATCAACACAACGTCATTATTCTCTATCTTTAACCTTACTGATACACAAATCAGTTTGGCACAAAAAGGAGCAGAGTATACAATTCTGAGCATTGAAAAACTTGAGAGATTACCATTGACAATGTCAGAAAGACCTGTCATTGAATGGATAATACACGGAATAATAACAATTCCGATAACAACTTTCCAATTTAAATTCTGTCAAGAGTATATACCAGCAGGCCAATATGAAAGGTTTGGTAAAGGGTATATTAAGTCATCATGGAAATTACCTTACACAGACACATGTTACAGTGAAAATAAACAGAATGTATTTCTTAGTGGTAACAATTGTAAACGATCACTAAGCGGTATACTTCTGTGCCAAGGTATTAATCTGCATGGGGCCTGTGAGGGGACTTCAAATAACCTTTCATGTCACCAGCATGGCACACCTGCAACTCGAATAGAGCCATTCTTTAGACGGCTTTCTAACGGGAGCTATATTCTAATAGTGGACCACAGATGTTGTGGCATGGTGCCATGAAAATCTTATCTCGTGAGCGTTAGTTCCATGGTCACTTGCTGTATGCAAGTATTGTATCCAATCAGCACTCCAGACATGGAAGCGAAGATTTGGCCCTTTTTGAATATCTCTTCTATTCAAATTGATACTTTAAGCAGAATGAAGTCTGTTCTTTTACAGACAACTGTGCCCTTGACGTCCTCAAAAGAAAAGTATGATCTACAAGATGCAAGGACAACGGCAGAGATACATACCCTTTTATCAACCAATTGCCCTGTGCATTTCATAGAAATGCTAAGCCAAATCCTAAATATGTCTGATACCAGTGGTATCCCACATATATTTAAGACAATTTTCTCGGGACTGTTAACACCCTTCGAAACAGTTCTGGGCATTTTTCCTAATTTTGTCCATTCTGTCTTTGGCGGCCTACCACTTCTGTTGGGACTCGTAGCAGGCATTTTATTTTTGATACTTCTGCTTCGATATGGCAAGTCAAGTCGCAGACAAGACTCCAGCAATAATGGAAGAAACGATCCTAGCTATACGCTATCGGGACCGCATAACTAAAGTCCTTGGATTAGCCCGGCTAAGAGATCTGAATATGACCTGGTTTCTTTCATTCAGACCCATCTGGCAGAATTTCATCTTACCTGTGCTTCGATTTATGCTATGCGGAGAAGAATGCGTGTTGGACGTCTGTCTCACACTACCATCAGCAGTACCAATGGATATAGATACTTTGCTAAGTCCGATAACGGCTCATGCATTGTGTTGTCCCCAGCGGTTACCCATCCTGATGACGGCATTCGTTGAGACTTCACCACTGCGATTAAAGGGTAGTGAGGTACGAGATGAGAGCAACATCACCCAGGTACGACCTTCTGTGAGCATTGCTGATCCTGACATCGATGATAGCAATCATTCTCACGACTGTACAGTTGCGGCATTTTCGAACTTAATCGAACTTTCACCTGAAGCCGTAGACAACTTTTTTGCGAGTCTGTCTGAAATGATGTTTTCCCCCGAACAAAAAGAATAACTTTTAAGCAAACTAGTACACAGTGTTCCCTGAACTCTGAATTCGGCCTTCGGCTTTGATAAACAAAAGCTACTGAAGCATATTTGGAACTATTTTTTTTTCTCTCCCCTGAAAGTGAAATTATTTTTTCCCGATTCCAAAATATTTACCTTTTTTTCTGGCACATGTACTCTGCTTGAAGTAGAACTATTCTTAGAGAACAGAGCTTCTATTTTAGGAACTCTAAAGACAATATATCACGTCAGCCTCTAGTACATTTACAGCAACTGTATTTATATGTGATGGAATGAACTCGGCCTTCTTTTCTGTATTAAGAGCCATTTCATGTGTAAATTTCGCAAATCATTCATGCTGATATATATATGCATCTTTTTTACTGAATGATTACACTGCTTGAGTAAGCGTACAGTACCTATAATCAATTTTTGTGTATATCTCTGCACCATTTCAAATGCTAAAAATGTATTTTGGGGTGGGTTGAAATACACATGCACTTTTATATGTTTACTATTGCTTAGTTTTAGTAATGATGGACATTAGATTGTGGAGTGGGTATTGTGTTTTTATCCAGGAGCCTAAATTGATATTACTATTTTATGCCCTTGTCCGGTTATAATCAATAATATCCATACAACTAAGCATGGGCGTAAAATCCGCTCCGCTCGCGGATTTTTCGGATTTTCGGCAAATCCGCAATCCGCGAACGCTCGCGAATTTGTCGAAAATCCGTGAATCCGCTCGCGGCGGATTTTTTGCTTGGTTGCGGCGCGCGGCGTGGTGCACGGCGTTCACTTTCCGTCATTTTAGCGTTTGCCGAGTTGTTTTTCTTTGCGAGTGACGCGCCATTTTAGATCTTGCTGCGTGTTCCCGCGGGAGTTTGTCGCCCGCGAATACGTACTCGCGGCTTGCCACCTTGCACAGCACACCTCGCGAGAGTTCGCAATTGCGAACACGTAGTTGCGGCGGAAAGGAACAATCTCGCACTTGCGAAATAGAGATTTTGCAATTTCGCACAAGAAAATCACCAGCAAACAGGATAAACCTTCAGAAAATTATGATTTTTATCAGAATCACTCCTCAGGTTGACATTTGCATGGCCTTTTTTTTTTGCAAGGAGTCCATTTTGGGGGGGGGGGAAGGAAGTGCCCCACAGTCTCCAACTTCCTGTTCCTGTCCAGCAGGCTCCTCCCAGTGCTTTGTCCATCTCCTGGTCACTTTCATTTGGATCTGGAGCTGGAAGGATTACTTTTTGTGGGTGCTGCTGGATATTTGGATTTGAGGCCTTTTTGACTGTCTTTGGATCACTTTTGGATTAGAAATCAACTTTCACAAGTAAGTTTGTTTGGGGCATTACAGTTGCTGCAAGTAAAATTTTGGAACTTTTTCAGAACATTAAATAAATTATATTGTGGGTAGCCACAGTATCCAGTAGGACCAGGGTTGGTTAGGGGTGCATGATACAACTGTTTTGTTGAATTTAAACACCATTTAGGCCATGGATGGGCTGGGATTGTGCTGATTTTTGTCCTTTTTTTGGGACTGCTGGTGGGGCCCTTTGCCCAGGGGTGGTGAGTGTTGCATGGGCCTAGTCTTTCTGTGGGGTGTCTTCTTGAATTTAAACATAATTCATGTCATGGATTGGCTGGGATTGTGCTTATTTTATTGTTTTTTGTCGTTTTTTTGGGCCTGCTGGTGGGGCCCTTTGCCCAGGGGTGGTGAGTGTTGCATGGGCCTAGTCTTTCTGTGGGGTGTCTTCTTGAATTTAAACACCATTGAGGCCATGGATGGGCTGGGATTGTGCTGATTTTATTGTTTTTTGTCGTTTTTTTGGGCCTGCTGGTGGGGCCCTTTGCCCAGGGGTGGTGAGTGTTGCATGGGCCTAGTCTTTCTGTGGGGTGTCTTCTTGAATTTAAACATAATTGAGGCCATGGATGGGCTGGGATTGGGCTTATTTTATTGTTTTTTGTCGTTTTTGGGGGGCTGCTGGTGTGGCCTTTTGCCCAGGGGTGGTGGGTGGTGCATGGACTGAGTGTGCCTGTGGTGTGGTCTCACTCTCTTTAATGTAAACATCATGGATGGCATTGGATTGTGGTGATTTCTGGCTGTTTTTCTGTTTTTTGGGGGTGTACTGTTGATGTGGACTGGCCATGTGGGTGGTGGTGGTGGGTGGCCATCTTGAGTGCTGGCTGCTACAGGCAACATGTGCTTGGGGTGTAAGGGGCCATTTTGAGGAGAGGCAGTGTCTGAGGCCTGCACTTATTTTGCCTACTTTTCATCCATTATGCCCAGGGGTAGTGAGTGTTGCATGGGCCTAGTGTGTTTTTGAGGGGTGTCTTCTTGAATTTAAACACCATTGAGGCCATGGATGGGCTGGGATTGTGCTGATTTTATTGTTTTTTGTCGTTTTTTTGGGCCTGCTGGTGGGGCCCTTTGCCCAGGGGTGGTGAGTGTTGCATGGGCCTAGTCTTTCTGTGGGGTGTCTTCTTGAATTTAAACATAATAGAGGCCATGGATGGGCTGGGATTGTGCTTATTTTATTGTTTTTTGTCGTTTTTGGGGGGCTGCTGGTGTGGCCTTTTGCCCAGGGGTGGTGGGTGGTGCATGGACTGAGTGTGCCTGTGGTGTGGTCTCACTCTCTTTAATGTAAACATCATGGATGGCATTGGATTGTGGTGATTTCTGGCTGTTTTTCTGTTTTTTGGGGGTGTACTGTTGATGTGGACTGGTCATGTGGGTGGTGGTGGTGGCCATCTTGAGTGCTGGCTGCTACAGGCAACATGTGCTTGGGGTGTAAGAAGGGGCCATTTTGAGGAGAGGCAGTGTCTGAGGCCTGCACTTATTTTGCCTACTTTTCATCCATTATGCCCAGGGGTAGTGAGTGTTGCATGGGCCTAGTGTTTCTGAGGGGTGTCTTCTTGAATTTAAACACCATTGAGGCCATGGATGGGCTGGGATTGTGCTGATTTTATTGTTTTTTGTCGTTTTTTTGGGCCTGCTGGTGGGGCCCTTTGCCCAGGGGTGGTGAGTGTTGCATGGGCCTAGTCTTTCTGTGGGGTGTCTTCTTGAATTTAAACATAATAGAGGCCATGGATGGGCTGGGATTGTGCTTATTTTATTGTTTTTTGTCGTTTTTGGGGGGCTGCTGGTGTGGCCTTTTGCCCAGGGGTGGTGGGTGGTGCATGGACTGAGTGTGCCTGTGGTGTGGTCTCACTCTCTTTAATGTAAACATCATGGATGGCATTGGATTGTGGTGATTTCTGGCTGTTTTTCTGTTTTTTGGGGGTGTACTGTTGATGTGGACTGGTCATGTGGGTGGTGGTGGTGGCCATCTTGAGTGCTGGCTGCTACAGGCAACATGTGCTTGGGGTGTAAGAAGGGGCCATTTTGAGGAGAGGCAGTGTCTGAGGCCTGCACTTATTTTGCCTACTTTTCATCCATTATGCCCAGGGGTAGTGAGTGTTGCATGGGCCTAGTGTTTCTGAGGGGTGTCTTCTTGAATTTAAACACCATTGAGGCCATGGATGGGCTGGGATTGTGCTGATTTTATTGTTTTTTGTCGTTTTTTTGGGCCTGCTGGTGGGGCCCTTTGCCCAGGGGTGGTGAGTGTTGCATGGGCCTAGTCTTTCTGTGGGGTGTCTTCTTGAATTTAAACATAATTGAGGCCATGGATGGGCTGGGATTGGGCTTATTTTATTGTTTTTTGTCGTTTTTGGGGGGCTGCTGGTGTGGCCTTTTGCCCAGGGGTGGTGGGTGGTGCATGGACTGAGTGTGCCTGTGGTGTGGTCTCACTCTCTTTAATGTAAACATCATGGATGGCGTTGGATTGTGGTGATTTCTGGCTGTTTTTCTGTTTTTTGGGGGTGTACTGTTGATGTGGACTGGCCATGTGGGTGGTGGTGGTGGCCATCTTGAGTGCTGGCTGGTACAGGCAACATGTGCCTGGGGTGTAAGGGGCCATTTTGAGGAGAGGCAGTGTCTGAGGCCTGCACTTATTTTGCCTACTTTTCATCCATTATGCCCAGGGGTAGTGAGTGTTGCATGGGCCTAGTGTTTCTGAGGGGTGTCTTCTTGAATTTAAACACCATTGAGGCCATGGATGGGCTGGGATTGTGCTGATTTTATTGTTTTTTTGGGCCTGCTGGTGGGGCCCTTTGCCCAGGGGTGGTGAGTGTTGCATGGGCCTAGTCTTTCTGTGGGGTGTCTTCTTGAATTTAAACATAATTGAGGCCATGGATGGGCTGGGATTGGGCTTATTTTATTGTTTTTTGTCGTTTTTGGGGGGCTGCTGGTGTGGCCTTTTGCCCAGGGGTGGTGGGTGGTGCATGGACTGAGTGTGCCTGTGGTGTGGTCTCACTCTCTTTAATGTAAACATCATGGATGGCGTTGGATTGTGGTGATTTCTGGCTGTTTTTCTGTTTTTTGGGGGTGTACTGTTGATGTGGACTGGCCATGTGGGTGGTGGTGGTGGCCATCTTGAGTGCTGGCTGGTACAGGCAACATGTGCCTGGGGTGTAAGGGGCCATTTTGAGGAGAGGCAGTGTCTGAGGCCTGCACTTATTTTGCCTACTTTTCATCCATTATGCCCAGGGGTAGTGAGTGTTGCATACTTGCATGTCCGTAGTCTTTCTGTGGGGTGTCTTCAATGTAAACATCAAGGATGGCATGGGATTGTGCTCATTTTTCTGTGTTTTGTCGAATTTTTGGGGTGTATAACTGAACTGATGTTCCTCTGTCTTCCATTGCTTTTAGGTGCACAAGAAGACTCAAGAGAACCACCAGTGCCAGGAAGAAGTCCTGCAGCGGTGTGTGCAGCATAACGTCACGCGACGTCACGTCTGGACACAGAACCCTCTGCAACTCGTGCAACTGCTGCCTGCTGACCTGCTCTGAAGAGGATGGCCCCAAAAAAAGTAACCCGTAGCTCCTCTAGCAAGAAAGGTGCCAGTAAGGAGCAGAAGAAGCAAGTTACCAAGGAGACTGGTGTGCCGCCCGCCCCTTTTTTTGGGAGTAAAAAAAAAGTATGCCTGCAGCAGCAGCAGCGGGATCTGCTGGGGACCAAGCTGGCAGCACCCCCCCCGCTCCATTGGGCTCAGTGCCACCACCACCACCACGCCAACTTAAGTCCAAGCCCTTGAGTGCTGCAGAGGCAGCCAGTATAGTTGTTCAATCACCATCGACCAGTGATGTTGGCTCATCGCAAGAAAGCAGCAGCAATGTCCCTCAATCAACACAGGTTGTTGTAGCTCATCTGACGAGTGTTGAACAACCACAGCCGCAACAACAATCACATGTGCAAGTACAAGCCCAAGTACATGTGGAAGGAGAGGCAGCGCAAGGAGATGCGCAAGCAGAGGTGCATGGAGGGTCACAAGTGCCCACAATAGTTGTTCCTCCCGAAGTAGGGGCACATCAGGAAATCGACAATCAAGGCGAGGTATCATTTGAGGAAGCCACTCCTCCTGCTGATCCTTCATTGTCTTCCACAACCCTAGCAAGGAAGAGATCAAGGGTGGTGTCTACATCCTCTTCAAGCACACCTCCTTCTGATGATACGGATCAAACTTGGGAACCAGCACCACAGCCGTCTGAGAGTGAGGCACACCATGATCCAACAAAGGTACTTAAGCGTAAAAGGAAGCTCGTCCAAAGTCTCAGACTTATGGAGTGTGATGAGGCTCAACAAGAAGTGGCGGATACTGCTGCTGATGAAGACTCTGCCAACGACGACCCAGTCATCATAAAGGTCACTGCAGCCCCAGCGGGCATGCAGCAAACAGACATTTTGACCCTAGCCCGAAGAGCTGCTGCGCGTGATGATGATGATGATGATGTTGTCGATGAGGAGGCAGTGGAAACACCACAATCATTGGAGTTAAGTAGTACACCAACTCGTCCCGCTTCCATATTTCTTTCTGGCAAGAAGAGACCTCCGTCAACCTCGACCTTAATTAGTGGCGGTGAAAGTGGAAAACGTACAAAAGTTGGGCAATCCAGATCCTCCACTTCATCTGGCATTAGCTTCATGACCACCACCACCAGTATCGCCGCCTCCTCCAGGTCCCACAGACACTTCAAGTCCCCAGTTTGGGACTTCTTTACTGTTTGTCCCAAAAATCCAAAGTTTGCCATTTGTACCCTTTGTAAGCTTGCAGTTAGTCGTGGTAAGTCAGGTACCAACTATGGTACCGGCGGCCAGAGTGGTCATCTTGAGAGAAAGCACGCTGTCAAATGGTTTGCGCACCTAGCTGCGATCAAGAAAGGCCAAAATCAAGGAAACGTTGATGTTTCATCTGATGTTTACGAGCAGGAAGAAGACGTGTCAAACACTTCCCTTACACCCAGTACCCCTGTCAGCAGCACACCCAATGTGAGGCACACTAAGAGTGTTGGAGCGAGTGAGACACCAACGCACAAAAGTTCACCAGCGAGCAAAATTGGGTCAACAAAGTCATTATCAGCCCGTAAATGCTTGGTCCAGGGCAACATTAGAACAATGCTTACTTCAGACGTGCCATATGAACGCAACCACCCACTGACGCGTCTGTATAACACTAAGCTGGCTAAAATGCTAGCTGTGGACCTTCTACCTTTTTCTTTTGTAGAAGCGGTAGGTTTTCTTGAATTAGTTGCAACGCTCTGCCCTAAATGGAAGGTTCCGAGCCGGTTCTATTTTGCCAGAGTTGCGGTTCCAGCACTACATGAAGATGTGCTGCAGGCGATTGGGGCAGCTTTGCAGAAGAGTGCTGTTCACACAATACATCTGACAACAGACATGTGGACCAGTGGCCCAGGCGATGATTACATGTGCATCACTGCACACTGGGTCTCTTTTTCAGGTGTTAAAGCAAAGCTAAACGCAGGTGTTGACCCGGACCAAGTTTTCAAAGCTGCTCGGAAACATGCAACACTAGCCATGTTTGGCTTGGAGAAAAGTCACACAGCAGAAAACCTTTTGGAAGAGTTTGACAAAAAGGTCTTGACAATGCTATCCCCCCTAAAACGCAAGATTGGTTATGTTTCCACGGATAATGGCGCCAATGTAGTTAAGGCCATGTTCCTTGGTGACCATGTTAGAGTGCCGTGTTTGGCGCACTGTATCAACCTGGTAGTTCAAAAATTCTTGAGTGATAAAGAGAGTCCAGCGTTCGAGGTAATGGCCACCTGCCGCAAAATGTGCAACCATTTCAGCCATTCTTTTAAGGCCCGGAAGCATCTGCGGAGACTGCTACTTCAACGTGGAATGCCAGTGAAAGCACTCATCCAGGAGGTGGCAACACGTTGGAACTCAACCTTCTACATGCTTGAGCGTCTGCATGAGCAGTATACGGTACTCGATCACTATTTCTTGACAGAGGCTACATCTCAGAAGGAGGACCTGCGGATGAGTAAGGCGCAATGGGACATAGTTAAAAGCCTGACAGACATGCTTCGTCCTTTTGAGTTCTTCACGCGTGCAGTCAGCCAGGAGGACTGTAATTTGGGAAAAGCTATCCCATTGTTGTGCATACTGGAGCACCAACTGATGGCGGTTTCTTCTGAGTTTGAAAAAGATGAAAAAAAAACAAAACATTTCATTTTGTCTGAGAAATTATTACATCGCCTACGTGGTGATGAACGTCTTCAAAACATCAACTCAGATCAGCATTACATTTGTGCTACTATTCTGGATCCACGCTACAAAAAGGCGCTGGCAGACAACGCATTCTTTCCTTTCGCTGATGCAGATGTTCAAAAGTACAAACATTGGTTAGCCTGGTCAGCCAAGAGGTTTGAAAAAGAACGGCAGGTTATTGAAGGAGAAGCCAGTACATCAGCATCAGCAGGCCATCCGCAGTCACAAGAATCCACTTCTGCACCTGTGGCTGGGGCACAAGTGACCTCTCAGCCGTTAAAGACACCGGCAACTGGATCATCTGCACCACACACAATGACAACACTAACAGTGGCTGGGGAGGAGGATTGGCTAAGTTTGATGGGGTATGGTTCTCGAAAAAATGTCACAGGCACAGCAAAAAGTAAGCAAAGTGGAGGAACAGTTGATGACCTTGAGTCGATGGTGCAGGACTATCTGAATGACTCAACAGAGGTCTTCCTTAATGATGAGCCATTGCAGTATTGGCATGGCAAAAAACAATTGTGGCCACAGCTCTTCAACCTGGCTATAAACTATTTGTCTTGCCCACTCGCAAGTGTGTCTTCTGAACGTGTTTTCAGTGCTGCTGGTGGCATTGTAACTCCCAAACGGAGCCGCCTCTCGCCCAAAAATGTGGAGCGGCTGACAATGATCAAGATGAATCAGCACCTCATACCACCAGATTACAAAGTACGAGAAAGCACGCCGCATGAAGACGAGGAGGACAGCAACGTAGATGAGGGGATTTTTTCTCTGTTCGGTGCCACTGACCTCATCCAGCCTGAATTCGCAGAGTATGATGACGAAATCTTGTTCTTATTCCCTGACACCGAGCCCTGAAAATGAGACAATCAATCAAGAACTTTCTTTTTCGTCCTTATTCACTTTTATTCCTGTGTGCTTTGTGTCTCTCTTTCTTTGTTTTGCACAGTTAATTTAATTCAAACTTTAATCACCTAATCCCAAAAACAAGACCATCATCAGAACTGTCTTCACTTGTTTGCTTATTGATTTGAAGGTGCCGCAGTCTACATTCCTCAGGTTCACAAGTTCTGAAGAACATGCTCCTCTATCCTCCTCCTCCAGACTGCGATTTCCCTCCAAGCAGAGTGCTGGATTACGCACAATGAAGAAAGACTCAGCACTTGTGGGGGTGTTGTACTTCTTTGCGGGTGAGTTGACGGTTTTGGGCCCATTGCTGTGAAGCTCTAATAATGGACAAAAGTGTTTTGGACCAAATATGAGGTGGAAATTTCTTGCCGTTTTTGCTGACTTGCTTGCCTTTGAGGTGCTCTTTGGCGGGGTTCCGGGGGTTTGTGTGTAATTTTTGGTGTCTGTCGAAGCACTGCTGCGACAGTCTAATCTTGATTGCATTTGCTTTTCAGGAAATCCGTGGTGGAAAACAGGAGTTATGATGATTGATGATGATGACCTAGCTGAACAGCGCCGCATTTGGAACGAAGGCCGAGAGATATTGTAAGTATGAGATTTAGCTTTTTCGCTGTTTGGGGGTGTTGTCGGGTGTTTTTTTGCGGGTGGGTTGGCGCCGGCGGGTCTTGCCTGGGGCATTCCTGGGAAGGTCTAATACCGGATAGAAGTGTTTTGGACAAAATCCATAAGGAACAGCCTTTTTTTTGCCATTTCTTCAGACATCTTGCTCAATGTAGCGTTTTGGGGGGCTTCCTGCTGTTCGTGGGTGGGTTGCGGCCGGGGTCTCTGTCGAAGCACTGCTGCGACAGTCTAATCTTGATTGCATTTGCTTTTCAGGAAATCCGTGGTGGAAAACAGGAGTTATGATGATTGATGATGATGACGACCTAGCTGCACAGCGCCGCGTTTGGACCGAAGGCCGAGAGACATTGTAAGTATGAGATTTAGCTTTTTCGCTGTTTGGGGGTGTTGTGTCGGGTGTTTTTTTGCGGGTGGGTTGGCGGGTCTTGCCTGGGGCATTCCTGGGAAGGTCTAATACCGGATACAAGTGTTTTGGACAAAATCCATAAGGAACAGCCTTTTTTTTGCCATTTCTTCAGACATCTTGCTCAATGTAGCGTTTTGGGGGGCTTCCTGCTGTTCGTGGGTGGGTTGCGGCCGGGGTCTCTGTCGAAGCACTGCTGCGACAGTCTAATCTTGATTGCATTTGCTTTTCAGGAAATCCGTGGTGGAAAACAGGAGTTATGATGATTGATGATGATGACGACCTAGCTGCACAGCGCCGCGTTTGGACCGAAGGCCGAGAGACATTGTAAGTATGAGATTTAGCTTTTTCGCTGTTTGGGGGTGTTGTGTCGGGTGTTTTTTTGCGGGTGGGTTGGCGGGTCTTGCCTGGGGCATTCCTGGGAAGGTCTAATACCGGATACAAGTGTTTTGGACAAAATCCATAAGGAACAGCCTTTTTTTTGCCATTTCTTCAGACATCTTGCTCAATGTAGCGTTTTGGGGGGCTTCCTGCTGTTCGTGGGTGGGTTGCGGCCGGGGTCTCTGTCGAAGCACTGCTGCGACAGTCTAATCTTGATTGCATTTGCTTTTCAGGAAATCCGTGGTGGAAAACAGGAGTTATGATGATTGATGATGATGACGACCTAGCTGCACAGCGCCGCGTTTGGACCGAAGGCCGAGAGACATTGTAAGTATGAGATTTAGCTTTTTCGCTGTTTGGGGGTGTTGTGTCGGGTGTTTTTTTGCGGGTGGGTTGGCGGGTCTTGCCTGGGGCATTCCTGGGAAGGTCTAATACCGGCTAAAGTTTGTTGGACAAAATCCATAAGGAAACACCAGTTTTGGCACTTTTTGTAAGTTAGGGTTCGTTAGGGTTAGCCCTAGCAGCAGGATTGCATGTGTTTAGGGGGGTTCTATTGCAACGCGGTTCTGTTGTTGTAGAGCACTGTTGGAGCGATGCTGGCTATGGATACTTTTGCTTGCAGGCAAGTGGTTTGAATGCAATCCACGGTCTGTATTTGGGCCTACTGTTACTTTCAAAGTACGTTTTGTAACCATTTTTCTGCTAGGCATCGTTTTTGGAGATATGATTGGGTTCTTCTACATTTTTGCGACTGGCTTTAGTAAGGGTCTTGGTGGGAGCATTGCTGGGAAGGTCAAATTTTGTTCTAAAACACAGTAGTACACCCACCTTGAGGGGAAAGATCCGCTATAATATTTTGGCCATACTTATTGATCCTTAAAAAGGTGACTCAGACAGAGCACGCAATTTCAAAAATATTGTACTGTCTATTAGGGAAATCAAAGTGTCACTTTTTGAACCACACAGCGTACATACCTTTTATTTATTTATCAGTGGTATTGTAATAGCACTTCCTGTTTTCCGTTCAATAATTACAGGCCGGGTTTCAGTCAACATCCGCCAGGCAGGCAGTGGACAGGGTGTCTCTTCTGTCAGTGGTCACCACCACATTGATGGACGAAGCGTCAGCTGGAATGGAGGAGTGCCGCCAATAAGAGGAATTGTTTGCTGCATGCAACTTACTTACCAATTTCAACAGGACAACTCCAACAACATACGCAATACAGATACAGTATCCATTGTTGTCTTTTATTCTATGAGTGTGACTGCATGTGCTTACCTTTAGTTTGTAACCAAAGATTGTCTGTAAACTCTGTATCTTCAATTATTGTTTGTCCATGCTCTGCTTTTTTTTTCTTCTCTCAACAAAACCTACCCAAAAAGAAACCCCCATTCCCATCCATTTTACAAACCCTAACCCTCTTCCCCCGGGCTGTGTTGTTTTGCTTGATGTCTGACTAAAATGACATCAATAATTCCACACACTTGCTGGGGAGGATAAGGTGATAGCAGCAACAGGCTGGTGAAGGAATACGAGGATATCTTCTAGACTTACTCAGCTTCAGTACTATATCTTCTAGTAGTAGTAGCCAATGTCAAATAAATTCAACGCAAGTACTAGTTATACTTGCAAGCAAATACTTTACCATTTGTTAGGCTACATTATGGCACTGTTCTAGTGTACTGTCACCTGCTATTTTCTCGATCGTACCGTAACCGTTGTAATGCTACAGTAAGGAGGACAAACAAGGTTTCGTTTTCTTTTTTTCCATAGGCATGCAACTGCCACTGTGTCACACCACTAGTACCACCGCAATGAGGAAATGTCACCCGCCCAGGATTGACAACGTTAATCCCCATTTCACCTGGAGCCAGCCCTGGGCCTAGCCCTAATTTCTAACACAAATTACAGGTAAGATAAGCGTTTGGTGGGAGGTAGTATAATGGAGTATTATTTCGGAGTAGACAAGAGATTGACGGTTGTACTACTAAAGTCCTACGACTGTTCAGGAAAACAAAGTTACTGTTACACCCCCGCCCCCCACCCACCAGACTGAAAAGCAGTAAAAAACAGGTATGGTCAGATAAAGTTGAAAAATATATTTATTTAGCCCTAACAAAATAATCTCCCTCACCCACCCTAACCCCAACGATTGTCTCTGAAACGTCCCAAAACGATCCCAACTCCCAAATCCCACCCCCCAAAAGTCTATAAAAAAAGGGCAAGGGACACTCCACTACTGGAGGGTGCTGGTGCTGGTGCATGATGCGGCATGGGCATCATACTCCTTGCGGAGGGTGGCAAGCTCGGAGCGGAGGCCCTTAACCAAGTTCTTATACCTCAGGACCTCCTGCTCCAGGTTGGACATGCGGACTCGTAGGCGGCGTTGGCGTTCCTTGCAGCTCCTGTGGGGGGCAGCTGGTATTTCGGTTGCTAGGCAGTGGCGGTCGGCTTTCTTAGCCCGGCTCGGTCCCGCTGGCTTAGTCACGGAGGAGGATGCAGTGGTCACAGTCGAGGATGTTGCCCCGCTCGACTGCGTGTCCTCCTCCTCCTCCAGGGCCACCAGCCGCCGATACTCGGCGACTGTGGCCTCCAGCCTCCGTTGCCGGGCCAATCTAGCCTGCTCCCTCCTTGTTGTTGATTTGGAAGGAGCAACTATATGAAGAAAGAAACACATAGTCTGTAACCAATGCTCCTTATTAATAACACAAAGTGATTGAGCCGAAAGTTGGGTCACAGAGTACAAGCAGCAAATTGAAAGCACAGTACATAACTATTGAGGACAGTATCTATGTAACCTCCCACTTCTGCATCCTTGCTCTAACAGTAGTGGTAGTTTAATGAACTAATTCTACGACCACTATGGACTTCCATTACAGTCGACTATGACAGTACACCAGTCTTATTCTTCTTCTTCTCTCTTGTTTAGGGAAATGGGTACGTTATCTTATGCAAGCCGGCAGAATGACATGGACACAGCACAGTGAAGTTGCACCCGAGAAAAAAAGTTGCACACCATGATGATTGAGACAGACTTGCGTTACTGTACCGGTCCAGTACATGCAGGTGGTGAAGCTATTATTTTTCTATTACGGGTGGCACTGAGAATACTCTGTTACAAGGGCTACTGCTTAATTAATTTACCTTTCACCCTACAGTGCAAATGAGTACTAGAAAAGGAAACTGAAGAAGCTAACTAATTTGATTATCTATCACTTCACATGGGACGTATTTAATGACAGATGAGATGACTTTAGGTGCTTTGCTTAATATTGAGTGAACAGTGATACACCCACACATGAATGACGTACTACAAGTAAACTAAAGTTATTAAGAGAGGTACGGAGTGTCCACCGTAATAACCAGATATATGCTGTGAATGCAAACGCAATACAAAGCACTGCTACTATTCATGGTAGTATTGGACACATTTACAATTTCTTTTCCTTGCCTTCCCTGCACTGGGACGGACGTGCGGGTGCGGTGGTACATGCTCTTCAAGGTAACACTTACTTCACCTGGCGACCATCTACTCTCTCTAGATACACATGTGCTATGTAAGAGTCAGAGAATACCATGCTCCAGGCATCCATTCAGTCAAAGTATACGCACACATACAGTTTCTGTTTCACCCACCCAGGCTGCTGTCCTTCCACCCATCCTTGCTTCATCATTGACCCAGCCATGCACCATACCATATTCTTTCCTTCCCAGCCACCTCGGGGGCCAAGCAAACACATATCGTTCTTCTTTGCCAGCCATCATACAAGTTCGCGTCCCACTTACTTACACCCTTCTTTCGCTTTTCGTTCATCCCATCCATCACGTTCGTCTAAGAACTTATTGGGATTCTTCTCACCAAAAACTTCACAGCTAAGTCGAAGTACATTTCGAGGAGGCTACTACCTGGTTGATTTGTAATTGTAATACACCCGTGCAGAAAGCACACTATGCAGTCTTCAATCTCAATAAGTAAGGAATATATAGCTTACCTGTTTCCGCCACCACCGTTTGATCCCCCACAGGAACGGCCACCAGCTCTTCTACCGCCGCCTCCTCCCCAGAGGCCTCCGAGTCCAAGTCCAACACAGCCACCTCCGCGCTGGCCCCGTCACCAGATGTTACACCTACAAAGTACATTTAAGAATGTTAATACACCACTCACTACTATATAATATTTGGTCTAGGAGAAATGTTAAAAAAACAGAATACAATGTAATAATTTGTGACTGTCTACTCCATAGTAAAAATGTCCCATTTTCCAGGGAAGGCTGTTGTCTTGCTGCACTTTTATGCACAACTGATGAATGCTTGCTTTTGATTTTTAACACGCACCACTTTTTCTCCTAACAGACAGAAGCTTGACTCCTGAGTCCTAAGAACACGACCAGGATCAAGTTCAAACTAGGTGAGAGTTCGGCTCGACCACAAGAAATGTGTCCAATTAATCGTCAGCACTAACCACTTTTCCGTTTACAGTTAAATAGTTTTATGACAAAGTAGATTTTAATAAATGTGTTTACTTTTAATAAAGCTTTTACACTTAAATAGACTCTGTGGTTTCTGTTCCTCTAGACTAGAGTGGATGAGCTAAAGGTTTTGGAATTTTTGCAAGCATGAGTGCCTCTGACACTTCTTGACTGTGCTGTGACTCCGTACTACTCTCTTGTCCTGCGTACGATAATCTAGAGATCATTGGGGATCTATAATCGGTGACTTCGGGAGCTGAATGACTCTGCCACACTATCTAGTCAGTAAGGAGACAGTGCATAGAGGTATTGCTGAATATAATGGGAGTCCAATGGAATTGCCAAATGTCCAATCTTAGTTAGCTACACAGACAGACTAATAAGAATAGTCTAGTAATACCACAGGGAGTCATATTCGAGGCAGGATAAGAATTTATATCCAGTCTACAAGAAGATCAAAGACGATTTAGAAAAAATCGAATGAGGAACGCTAGGAAAAAATAGGTACTGTTTATTAAAATGTAAACTTACTGGGGCCAGCAAAGGAGCCCTCGCCTGCCCGATCCTGGCCTGCATCCTCAGCACCCTCCTCCTGTGTCCTCTTGCCCTTGGGGGGAGCTGATGTACAACATGAAAGAAAGAAAAACCAGAAAACATGGATGAGATTTTTCAACCAAATCAAACATTTCAAAAGAACAATAACAACATATTTTGGAAAAATAGCAAATAGATAGACAACTATTCCACGGGATCTATCTCATGCGGTATACTACGTTATTCGTATTGCCTGATTTGCGGAACGTTGACTTAGAAAGTTCCTATGTAACTCAATAAACAGACTACTAAAGAGGTTTGCCTAGGCCTGGCACTGCAGGCAGCAGTGCGCAACACGTGACAGACAAAGTCCATCCTGCTTGCAGATCAGTGAATACTCAAACTATCAATCCACCCGCCACCACCGCCACTATTTCTTCTGATAGCCATGTGACTGTCTAAAGGAAGGACTGGACTTCAGTCTGTTGGGGCTGATTTATAAGTCCCTTGCGGAAGTTGCGGCTGATTTTCCTCCATTGTTGCGTGCCTTTTCTGACGCAGCGGCAGAACAAAAGACTCGCCATGGTGTTGGTGCGGCGTATATATTAAAAAAAAAAACACATATGGGCATATGGGCGATGCATCACGTTGTAAAGCCCTGCGCCATCAGGGGGCGTTCCGGCGCAAGGGAGGGCGTACCTGCGCAGGAACGAATCCTAAAAGTGGCTGAGGGAAATCTACAAGATGTCAATCAGTCACTTTTAGGACAATGATGCATGACTCAAACCCTGCGCGCTTGAAGCCGACGTACGGCTTGATGCAGCATTGGGGAGATAGGGTACCCCAGAGCATTGCTGGAGCTGCGCCATCGTTGGCACGCAACTCCAGCAATGCGCTGCCTTTACGGCACAGATGCGTAAGGCTTCTGTGACGTTTTGGGCCAATGGGTGGTGGTGGCATGGCACACAATTACTGCCGCATCCCTGCTACTTTGCAGGGATGCGCCGGTAATTGAAAATATGACCCTTACTGTCTAGCATTACGCAGTTCTTTTCTTTACAGTACACTCATACATAATTTCTCAGGCCAATGAAATGCTTCTGAACACAACATACAAAACAAAGAAGCATAGTAGCAAGCAAGGCTACTGAGAAGGAGAGCAGTGCACCTGAAATGCATAGAAGATTTTGAAATATAATTTACCTCAATGTAATCGGCAGCATTATTGCTCTTGGTAAAGAACAAAGATTTGCAAATAACAGAGCAGGATAAAACAGAGTAGTAAATGTACTACTACTACTACTCACCAAGCCCGGGGACCTCTACGCCGAGCGCGTCCAGCAAGTCCCGCTCCCGGTCCATGACATCGGTCCAGCGGTGGGTGGCCTGGTTATATGTGCGCCGGACCCCAGAGATCTTGTACATGGCCCGGCACACCTTCTCCCACCGCTTGCGACGCTCCCGGATGCCATAGCCGGTCGCGATCTTGCCGCCTCCCAGGATCGTCTTGGGGAGGCGGCGCTGGACGTGGAAGATCAGTGCCGCCACTTCCTCCGCGCTGAAGATCTCCCTCGGGACCACTTGCTCCCCCCTTAAACGCCCGCACGGGAGCCGGGCACGGGGTGCGGGACCCTTCCCCTTCTCAGGGTGCTTCCCGGCTCCCTTTACCATGGTCTGGGCAGAAATAAACTTAAATGATAAAGAAGAAATAGAATAGTGAAGAAGAAAAGAAAAGAGTTTAAAAAAGTAGTTTAAAAGTAACTAAAAGCTGCAGAAAACACAAAAATATAGAGCTAGAAAAATAGAGGGTTAGATAATAAGTAAAATTAGATCAAAAAAACTTCAAACAAGCAAAGGATGGCAGAGATTGAGAGAGGATAGAGAAAGCATGCCCAGAACCATAGCAATGAATGAGAAACAAGATGGCCGCGCCCGTTCACGACCGCGTGGGTAAGTTCGCGCGAGATTTTCCTTGCGAGTACGCGCGAAATTGTACTAGCGAGCAGCACACTTTGCGAGATTACACATAGCGGGCGGAAACGGAATTACGTCATGCCAACAAGATGGCCGCGCCCGTGTACGACCGATAGGGTAACTTGGCAAACGTATAGCTAGAAGCGCCTCGCGAACACGCGCAAGATCACGCGAACATACACGTCGCAACAAAAACAATTTTGTATTCGCACGTATTCGCGGCTTCCGAAATCGATCTCGCACGGATTCGCGCCCCAAAAAACGCGCGAAATTGCAGAAAAAACGATTTTAGCTAAACTGAAAGCAATGAGCAGGTGCAAAAGTTCAAACTTAACATTAGTAACATTCAAGGTAGTGCTTCCTGATGGGCCCCTCCAGAGTTTGCAACTATTCTATGACCCTGCTATGACCCAAACAGCAGGCTCATAGAATAGCACCATAAAGGTCCTGTGAAAAAAAAATTTCACTGCAACAAAAAGCAAATTACAGATAAGGAAGGAAGCAGGTGCCAGCCAGACTGGAACTTTCAAAATTACTGACACATTAATGAAACACAAATTAATTGATGGCAGTTGAAGAAGGGCAGGTGTGCTTGCTTTTTTCAACCACCATAATCTACAGTGATAAATAAACCTAATAGGTGCCAGTGAGGATGTACTAGAGGGTGGCATGGGTGTCCCAGAGGGTGGCAGTGGTGAAACAGAGGGTGCTGTGAACCTGTGATGATAAACCAGACGTAGAAACAACATAGTCGCGGCCGTTGCAAGCCGAAAAGTAAGTTCGCAATTGCGAACTTGTCCCAAAATCGGCGCGAACACGCGCCAACACAAAAAACTGAAAAATCCGCAAATCCGCTAGAGTTCGCGGATCTTCGCGGATTGCGAATCCGTAAATACGCAAGTTCGCGGATTGCCAATCCGCAAAATCCGCCCATGCTTACATACAACGGCATAATAATCACATCCATATTCAGTCGTAGCACATGCTGTCACATTAAGCAAGGCTACTTCCCTGGCCCCCTAGAAAGCACAACGAGTTCTCTAAACAAATCCAAACCTCCAGCAACCTGGGAAATCCCCTTGCTTTTGTTTTGATTTCATCCTAGAACTCCTGTAAAGCACTGTAAGAACGGTCAGTTCTTAGTAACATCTTTATTGACGTCTTATGTCCAACCTTACGTCAAACCCGGCACCTTTCAGGTATAAATATACCAACGTTGCCTTAAGCAAACACACGGTGGTGATATTGGGAGCAGCTATCTACTTGCCCGAGAGCCCAGCTGATGCGAGAGCCCACGGACGCTGCCCCTCCCTCCTGACGCACTGAGAGAGACGCTGTCTTTTCTCCTGCCGAGAAATCCAGCTCCGGTGTTTCCAGATACCTTCGCAGGTTACTGGGATATCGAGTCCTGAGAGAGAGATACCAGACCTCCTGCTTTCTAATACCCAGGTACGGAGCTGACTAAACCCTTAGAGAGAATTCTTGAGTCAGATTCTTGGCAAAACCAACTTAACTTAAACTGCTACTTACTTACTCCTTCCCACGTATTAGGCTTAGGTCAGGTACACCGGGGTAGGCGTATTTAGAAGCACCAGTTGAGTACGTTAGTCAATGTATATAAGTATGTATATATTTTATCTATTTTAAAGCATCTTATGGCTAAGAAACCATATCAATGCTTTTACTGTACGCACTTTACTTTACTATGAGTATTGCAATTGTGGCAATTCATTTCTCTTGTATGAGAAAGAAGACTGCTCAATAAATTACACCTTTTATTGAAAACGCCCGTCTCTCTTTTCTCTGCACTCTGGTGAAATTAAGTATGCACACTTGACTGAGTGAAATAGCTGTCTATTGTTTTCACACGACTCTAGAGATACACTCTTCTTCTGAGGGAGCAAAGTTGTCATGTTACATGGTTGTCAGAAGCTAATCCCTTCTTGTCTATCCAGGGAGGTTAGAAACTCCTCCTCGTTTATTCGAGAAAGTTTCTAGTGTCCTCTGAGCTAGCTGGCAAAAACTTAAGTCTAATATAGTCAATAGAGACCTAGATAACCCCAGTCCTACGTCTACACTGCTGAATATATTATTCCAATGCGCAGAGCCTATTGGGAATATAGGAACTACACTACACAACAACCTTTAACACATTTTTTTTCTTTTTTTTTTTAGCCAGAAACCTTCGCTGGAGTGTACTCAACAACTTCCCAAAGTTTCATGGCGATCGGATGAATGGTGTATTAATGCATAAAGGATAAACGGACATACTTTGTTTTTTTTATATCTATAAAATAAGGTTCGGTGGAAGTCACAGCATGTCTGCAGAGGCTTTCCCTGCGAGGGAGGTGGAGGCCGAGGAATTGTTTGGACAGATACCGATATCTGGAACAACATCGAGTAAGGTCCCCGTAAGTACAGAGGCAAGGGAAAATGCCGGCATAAAAACGCTCTACAAAGAGTTGAAAAACAGAAGAGTTTAGAGATAACCAAATGGTGGGGGCATTATTCATTGACAAAGTATGCGGAGGCAGGTCGTGTACCTAGAGGACTACGTATCATGTTAGCACCAAGCTTCGACAAACCCAACCCCCAAATGTTGAAAGAATGGGGACAAAGTAATTTAGCGGCATCAATGAACCTAGTCCACATTCTCATAAAATATGCCACCACTGATAGGGAGGAAAATCTGAAAACTATTAAAAAACTAAACGAGGACATCGCGAAGATCAAGGACTCTGACGAAATAGAAAAGCTGCAGGAAGCAATGGAAGAAAGGCTAAAGAAACATCAGGACAAAATAAAAATCAGAAAGGTCATTAAATTTGCACGTGACTATGCTCAAGGCCAAATATTTACCTTTGCCCGTAAATACAGTGTGGCCAAAAGACAGCAATACAGTGGGAAAACCAACAAACACAATGCTCCACCTTGTGGCCGTAATGAAGCTGGCAACACTGACGACGATACCACAAATGTTGAGACGGCGTCATTCACTAGCGAGTCCAGCCAGGATTCAGACAGGAGTGTACAAGTGGCCCCTTTCTTAAATTTGGAGGAAGAACTTGATTTTTTAGTCGAGGAAAGACTGAGGACACTGCGTCCGAGGCAAGGAAATCTGGCAACAAACGTAGAAACCAAAAAAGGCGAGAAAGAAGGAAACGTTCCAAACAAAAATGTGCAGGCAAAAAAAGCAAAACAAGGATGGCAGAAGAAGAAACAGTAGGGGGCAGATCGATAATTAACTTGTCGAATGTTGTCCTAACCAAAGCAGAAGAACAATTATTATCTCTTGGGCTGGATTATTGCCCGAGACAGTCTTTCAACTACACTGCCACCCGTATTGACATTTTCTGTTTTATTAGAAAAATTAAGCTTATGAAATTCTTTGCCTTACAGAGACTTAAATCAAACAGTGATACCAACATCTCTGAGCTGCCTAGTTCAGTGGAAGAAGCTGAAGGGGTCACTGCCGCTGATGTTCCAACTTTTCTAACCCTCAATGACTTGCGCCAAGCAACTTGCTCCCAACCAATGGGCCCGGATATTGATGGCAATACACAAACTAGACTAGCTAAGATTAACATACGACAAAAAGGAGCTGGGATCACTCCATTCAAAAGCAAATCCAAATTTATCCCTTTGACTGTCAAAGATGCTGTTGACACATTTCAAGATTGTATAGTGTCAGAAATCAAGCAGTTATACACCCAAACTTGCAATCACAAGAGCAACAGATTCCATTATAAACAAGCTAACTATCATGCTCTCATGAAAAAGTTGAGCGACAATCCTGACATTGTGGTGAAGACTTCGGACAAGGGCGGTAACATAGTCATTTGGCCGAAGACCGACTATGTAACCGAGGCACACAGACAACTGCATGACACTTTATGTTATGTAAAGTCTAGCAATAAAGAATATTTGAATGCCAAAATAACTTTGGAAAAACGTCTGCACAGATGGCGGAGAGAAGGTCCTTTCTGGGGAGGAATTTAAATATATGTTTAAAGAATTTCCAGTTCTCCCAGTATTCTACCTGATCCCTAAGGTCCATAAGTGTGTGTTGCCTACGCCTGGAAGACTGATAATATCGGCCATCAACAGTGTCTGTGAAAATGTGGGACAATATATTGACTATTTTTTGCAGGACATGGTAAAGAGCCTGCCCAGTTACGTCCGGGATACAAGTGACTTCCTGCAAAAAATCAATGAACTGGAATGGCAGGAAGACATGTTGTTGATTACGCTGGACGTTGAGTCCCTATACACAAGCATTGGGCACACGGATGGGTTGAGGGCAACGAAGCACTTTTTGGACAAAAGACCTGCAGAATTTTATGAGCACAACAAAGTTATTTTGAGCTTGATGGAGTGGTGCCTTAACAACAATTATTTTATCATTGGAAAGGATGTGTGGAAACAGTTAAGAGGTGTGGCTATGGGATCCTGCTTCTCCCCCAGCTACGCGTGCTTGCACGTGGGCTGGTGGGAGGAGCAGGTTCTAAATACCACACATGCTGTATGGGTAAAAGAGAAAATTGTGAGGTTTTTAAGATATATTGATGATGTCTTCATTTTGTGGCAAGGTGAGGAAGAGGAGGCCCTGCTATTTATTGAGGAAATCAATAACAATTCTGTAAACCTCAAATTTACGTCGCATATTAGCCGAGATGAAATTGAATTTCTTGATATTAAGGTCTATGTCAATGCCAACAGACTAGAATCCACACTATATAGAAAGCCTACATCAGGAAACACTACTCTGCATGCCTCCAGTCTCCACCCCAAGCACACCATCTCCATCATTCCTTATGGGGAAATTCTAAGGATTAAGCGAATTTGCAGCTCCCCTAGTGACTTAGAAACTTGTATCAATAATCTTAGGGCTCGACTGAAAGAACGAGGTTATTCTGACAGGATGTTCAACCAGGCTTTGGCTAAAGCTAGGCTGAGAATCAGGGAGAGTCTGCTATCTATGGAGACTACTGTAATGGATACATTTGAAGCCAGCTCTAATTCAGGTGAAGAATCTACAAGTTGCCCGAGATTCATCACTGCTTTTAGTAATGAAGAACACAAGATTAAAAACATCATTAAAAGAAACTGGCCAATAGTGCTGACTGATAACATACTGAATTCCACCTTTCCCAGTAAGCCTTTGGTAACATTTCGCAGAGCTAAAAGCATGGGTGCTACTCTGGACACTAGTAGTCCAGAGTTAAAGCAGATGAATATATGGCTGCAACCCAAGGCTGGGTTCCGTAAATGTTCGCATTGCAGGGCATGTAAGTTTGGAGTAAATAAAACACACTACCACATACCATTTGACTCTAAAGAAATTCCTATTAAAGGAAACCACTCATGTAAAACAGACTTTGCAGTTTATGTCCTGACGTGCACCTGTGGTTTAAATTACATCGGAAGTACGAAGACACAGGTGCACGTCTGGATTCTCCAACACCTCAGAGCCATATTACATAATGATCCCGCATATCCGATAGCACGGCACTTTGCATCAAAACACAATAAAGATCTATGTTGCCTGTCCTATTATGTGGTAGGATCAGTCCCCAAACCCCGGAGAGGAGGAAATAGGGAATTGCTACTGAGGCAAATGGAGACGCGCTTTATTTTGGAGTTCGACAGTAAGTGGCCCAATGGCCTTAACACTACTGAGGACATCCATAACTTTTTGTAGAAATTGCCAACTATTTTTCTTCAGGTCTGTTTAGCATATGGGTGTTAGTTTATTGCCACCTTGAGATTTAAGGCATATATTAGAATATGGTATGGATAGTGTCCCCACGAGCTTACAATATATCCGCCGGGGTTACACATACCCCTCCAGATGAGTAGTCAGGTTCCCTGTTGCTCATTTAGACTCTCTGTTTCGATGGGGACCCTGAATCACGGTTTATTTTTGATTCCAATAGATAGTCAGGTTCCCTGTTATCTATGATATTATGAAATTCTTCTAACTATGTAAATAGTTATATCCTCTTGTGTTCTGTTATCAGTGCATCAGCGCAGGGACGCCCTTGGGCAGCCATGCGCTTTATAAACCCAATTTCATTTCATTTCATTTCATTTCATTTCATTTCATTTCATTTCATCATCCACTTTTTTATACCTCCAGGTCTATTTTCTCCCTTTTTCAGAATAGTATTCACTTGATCTTTGCACATTTTGTATAATAATGATGAATTACTGTTTTTTAAAGTGTTTTCGATTTACCTTTTATGATAATGATAAGGCTTAGTCCAATCTTTTATAGAGGTAATATTCTGACTCATTTTCTATATTCGGATACTTTTGTATTATACATTTTAGCACTTTGTTGGATATAGATGTGTTTGCACTGTAGTGAAAGCTTTTTTGCACTCTAGGCAGAGGGTTTTAGTCACTTTAATTGTAAATAATTTTTTGCACATTCAGCACTTTACGGCCTACGTAATTCCCAGCATAATTCTGATTGTTCCTTTGGGGAACAAGTGACTTGGTATTAATATTCATTCTGTTGAATATGTTGTGGCCTGCTTGGAATAAAGGATTTACCCAGTAAGTTATCGAAATTTTAGTACAAGTATGCTCATTTTATGCCATATGAAATTAATGAATTTATTTATTCGTTATTGCATTTATGCAGTTCATATTATGCTATCTCCTGTGTTGTCTTGTCATGTACAAAGCAATATGGAAAGTGAGTTCATTTTTGGCCTCGACAACAACAGTCTTTTTACCATGTCTATTAAGTCACTTGACCAAGCTTGAGGCGGGATGTAGGCGGGGTGTATTGCATTATAAAAATATTAACATTCTGCTACTCTCTGCATGTGAACAAGGGCCGCTTGGCCCGAAACGCGTCATCGCTGGTTTTTCCACCTGACCTTTTCTGCAGTAAAAAGAATTGTTACCCTCAATTGTGGTCCGTCTCCTGCTTCGCCGATCTTGTGGATTGGAGGTGGCTGTTGGGAGTTTTCGTGGCATATATATATATATATATATATATATATATATATATATATATATATATTCCACCTTTCCACAATCCTTGAAAAGACCGGGACTCTTTCGGCGTCGGTGCAATTCAGGGCACAAGGTCGCCCTGCCAAATCAACTCCACCTCGCACTAAGTTGTACGTAACGCACTCTTAGCAATAAATCTCGCCAATCCACGATAAAGCTTGGAAGACTTTATTTCACATCAAGCCAAACTGCAAAAACCCAACGCGTTTCGGCGATACACTCGCCTTGGTCACGGGTTATCATATGTTTGTCTAAGCGACATTAAATAAAGATAAACAAGGTGCTCAAAAAACGGTGTTTCCTGTGCATAAACATAAAAACAGGACTAAATATGTGTCAGCCATCTTTACATGGTGAGTTACCAGATGCCTCATTGTTTACCAACAGTCTACAGATTTTTATGCAAATCCACACTATGTATGCTTACAGTTTTCTTATGTTTCATGTTTTTACAAATCCATAGCAAAGAAATGTTATCAGTGTTATTAGTCAATGATACCTATGATATCCGTAAACATTCAATGTCATGTCCAGATACATAATACGATTTCAATTGCAATTAAATACATACTCCCGAAGTCATTCTCAAATCCCAAGTGGGCAAATATTTCATATTGATCCACAAATTAATGGCAGATTACAGCTCTAAAAAAGACAACCCTGGTGTGTATTTCTCGTGAATATCATTCAAAAATATTTATAACCTTTCCCAAGTGGGTAAATCTATACATTTATAAAGTCTTTGAGTAGCCATAGTGGACATGATTATAATGTTTCAGGAGTATCCCAGGACTCCATAGAATCCTGGCTTGGTTTGTCTTCTTATATCATCACCTAAAAAAGATGAAACATATATTGGTGGCTGATCCTGTATCATTAATGTTTGTGCAAAATCTAAAAACAATTAAAATTCTAGGAAGCAGAAGAGGATATAAAGAGTCGTTCACCACAATGTCTAGCTACATACTGATCCCATATGTACTAGTTTGACAGTATTCACCAATCTTATAATCACAGCAATTCATATTGTGGAGAAGTGTGGCTCACTGGTTAGAGGAGGCAGACCTGGAAGCAGAGGTCAGCCCGGGACCAAGGTTCAATTCCCGCCTCGGCAGGTCTTGAGTCCTAAAATGTCCATGGACTCGACAATTCTCGCTCCGGTGCCTACTCGATTCATGGGTTCACACTCTGCGACTCTGGGCAATAGCTTGCTTAATCTCCACAACGGCCCCTCGCGGTGGGATGCCTGGCTTTCACCTTGCGGATACCCTGCCGGGGTTATCTCACAGGGGAATACCAGGACGGGTTCCCTAAGCAAGCGCTTAGAAACCGCTTGGTGATTTGCGCTATATAAATTCCTGTACATTTACATTTACATATTCACTATATGTTCCTCCGTATATATCACTCCCCAAGAAACCAGTTCATCTCTTCTTCGGAGTTTAACCCCCTTGAAATTCTAGTATTGAGCTCCAAGATTACTTTGGACTCCATTTGTCTCAACTTGCGGATTCTATCTCCACCCCTGTTGGATTGTGGGACCCTGTCAATGAGAAAGAAGCGCAACAGATTACGATTGCAATTATGCAGTTCCTCAAAGTGACGGGCTATTGGAGACAGTTTGTCTTTATTGGCAATAGCCAATATTCTTTTCTTAGCCGGGAACATTGTGCTCCCCACATATTTCTTTTCACAGGGGCAAATTAAGACATAGACACAATGGTCTGACAGACATGTTAGATGTTTTTCAATCTTTCTTTCAGAGTTGGATAGTGGGTAGTGCACAGTCTTTACATTGGAACTATATTTGCATGCATTTCAGGCAAACATAGAAACCTTGGATTTCCTTAAGGGTAGATTTTTGTTGAACAATCTCATTCTTACAAAGTCTATCCTTCAAGGAATTTCTTTTTCTGTAAGTAACACTAGGGGAGTTCTTAATCACCTCTGTAAGTGCTGGTTCAGTATGCGGAATTCTCCAATGCTTGTTAAGGCATTTGCGTATATCACCTGATTTGGAATTGTAAGTTGAGATATATCTAACAGTATTGTCTTCAGGTTCACATTCTTTGTTTTTGGGAATTAAAAGATCAATTTGTGTCTGGTTAGATGCTTTAAGACACGCATCATTTATACACTTAGGACCATATCCCCTATCAGTGAAGCGTTGTTTCATAACCTGACATTCGTTTTCATATTCCAAATCATTAGAACAGTTTCTTCGTGCTCGAAGAAATTCCCCATAAGGGATACTGTAGATCAAGGATCTTGGGTGATTACTTTCTGCATGTAGCAGGGTATTGCCGGCAGTTTTTTTGCGATGTAAACTGCATACCAGTTTATTATTGGCTACCTTTATTTCAAGGTCTAAAAATACTGCTCTGTCTCTACAGATTGTTCCTTCAAAACGTAAATTCACACTGTTGTCATTCAAAATATCAATAAATGCAGTGGCTTGTTCATGATTTCCTCTCCAAATGATGAATAAATCATCTATATACCGGAACCATGCAGCAACATGGTTCTGGTAATCGTCATAGCGATTGGGCACCTGCCGCTCCCACCACCCCATAAAGAGGTTAGCATAACTGGGAGCAAAACAGGTGCCCATCGCCGTCCCCTGCTTTTGTCTGAAATACAGTTAATTAAAAATAAAGAAATTGTTTTCCAGACAGAATTGAATCATCTGCAAGAGCATTTGATTGTGTTCAAGAAATGAAATGGAGCGGAATTTCAGATAATACCCACAAGCTTGCAGACCATCACAGTGTTTGATAGATGTATAAAGACTATTTACATCCAATGTTATCTACAGATAGTGTTCCTCCCATACAATTTCTCTGATTTTATTAAGAAAATCACGACTGTCCTTTAAATATGAAGGTAAACCCTCTACAAAGGGACGCAGAAAGAAGTCTATGTACTGAGACGTTTTCTCGAGTAGGGAACCCATTGAGGAGACAATTTGTCTCCCTGGTGGTTGTTCCGAGTTTTTATGTAGTTTCGGCAAAAGATATAAAATTGCCACTTTGGGTGTCTGATTTAACAGGAATTCAAGTTCAAGTTCAAGAATTTATATAGCGCACTACTCACCCAGAGGGTCTCAAGGCGCTTGAGGAGGGGGAATTATTATTTATCGAATAGCCAGGTTTTAAGTTCTTTTCTGAAGGAGATGTGGTTCTGTGTAAGGCGGAGGTGGGTGGGGAGTGAGTTCCAGGTCTTGGCCGCCAAGTAGGAGAAGGATCTACCTACCATCGTGGATCTTTGGATGCGCGGAACTGCGGCGAGGCCTTGATTGGAGGATCTTAGTTGGCGGGTGGGTGTGTAGAAGGATAGTCGAGTGTTGAGGCATTCGGGCCCTAGTTTGTAGAGGGCCTTGTGTGCGTGGGTGAAGGAGACGGAATGTTATTCTCTTGTTGACGGGAAGCCAGTGGAGGTCTTTCAGATGGCCGGTAATGTGATCTTGGTGAGGGATGTCCAAGATGAGTCTCGCTGATGCGTTTTGGATGCGTTGAAGTTTTTTCTGTAATTTGGCTGTAATTCCGGCATAGAGGGTTTTTCCGTAGTCTAGTCGACTCGTAACCAGTGCGTGGGTGACAGTCTTTCTTGTTTCGGCGGGGATCCAATGGAAGATTTTTTGGAGCATACGAAGTACGTTGAAGCAGGAGGATGAGACGGCGTTGACTTGTTTGGTCATCGAGAATGAGGAGTCTAGGATGAAGCCAAGGTTACGTGCGTGGTCGGTGGGTATGGGTGCTGAGCCCAGATCTGAAGGCCACCATGAGTCGTCCCAGGCAGAGGGGGATGATCCTAGGATGAGCACTTCCGTTTTGTCTGAGTTAAGTTTTAGGCGGCTGTTTTTCATCCATAAGGCTACTTCTTTCATGCCATCGTGAAGATTGGTTTTGGCGGTGTTGGGGTCTTTGGTGAGGGAAAGGATCAGCTGGGTGTCGTCAGCGTAGGAGATGATGTTAAGGTTGTGTTGACGCGCGATGGAAGCGAGTGGACTCATGTAAACGTTGAAGAGGGTGGAACTGAGTGATGACCCTTGTGGTACACCGCAGATGACTTCGGTGGCCTCTGATTTGAATGGGTGGAGTCGGACTCTCTGAGTTCTCCCAGCTAGGAACGAGGTGATCCAGTCCAAGGTTTTACCTTTTATGCCGATGTTGCTGAGGCGTTGTATGAGGGTGCTGTGGCAGACAGTGTCGAAGGCGGCGGAGAGGTCGAGTAGAATGAGGGAATGAATATTCCTCCCATTCTAAGAGTTTACATGAATGCCATTCTTTTAACATCTGATGATATTTCATAGTTGACTCTTGAATAACATTTTTCAAAATCTTTTCATAACAATCAACATTCATTAGCTGTCGCATTCCCTCTTTTACATAGTCAGTCACATTCTGAACAACCACGTTCCCCCCTTTGTCTGATTGATGGATTGTGATACTGTGATCCATCTGCAAGTTTTTTACAGCCATTCTCTGTTGTTTTGACAAATTGTCTCGATTCCATTTTTTCTATATTCTTTTAGTCTTTGATCATTAGATCTTCGAAAATATCAATGCCACACGGTGGTAAGGTTGGATCAAATATGGATTTTGGTTTAAAGTCATTTGGACAGTTCAGATTAACAATGAAACTCAAAGCGCCCGCATCTATAGGTGTAGTCTCTATGTCATCGTTCTCCAATTCTTTTAATACAATCAGGGCCTCTACTTCATTTACGGATTCTGCTGCAGGTACAATATTATTTACAGTTTGTATTGTGTTTCTTACTTTAAGTTTATGCCATTTCCGCAGTCTTAGTTTACCGGTAAATTTATAAAGGTCTATTCTTTCTTGGGGGTAAGAGAAATCAGTAGTAGGACAAAAAGAAAGGCCAAAACTTAAAACATCAAATTCAACATCAGTTAGTGATTTATCTGAAAGATTTACCACATTTCTTGTGTTCCTTATTTGCCTCGTTGTTTCTTTTGGCCTCTCGTCTCCACTCCTGATGCTGAACTTGTGGGTTTTCCACCAGCCGCCCCTCCTGGTTTGTTTGAGGTAGATGGCGTTTCTCCTGTTTGCCTTCCTCTTCCGCTGCCGCGTCCGGTAAATCCCCTTCCTCGCCCACGACCTCGGTCTATTTGCCAATTTTGATGATTCTGGCCCTGATTCATTAAGCGGAATTCCTTCCAAAGATTTGGCAATGTATTGGGTACTTTTTCTGTAATCAGAGTTCCATCATCTGAAACATCACTTTCACTTATTTCACATTCCGCTTCTCCCACTGTGGTCATTTTTTTGGTGATACTGTTATATTTTTTGCTGAACGTGAAGATCCTACCCGATTGGTAATCTATTTTGTCTCTTAAGAATTTTCGTTCTTTTTTCATGATGATCTCTTCTTCAAGTTTATTGATTTTCTTAGACATGGCTTCCATTTTCTCTTTGAAAATGTCACTGCTCTCTTCTTTTTCAATCTCATCTTTTAAATCTGCAATCAATTTAAAAACTGATGCGTGTTCTTTCCATGCAAATTTGATGAGTATTGAGAGCATGCGATTAGAACAATCCATTAGGTTCTCTGCCCACTCATTAGCCAATTCCGGATCTTGATCTTCGTATGTGGGAGCAATTAATATTCTGAGACCTCTGGGTACTCGTTTCTCTTCCTGGTATTTTTCCAAGGTTATTGCCTCCAACCACTTGGATATTTCTTTTTGCATCAGCTTCTCTAATTTCATGTATTTCTGATATAGAGAAGTCGGGCAATACTTTTTTTTTCTTCACGTGCAGCCGTTTGTTCCACATGTCCTTTGAACATGGTTCTGGCTCTCATTCTCCTTCGTGCTTCCGCATCCTGTTCCATGTTTGGCTTTTTTTGGATGTATTTCTTCTGTGCTCAATATACAGCTTCCTTTGCTCAATTCAAATGTATCCTCACCTGGAGCATACTCATGGCGATATTGCAACCCCCATTGAGACTCACAACTATTATCTTTTTTGAGCCTACTAGGGGAACGCAGCTATACGGAGGTGTCTTTAAAGGTCGATAGATAATATGTACCGTCGACACCTACATTTCATTCGTAACTTACGTAGTAAGAGCTTCCGAGTTCTCCGAGAAACCACTTTGAAATCCGGGTTGCCCTCGAACTTTAACAAGTCTCTTTCGTTTATAACATGTGACTCTCTCACCTTTCGGCAGCCCGTGTCGGCGTCTCTTACAAACCTCCGAGTTTTTTGTGTTATGTAGGTTCGCGGCAAATATATCAATTCCGTAAAGCCTCTCGCTATAGCGGTCAACCGGTCATAATGTAAGTTCCACCTTTCCACAATACTTGAAAAGACCGGGACTCTTTCGGCGTCGGTGCAATTCAGGGCACAAGGTCGCCCTGCCAAATCAACTCCACCTCGCACTAAGTCGTACGTAACGCACTCCTTGCAATAAATCTCGCCAATCCACGATAAAGCTTGGAAGACTTTATTTCACATCAAGCCAAACTGCAAAAACCCAACGTGTTTCGGCGATACACTCGCCTTGGTCACGGGTTATCGTATGTTTGTCTAAGCGACATTAAATAAAGATAAACAAGGTGCTCAAAAAACTGTGTTTCCTGTGCATAAACATAAACACAGGACTAAATATGTGTCAGCCATCTTTACATGGTGAGTTACCAGATGCCTCATTGTTTACCAACAGTATAGAGATTTTTATGCGAACCCACACTATGTATGCTTACAGTTTTCTTATGTTTCATGTTTTTTACAAATCCATAGCAAAGAAATGTTATCAGTGTTATTAGTCAATGATACTTATGATATCCGTAAACATTCAATGTCATGTCCAGATACATAATACGATTTCAATCGCAATTAAATACATACTCCCGCAGTCATTCTCAAATCCCAAGTGGGCAAATATTTCATATTGATCCACAAATTAATGGCAGATTACAGCTCTAATAAAGACAACCCTAGTGGGTATTTCTCGTGACTATCATTCAAAAATATTTATAACCTTTCTCAAGTGGGTAAATCTATACATTTATAAAGTCTTTGAGTAGCCATAGTGGACATGATTATAATGTTTCAGGAGTATCCCAGGACTCCATAGAATCCTGGCTTGGTTTGTCTTCTTATATCATCACCTAAAAAAAGATGAAACATATATTGGTGGCTGATCCTGTATCATTAATGTTTGTGCAAAATCTAAAAACAATTAAAATTCTAGGAAGCAGAAGAGGATATAAAGAGTCGTTCACCACAATGTCTAGCTACATACTGATCCCATATGTACTAGTTTGATAGTATTCAGCAATCTTATAATCACAGCAATTCATATTCACTATATGTTCCTCCGTATATATCACTCCCCAAGAAACCAGTTCATCTCTTCTTCGGAGTTTAACCCCCCTGGAATTCTAGTATTGAGCTCCAAGATTAGTTTGGACTCCATTTGTCTCAAGTTGCGGATTCTATCTCCACCCCTGTTGGATTGTGGGACCCTGTCAATGACAAAGAAGCGCAACGGATTACGATTGCCATTATGCAGTTCCTCAAAGTGGCGGGCTCTTGGAGACAGTTTGTCTTTATTGGCAATCGCCCGCATGTGCTCCAATATTCTTTTCTTAGCCGGGAACATTGTGCTCCCCACATATTTCTTTTCAGAGGGGCAAATTAAGACATAGACACAATGGTCTGACAGACATGTTAGATGTTTTTCAATCTTTCTTTCAGAGTTGGATAGTGGGTAGTGCACAGTCTTTACATTGGAACTATATTTGCATGCTTTGCATTTCATGCAAACATAGAAACCTTGGATTTCCGTAAGGGTAGATTTTTGTTGAACAATCTCATTCTTACAAAGTCTATCCTTCAAGGAATTGCTTTTTCTGTAAGTAACACTAGGGGAGTTCTTAATCACCTCTGTAAGTGCTGGTTCAGTATGCAGAATTCTCCAATGCTTGTTAAGGCATTTGCGTATATCACCTGATTTGGAATTGTAAGTTGAGATATATCTAATCTAGTCAGATGCTTTAAGACACGCATTATTTATACACTTAGGACCATATCCCTATCAGTGAAGCGTTGTTTCATAACCTGACATTCTTTTTCATATTCCAAATCATTAGAACAGTTTCTTCGTGCTCAAAGAAATTCCCCATAAGGGATACTGTAGATCAAGGATCTTGGGTGATTACTTTCTGTATGTAGCAGGGTATTGCCGGCAGTTTTTTTGCGATGTAAACTGCATACAAGTTTATTATTGGCTACCTTTATTTCAAGGTCTAAAAATACTGCTCTGTCTCTACAGATTGTTCCTTCAAAACGTAAATTCACACTGTTGTCATTCAAAATATCAATAAATGCAGTGGCTTGTTCATGATTTCCTCTCCAAATGATGAATAAATCATCTATGTACCGGAACCATGCAGCAACATGGTTCTGGTAATCGTCATAGCGATTGGGCACCTGTCGCTCCCACCACCCCATAAAGAGGTTAGCATAACTGGGAGCAAAACAGGTGCCCATCGCCGTCCCCTGCTTTTGTCTGAAATACAGTTCATTAAAAATAAAGAAATTGTTTTCCAGACAGAATTGAATCATCTGCAGGAGCATTTGATTGTGTTCAAGAAATGAAACGGAGCGGAATTTCAGATAATACCCACAAGCTTGCAGACCATCACAGTGTTTGATAGATGTATAAAGACTATTTACTTCCAATATTATCAAAAGATAGTGTTCCTCCCATATAATTTCTCTGATTTTATTAAGAAAATCACAACTGTCCTTTAAATATGAAGGTAAACCCTCTACAAAGGGACGCAGAAAGAAGTCTATGTACTGAGACGTTTTCTCCAGTAGGGAACCCATTGAGGAGACAATTGGTCTCCCTGGTGGTTGTTCCGAGTTTTTATGTAGTTTCGGTAAAAGATATAAAATTGCCACTTTGGGTGTCTGATTTAACAGGAATGAATATTCCTCCCATTCTAAGAGTTTACATGAATGCCATTCTTTTAACATCTGATGATATTTCATAGTTGACTCTTGAATAACATTTTTCAAAGTCTTTTCATAACAATCAACATTCATTAGCTGTCGCATTCCCTCTTTTACATAGTCAGTCACATTCTGAACAACCACGTTCCCCCCTTTGTCTGATTGATGGATTGTGATACTGTGATCCATCTGCAAGTTTTTTTACAGCCATTCTCTGTTGTTTTGACAAATTGTCTCGATTCCATTTTTTCTTTTTTATCATATTCTTTAAGTCTTTGATCATTAGATCTTCGAAAATATCAATGCCACACGGTGGTAAGGTTGGATTAAATATGGATTTTGGTTTAAAGTCATTTGGACAGTTCAGATTAACAATGAAACCCAAAGCGCCCGCATCTATAGGTGTAGTCTCTATGTCATCGTTCTCCAATTCTTTTAATACAATCAGGGCCTCTACTTCATTTACAGATTCTGCTGCAGGCACAATATTATTTACAGTTTGTATTGTGTTTCTTACTTTAAGTGTATGCCATTTCCACAGTCTTAGTTTACGGGTAAATTTATAAAGGTCTATTCTTTCTTGGGGGTAAGAGAAATCAGTAGTAGGACAAAAAAAAAGGCCAAAACTTAAAACATCAAATTCAACATCAATTAGTGATTTATCTGAAAGATTTACCACATTTCTTGTGTTCCTTATTTGCCTCGTTGTTTCTTTTGGCCTCTCGTCTCCACTCCTGATGCTGAACTTGTGGGTTTTCCACCAGCCGCCCCTCCTGGTTTGTTTGAGGTAGATGGCGTTTCTCCTGTTTGCCTTCCTCTTCCTATATATATATATATATATATATATATATATATATATATATATAATCCACCAGTACCGGTATAGGAGTTCGGCTGTCACGGGCGGTCCTGTTAAAGCCACCGGTAGGCTTGCAAATTCACTCCACAACAACTTCAGTATACTGAAGAAAACAGGACACCCATAAGCTTGAATTGAAGAATTTATTCAGCAGGTGAAAGAATCTCCACGACGCGTTTCGCCATTACGGCTTGGTCCCGCTCATCGTACAGTGTGTGCAGCCATTTTTAAAACCCAACACCCTCAATATTATTAGTGCACGTGTATAATCTTGGTATGGCGGCGGACATCTTGTAGTATGTGTTTTAACATAACAACAACTTCAGTACAATGCCGACTTCTTAACATAATCACGCATATGCCACATTCATATATGTATCAAAAATTACTGATAAATGTCGTGCCAAAAACAACCCATAGTTAATGCAACACAAAATGTTCATCTAAGTGTCTGCAAGAATACATAATTATCGCGGGACAAATTGTCAAGTATCATTCATTATTCAGCCTGTCAAAAAGTCATATAAACCTTTCAATATTAAAGTTTGTTTCTGTTGAAGAGAGCATTCACGTGATTGGTTACTCCCCACCCGCGTTCTGCAATGCAACGCGGTATAGGTGGTAACGTATCTAGCATCCATTGTTGCTAGGGAACCATCCCAGGGTTAAATCATAGCCTGCATATGCATGTATCACAATATGTGGATATATAAATATCCACAGACTCCTCCAGTAAAGAAAAGTATGAGGCCTCTTCAGGAGAATTCCAGGTACGGCTTTATTTAGACAAACTTGGGCATGATGCATTTTGGCTATGAAGCCTTCGCCGGATGCCACTAATCAACAGGATGCTGCTCCACCTACTCCTTTGAACGTCCTGCTCCACTCCCATTGGTTAGAGTGTCCCTTGCCCCTGGTCACATGACCGTGTCCTGCCTGTAGAACGATGTAAACTACATTACCCATAATGCATCTTGATCGGGTAAGTACTGCGGGTCGGAAAGCAGTTGATGTTTCAGTCAAAGGTGCAGAGTGGCCGATTGAAAGCGCATGGGATGGTTTTTAGTCCAAAAGGCTCCCCTGGATCCCCTATGACGTTCGAGTCCGCATGGAGGTGTCCACAGGGCTGTGAGTCACTGTACAGTGAGAGTGACTCACGTGAAGTCACGCGCTGCTCTTGGCAGAAGCCATTGGCTTTGGCGAGCACTGGAGGCGGGCTGGAGTAATCCGATCCCTCGGAACAAACAAAAAGCTGCAACTGTATATGTGTGTGTATGTCATTGAAAATGTACTGAGTGATGTAATTTGTGAGGTCATAAGCAATGAATGGCAGGGATGTAAGTTATACTAAGCTTGCTTAACTATAACTCATGATTATTATTTGTTTTGTTTAAAATGCCGTTGCTGAACTATAACGTCCCTTTAACCTTTCTTTTTATCAGTGAATTTCTAGCGTTTGTTAGAATGACCCTAGAAATTACCCATTACACCTACCACCATGTTATTTTAATCTTTGTTTTTTGTCAGTAAATTCCAAGTTTTTTTTAACGTAAAGTAAGTTTTCACTACCATAGCTTACTGTACGTTGTAGGGTCTTGGCTATGTAAGGAAGCATCGAGTATGTGGAGGGTGTGGGCTCTCTATGTGAAGAGCTGTGCAGACAGCATAAGTTGTGTGTGGTAGGGACCTTCCCACCTAACGGGGCTTAGGTGTCTGGAGGTAGCGAGGCATACACACACTCTGCACATAGAGCGGAGACTGTGCATAATAGGGTGAGATGAGGGACTGACCTCTGTACAGGGTGAAGTTTGTAAGTGGTAGGGGTTTACAAGGGACTGGCCTCACATGAAGAGCGCTGTACAGGATGAAGGCTGTGCTTAGATGGGATTGCTGAGGGACTGGCTTCCCCATGAAGACCTTTCTGTGGAGAGAAGGCTAGGCGTAGTAGGGTTTGGTGAGGGATGGGCTCTCCACAAAGATCTTTATACTGAGCAAAGTTTGTGCATAATGGGGCTTTGTGAGGGCTGGCCTTGTAGTAGGAATTCTGATGGTAAAGCAGAGCTGTGCCATGGGATGACAGGATGTCAGAATATAAGGACTGGGTCTCTCTACAGAGTATCTGTCAGCCCAAACCCTGGCTAGCTCACATTGCCTCACCTGAGCGCCTAACCTTCCCAGCGTAGCAGGTGGTTTTGGCTACCTAGAACATGACCCTCTAGTCCCAGAGGGAGCCGTGGAAACAGATCCTCACCTTTTGTCACTCACTCATGCTTGCCCATGGTTTACAATGCATTTATTGAAACTATCGTAGTCTGTTATGAAGCAAATGTGTTGCGATCACTAGGCAGATGAAACTAAACAAAGTAATTAGCATTACTATCAGGCTGTATAAAATGAACGTCCCCACCGTTATTATTATTATTATTATTTATTAAGCGCAACAAATTATTCCCAGGGGAACCTCTCGGCACCCCAATAACAGGCAATGGAAGCAGAACTAGGTCTAGTTAGTAATTGAATAACCAGGTCTTGAGGAGTTTTCTGAACTGCGTGAGATTAGAGCAGGAGCGCATGTGAAGTGACAGTTTGTTCCAGTGATGGGGAGCAAGGTAGGAAAAAGAGCGACCACCGACTCTGGTTTTATTTATCCTTTTGGGACATAGTAACAACTGGTCACTAGATCTAAGTTGTCGGTGGGGATATAAGGTTTTAGCTTCTTTTTTAGGGAAACAGGACCTTTCCCCTGCAGTGCTTTAAAGACCATACATAGAAGCTTAAACTCTGCCTGTTTTCTTATGGGCAGCCAGTGGAGCAGGCACAAGAGGGGTTCAGATGGAGTCCGGAGAGGGGGGGGGGGCGGTTTAAAGCCAGGCGAGCACTGTATTTTGCACTACCTGTAGCCTTGAGAGAAGACCTTCCCTTACCCCAACTAGTAGGGAATTGCCATAGTCTAATCTACTGACGAATAGTGCCTGAATTAGAGATTTTCTGGCTGAGAGAGGTATCCACAGGAACACCTTTTTGAGCATTCACATCAGGCCAAAACATGTGCCTGAGATGGATTTCACAAGTTCATCCGTGGATGGATTGTCATCCAGTATGAATCACAGCTTTTTCACCCATTTTTTCGGCGTTGGAGACACACCCAGTTCTGGAGTCCATCAGTCAGCAGACCATATCTCATCTGCCTTTCCGAATAGGAGAATCTCTGTTTTGTTTGTGTTGAGCTGCAGAAAGTTTGCAGTCATCCACACTGCAGTTTTTAACATGCAGCTTTAACATTTTTCCTTAGTGATAGAGGGGTCAGGATCAATTGTTATTATCAATTGAGTGTCGTCCGCATATGAGATGGTCTTAAAGCCACATGACAAATTATCTATCTGTCTAGGCTTACCCCAACTATATGAGCACATGGATATATACGTGAGCTCTGGAATTAGCAACAGACCCAATAGCTGATGTATGTAGTAAGGTGTAAAATCAGTTTACACAAGGTTGCATGTCAGGCTCTGCGTGCATTTGTTCCAGGACAGGTTTCTCTGACAGAATTCTTGTCTCTGGCCCCAAGGGGATGAGACACATTTTATATGATAAAAATTACTGTGTTGGAAAGCTGCAGCTGTGCTACCGTGTTATGTTTAAAACATTAGGAGATGTTGCTGAATCGAGCAAAAAAAACAGTACAACATGTTCTGATGTGTTCCAGGCTACTTTCAATCAATCAATCAGGGGTTGGTGAAGTGCGCTACTCACCCGTGAGGGTCTCAAGGCGCTGGGGGAGGGGTAGGTCTAGCAGCTCTGATCAGTTGAAAAGCCAGGTCTTGAGTGTCCGTCTGAAGGTGTGTAGGGTAGTCGAGCGTCTTATTTCAACTGGGAGAGCGTTCCATGCTGTGGTGGTGGTGTTGGAGAAAGCTCTCCCTCCGGCTCTGCTTCAGTGGATGCGGGGGACCTCTGCCAGGGCGAGGTCGGAAGAGCGAAGGTTCCTCTTGGATTTGTGGAAACTCATTCGGTCGTTGAGGTATTTGGGTCGATGTTGTTCAGGGATTTGTACGCGTGCGTGAGTAGTTTGTAGGTGACCCTCTTATCAATGGGGGGGCCAGTGGAGCTCTCGTAGGTGCGGCGTCATGTGTTCCCGGCATGGTAGTCCTTGGATGAGCCTGGCGGCGGCGTTTTGGATGGTTTGAAGTTTGCAAAGTAGTGATTTGTTGATTTACTCCCTCCGGCATAGAGGGAGTTGCCATAGTTGAGCCTGCTGGTGATGAGTGCGTGTGTGATGGTCTTTCGGCAGTCTGAGGGTATCCATTTGAAGGTCTTACATAGGGTTCGGAGGCAGTTGAAACTGGCAGCGGCAATAGCGTTGATTTGGAAGTTCATGGAGAGTGAGGAGTCGAGGATTATGCCGAGGTTCCGAGCGTGGTCTGTTGGGGTCGGAGGGAGGCAGAGGGCGGGAGGTCACCAGGAGTCGTCCCAGGCTGAGGTGCCGGGTCCGAAGATGAGAACCTCGGTCTTTTTGGATTTGAGTTTGAGGCAACTGTCCTTCATCCAGGTGGCTGCTCTACTCATTCCCTCCTGGAAGCTCATTCTGCTGTCTTTGGGGTTGCTGGTGCGGGAGAGGATGAGCTGGGTGTCGTCGGCGTAGGTTATGATGCTGAGTCCGAGCTGTCTGACGATGGTGGCGATAGGGGCCATGTAGATGTTGAATAGGGTCGGGCTCAGAGAGGATCCCTGGGGGACCCCGCAGATGATGCCGGTGGGTTTGGAGAGGAAAGGGGGAGCATGACCCTCTGTGTTCTGCTGGAGAGGAAGGATCGGATCCAGTTGAGGGCGTCTCCGCGAATTCCTGTGTTGTGGAGTCTGGTGGTTAGTGTGAAGTGTGAGACGGTGTCGAAGGCTGCAGAGATGTCGAGGAGAATTAGGGCTGCGGTGTGTCCCTGATTGAGCAGCATGTGGATGTCATCGGTGGCCGCGATTAGGGCTGTCTCGGTGCTGTGGTTGCTGCGAAAACTAGATTGGGAGGGGTCCAGTATGTTGTTTTCTTCGATGAAGGTTGTCAGCTGGGTGTTCACGATTCGTTCTGAGACTTTGTCCGCAAAAGGAAGGAGGGAGATGGGTGTGTAGTTCCTGAGGTCGGTTGTGTCCGCCAATGGTTTTTTGAGGAGGGGCCTCACTTTGGTGCGCTTCCAGTCAATGGGGCAGGTGCCCGAGGCCAGGGAGGAGTTTATGGTGCGGGTTAGCTCGGGAGCGATGGCCGTGATGGCTCTGTGGAAGATGTGCAGGAGGCAGGGGTCCGTGGGGGCGCCCGAGTAGGTCTTCTTCAACGTGGTGGTGATTAGTTCGACTGAAGCGGGGCTCCATGTGGAGAGTGTTGGGTTGGCGCTGGTCGTGATTGTAGGGGCGAAGGCCGTAGTTGGTTCGTTAAAATTGTCATAAAGGGTCATAATCTTCTGGTGGAAGAAGGTGCTGAGCTTGTTGCAGAGATCTTGGGTGGGTGTGATGTCAGTGGCTTTGCATGATGGTTTGGTGAGATGTTTGATGACATTGAAAAGTTCACTAGAGTTCGCTGCGTTGGCGTTGATTTTTTCCCTGATGAAGGTTCTTTTGGTGTCCCTTATTAGTTGGTGGTAGTTCTTCATGACGGTCTTGTGGTTGATGAGGGCTTCATTTAACTTCTGGTTCCTCCATGTTTTCTCGAGTCGCCTGCAGGCTCGTCTAGTCTCTAGTAGTTTGGTGGTGAACCAGGCGGCTTTTGCGGGGCGTATCTTGGAAGACTGCCGGAGGGGGGCTAGTGTGTTAGCGCAGCTAGTAATCCACCGGTGGAGTTCCTTGGCGGCGGCGTCTGGGTCAGTGGTGGCTGCGGGAGGGTCGTGAAGGAGGGTAGTGTTGACGAGGTCTGGAGAGATCTTGCTCCAGTTCTGTGTAGGTGGGTGCTGGGCTGGTTTGGGGGCGGTGCTGGAATTGAAGAAGAAGTGGATGCAGTGATGGTCTGTCCAGGCATGCCGGGTGGTGTGGGTGAAATGAATGTTTGACCCTTCGGTGAAGATGGGTTCCAGAGTGTGTCCCGCGTTGTGGGTGGATGTGTTGACTAGCTGCTTGAGTCCTAGGTTGGCGAGATTCTCCAGTAGCGCTTTGGAGTCGGGGTCCTTAAGGTTTTCGAGGTGAAAGTTTAGATCTCCGAGCAGAATGTAGTCTGTGGAGGCGATGGCGTGGGCTGCGGCGAGTTCTGTGATGGTGGCAATGGGTTGGGCACGAGGTCCTCGTGGTCTATAGATGAGAGTCCCCCGCTGCGTTGTCCTGGGGTTGGTGTGTACCTGGAAGTGGAGGTGTTCCAGGCTGGGAAGCCTGCTGCTTGGGTCGGGTACAATGTGTTTGACGGAGGTTTTGTATGCAATGGTGATTCCCCCCGCGGTCGGTTCGGGTGGACTGAACTCTTGAGCTTGTAGCCGTCTGGTATGGCTGTGGCGATGTCAGGTCCGGAGCTTGCGTTCGTCCAGGTCTCAGTGAAGAAGGAGACGTCGGGGGCGAGAGATTGTCTAGTAGGTCCCAGATTTCTATGGCGTGCCGGTGTAGGGAGCGTACGTTGAGAAGGATGCAGTTTATGGTGCTGGCGGGTCAGGCTGCCGGTGTGTCTTTGTCGGTTGTGTGCGGGAGGTCTAAGGAGAAAGTGTTGCGGCAGTGGGCGCACAAGAAGGCTCCTTGAGTGTTGAGAGGTGAGGCTCGCATACAGGGTTTGAGGAGGCTGGGTTTGAGGGCGAGGAGGCTGGCGAAGTTGTAGCAGGGGGGGGGGGGCGGCGGACCAGGGGTTCTGGCGCTGGGCGCTTTCCAGGCGCAGATGGGTGCAGACGGGCTTGCTTGAGGTCACATCAGTCGCCGTTTTAAAGGGGAGGGGGCGGGATTGATGAGGAGGCAGGCGGGAGTGAGGAGGGGGTGGGGCAAGAGCAAGCGATCACCGGGGCTCGGAGGTGGGAGGCGGTAAGGCGCTACGGCGCTGGATTAACGTGGGGAAACAACCTATAAAAGAAGAAATACCAAAATAGCAAAACAGAGATAGACCAAGACTAGCGCTGATGTTAGGAGCGCGGAAACACAATCCCACCAAAAACCTGGTGCAGAGTCGGGCGTGAGGCTCGAACTCTGCTGCTGGGCGTCAAATGCATAGTGTATCAGCTGGAGGAGCTGCGGGGAGAGTGCTGCCTGGACTGAGGTCTGATCAGCACAAGCGCTCCCCCGCAGCGGTTGCCGTTTTAAAGGGGAGGGGGGTGGGATTGATGAGTAGGCAGGCGGGAGTGTGGAGGGGCGGGGCAAGAGCGAGCGATCACCGGGGCTCGGGGGCTCTGGGGCGGGAGGCAGCAAGACACTACGGCGCTGGATTACCGTGGGGAAACAACCTGTAAAAGAAGAAATGCCCAAAAAAAAAACAGAGATACACCAAGACATGTGCTAAATGTGCATAATGACTCCCAAGAAGAATCACTGAATAACAAACAACATGTGCAGTGTATTCCTAAAATAAAGTCAAGCAAACAAATGTATTATGTGTGGCGGTGCAAAACCGAGGCAGTCTAAAACATCTAATACACAAAACTAATGGAGAGCTAAAGTGGGCCCAGAAGGAACATCACTACAGCCTCTCCATGCAGACCTCTCTACAGGGTGAAGGCTATGTGTAGTAGAGTTTGGTGAGGGACCAACCTCTTTGGGACGACCTCTGTGCAGGTGAACGCTGTGCATAGTAGTGTCTGGTGAAGGACTGGCCTGACAGAAAGACCTCTGTGCAGGGCAAAGGCAGTGCATTGTAGAGTTTGGTGAGGTAAAGTGTCAGTTTTTCAAGTGAGCTATCTGACAATCATTGTGAAACTAAAGGCTGCAAGATGTCAGTTTTAAGATTTAAGTAGGAGCAAAACCAGGGCTGGCTTTTGGGCGGTGCGAGCGGTGCGACCGCACCGGGTGCCAAGGTTATGTTATGTTATGTTAAGGCCGTACTTTTAGAGCGCACGGCTACCCCTGGAGGTGTCCCGGCGCTTTGGCAAAGAGACCTGAAATCGAAGAACACAACAACAAACACTCGCAACAGTCACGGTGATTACACGGAAAAGAGCATGGTCTTCAGCTCTTTCCTGAAAGCTAAGAGGCTGTTAGCTTTGCGGAGGGAGAGAGGGAGCTCCTTCCAGAGGCACGCTGCCATATATTGGAAGGACCGTCCTCCCATCCGAACTCGTTTGACAATAGGCACCTCCATTTTAGCCAAGTCTGCTGACCGCAGCAACCTCCGTGGCACATAGAAAGCAGTACACTTTCTTATGTAGTTGGGACCTACATCATGAAGGGCTTTAAACGCCAGCGTAAGAATTTTAAACCTAATTCTTTTAGAAATAGGCAGCCAATGCAGCCTATTTAAAAGCAGAGAAGCACCGGCTCTTCTTGGGAGACCAAATATAGCTCGGGCCGCCGAGTTTTGCACAATTTGCAGTCTGGCCAGTAAATATTTGGGCAGGCCTGCAAAAAGCGCATTTGCGTAATCTAGCCGTAACCCCACTAGTGCCTGGACTATAGTCTTTCGATATTGCAGGGAAAGCAGTGGCAGAAATTTCCTCAGCATTTTAAGAATGCCGAAGCATTTCCCTGCTAGCCCCAAAATATGGGGACGAAACGAAAGATCATCGTCAAAAACCACTCCCAGGTTTTTCACTTGGGAGGATGACTTCTCGGGAGGGAACATGGCCTGGGGCCACCACGACTTCCAGCTCGAATCGGGGGCACAGCCAAAGAAAAGCAGCTCAGACTTGTCCGAGTTGCATTTCAGGCTGTGCCGCTGAAACCACGCAAAGACTGCACTCAGACAATCCTTAATCCTGTCGCCGTCAAAGACCTCTCCTTTGCTGCACGTGAACAAGAGCTGGGTATCATCAGCATATGAGATGACCCGGGCCCCAAAAGCCTCCGCTACCACCGCCAGAGGAGCCATATAGATGTTAAATATGGTGGGGCTCAGAATGGAGCCTTGAGGAACCCCGACCTCTAGCGATGGCATTTCAGCTGAGAACGGTGGAGCCCAGATCACCTGCCGGCGGCCCGATAGAAAGGATTGGAACCAATCCAACACCGTCCCCCGCAGTCCGATCTCCCTGAGTCTTAAAAGGAGACCGGCATGAGGGACGGTGTCAAAAGCCGCCGATAAGTCCAACATGACCAACATCGCCTTTCCCCCTCGATCGAGCGACTCCCTGATGGCGTCGGTAACCTCCACTAGGGCTGTCTCCGTGCTATAGTCAGGTCAGGGAGGTGCCGGGCACCACCATACCTGCGTCTCTTAAATCGGCAGACTGCAGTCACTCCAAAGGCCTGCACTGTTAAACGGTTGTCCCACTTTCTTTTCTACGATGTTAATCTTCGTAGAAATGGAAGAGAGGAAAACCGTGTTAACAAATCAGGAGGAGGCACGCACGCTTTTGCCCACCTATGCGTTGCTCTGCCTCTGTAAGTGTTTTGATTAGCTGCCGGCCTGCCGCCTGCCTGTAACTTAAACCTACATCGTAGGACGCAGGCGGGGGCGGGCCTTGGAAATGTCACAGATACTTCCGGCGGCTAAAGTAACTGGTGGCGCGTGGTCTCCGACTCCAGTCCACAGGATTTTTGTCAGTGGCACAGAGAGCCTCTCTGCAGCATAAAGTGAGTTAGGTGACGGTCAATTTTTTCTGAAATTCGTAAATAAATGTGTGTTCATGCGTGGCAGTAAACAAGCACGTTTTGGAAAGTATTAAGTGAATTGGGGCCAAATATAGGGTGACAAACTGTTGTGCTCTCTATATTAGCAGTTCATGTGACCATTTTCATCGCACCATGTTCTCTGATAGCGCCTAGAATGGAGTGTTTATGGCCTGTACTGCATGTGAAATCACCAACCAAAAATAAATACAAAAAATATAATCCTACTGGTGTGAATTCATAGTCAATTTGGCAATCCATATGTTTAAACCGCCTCTTGTCAACTAACTGTTACAGTGTTATCATTTTTAATTGGACAACCAGTGCACTTGTGATGTTCGACTTCGACACCCCCTTTTAACCTCCCCTTCTCCTTATCCTCTTTTTCCCTTTTTTCTGCCTCCCTCCCCACCCTCCCATAATTATTACATTGTATAAGCACTGTTTGTTCCGTTCTCTGCAATCTTGTCAGTACCTTATGTTGCGTAACTTACTTGAATACAAATATGATGTCGACATAAAGAGTGAATTGTGCAAGAGGACACAATGGTTCAAACGAAAGCGATATTAGAACCACATTTAGCTGTAGTGTAGCAATGTATTGCAAATGCATCTTTGTGCTTGACCAACAACTAATAGGCTCCCCAAAAGCAAAACCATTAAGGCTGCAAAATCCATAATGCAGAGCCTCCACACACTCCTTCACACAACTTTTTGTAGTGGTTTTTTGCTCACCCTGTGTTCCTCATCTGATAATGGTTCCCCATTGGGTGACCTTGTGAAGAGAGCCAATATTGTATGTGTGACACACGTGGCACCATGCACATTGGGGCACGACTGCAGCTTTGAAACACCAACTGCGCCTTGGCGCCAATACAGTGTAGAAACAGTTATTTCCTTCCACACTTGCGCTTAGAGGCACATCACTTAGATGTATTGCCTCCTAAACAACACACATGCCACACTCTGGTACTCTTCACATTACCTGATACCTGAAAAAAACAAGCACAGTACATGACCACCACCAACACAAGGCTCTCTTTTTGTACTTAAAATATAGAATCACTGCCCTTGTTAGGACGCAGCCTACCAGGCAGGGCAATTGTCTAGTTTGCTAAAGACATCCTGTGGACATTCAGAGTGTTGACCTAGGAATCCATTTGGCCCATTGCTTACTATATTGGCTTTGTGGTTTGTAACTTACAGTTTCTGGCTTTCTATCTGCTGGGTTTATTTGCTTTAGGCTGTCCAGCACGAATTTGTCCCTCCCATTGCCCAAACCTTGTCTACTGTATTCTTCCTCAAACTTGCTTAAACAGGCATTTAAATCTTGTTCTTAGTTTGTCAACTTTTGCTGTGTATTCAAAGACAGAGGTCAAATGTCAGGCTGTGTCCTCCTGGGAGCTTTATGTTTGTTTATTTTTCTTTCTCTGAATTCAAAGTGAGAGGGTTTATGTGACAATCGTGGTTGTTCACAGTCTGTAGTTCCCCTCCTCAATCAGGTACCCTTCTACAACTTAACCGCAAAGTAGATTGGATAATATCAATATGGTTGCAATATTTGGTGCAGTTATAATGAAGTTCAAGTTCTGAGATCCCCATCCTAATCCTACCATATGGCAATTAGCACATCAAACTGTTGTAGAAATTTTGTGCATTTTTTACAGCTCACTTCAGGAACTGTAATTTAGAAGAATGAGCCCAAAAAAGCTATCAGGAGCACAAAGTTGCAAGAGGAAAGTGGAAAGTGAAGCACAAAAACAGAAAGCTGCCAGAAGTCTTGAGAAATATTTACGGCTTGGTGGACCATCTAAAAAAATATGTGATGAAGGAGGTGGGCCCTCAATTGAGTGTAGGGATTCTAGGAATTTCGAATTAGAATCGTCTTTTGCTTCAACTGACAAAGAAGTTGACAACGTGGCAGCTGTGCTAAATGACCAAAATGCTAGTATCCTGTCAGCTGAGCACAATATCTTGGCATCCTCCGAGTGTCTGGATTCTACAAATGTTGTATTAGAGTCATCTTTGGCTACAATTGAAACAGAATTTGAAGACAACTCAGCTGCTGCTCTAAATAGTCAAACTAGTACATTGTCAGCTGATCACAATACCTCGTCATCCTCCATTTATGAGACAGCTGTTCCAGCACTGGCCAGACAAATTGAATTCTACATTTGTGGATAATATTGTAACTTCTGGACCACCTGAATTTGAGGATATAACATTCCCTTTAGATAAAAATAAACGTCATTTTTCTAAAATCTTTCAGATGTAGAAACTGGACAATGGTGAAATAATAAAGCGCAAATGGCTTGTTGATTCAAAAACTTCTGACTGTGCATATTGTTTTTGCTGCAAACGTTTTCCATCTGAAAAGTCACTAACTTCTCTAGGAAGTACAGGTTTTCGGGATTGGAGACACATTAGTGTTCGTTTGAAGGAGCATGAAAAATCACAGGATCATATGACCTCTTATTGTGATTGGATGGAAACAGAGGTAAGACTTCGATTAAATAAAGGTGTGGATGTGTCACATCAGCAAATGATAAACCAAGAAACTGTTCATTGAAGAGGTGTTCTAGAAAGGCTTATGTCAATAATTTTATTTTTATCAGAGCACAACTTGGCCTTCAGGGGATCCTCTGATAAGCCGTTTATGCCAAATAATGGAAATTTCTTGAGATTGGTACAACTTCTTGGCAAGTTTGATGTTGTGATCCAAGAACATTTGAGATAAAATAATCAATCTTTTAGCAAACCAAGGGGCATATTAGCAAGGGCAATAACGCTGCTTTAGAGGGACTTTATCCCGCTAAAGCGGCGATATTTTTATTGCCCTATCAGCAAGCTGTTTAGGCCATCCTTCTTTAACATGCTTTACAACACATGAAAGTAAATTGTCCTTTGAAAGTTCGTCCCTCCATTCCTTCTCAGTAACAGCATACATGTTATCCAATACTAAACTAGCAATAAAACATTCATCCTCATCTTCCAAATTCAGCTCGCTTTCATCATCAACAGGAAACCTTGAAAAATAATCAACTCTCCCATTTATATTTCCTGGAATAAAAGACACATCAAAATCATATTGTAGCAGTTTTGTAGATAAATGAGCTATTCTCAGGGGGTGTGTTCTTTCAATTTTTCGCCTGATAAAATAGAGACAAGGGGACTGTGATCAGTACATAGCTGGAAATGTCTTCCCCAAACATACGAATTAAACTTCCTTACAGCCCACCAACACGCCAAAAGTTCTCTTTCGATGACAGCAAAATTTAGTTCGGTGCCTCGCAAGACTCTTGAGGCAAATCCCAAAGTGTTTTCTGTCCCACTAACAGATTGGGTAAGGACAGCACCTAAACCCAGACCACTGGCCTCAACAGTAATAGTGCACATGGTACTTGGATCAAAATGTTTAAGAACCTTGGCACAGACCAACTGTGTTTTAATCCAGTCAAACGCCTTTTGAGTATTAGAATTCCAAAGAAAAGGAACACTTTTCTTAAGCATGTTGGTAAGAGGTTGAGCCCTTGCAGTGTAGTCTGGTACAAATCGAGAATAAAACTCACAAAGTCCTATGAATGACTTAAGCCGAATTTTGTCTACAGGAGCCGGGCTATCAACAATGGCCTTGCTAAATGCAAGTCTAGGTTCAATACCCTGTTCAGACAAGACATGACCCAAATATTAATTTTTTTAAAACTTTGAACACACACTTTTCTTGTTTCAGAACCACACCACAGTCTTGCATAACTTCAAGTACATTAAACAGAGCTTCATCATGTGAATCACTTGAATCACCATATATTAACACATCATCCTGAAAGACAACTACCCCTTTGATATCTTTGAGCATGCCTGACATAATCCTTTGAAAGACAGCTGCCGCAGAGGCCAATCCGAATGGCATACAGCAATATTGGAAAGATCCAAAAGGTGACACAAATACCGTAAGATGTCTTAAAGAGGGATCAAGTACGACCTGGTGGTACACCGACGCCAAATATAGCTTGGAGAATCACTTAGAACCACAAATCAAACTTAACATGTCAGCGATCTTTGGAAGGGGATAAGAATCCACCCATATGTTTTTATTCAAACTGCGTAGGTCAACTCAAATGCGAAGATCGCCATTTTTTTTCTTCGCCACAACTAAGGGAGACAACCACAGTGAAGATTCTACAGGTTCTATTATCCCTTTTTTACACAACTCATCAAGTTCTTACTCCAATTGATCTCTGACACTGAAAGGTACATTACTCAATCTGTGTTTAACAGGAATGGTATCATCCTTGACTTTTATGACATGAGTGAACCCCTCTATCTTGCCTAGTTTCTTGCTAAAAACTGACGGGTAGTGCCCAGACAATTTAACAACAAAATCATCAGACCCAACCACAGAAACTTGATCTTTGGTACCCGGCCGCAGTACCTTTCTAAAAAAACCCTGATGATACCAACCTAAGATCGACAACCCTTTGATGGCCACATAAACTTTTCCGTGGATTATTCTTCCTCTGAACTCCAAGGAATCTTCAAAGAACCCAGTCAATTCAATTCTTCTCCCTTCCTAAGAAACAGGGGATCTATCTGGAGGCATCAAAGAACGAGAGTCCAGACTTCAGCAAACAATTCTTGTGTAAGCATTGTAATTGTAGCCCTAGAATCGACTAACAAATTCACAACTTTGCCTCCAATGTTTATATCTACATAAGGGTCAACACTTTCTGAAATGTCTTCCACAGTGCCAGACCTACAACAACAACCATGTCTTTTAGATCATCTTGAATATTATTGAGATTAACATCATTGCTCTCTGTAATAGACACATTTGCAACAGGGGAAGAAGACTGTTTAACTTCAGAAAAAACACGTTTACCACTCTGACAAATTTTACCAAAATGCCCCATTCTCCCACAAATTATACAGACAACATTCTTTGCATGACAAGGTCGACCGGACTGAACATGTGGAAGATTTCCACAACTGTAGCATATGTTGTTTTGTCTGTATTGTTTGTTTTCTATACGTGCGGAATTGTTACTCTTAGAATCTTTTGAGCGAACAACAGTTACCGATTCATTTGACACAACCTTTTCGTCAAGTTCTTTTACAGAAATTTTAGAGAGCTCACTACTTTTAGCTGTACATATGGTTTCTTCAAGGGTCGTATTACCCATTGACAACAGTTTTTGTTTAATGTTTTTTTTCCAAACATTTACAGATATATTGGTCCCTAATCAATTGTTCATTGAACCCTTCAAACTGACAACCTGCACTTAGCCTACGTAAAGCAGAAGTAAATGTTTCTACTTCTTCGCCAGACTTTTGTTCCCGTTTTAAAAAGTGTATGTCTAATGACAACAATGCTGGGTTGGATATCAAATCGAATTTCCAATTTCTTAACTGCTTCAGTATATTCATCGAGCTCCTCATCATTGTCTGCACGAACTAAAGCCGGTAGATGTTTAAACACAGACCTACCCTCAAATCCTAAAGAATTGAGAAGAAGAAATTTCCTACGCTCTGCTCTGAAATGCGATGCACCAATAGTGCCAACATAAGTCACAAATGCATCGTACCAATTGCTCCATGGTATAGGTGGACTACCTGGTGACTTCACAAAAGGTGGTGGTGGAGAAACATATTGCATTTTCAGATAAAAAAAACAATGAACTAAAGACAATTGAAATCGCTGCTAGCATCCAAATTTAAATACAACAAAAAAACCTTCATGTTAATGCTTGTGCGTCTTACTTCTAAGATGTAGCTTTTCAGTAAATATACAATCCTATTTGGAGAAGAAAATAAATAGTGTGCACATCACTGCATTATAAGCGTATTGACAACTTAAGCATTAAATGTATTTTTTTGAGTGTGCGTGTCACTGTTGTCTGACACCCCAAAAAAAATAAGTGTGCGCGTCACTGTATCTCAGCACGACAACTTTAAGTGTGCGTATCACTGTCGCTTGACACGCAAAACTTGATACAGAGATTGCGTATCACTGTTGTTTGAAACGCAAGACAATAGGTATGTGCGTCACTGTGTTTCAGCACGACAGCTATGAGTGTGTGTATCACTGTCACTTATCACGCAATGCTTGACACGCAAAACATACGTGTGCACATCACCGTGTTTCAGCACCGTGTATCTGACATGTCTTTTTGAGTGTGTGTGTCACTGTTGTCTGACACGCATAATGTCCTTTCCTAAACAAGGTAAGTGTATCAGTACTCTTCTATTTTTCTTCTAGTATCTGACTATAAATTACAGAACTTCACTTGAAATGATGCTGAAGAAACAAAATGAGGCTGTAGCTATGTCACTTGACTCCGTCAATGTTACTTCTCTGAATAATTAAATGTGCGTGTCACTGTTTTCTATTTGACACACATCTTGAAGACGCTATATGAAAATAAAAGTGTTATCATCCCTTGTTAGAGAAGTCGATAACTGTTTTCTACAGCGTGTGCCAATAAAGTGAATGTTTTCTTTTAAAAAAACGTTTGTTTCCTATTGTGTTGCCAACCTTAAAATGGCCGTCCCAACGTCGCAACGTATGCAAGATTAGACTGTAATGTAGATTTTAGTACGTCTCAAAATGGAGAATACGTGAGATGCGCAAAGAAAGTGACTGCGTTTCACGTGCATGTCAGTGACGTCAGCCATGCTATGTAACTCACTGTGCCAATGACGATTTTTCCAAATCCTGCTGGTGCCGCTAGCTGAGGTCGCCTCCCTGAATGACAACTAAATACCTTCTTAACTCGACAAGGAAAACAGGAATTGCTTCACCTCGTCTCCGTCAATTGAAGATCAAACACCGATCATCTCCATGATCTGCGCTGGATGCACTCATGGGTTCTCTGGACACCTGTGCCTCGTCGCCAACATTTTCTGTAGTAAGTGACAACTAATACAAGTTGAAGTTGTTGTAGTTGAAGATTTATTGCACACAGGTGCCACTCAGCAACCGGCATGGGGAAATATCAGAGAGCAACTGACCCACAAGCGCGAGTCACACATAACATTCTAAATAAGAACTTCAATCCAACAAGCACGAGAAGGTTAATAAATACACTCGTAGGGATAAGACCATTACAAATTCACTCCTCCTGATGGTAAAAATACTCCTCGTGAAGCATTGCAGTTTCTTCAAGACATGAGTATGCAAGATATCTAATATTTGGGTGGCTTAGTGCATACTTTTAACTTTTCCAGTGACAGTAGCTAGTGGAGAGAGAAGTTTTTCTAAGTTAAAGTTAATTAAAACATATTTAAGATCCACAATGAAAGATGAAAGGCTATCATCTTTGGCAATCCTATCCATTGAAAATGATATCGCACAACAACTGGACTTATCCACATCAATAACATTTGCAAATTGTATTTTACAAGATTACCAGTTAGAAAATGTTAATAATTACATCAACAAGATGTGTATATTGTTTAAGGCTATAAAATAAAAGTTATATTTGACTGATGGTGTCCTAATATCTGTTCCCCATCTAATCCCTATTTAATTTACATGATATTTGAGCATACATTTTATATACTCTAAAATGTATCCTGTATATAATTATTATGCGGTTGAGAAACCAAACAACTCAACACAAAAAATAATGTTTGCTTGCGGGAGGGGGGGCGCCAACAAAGATTGTCGCACAGGGTGCCACAAACTCTAAAGCCTGCCCTGAGCAAAACAACTCAGAACACTTTACTTGGTGATGTGCAAATGGGAAAGATTTGCAGGAACTTGGGGGCATATTATCAAGGACAGGCGATACATTATCGCCGCTTTTATCGGAAGGAAACTGCCTATAAAGCGGCGATAATGGCCTTGATAATATGCTCTATGAATTCCAATCGAAGCTCATGTTAGATGTGGGTGCCATAGTTGACTGCACCCACCAGTAGAGGGATGCTTTGGGACCCCATATCACTGATTCACAAAGGACACCCTCAGAGCAGGCCCACCTCATATGTGGTCAGTGGTCACTGTCCCTAATAAGAACGACCTTGCCTCAGGGCCCGCGTCTGTGACATGGAGATCACGCATAGGCAAGCTTCCCCTTATTTTCATGGGGCTACACCTCCATGCAAGTGAGGAAGCTCCCCATAGTAACCACACAAGTGCCCCCTTTGCACCTGAGTGACCTGTATTGCAGAAAGGGGTTGCTGAAACATCTGGAGTACTAAAGTGTATTGGTCCTTTGTATAAATATTAAGGCCCCTAGTGACTACAATAAAATAAAACACAGAGAAGTCTTTGGATCAGCATATTGATGAGGACTAGATACCGTTAACTCAGTTCAGTGCTACTCTCCTGTTGGTTTCTGCCCTGTTCAGTGCTTAATTTTAGTTGGCTTTTCCGGTGCCCTGCACCGGCACTTAATCACCAACACCAGCACTTTTCATGAGCAGCAGTTAAGAACACATTGGTAGGCACAGGGAGAGAAAGTGATTTGCCCAAAATCACATAATGTTGAGCCGATGCCAAGACTCACACCTGATTCCCCAGCTTCGAAATCAGCAGCTCTGGCCATTTTGTCACATCCTCTCCACACTTTTATGGTTAGTAGTTGGTTCTGTTTCAGGCGGTGCTAACAGGAGAAATGGGCTGGTACAACTGGTTCTTGACGAGACCCCCGGCACTTATGTTTTCTACAAATTAACCACTGGCCCTATTTGCAATTTTATCTCACCACAGAAGCTTAGTCTCTTTAAAGTCAGTTTAGTCAGATGATCTGTCTACTTCCACTGCTGAACCAGGTAACTATTTTTTCTATTTAGTTTTATCACTCTATAGGGGATCATGACTTTCTTCTCTCTCTTTCTCTCTCTCTCTCTCTCTCTCTCCAGAGTTATGAGCTGCGAAATTAGAAAACTTCACGCACATCTATTTACAGACTATAACACTGATTTGATATATGTGTTCTGGTTAAGACAAGTGTTTGTCTTTTGCACATGTAACAACATAGCGATAAAAGCGGTGCTTGTTGCTTCTCTGTTGGTGAATGTGGAGAGATGTGCAGCAGAAAGAACTGCCTGTGTTGTGAAAAAGCCCCCGTACAATGCTTGCCACCCTTTCACAGTCCTCTGTGCAGTGTGTTCATCCTGGTATTAAGCACTGAGAGATGCTACTATGCAAATGTTCACCTTCAAGCTTCAATGACTCCAAACAAAAGCTCAGAATATTGTCACGATCTACAGGATGTGTCACTCTGAACACGTCAAATCAGACATCACTTCAGAATGGTAAACGTTCACCGGCATGTGACACTCTAGAGTTTGTGACTGTAATGTAAATGGCATTACTTGAGACAAATGTAGATCCCAGTGGCGTAACGAAACTTGAGGGGGGCCCCCCTGCAAAGTACATAGAGGGGGGTGGATGGGGCTGCAAAGTACATAGAGCTGGGGGCTGCATAGTACATAGAGGCAGCAAGCCTGCAAAGTACATAGAGTGAGGGGGCATGCTAAGTAAATAGAGGCGGGCCCCCGCTCCGGACCCAGTCAGGCGCTCTCAGGCCAGGGACTCGCCGCTCATGCACAGTGCTGGAGAGGCCCCTGGAGATCGAGGCCCATCGCAGCACTGGGGCTGCTGAGGCTATTGTTGCACCACTGGTAGATCCACGGGACAGTTCCATGTAGTCTGAACACTGGACAACAAAAAAACATCACAATGCATATGAATTTAGTCACTCTAGGGGTTGGTTCCACCATCACATTAGTTCTCTGTTGATAAAATTCATAACATTTTTAAAAAAAGACCTTGGTTAGGCTTTTATTTAGATTGAATGGGAATTCCGCTCTCTATATTTTTGTGGGGTTGTCTGGCTCTATCAGTGCAATGCGGCTGCCATCTTGAAGTGGTATTTTAGGGTTTATTTTAGTTTATGAATTCTTTCTTTTTATTTTCAACTAATTTTACATTCCAAGCTGGGAAGTGGAGACTCCTGCTCTAGGTTAGAACAGCTGGACGCCAATTTGTTTGTGTTTTGCACTTTTATGCAAGTGCATCTCTCTGCTGTCACACCCCCATGCACTGCCGACAACTGCAGCAGTACATGAGGGGGTACACAAAGCGGACCCTCACAACAAGCACACAGGTCATGGACCAAAGGTGTGCCTAATGCAAGCCATCTGCGCCCACCTAGACAGTGCCTTGTCCCAAACTTCTGGTCCAAACTCCATCTTGGAGGCTTGCACCATCTTGCCAGCTTTTAAATTTCATTTAAACAATGTAATTCTTTTGGCATTAACCATCTTCCTCTCACTAAGTGCGCCAAGTATGGGCCAACACCTTCTCTTTCCCTCAATGTACACTCTAAAACAAACTCTGTTTCAAGACTCTCAAGAGAACCAAACTAACAAGACTCTGAGAATTTCAAAAGATACATTTCAATGCTATTTAATCAAGGTAAGATCTCAAAAATCAAAAGGAAATCTATGATTTAATTGACTCTTGAATGCCAGATATACTTTTTATTTTTGCTGAAACCTGGCTTTTGGAAGCCTCTGGCCTGGACATTAAATCATATCTACCTTGTAGGTGGTGAGAAAGATATCATGTTTAAATCCTCCTTCACATGCTCTGACCTAGAAGACAAAATTTCCTTCTCTTAAAATAATTTCTACTACAAGCCTAGGTGGGGCCTTTATCATTGGCCCTGCCGAGCCTAGAGGGACCTTCAGTCAAGAATCTGCGAGTTCCTGGTGCAGTAAATGGTAAACACAGGTTCATGAGAAAACGTAGTTTATTCTTACAAGACATCTTATACATCCACACTCCTAGAATTCCAACCCTTCAGTAACCAACTCCCACTAATAGAATGTACAACTAGAAAGAATATTAACATTCTATAGAAGAATATTCACAATAGGAATACCACACACCTTCCCCCTTTATAAAAAACAAACAAATAAAAAATATATACTAGTAATAGAAAATGTAATAGTTAATATTGAATAAAGTCTTTCTTTTAACAGAAGTATGCTTAATACAAGAACTTTTCCTTAACTCAATCACATTACTTTCGGGTTCAAGAATGTCATTACATGACTCAGCATTGTTATAATTAAACATATTGCGGGTTTATATAGTGCTAGGAATCGACTCCCGGAGGAGTATCTCCACGCTTCGACCGCTGGGGAACCCGTCCTGGCTCACCCTGAGAGATGGTCCCTGATGGGTATCTCTAAGGTGCGACCAAGCATCCCCGGCGGTCTGGGGGGGCCGGTGTGAAGATGAGGCAAGCTGATGCCCAGAGTTGCCGAGTGTGGTTTCTGACTAGAGTAGGCACCAAGGCGAGAATTATCGAGTCCGCTGACCCTCGTCCACGACCCTGCTGCGTCGGGAATCGAACCCTGGTCCCGGGCTGTTCTCTGCTTACGGGTCTGCCGCCTCTAACCAGTGAGCCACACTTCTCCAGGAGAAGCTAGATTCTGAACATTGTCTACAGTTGTAGAACATGACTCCAAGACATTTGGAGTAGAATGGCATTCTCATAAGTATCTACCATAACAGAAGCATTATCATTTTCATCAGAAGATTTGAAAGTAATGGGTTGAGAAAATGATTGTGAATTTCCAGATTTACACAAAGAAATGTGTTTAAAATTCCAAATCTTCCCTCCATCTACTCTTACGGCTTTACTGAAGACTTCCAGTACTTTGCAAGGATCAGACCATTTTGCCCACTTCATGCCAGGGAAACTACCAATCTTGACACAAACAAAATCTCCCACTTTAATTTTAGAACAATGATTGCGATGTTGCAAAACATTATTCTTTATTTTCTCTTGATATTTGTGTATCAAGAGTAGAAACATTAGAAGTTTTAACTCCCATGCACCAAGGTAAAAGTTTAGAACTGGGTTTCCTCCCATGTAACATCTCAAATGGAGATAAACCTGTAACAGAATTCAGAGAGGTACGATACGACAATAAAGTAGCATGAAAAGCTTTTTTTCCACTCAAGCCCACTTTTTATAGCTATTTGGATAGATTCTTTGACTACTCTATTAAAGCGTTCCACATGACCATTGGCTTGTGGGTTATAATTGGACACTCTTTTATGCAAAATGCCACACCTTTCAAGAAATAAATCAAACTCCTTGCTAACAAACTGGAGGTCATTATCGGAGACAATTTCAGCAGGTAGCCCTGCGCGGCAAAAAACTTCATCTAAGAATTCAATTATTTGAGTTGAACCGATTTTATGTACAACTTTCAACTCGGGCCATTTAGAAAAGTAATCTATTAGGACTAATGAATACACATCCTTGTTAGGAGACAATCCAAGAGGACCAATAATGTCAATACCAAGTTTCTTCCAAGGTCTTGCAACATACTCAATAGGAGTAACATTCGCTGACAATATTTTGACTGATTTGTCATTTTTAGAGCGCGGTAGACACAATCTGAACCACTTATCAACCATGCCATCAACACCAGGCCACCAATAAAATTCCCTAATACATCTTTTGGTGCTGGACATGCCCATATGACCTTCATGAGCCATGGACAGAATTTGTTCCCTTATCTTGAAAGGAGGAACAATTGTATCCCCTCTTGTTACAAAACCATGAGAAAACATTAATTAATCTGTGATGTTGCAAAAAGACAAAAGATCACTAGTTAATTTCCTTTCCTCAGGCCAACCAACTTGCAGGAATTTTATAGCATTAGATAATGTGTTGTCCTCACACATAGCATTCTTCCATTCCGATTCAGAAATGATATCAGATGATGAAACATTGCTATTTCCACTATTAATATCATCAATAGTGTAAGCAACATCAAAATCAACACCATCAGAAACACGTGGGTCCCGCAAAGGTAAATGAGACATGCAATCAGCATGAACATTCAAACGCCCCGGAACATATTCAACAATACACTGATATTCTTGTAATTTGGCAGTCAGATGTGCTAAACGAGCAGTAAGTGTTCTTCCACCCCCAGCTGCTAACATATTATTCAGGGGTTTGTAGTCTGTTCTTAAGCAAATTTGGTACCCCACAAAAATTGACATAAATGTTGCACAGTCCATGTACATGCTGGTAACTCCTTTTCAATGGTGGAATAATTGTATTCAGCACCACGTAATGTTCTGTATGCATACGAAACAACATATTCTTCGCCTTTGTTTTTCTGCATTAACACAGAACCTAGACCGACATTACTGGCATCTACAGCCACAATACATTCTCTTCCGACCTCAAAAGGTCTTAGAAATGGTGCATCAACAATCTCTTTTTTTAGAAGTTCAAAGGCACATTGTTGTTCTTTGTTCCAGATAAATTTTACATTTTTCTTTAATATTGATAATAAATGATGGCCTTTAGAGGCATAATCTTGTATGAATTTACTGTAAAATTCAGTCAATCCTAAGAAAGAAACTAAATGTTCTTTCATAGTAGGAGCAGGAGCATTAGAAATACTTTGGACATGATTAAGTTTAGGCTTGATACCATTGCTAGAGATTTTTTTATGACCCAAATATTCTACTTTGTTTTGTCTGAATTTGCATTTGGAAAATTTCAAAGTCAAACCTTTCTTTTGAACACATTTTAATACATTTTCCAAATTTTTATTGTGTTACTCATGGTTCTTCCCATAAATTAGAATATCATCTTGGAAGGCGATAACACCAGAACATCCTTCCAGAACTTCTTTCATGAGCCTTTGGAAAACCGATGCAGCACTGGCTAGGCCGAACGGCATGCGGGAAAACTGAAACATACCTTCAGGAGTAACAAAGGTTGTCAGAAATTTAGATTCCTTGTGTAAAACTACCTGGTGATATGCACTACCTAGATTGATAGTGGGAAAAACACAGGCACCTGAAAGTGTGGAAATTAGCTCATGTATGTGAGGTAGAGGATGTCTATCAATCCAGATTTCCTTATTTAGGCTATGAAGATCTACACATAAACGAAGATCGCCATTACTTTAAAGGGATAAAACCACTGGAAAAACCCATGGAGAGGATTCGGTAGGCTCAATAATTTTTTGGAAACTAGGTCAGACAAAATCACCTTCAATTTATCATGATACGCTAAAGGTACAATTCTTACCTTGTGTCTGACATGAATAGCACCTTCCTTAAGAATAATTTTGTGTTTGAAATTCATAAATTTACCTACGTTATCTGTGAAGATAGAGGGAAACCTGTTTCTTAATTTATTAGCGAGCTCTTCGGTATCAGGGCGTACAACATAGACAGGTGACAGTGCATTGGGATCTAACTTTATGCCCATTTCTTGTTGATGAGGCCAACCAAGAATAGATACCCCTTTAGTGGCTACATATACGTTCCTTCTAGTTCTTCTGTTTCTAAACTCAAGATCTGCCCACATAAATCCATCAAGATCAATTTTGTGGCCAGAGTAACCACCTGGCTCAATATCAGGCGGGAAAATGTTTTTAGTTCTCCAGAATTCATAAAAAATATCTCTGCCTATAATACTGTACCAGGCACAAGAATCTATTAACATGGAACTTTCTATACCATTTACTAATATTTTGCCACTTGTAAAACCTTTGCACTTGGTATTGCCAACAGACAAAAGACTGTTAATCTCTGGAGGATATTCACTCTCTTTATGAGTCATTAAGTTAATTTTTGAGAGGACTTAAAAACTTTGCTAAAGTGTCCCAGTTTCTTACTTGATACATATTTTGTTCCGAGTAGGACACCCTTTGTAACTTCCAACATGGTCAAAACCACACACCTATAGCAAACAACTTGGGATTTCTTCCCCAAAAATGTGTTGTCTTTTCCTATAGTGTCTTTCTTAGGAAGAATAGAGGCAAATTGTTTGGAAGTGGATTGGTCCTTTACTATTGATACTTCTGGAACAATTTCCTTGACTTTGACAACTTGACCCCTAATTTCACTGACAAATTTTTCAGATTGTTCAATCCTTTTGGCAATATTCACTACAGCATTAAGAGAAGATTCAGTGCCCACCCAAAGACGTTCTTGAATTTTCTTGCTTTTAATTTTCATCATTATTTGGTCTCTTAAGACTTGTTCAAAATTGATAGTCTCAAAAGCACAAGATCCTGCTAGTGTGCGTAGTACAGCTGCATAATCCTCTATGGATTCATCCTCTTTTTGGGCACGAGAATATCATTTTAACCTTTCCATAACAGTATTAATTTTTCTGCCAAATCTAGTACTCATTTGTTGAATGGTAACTTCAAACACGTTGGTATCCCCAGAACATTCGACGGGTGGTAAATTAGCTAATTCTTTTAAACCTGCCCCCTCCGCCCCCCCACTAAACAGTTCCTTAAAAGAGCAAGTTTTCTTTTGGAAGAACAACCATCCTCTTCTAAAACATCAACATAAGCTAAAAACATCGGATACCATAAATCCCACTCCGTTTGGGTTCACCAGCCACCGGCAAAAAATGTGGAGGTACAACAATATTACACATAGCATAAATTGTTCGAGAAATCGAGCTACGATGAACACAAGTTTAGTAAGAAAACCCAAAATGGTAATAGTTCAGATTGTACAAAGTATGAGGAGCCTGAAATGGAAAGAAAAATATGGTTACAAAATAATGAAACTAAAATAATAAATGTAGTCACCGAAGTCTAGATGTTTCTAGATGAGATCACAATCCATAAAGTTGTAACACCTTGTTGTGTAAAAAAAAAATATCGTTTTGAAGTGAGTACATCACAGTGTAAATTACCGTGTAGGAATAGAGCTGATCGTGATATGCGGTGTGCACATCACCGAAGAGAATTACAATTCTAAAGTTAATAAAGAAAGTACCTTGAATTCCTAGAAAGAGTAGGAAGAAAATATTGCGATCACTCGTTGCCGCATTAATGAGCTGGCTCCCTCAACAAAATGGAGATACTCGACATCATGTGACGTTGACGTGATGACGTGGAATGTATAGCGCCACGCGTATATCTCTGAGGAAACAAACAGACCTTGGAGCGTAATGCCCAGACAAAACTTTGACGTGTGCGCAAGAAGATAAAATCGCTCATGGAACGGCACCGTCGCTTGAACAATGCGGCCGGGAAACACCGTTGAATTGAGCCGTGTAAATGAAGAAATAAGAAGATAAGTAACACCAAGGTAAAGCACTACTTTTACACAAGTTGCAGACAGGGTTTTTGGTGACTAAAGAATCGCTGTAAAAATTATAGTCCAATAGTCACTTGCACATATTTGACACGAATATTAAGTAAAAACAGCAGAAGGTACTTCAAGAGATTACGAGTGATATATATTCACCAAACGTTTCCTGTCCATACAATTTCAGCTTAGTCAATAGCACTCTTTTTTTAGATACATTGCAAATGAAATCTTGACATCCAGTAGATTAAATGAGGTATTTTCCTTGAAGCACGAAGAATGAAATCAATATCCAAATTTACGAGAAAAGACTGCCATATCCCCACAATATCCACACTGAACAGGAACGTTAATCCAATTAACAGCCGCTGGTGCTATCAGGACACAATAGTCGTAAGATGCCCACTGGTGCAATCAAACACAAAATTAGGGATAAAACATAGTACCTGTTTTGTTGAAAAGTGAACGCTGTCTGTTCAAAATCCCGTTTGTCACCAAATTGTGTAGTAAATGGTAAACGCAGGTTCATGAGAAAACGTAGTTTATTTTTTCAAGACAGCTTATACATCCACACTCCTAGAATTCCAACCCTTCAGTAACCAACTCCCACAAATAGAATGTACAACCAGAAAGAATAATAACATTCTATAGAAGAATATTCACAATAGGAATACCACACCTGGCACTACTTTTTTAACACTTTACTAATTTTATGTCTTCATAGTCATCGACTTTCAATAGATAACTCAAATGATGCAGCAAGCAGAAAGTTGGTTGACTCTTTTGCTGCCTTATGCTTTATACAAGTAGTCAAAGAACCAACTCATATATCTGACCCCATTTTTGATAATCATGATCTAACTACGGAAAAGCGTCTGCGGCGGACCTGAAAGACTATAAAGCAATTCCTCTACTAATTAAAATACCCAGAATAGTTATGCACCCGAATATAGTGCTGCCACCTGTTAGTTCCTGCTCTTGCAAAAACGTTAATCAAGGCAATCTAAGCAAAGCTCTAGACTCAGTAGTGGCATGCAGCTCTGAAAACTCTATGATTAGGGCAAGTAACTTTGAAAACTGTCTCACCCCTGATGTTGAGGAGATTGTGCCTAATCATCTCATAAATTCCTGTTGGTATCACTCTTAACCGATGTCTGAATTCAAACTCAGACATCGGTTAAGAGTGATAACCAACACGCTTTCAGGAATTTACCCCCCTGAAGAAGGGCGGTACCACTGCCTGAAATGCTCCCTGGGCTAATACTAATGTGATTAAAACATTATGGATAATCACCAATAAAAAATAATGTAAAGATCTCATGAAAATAATGAGCATTAATTACTGCACAATACATTAAAAAGAAGTATTGATTGCAAATTTGGATTACCTTGAATTATTTGAGTAATTTTGGGACCTTTGGACCTCTGAAAGTGCGCAGTGAGCGACACTTCCCAGTGGGGAAGTGCTACCTGCAGTTACTTTAAAATGCCCGGGTTTAGGGGACGATACCTCAGCGCACGCCCACAAACATAATAAAAACCACTAATTCGGTTAAGCTCGGAGGGGGAAAACATGGCGGCAGTCGGCTGACTGCAGCGGTGCTCCGCTCCGTCTCGGTCCCGGGAGCCTGATCTTTTGTGCCTTTGACTCGCTCGTTTTCCAAATTATGCGGCAGCGTTGAGCAGGATCTTGCTCACAGATCGAATATTCCTTTTTGAGGTTCGATACACAGCTCTAAATCAAGTTCTTTTTCTTACCCCGATGTGCCTCGACCAAACGGGAAACAACGGTGCTCAGGAGGGAGGGCACGGCAGCTCCGCGGTGTCGATCAGCTGTAGTAGCGGAGGTGAACGCCCTTCCCGAGGCAAGCCCACACCTGAACCGCCCTGGAGCTCCGCAGAACCAGGCGGATCCGGAGCCTCCGCAGGGATTCCTGCATAAGCGGCGTTTCTCACGATAGAAAGTCGGCATGTGGAGATAGTGCTTCATCGTCTTCAAAATCAGACGGCGGTTTTGCTCTCCCGCTCACAGGAGCTAACGAAGAGGTGATAAATATCAGCAACAATCAGAAACCCACAAGCTTAACATTGGCACACATGAGCGCTGTAGAACCTGCTAGGAAGTTAAGAGGTAAGAGAGCAGCAAAGGGCTTGGTGGGGGCCAGTATATCCCGAAAAAAGAGAGCTAAAAGTGCGCTGCATGTAATTGAGGAGGAGGCTGGTAGGGTGGTTTCTGGTTCAGGAAAAAGTCCTCAAAACGGAGCAAAATTAAACTCAGATCAGGAATCATCCTCTTACCTTTCAACTGAAGTTAAAGCAAAAAGGGGCAGGAATCACTCCGTCTCTGCGCTCATATTTCAAGGTAGTTCCCCAAGTCTTAAAAATTGGGAAAGAACACCAGCAGTCTAGCAACAATATTACGGATCTCAATCTAGGTTCAGAGATCATGCTTACCGACGGGCAGGTTTTGTCCTCTGCTACAGAGGCTGTCTCAGCTAATCCTTCAGACACTCAGCCGCAAACGGCTAATACTGACTCCCCTCACTTACTACAACCAGCAGAGAAGTCTCCTATAGAGGAAGATGGAGAGGGAGAGGGTTTATTGCTCAAAAATCCAGCAGACTTAGCTACAATAAACGCTGACGCTATAATGATAGTGGATGAAATAGTGCTACCCTCAATACCAGAAGATGGCTGCAGAGACCCTACCAGCGCCCCTATCTGTGTAACTACAGCTACCATGGAAGACAATTTTGAGGCTGGAATATTTTCTGAACCCCCCTTGATAACGTCTCAAGAAACAAATGGATCGAGTCCAGAAACTATCTCTGTAACTTCAATACAACAAATGTTTGCAGCACTATCTGCGGAAATTAAGCAAGGCTTTGCTGAGTCAGCCTCTAATCAGAGGGAGATAAGAGGTTTCTGTGAGTCTCTTGATGAGAGAATAGGCACCTTGACGTTGAGAACCCAAGCTCTGGAAGAAACAGTGGGGCAAATAACTAGGAGAGCTGAGGCCACCGAGGAAGACATTACAAGATTAAAAAAAGAAGATCAAGCCCTTTTGGAGAGAATGGAGCTCTTAGAAAACAACGCAAGGCGTAGCAATATACGTATCCTGAATGTTCCTGAAGGAAGTGAAGGCACGGATATCAAGAGCTACATAATTACTCTACTAAAAGAAACTTTAAATCTTTCCCACTCTATTGAGGAGCTTGCAACAGATATTCAACGCATACATAGGGACCCTTTTAGACGCAACCCACAGCGTACTAAACCCAGGAAAATTCTGGTAAACTTTCACACCTACTCATTGAAGGAACTTATCCTAAATCAAGCGCTTAAGCTAAAGTCACAATCATTTAAAGGCTATAACTTTCAGATTCGATCAGATCTCTCCCGGTTCACCTTAGACAAACAGTGGGAGCTGGGCCGGAGGATGGACGCTTTTCGTAAATATGGCGCTACAGTACAGATGGGTTTTCCCGCATCTCTCAAGATTATGCTAGACAATAAAATGCACAATATTAGATCAGTGCAGGCTGCAGACGATCTTCTACTCTTTCTCGGTAGCAGGAAGTAGAGGGAAATAGAGGGAGTAGAATCGAATGTGTTGAAAACATTGCTACAAGGAGCACCCTAAGTGATAATGCTGTAATGCCTTAAAATATCAAACTTTTATTAATCAAGTAGGATGGATAATCAGAAAATAAGGGCGTGAAATCACCTTGGGTAAAAAAACAAAAAAAAAGGGGGAAAGAGGGAAAGAGAGAGAAAAGGGAAGGAAAAAAAAAGGAGAAAAAAAAAAATACTTGCCCATAAAACAAATTCTATATCCAAAGGCGAGTCACACTATATATATAAGAGGCACACAGGGACGAGATGGGGAAGAGCTAGGGGCACTTACTTCCGGAAAACTTCCGGTTGGTGAGTACAGGGTTTTCCCAGGGTAGGAGGGGGGGTGGGGAGGGCACGGGGGGTGTTGGGACACAATCACACTTCGAAGAATGAGCTCCAATCTCTTTATGTAAATAAGTTTTTGAATATAAGGTTTTTTACTCATCTCAAGCTAAACAACATGCCTTCATACAAATCATCACATAAACTTCTAGTTTTATTGTCAGTCTCATCAAAGAATCCAAACTCACAACACAATGAGTAAACTCAAATTATTATCCTGGAATGTTAGTGGTCTCCGCACCAGGCCTCGTGCTAATAAAATCATGCAATATTTACGTGATTCCAATGCGGGGATCATTATCCTCCAGGAGACACACTTAAGTGAGAGCGAAATACTCGAGTTGGTTCGAAGGAATAGGTGGATAGAATCATCAGTTTCAACAACACAAGGATCTAACACACGGGGGTCTCGATTCTTTTTAAGAAATCCGTAAGGTTCAAGATAATACAACAGAAAGTGGATTCAGGAGGGAGATGGGCCATTGTAGCAGTAGAGATCGGTGAAATGAAGTTAACACTAGTGGACTATTATGGTCCAAATATTGACGATCCCTCAGTACTACAAACTTTATTCAACCACTTGTTAAGTTTTTCAGATCCGGTGATTATAGCGGGGGATTTCAATATCACTTTGAACCCACTTCTGGATAAATCCCCTAATAGTAGACAAAGAGTTATCTCTAAATCCAGAAACTGCCTTTTAGGTTTAATGAATCAGTATGGATACATTGACATCTGGCGGATTAGAGTGGGTCAAAGGCAAGACTTCTCATTCAGAAATTTGAAGTATAGACACAAATCTAGAATTGATTTTATTCTCACTAGTAGAGCTTTGGCTGCTGACATTATCTCAACACACTACATTCCAATACATCTCTCCGACCATTCGGCAATCGAGTTAGAATTAAAACAGGCTATGGTACCTCCTACAAGAACATGGTCCTTTGACAGGTCTTTACTTTCATCAATAGAGGATATTGAATTTTTACAGTTAGAAACTCGTCACTTTTTTAACATCAATAAAGGTACAGCCTCAATAGGAACTATATGGGACGCATTTAAGTGCACATTAAGAGGCCTCATTAAAAATAAAGTAGCCTACAGAAGAAGGCAGTATATAGAGGAAGTTACTTCTATTGAAAATAACATGTTGGCAGTTCAAGCTGATATTGACAATATTGGTTTAATAGACAACCATGACCTTGCCGAAAAACACGTTGAGTTGGATAGGCTAAAGCACGCTTTCTCGGCAATTCTGGAGAAACGTGTCTTGCAGAGATGGGAGGCAAGTAAGCTTTCACATTTCCAATATGGGGAGGGCGCAGGGAAACTACTTGCCTGGAAAACAAAATCGGACCGGGTCCGCAACAATATTTCCTCTGTTTCAACCGCGAGAGGTACCTTTTCCAGGGACGATGAAATCAGAGGGGCTTTTAGAACTTTCTTTCAATCCATATACCAGGACGATCTAAATGTCACTCAGAACGACATCATGAGTTGGTTGGAAGATATCTCTCTACCTTCTTTAACACCAGAACAGAGCTGTTCCTTGGATGATGAAATAACAATCACAGAGGTAGAGGAGGCAATAAAGAGAGCAAAATCAGGCAAGGCTGCAGGCTCTGATGGTTTGCCATGTGAACTATATAAAAAACTGATTACAGAGGTCTCTCCAGTCCTAGTTACCCTATTCAATCAAATCCTAAGAGACGGCGAATTGCCACCTGAATCATGGGATAATGCCACTATAACCCTCATCTTGAAGCCTGGCAAACCCTCTTCAGATTGTGGCTCATATCGGCCTATCTCTATCTTAAACGCCGACTACAAAATCTTTGCCACTATACTGTCTAGTCGGTTGGGTCGGGTAGCGCCTGATATTATAGCTCCGAACCAAAAAGGGTTTATAAAGGGGAGACAGCTATGTGAGCTCACTTATGAATTACTAGGCTCTATAGATATTGCTATAAAAGAGGCTATCCCCCTGACTGTCCTCGCGTTGGATGCTACCAAGGCCTCCGACAGGGTGAATTGGTTGTACCTGTCGGAGGCCTTGAGGAAGTTCAACGTAGGGGACAGATTTCGCAGAACGATAGATTTGTTATATCGTTGCCCATCTGCTTCACTCCTGATAAACGGTGGTTTGACTGAGCCATTCAAGGTTACGAGAGGAACTAGACAGGGTTGTCCCCTTTCCCCCCTCCTTTTTGATATATACATCGAACCATTTGCCCAAACCTTAAGAGATAATACACTCATTAAACCTTTTACTTTTGGTGACTGGGTTAAAAAGGTGGCACTTTATGCGGATGACATTATGATTTTTACTACAAGTTATGATGAAGCATACCCAGAGATAATTGATCTGGCCCTCAAATTTGGCAAAGTTTCAGGGTATGAGATTAATGCCCTAAAGACAGAGTCAATGTCCTGGAATACTAATAGAACTAACAATAACGGGACATCTAAAACCCAAATTCGCTACCTGGGGATAAACATAATTAAAGATATCAATTCGATTGCTTCTCTAAACTTCACCAAAATAGCTGCAGAATGCCGGAAACTTATGAGAGACTGGTCACATCTCCCGCTTACTGTTTTGGGTAAGGTTAACCTAGTGAAGATGAGTATCTTACCGAAGGTTTCTTTTTTGATTCAAAGTTAATTTCAAAGCTACAGAGCGCTATTACCAGCTTTATATGGAATAGTAAGAGCCCCAGAATCTCATGGAAAAAAATCAGACGGCGTAGGGAGAAGGGAGGGCTGGCCGGTCCAGACCTTCAAATCTATGCATGGGCGTTCCAGCTCTCGCACACACGTATGTTGCTTAAAACTCCTACATCAACAGGGATGGGCCTTCTCTTTTCCACACTATTGGAATGTGAAAGAGTGGACCATAATGGTTTTTTGTTTAAATTTGGAGACCCCAAATTCTTTAAGAAAATAAAATTGAAAGTTTTACAAGGGATTGCATATACTTGGTATAAAGTGAGGCAAGCGACTAATGTTGGCTACTACTCTGGGAAGGCTCCTATATGGAACTTACCCGCTCCTCCCTCGTGGACAATGGATGCACTTACCAACCCGCTAATAGAAGCTGGTATCTATAGTTGGGATGATCTGTTCATGGATGGATCACTGCTTCCATGGGACTATTTAATAAATAAAGTAGGCCCAAGTCTCTCGAGATTTAAATATATTCAGATTTCCAGCTGGTCGCAGTCATATAAAGAGCTGCCAGCACGGATTAGTAAGTTGCCTATAGGAGGTTACAGTGACTTAGTAACATGCCTTCTGGACAGCCCAGCGGCAAAGAAAGAAATTTCTCGTTGGTATAATAAAATAATCGATGAAGTAGATGCTAACATTCATTTACCGACATCACTATGGGCTGAAATAATGCCAGGTTTGGATGTGGAGGAGCTCTGGATTGCTTCTTGCTCAACACTCTGGGACCTAGTCAAACCTGCGTGGCTTCGTAGGAACCACCTTTTTACTATACATAGGGCATACTACTCCCCGCATAGATTGACTAAGTTTTCTTTAACAGGCCCAGTCTTATGTCCAAGATGCGGGTTAATCGCAGCATCAGACATCCATATGTTCTATGATTGTCCAAACTTATCCGCCTACTGGCAAGCCATTAGCGATAAGCTATCACAATCTTTGGGTGAACATATCTCAATAGACCTTGCTCTTGTCTTTTTTGGTCTTAAAAGTAAAGCTCGCAACGCCGTAACCAATCTGCTATTTTATGCCATTCTAGCGGCACGTAGGGAGATTTGTAGACACTGGAAGGATGCTCAACCACCGACAGTGTATGAATGGCAAACATCACTTCTTCAAATTTCCAAACTCGATCTAGCCAGAGCAGGAAATCCCAATATGAGAGCTTTCTGGGTTATGCTTGGATAGTAACGACAAACCTGTTTTTTTTTTTCTTTTCCCCAGGTCCTATGATTAATGCGCGCATTACTTATCCTTGCTACCACGACTGAGAGCCTTCGTGGTATGGGGGTCTCGATAACTCGGGCACTATCTACTAAGGCACAGCCCTAAGCAGGATCAGGTCTGGTCTGTGTGAATGGTGCTGATGGGAACTGGTCTTCCTCCCTAACGAATTCTCCTACCAGCTATAAGCTGAGACAGCACAAAACACGACCATTCATCATTTTGCTCTGTGGCGGTCTTTTGGTTTTGATAGATTGGAGCCATGCACGCAAATGAGAATAAAAAAAATAAAAAATAATAACATAATAAAAACCAAACAAAACACTGGAACAATTTGAACACAACCGAGTGCGTGATTCAAATAACTTGGAAAACTCTTTATGACACCCAGACTCATGGTACACAAAAGAATTATGTTTTATGCTGCAAGCTTAGCTCACCAACCTGTCATTAATGTAGGACCAGAATATTTTACGTCAAACGTTTTTCATAGAGTCCCAGTGTTCCTGCTGCGATTCACCTCCTATCATATGTTAACTGTGCCCAGGTTTAAGCTTGTCAGACAGGAAGGCAGATCCTTTGTAGTTTTAGCCCCTAAACTCAGGAATTCAGTTCCTTCATACCTTCAAAACAGTGAAAACCACACCTTTTTAAAAAACAGAGTAAAACATGACTCTTTAGACCATTCAAATTCTGTCTTCTTTATGGGTCTATCACCTCATTGCACCTGGATTCCCGATAAGTACCAGAAACACTTTACAGATCCACTTCATTTAATATATCTAGTGCTGAGCTGATGCAATTCATTGTCTGATGCAAAGAATCTGGGGCCAGATGTACGACCATAGCATTTTGCGAGTTGCAAATTGCGACGAATTGCGAGTCGAAATTTGCAACTCGCAAAATGCTATGTACAACAGGGTCTGGTTCTGAGAAGGGTGGTAAACTGCAAGTGTTTTGAGACTGCAATTGCAGTCGCAAAACATTCATACATAGATTTGGGATTCGTTATTAGGAAGGGACGCCCTTGGATCGCCCCTTCCTAATAGCGTGTGGCTAACCCTATTTTGCGCGTCACACGTTTTTTGCGGCTCGCAAAATAGGTTTGGTACATGGGCCGCATGTTTTGTGTGGTCGCAAACTGGCCCGAAACCCTTGGTGACTGGTTTATGAGATCTGTTGCTCCACTGTAATAATTTAGATTTTTACCTTCCATAGTAAGTTACATTTGTTATATTTGCTAATAACTTTGGTCTTGTTTTTAAATTTTGCTTGCTTCAAGTTGGCCATTTTAAAACTTGTAGTAAGTTTTACTCTTTAAGAGATCTTCTGTGAAACCTACAAAAATACTTAGGGCCTCATTTATGAAAAGTGACGCATCGCTGCGTGAAAACAGCGATGCGTCACTTTTCACTGCGCCCTCCTTGCGAGACCAATGATGCGTCATATTTACAGTATGACGCATCATCGCGCAAGGAGTTACAGATACGTCAGTATTTCTGACGTATCTGTATGGCGCAAAAGTGACGCATTGCTGGAGTGTGTCACAAAAGTGACGCAACTCCAGCAATGTGTCCTTTCACATGGGGCAAGCCCCATGTGAAAGGGCCTGCATCAGTCTTACGCCTGCTGTGAGGCAGGCGTAAGAAATTGACGCATTTGTGTCCTAGAAGTGGCGCAGTGAAATCTTATAGATTTCACTGCGTCACTTCTATGACCCTGTCTTGCGTCAGAACGCCCCCCCCCTGCATACATTATACCTGGCGTAGGTATAATGTAGGACAGGGGTTTACAAAGTGACGCATCTACCTAGATGCGTCACTTTGTAAATATGGTGCAACAAGGCACATTTCTTACGCTGCTGGTGCGTCACAAAAAGTGACGCACCGGTGGCGTAAAAGTGGCGCACGGCCTCATAAATGAGGCCCTTAGAGTTTAAACAAATACATCCCCCCATAAATGAATATGATAAAAAGGAGATAGTTCACACTAGATTACAGGGGTTGATTAGGACCATCATCGTAATCAGGCCCAAAGTCTCAAAATAAGAGCAAATACAACTGACTATCTAAAAATTGTTGTATGACACTATATATACGACAAAGATTTTGGCAACAAAATTATCACAAAAAAATATCAAGGATGCAAATACTGACAACAAAGATATAGACTACTACAATATTGTTAAAAAAAATAGGAAACCATATTGAATATCAACTATTATACACTAGATTAACTTTAAGACATATGGTAATAATATTACACTTTTAAAGAAATATACGTATAAAATATATAAAAAATGTATAACACCAACATAAAATAAAGATTTATATTTAAGTAATTGGAAAAAATTAACATAATATTTAAAAATTCAAATATGTATTTATATATAATGAAAAGTAGTAATGCCAATTTATTAAAATTATAAGCACTATATATTGAAAATGAAAAGAGTGTATAATTCACATTGAATCAACTTTTAGAATGAAAACCAAAAAAACTATGAAAACAATTTTAATCAATCAATCAGTGTTCTTGTAAAGCGCAAACTGCTCACCTCTTAAGGTCTCATGGCACGGGGGGGGGGGGATCTGCGGTTGAGTCAAAAAGCCAGGTCTTGATGTCCTTTTTTTAATTGAAGCAGCAATGGTGATTGCCTGAGAGGCAGGGAGTTCCAGGTCTTCACAGCCAGGTAAGAGAATGATCTTCCTCCGGCTGTGGTCTTGCAAATCTGCCGGATGGTGCCCAGGGCCAGTTGGGAGGAGCGGGGATTCCTGGTGGGTGTGTGGAAGGAGAGGTGGTCGTTGAGGTATGAGGTATGCAGGTCCGGATTTGTGGAGGGCTTTGTAATTTTAAAAACATCAGATAAAAAATACAGGTGGAGGGATCAAATTCACTAATCCAACTCCAAGTTGACCACCAGTAGAGAAAGTGCTGGACTTCAGAGGAGTTAACTTTACTATAACCCCTCCAATGTAAGCAACAGTATGGAAAGTATTGTGCTCCTTAGGGGTCAGGTTTACTATTCCCACTCTAACATAAGCAACATAAGGGAATGTGTTGCACTATGGAGGCGTTATATTGACGATTTCCACTCCATAGCAAGCAACAGTAGGGAAGTGCTGGACTTTGCAGAGGTTAGATTACTATTCCCACTCCAACTTAAGCACGTAAACAACAGTAAGGAAAGTGTTGGATTTTGGAGAGGTCAGAACTAGTATTTCCACTCCAACTTAAGCAACAGTGGAAAAATGTTACATTTTAAAAACCATATATATGAATAACATAAAATAAATTTCCAATAAAATATTTTTAATATTATATGATTTGCATATATTAATAAAAATACAAAATTCGAAATTAAAGATTGCAATCATACATAAAATGATAATAAAAATCATAATAAAAAATGTAAAGAATACATTTGAAATAGTTATCTGTCACTTTTATTTACCATGCATAGTTAATTAAAACCATTACATGTACGTTCAAAACACATTAAAAACAGAACTATTTAACAAACATTGAAATCGAGCTGAGTCTAGTTAACAATTACAACAATATTGTCTTGTGGTCGGTCAGAATGAGCTGAACCAGAGAATCAAAACAGTTAGAGTAGATGTAGAATCCTCCAAAACCAGCCTCAATTAAATCCTATTGTACATTATTTCCTAAACGACTTAAATCTTTATATCTGTTCTGGCATTAAAGTGCTTATCATACTGTGCAAACATCACGCCTTAAAGTGCATGCTGTGTAGGAATTACGATATCAATTAAATACAGCATAGTGCACTAATATGCCTACACTCGAGTTATAATTGAATTATTCTATGGCATGCTCATTAAAATGTTATTATCAGATAATCTCTCCTAGCCCGTTATAAAATGCTCACTCCCTCCAAAAAGCATCTTTCACACTTAAACCATAGATGATCGAGTTCCTGAGAGGAGTACCATCTTAGCCAAAGCTCATTAGTTGACATTTTGCCCAATGTTAACGTCAGAATATGAAATGCATGATTGCTAAAAGTCTTTACAATATCAGATAGAAACATTCATGCATAAAATCAGTAAAAACCAACAGATAAAATTAGGACAAATCTCAGATAGATTAAAAATAAAGGGCGGAGCTGAAATCCTAGATATGTTAGAGGGGTCTAACTTTTACCAGCAGTGAGCAAATACAAACAATGTCACGGAGAAAAGAAGAAACTGCATGGTGTCTTTGGTCTGCAGGGTTTAAGCTACTTTGAAACCGCATTTATAAGCTGAAATAGTGGCTCGATCATGGCGAGCAGACTCAATCTTTAGGAGATTGCATCCTCTAGACTATGTTTCATAATATTAATGTATTTGTCGAATTTTGCAAATTCCACCGGCTATTTAAATACCTTCAACCCTATTACTCTAATATTCCAACAACCACAAAAACAAATTCAATTAATAACAGGAAAAAATAACACACTAGACATTATTTTAAAACTTGTCGCTATGAAAATCATTATTATAAAAAAAATCTTCAATCTAATATAAATAATATTAACCAAATTATCAAAACAACTAAATACATAAAAATATATTACTATATTTGTAAATCATTTATTAAACAATTAAAAATGTTGACATAATTATCTAATTAACCGATAAAAACTCATACAAAATTATAAACAGTTAAAAAATAAACATTAAATACCTTCTCACCCTATTCTTCTGCAAATCCGACAAACCACCTACAAAATTAACAGGAAATAAACAAAAACCTTAAAATATATTCCCAACTTTTAAAAAAAGCACAGCAAAAAAATAATAATAATGTATAACTCAAAAACTAATAAAACAACTAAATTAAAAAAATATGCACAGTTATATTTTTTTTAAAACAATATAAAAGACTTTAAAAAATGATATTCTAACCTTTTATATTCTGCCCTATGATATTGTTCACATCATAAAATTTTGACACAACGTTTGTGTTTAGCGGGAAACCTCCAAAAACAAAAACATTATTGTTGATGTCTTTCTGTCCAATGAGAGGTTAGTAGTCTGAATAGTGAACTAAAAACAAGTTGATCTTTGGGTCTGAGAATGGTTCCTAAGAAAATCTATCTCCTTTATTATCCATATGACCAGATACCCAGTCTTACGCATTTTCCCCAGACCTTTTACCACCACTACCTGAGGCAGTGGCTGATAGGTTGGTCTGACTGGTCAATTTGTTGGTCCGCTTTTCTGGGATCTGTGGGCCCATTTTATGGTCTTCTGGGCCGTTTTCCCTTAGAATAAAACAAACATTGTCTGAAGCAAGCTAAAATCCATTCAGTCTTCCATACCTCACAAAACACTGTGGTGCCTGGTTATGACTTTGGCGGTGTGGGAGCTCATCCGCCATGCCGCCGCCCTGCTCCCACACTGCCGAAGCCATGTGGGCACCGCCTACCAGATGACTAGTTTTCTCGTATCTGGCGGTCGATTCTTTGATGGTCATACGATGGCGCCTCTGAAAATGGGCACCTCGGTGGGAGCGCAAAAGGCAGTTCCAGCACAGGATAGACTGTGATGTCCATGCTGTGCTGGAACTGGGGGTACATGCACACAGGAGGGCACAAAGTGTGCCCCCCTGGATGCAGCGACATGCATTGGGCCGCCCCCTTGGTTTCATAACCACCAGCAGTTTCATGGAGTAAGAACCTCCATGAGATCACTGGTGGCCATGAAACTCGTAATATGCATGTTGGTTGAGGTAGTCCAATGGCGATAGAACAGACAAATATGTAATAGGGCTGTCAGATCGCCAGTGAGGAGGAGCCGGACTGCCACACCATGCCACCATGAGTTTGGTGATCCAGACACCACCAAACTCATAATCAGTTCCTAATACTGCATGTCTTTACAAGTACTAATCTGCCCTGAATTAGCTATCTGATTCGCTAATGAGGGTCACTTTTATTTTGGGGCCCGGCAGGGCCGGACTGGCTACCGGGCCTTTGTAAGTAAAGAATGTAAAACCAAATGTTTTTAAAGTATGCTTTAAAACCATTTGTTTTGCATTCTTTACTTAGAAGCAAATGCAGGTGCCCCTACGTCAGTAAAATCGGGCCCCAGCTTGGCAGCTGACCAAAACTCCCAGTAGATAGTACGGCCCTGGTGCCCGGGGCCTTTTTTCTGTCCTAGTCTGACCCTAGAGGCATATGCACAATTTTGAATTAATTTATAAATCTCTCTCACTAGTCTTAAAGTACTTTGAGAGCCCTGTTTTAAGACTGAGAATATGCTGCCGCTACTAAAGGAAATTGGTTGTCATCTAGACCACCTCTGAAGGCACATCGAAAAGGCTAGTCACTTGGGGGATGCATATGTTGATTTCTCCTGCAGTCTCTGACACTATTCACTCCACCTAAGACCAACATCGACTTTCCAGCTACTTAACCCCTTCCATGCTCCCATCGGCCGTTGGCCGTCGCGAGCACTACCTGGCTGGTGCTGCGAACGTCCCGCCCACTCCTTAGAACGCCCGTACTGCACCAAAATAACGGCCGCGGTAAACGAGTTAAAGTGATACCTACAAACTCCTTGCGTGTGTGCAAGGACTCTTACTGTGAAAGAACATTTGTCATTGCTATATCAATTTGCTGCGTTATAACCCATCTTATTTTTTTTATTGCAACCCTTATCTTACTTACTGCTATCGTTTTACTGTAATTGTTCGTGCTTCTGTCTGTGAAAGATAGCTCTGCCTAAGCAACAAAAAATACATGTGATGGCTAAAGAAACTAATCGGTCCTGAGGGCAATACCTCCTCGTTGAATAGTGTGCAATCACAGAAAGGGGTATCCATCTGCAAATTACCATATTCGTGCCCTCACATAAACGGTTGGTTCCACGTTGTTATACCAGGTCTCCTCTGCACAGGGTAACAAGATACCCCGACGTGTTTCTGCCTAGTTTGATGTTAGATGTTAGTGAGGTGCAGTTTACAAAAGTTGTCAAAGTTTTCAAAAAGTAGGAGATGAAAATTATTACAACATACTAGTTTTGCAAGCGAACATAACCGCAACAAGTACTTGTGTGAGTGCCACATCTCCTAGAAACAAAAAAAGGTTGTGCAAACAATCTCTGCAAACATCTTTTCAGGAAAGTTGGCGATGTTGCAAAGGTCATCATCATCTTTTCAAATCTTTGCAGATGCGTTTTGTTTGGGTATCACTGAATGTAAGACTCTGGCAAGCATGAACAGGTGACTCGTCTCAGTGACGTATGAAGGCTCAACTGATATCAGAGAAAGTTAAGGAAATGTTTGAGCAAAAATGTATTGGGCCAAATATGATATATTACACTGATGCAGGTGGAATTTTGTACCAACATTTTCAGATTCCTTAAACTACACCAGTGATTGCATCTGGACATTTTTTCATCAAAAGTTGGAGCTAATTGCTGCAATTTCCCATGGTCTTTTGGTATAAATCTTGTTTTTTCACGTGTCAGGTGGTAAAAAAGTTGATGCCATATTGCCTTTATCGGAATGACCTTTGTAGCATGGCCCTTTTATCACAGATGATATTACTTCTGTGCCCTTGGAGCAGCGCTCCGTCATTCACTAGCTCGGCTGTGCTAAACCGGAAGGAGACCCGCTGTATTAGGCCCTCCCAGCCTCGGTTATTTCATCCTCAGCAGAACAATGGCTGCCGCCAAGGACGCCGCCAGGGTGTTTTGTTTCAACCACTCTCCGAAGATTTGTCAAGTGGGCTCAGGTTAAAGAGGTGAGAAGCAGCCACGTTTCTGTTGTTTGCATGTCGAACGCTAATGAAAGGACAAACCATTCCTACCGGAAGTCCATTGAAAGTGAAGCGCAGCAGGACCGGAAGCAAGATGGCCTCGTGACTGACCCCATGAAGGGCTCGAGGCTCCATTCTTTTCAGTGTATAGCATCTATTGTGTTAAAGCCTGTTGTGTTGTCAGCCCCATTGCCTCAGGCTAAGGCATGTACACACCAGCCATGGCTCGGTGTTCAAATGTAGCTTGAACAATGCGGAGGAAAATATTTTTTAGCATTCGCAACAAGAATTTTCAGTTCTTTTAAGTACATGGAGGTGAGGATTATGCTTATGTTTCTTTACTCTTTATTTTCAGCAGCCAATCAGACTAAACGTTTATAAAACACTACATTACCCATGACCCCATTACAGTCACATGAATAACCACAAAGCCAAAGCCCAATAACCTTCCAACAGCATCACAGCTTTCACTTCCTTTGTTCCAGTCTGTGGACACAGTTACACAGCCCGAGATCCTTTAACAAAAGGATCTTAACCAATTGGAAAAACAACAACAGGCCCCAATGGGAGTCCAGCTCCACGATCTTGGACCCAAGAAATCCGAATGGAATGAGGAACATGGCTAAAAATTCGGAACGGAGTCATGAGATGAATCACTTGTCCTCATTTCCTGGTAAGGAAGCAAAAATACTGAAGCCATAAACAGTGGGTCTAAACTTGAACATATCATAAAACTACACATTATCATCAGGGAGGAAAAATACATACACTCCAAACAATTATTCAAATACATATGTATGGAAATAAAAGTGTGGGATAATCCATGCCTCCGTGTCCTTAATAGAATTGAAACTTCTTGTTGCAAATGCTAGAGTTTTTTTTATTCTATGTCAGGACTGGAGGTTCTGATTATGCTTGTTTAAAGCTGAGCCACCACCACAGAAGCCACATCCACAATCGGCTTATAATAAAACAACTTAAACATAAATTCTGATGACCAATCTGCCGCCTTTAGGATATCTATTATAAAAAAGGAAATCCCTTGGTGAAAAATGAATGCCCCAGAAATTGGAAAAGGTTAAATTAGTGGCTGTGCTGTGGCCCATATAGCAGAAGTGAATGAATAACAAACTAAAATTTTTTTTTGTAAAAAACTGTTGGTGCTTTTATTTTCAAATAATTAAAAAAGAGTTTTTTGTACAAAAATTACTTAAAAAACAGTGCATACTTAATACATTCAAATGTACCACAAAGACATATTACAATAAAAAACTTTAAAACAATCAGTTGTAAGGATAGGAAAAAGGACAGAGGAGAGAAACAAAAAACAGCCATCCAGTGCCATTCCAAATAGGAGAGACACATTATTTTTATCTTGAAAAAGATGGTCTTAAATTCAAACTAACCATCGAAACGCGTCGACGCAAGAAAGCACATAATCAAGGGACAGAGCTATCTCCATAGACAACATAAGCAAAACGTGTCCTGGACTAGCCTCTTTCATTTTCGTATTCCCAGATATGTATTACCATGACAAATAAGATTGTCTGTTTTTTGTTTCTCTCCTCTGTCCTTTTTTCTATCCTTAGAACTGATTGTTTTAAAGTTTTTTATTGTAATATGTCTTTGTGGTACATTTGAATGTATTAAGTATGCACTGTTTTTTAAGTAATTTTTGTACAAAAAACTCTTTTTTAATTATTTGAAAATAAAAGCACCAACAGTTTTTTACAAAAAACAATTTTTGGTTTGTTATTCATTCACTTCTACTATATGGGCCACAGCACAGCCACTAATTTAACCTTTCCCAATTTCTGGGGCATTCATTTTTCACCAAGGGATTTCCTTTTTTATACTACTTACTAGTACCCTATTCCCCTGGTGTGCAAAGGGGTCTCTCCCATTTGATTAACCGCCTTTAGGATATCATCCAAGCGAGATTTCAAAGCACACAATTTAGAAGCCACTGCCCCTTTAGTTGAGTGGCTGCCAAAAACATAGGTCTCAATACCGGCTTCATTCAGAAGCCAATGCATCCATCTAGCAAGAGTGTCAGATGCCATCCTATGAAAGATTTTTGCAAAGCAATCAAAAATTGGCCATTCATAACTGTACGAAAGTCAGCGGGACACACCACATAAGTTTTCAGACATTGCACTACACAAAGTTTGGAATTATCCTGAAAAGCTGGATAAGAAACTGACCTGGAAGTACATTGAGTCCATCTAGAAATAGAAGAGGTAATGCCCTAAGGAGAGAAAACTCTCTGCCAGATCCAACGCTCGCATGTAAGACCGTCGAATATATGACTTCAGGCATAGGAGCATGGTCATTTTGGCTGACCAATGTTTCCTTGACAGATATTTATTGTTAACATCTCATAAAACAGAATATTTAGGCTGAAGAGGCTTATCCATACGAGTACCTCTCAACAATTTACACACTACTGGGTTACCCTTAATTGGTAAATGACCCGCTGAAGTAGCCGACCTAAAATTGTTTACAAACTGATAAACCATGCCCGCAGAGGCCAGGGAGGACAGAACATTTACAATAAAACTACAATCTGCTCAAATGAGATCTGCATGCCTTTCACAACACCAAATACACTCCAGTTGCTGTATGTTGCGACAAACTTCGACAGTACTTTCAGAAAAGGGATCCCAAACGGAAGTCCTTAGGTAATGCTTCGGGTTGAATATTAAGGAGAATGGATCAATGCCATTTGCTGGAAATGGTGCAGTTTGCATTACAAAGCTGGCAAAGAGCTCTTTGGGCTCAGCCAACCAAGAGGTCTGAGTCTATGGGGGTTGCTGACACTTTAGCATGGTAACCCAGTTCAAGTTTTAGTTAATGGGCTTGAGACATCCAGTATCTTATCTTGACAACTTATTTGGATCTTTAGAGTGCTTCTTGAGATAGGTTACCAAGGTGGGGTCCACCCCTAGGGTTTCTGACTTTCAGTGACCTTGCCAGGAAGGACTGGTCTGAGGTAGTCAGAGCGTAGACATGGCCTGACATTGTTGTCGAACCCTTGTCAGACAAGTGACTTCACATAATCCGCAAATTCCTTTGGAGGCAGCCACACTGTAAACCTTGGGTGGATGATATTGCCTGGCTGGGGTGCTTCTGGATGTTAGTATAGCGTGTCTTGATCTTTCCCTTAATAGGGCCAGGTTTGTCTCCTTGATATGAGCTGTGCGATGAAGTAGAGTCAGTATCAACCAGTATCGGGTTGAGAGTTGTGTGAGGAACAGGTTGATCACTATGAGCATGGCCTTTTGCCATTGAGTCAGCTTGTTTTTCAAAAGCGTCAGCGTGGGGCCCCTTAAGGGGTTTTGTGCTTGTCTTGTCTTGTCTTGTGGGACCAAAGGGCCACCATCAATCATCAAGGGAGAGTTGTAATCCAACCTTGTTGCTTGGTGTAACCACACAGGTGGCGTTTAAGAGGTCCTATGGCCTTCACAAGGGCTTTGTTAACAGATTGTTGACCTTCAGCTTCAAGTGCATCCACCAGGTCCTGCTCCAAAGACCCTTCAGGGTCATCATAGTAATTGCCCTCCAAGTCTTCATCATAGTACTCATACATTCTTAATAAATGACAAGCAGAAATCCAATTGCCTTAGAATGAACAAGGACCACAGAGTAGGAGGAGGTGAAAAGGAAAAATCCACCAATATTGAAGCACTCAGGGGGAGTAAGGCAATTAGCACCCCAATGCAGGTTAAGTATTGCCACTAAAAGTAGCTGAATTATCAAAAGAGCATGAAGGGAGGACATGCAGGAAACTCTAGGCAGAGCCTATGCAATATTTTACAACCCTAGGGGTGTTTTATTCCACTAGGGTGTCGTCGGGAGCTATTAAATGAAGGGCTAAGGTGAGAAAATTAAAGCGCATGTTAATATGGAAAAAGTCAATGCTAATATGGAAAACTATACATTCATTTATGAGACCGAAATCACATCCTTATTAACGAAATCACCCATCGTGAACTACACATCAACTCTTACTCGCAAATACGTAGTCAGGCAAGCTCTGAGACCTAGGCCGGGGAGTACTGATTAATAGGTCACAGGTAAGATGGCACACAGCTGGCAGACAAACGCATGAACAGGAAACCTCAGATTAATCCCACAGAGAGGCGTCGCAACATTTCAATAGTCAAGAGAGATTGGCCCCAATAAAGCACACATGGCCAGAGGGGGTACGTACGCTCCTAATTCACCATAAAGTCAGATGCCACATGAGTTAGGATCATATAGCTAATCAGGAGATAGCACATGCAGTTTGTGCACCCCCATGCAGGACATTTGGACTCATTACCCACAGGCAACACTGTGTCCATGAAAGGTCGAGGCCCACCTGTATTTACTATTACACAATTAATGTATGACTTTAAAGGCCGCAACCTACATTCCTCACCATATATTTATCACCTACGATGAACTGTATAAAAAAAGGCAACATACCGATTGTAAACTGAGACAGTCCTAAAACCCTGTGCCTGTAACTGTTTCCTAGCCACTGTATTTTAATTAAACAAACTGTCCCTGTTTTGCCAAATGCTTCTTGTTTTTTTGAGGGTATGTTGTGTTCAAGTAACACGCATTTCACCGCATTGCAAACGTGCCCGCAATAGCCGGAATTGGCAATATGGCTCTTGAGCAGGTGCGTGGACTGCCCTTTGTTGAAAACAAAAAGAGGACATCATGGCAAGCGGGCGCACATCCTCAGTCCCCTTCTCCCTCTCCACATAATAAAGTGGGCCGTCAAGCAGCCCTGCTGGGAGAATAGGCAATCCCTGAAGCAAGCATGGGATGTGTGCTGACGTGGGGAAAATGTAGCGAACATAATGCGATAACATAGGATGAATCCGGAGTTAAATCAATAACAACTGCTCATAAACAGTGCTACAATACTACAATAAACTGCAAATATTAATCATAAACAGCGTTATGGATAGTGTATCAGAACACACAATGCGATGGTAAAACACAACCATAATTATTCAATCTTTATAAGGTCATTAACCCCGGGTGGAGCAGGTGTAGTGCCTCTACGAGGAGTTCCATGAAGTTGGAAGGAAACTCAGTGGAACTCTGCTCCGCTCCCTTCCTCCTCCCAAAGTAATAATAAAGTAAGAAAAAAGGCACTTACCTGCCGTGGCTGCCTCCTCCTCGCCATGGCCACTCTCCTTCCTCTTCTTCGTCGTCCTTCTTCTCTGATATCCCCTACATTGTACGCCTTCAGCGTGCGCATATAAAGCAACTTGTACCATGCATGTAAGATGGGAGAAAATCCTGCCCCAGAAAAGTGCAATGGGCCTGCATGTCCATGTCATGTGTAAAAGGTCAGCACCACTAATGTGGCATTTGGAACATCCAGGAGATCGTGTGTGGTCATGTTTATGTTGGTCGGCAGGGGTAATGTCGGCTCGCCACAAAGATTTTAAGTGAATACATTTATGGCGATGATTGGTGAACAACATCACAAAATAAAATGATGGATGGAGAATTTAAACTTTTCACAAATCTTGGTTCAATCCATCTTTATTTTACTCACCAAGTCACCCCAGTTTGGACCCAGCCATACACAAATCAGTCTTGACCCTATTTCCCAAGGGAACATTCCAGCCCGAACTGCCAAGCCAGGTCCTTCCTAGACCGGAAACAGGCATCCTGTGATCGATTTCGGAGTATTATCCCTCATCAGCCAGGATAGCGTGAATCCAGTGGAGCAGCGAGCAAGGGACCCACATATGGACATACCCATATTTTTCTCACCACTTCACCCCAATCTGGTTTGTGAACAACAAGCAGACCACATCTTGTCCATCAGAGGTCACCCCAAGTCCTTCTCCCAATGGGCTCCAGGCTTCGAGTCCCAGGCTGATAACAACAATATACCAGCATGATACAATCTTGACACTAGTCGTCTCCCATCCAAATGACTTATGATTAAGGTTAGTGTAGCTAACAGGTATGCCAGTATGTTAGTATTTAATGTACAGTGTACTCGAAGGAGGATAAAATGTTCCGTAGCGGTGGCAGCGATAAAGAGAGTGTCTATAAAATGCATCAAGGCATGATCATCTGGGAAGATGTCCCCAAAATGATTTAGGCCATACTTTGTCAATGTTCTTTTGACTAGTGCTTCACATGTGATGGGGAGCCAGGGATTATCTAAAAAATGACACTGCTGGAGAGTAAAGTAGGGTGCCCCCTAAGACCCGTTGTAGCTTCCACCACACCCAGCACGTGGTGGACATAATTTGGACATTTTGGGGATCGAGAGGGAGTCCTCTGGGAAGAAGAGAGGCTGAAGTAGACAGCGCAACTAAATCCGTCTCAGGTTTGGTGTACAGGAGGTTTGCGTCTGCATGATACCAGTGGTGTGTGTATTGGCATTGCGCCACCAGGTAGTATAAAGGGAAGTGAGGCACCCCGAAACCGCCTTTCTCGTAGAGGAGCATCAGTGTGTCCCAGCTGACGGGGGGCTGCTTACCTGCCCAGATGAGTTTCAGGAGCAGTCCGCACAGCGTGACAAAAAATTCGTTGGTGAGTAGTACTGAGATATTTAAAAAGAAATATAGGAAACGTGGGAGGACCACCATTTTGTTTATTGCAATCTTCCAGCCATTGATAGTGGTAAACTAATCCATCGATCAACATGCATGGAGCGTGCTTCAATGGCGGGCAATAGTTCAATCGCACAACTTGTTCCTTGTCTTGGTGTAGAAAGATACCTAAATATTTAACTGGCCTGTTGCAGCATTGAATTGAAAATCTCGCATCCCACTGGCTTTGTGGCAGGGGCGAGGGGAAAAAGCTCAGATTTTGACCAATTAATTGGGAGGCCAAAATGGCCCCCAAACCAGATCACTTCAAAAAGAATCAGGGCTAAATTTTCTTCTGTATGCCACACAAAGAGGATGACGTCATCCGCAGTGAATGGCAGACCATGATGCATATGACACAGTTGGAGATGTCTAACCAAGGGGTCCATGGGCATAACAAAAAGTAAATTGGATATAGGACAGCCCTGCCAGGTACTGCGCTTGATGGAGAAGGGGGCAGTAAGTGAGCCATTCGCCCTGGTGCAAGCCGTAGGGAGAGCATATAAGAGATGAATCAAGGAGAAAAATCTACAAGGTATGCCAAGTTTATTGAGAGCTGCACAGAGAAACTGCCATTTGAAGGAATCCAACACCTTCTCGGCATGTAATAAAGCTGGATTGTCTTTTGAGTTCCGATTGAGAACGGAGAAAACTTTAAGATTTGACATATTTCTGTCGCTCAGCTCATAAACAAATTCCAGTCCTTTGTCCCCCCTACTGGGTCTAGTTAATTACTTGGCTCCCCAGGAGAGGGATAAAAGGGCTCCTCACTCAAAAGGGCCACCAACAGTGACTGAATCAGCTTCTTGTTAAGGGAGGTGTCGGGAGGAAATCAGCATCTAATATTAGCTTGTAACACAGTACCTTGGTTAGGAAATCCCAGGCCCGTTGAAACAAAACAAGAGAGCTCAGACCTTTGGAGCCAACACAGGAGAGGCTTGGTGTGAATGGATCAGACAGTGGTGTCTGCTAGGGGTGGAGCTGTGGCCTTCAGAGGAGCTATTACCTGAGAAAAATTGAAGTCTCCGTTTTGCACTGTCTCAGAATGATATGCAAGAGGGTTAGGACAGGGGTGAAGGAATCATGTGAGATCGTAGGATTGGCCAGTGATACTTGGCCCCTAACACCTTCCACCCTCCCACTTAAAAAACCTTGCACTAGGGAGAAACAGTTCAGAAGACCATGGACCTTCCATCAACGATGATGGGAGGATGCTTAGCTGGAAAGAGAAGCCGTCTGAGGCCTGGGAGGATGGAGGAAGATCTTCACCTCCAGCTGACCCCAGGACTAGGATGGGTCTCACCAAGACCAGTGGAACTGGTCTCTTTAGGCCTCCAGAGGAACAATTGGGGAAAGGACCTGGACTTCACTGCCCAAACCCCCCTGTGCCGTTCACAAGGCCAGGGGGCTCTGGGGCCTAAGGAATGTGGTAGGAGGGTGGTCTGCTGTTTGGTTGAGGAGGGGCTGCACAAGACACCAGCAGGAGCGGAGCAGAGTGGAAGGCTGGCGCAGGAAGTCAGCAAGTACAGTTCTCCGGAAAATGCACCCATTTATAGGACGGGAGGCCGGATGAAAATACTCTTGGTGGATAGATGGTTATCAGGAGCAAAACGAGCCCAAGATGGAGTACATTTGCCCAACAGGGTCAAAGCTATACAGCCTTAAGAATATGCTTGTTAAATTGTGTACACAGAAAACCAGTGTGTGGCACTCCACCGGATCTCAGTTTTAAAACCCCAAGGGTCGGTCAGGGACAATAGGTCGGTACATCTTTATGTTATTAATGCCCTTTGGGGATAGGGCATACATGAGGTTCTCTCCCCGTTCTGATTTCTGCCCTCAGCGGCACCTACCACAAAGGACGCACAAAGAAGATTCAAAGTCCCCGCAGAAGTCTGAGAAGACACTGGAACCCCATCCTCTGGGACAATATAGAAGTGTGGCTGGGCGCATTACCCATCCCCGCTGACTGTATCATCAAAGACCGGTTACTCTGGACAGGTGACCCCCCCCTGAACAAGCTCCTACTGGGCAGGGGACTGCATTGCTCCGGCCAACGGGCAGGAGCAGAAAGGCCATTGCTCCCTCTGGGCATGAGCAGAACCAAGAGGAGGCCGGCTCTCACTGAGTGCAGGAGCGGCCTGGTTCATGGTGGCCTTGGTGCTTCCCTGCAGCCTCTACTGATCTCAGAGACTGTGGGTGCCCCAGGTGGAACCGGGACACCCAAGAAACAAAAAGAGATGCAGTATGAGGCCACAATAATCAAAAAAGAAATGCAGCCTTTGCTGATAATTTATTCTTCACAAACTCTGGAGAGGAGAGCCCCTTTATGCACTATGAGGGCTCTATGAGGACTCATTTACATATGTCTTGGTGCTTGTGGTGTCCCCAAGGAAGGGTAGGGCACTATCAAAGACATTTTGAGTGTGTGGGCATTTGCAGTGGAATGTTTTGTAAGTGACATAACTCTGTCTCTCCTGGGGTATTACATACCCCGCCGGAGAGGTTTCCCCATTGAATTAATTTAGGAAGCTGGCTCTGTATATGCTTTACCAAGTGAGGTATAGTGTGCACAGAGTCCAGTGAGTCCAGTGGAACACCAAAGGTAGGTAAAAGTAGATAGCACTTTACCCTCTATTTGTGGTAGTGTAGGCGAGCAGTAAGGCTGTATCGGAGGGTAGTGTTAAGCATTTGTTGTACATACTCAATCAGCAAATTATGTCACACACTCAAAGACTGAGCTCAGACCAATTTTGTTTTTTATAAAAATATTAGTTAGTTACATTTATTTCTCAGAACCAAGCAAGCCTGGCACACATAAGTGATTTATACTTTGCAGTAACAATACGGTTTGAATTGCAGTTGTATATATAGATAGAGTACAAATGGGGGAGTTTTCATCTAAACCAAAACTCATCAGTTATGGTATTCCACAGGGGGCATCCCTGAGTCCCACACTCTTCAATGTTTATGTGCAATTTCTGGCAAAAACCAGTAAGAAGTGGGGCTTTGGTATCTGCTCCTATGCAGATGACACTCAACTGCTGATAATCATTGAAGAATGATGAATTCTCAAGGAGAGAGAGAGGACTGGATAGCCAGTCCGTGTCCCCAGGGAAATTATATGTAATCAGTAAAGGACTAGTTTATTGTTCAGAATTGACTCAGAACTGTATGTATAGGGGAACAGATTGTGTTCCTTCATGAAGCCCTCACCCACCAACCTAGTTGGTGGGATGCTTCATCATCGGGCCCACCCAGTGACACCGACTGTGTCCCGGGTGTGCTTCAACGCCTGTGTTACAGAGGAGCTGGTATGTTAATGAGAGTGCAGTGAAAAGTGAAGTGAAAAGTGAACAGGTTAAAAGCTATCCAGTGATCCCGGTACCCCAAAGGGCTAACTTTAATATCCGGGCTTCTGATAGCGTTAAAAACAAGGCTGTGGATTTAGGTGGAGTGGTGATTATGAACTCCTGCATCCAGTGGTAGGTCTACATGTTTCAGCAAGGCCTTTATTAAACTTGCTTTCCTCAGGACCAAATAGATATGTGATGGTTGTACTAATAGTGAGTATGTGGTTTTTAAAAATGTGTTGCACGCGCTAAGGTGCCTTATGTGTGGGAGTGGGGGATTCCCTCTCCAAGCATAACTATACATACAGTTAACAAACATGACAAACAACACATACAGTAAAATGTTTTAGCAAAAGTTGCCATACGAATGAATATCATTACTGGTGACTTGCGGCAAATTATCGACAATATACAGTAAGAAGGTGTGACCGTATTGGTTGTACGGGTATAGTGATCGTTACAGAAATATGCGCTCATGGGTTTGGTGGGCTACGTGGTTATGCACACACACACATGGTGGAAATTGTGCATTATAAATATTTATGCTGCCGTTTTGAAGCGAATGCCCCTATAGAGATTCCCGGGAGAGGGAGGGACCCTGAAAGAGAAAAGGTAGCAGCCCGCGGGCACTTTAGGACCTGTAGGGAGAGAAATTCTTACCCTGTAGTAGTGCTGGTCTCATACTCGTTACTCACGCTAATGGGGGTCTCGACCCTTCTGAAAACCATTTGGCTGCAGCGGTTCCCCATAGGAAAAGAGCCTCCGTGAGGGCGGCTGTTTAAATACCAAGCGCAGTGAGTGCAGCTGTTCCTCATTGTGGCTGACGGCGTCTGTGGGAAGAGAATGGACACAGAGGACAGACAAGTTCCGGCTCCTGGTGATGACGTGAACTTTGTCAAGGAGACCGGGCAGTGTTGTCGGTAGGGATCGCTGTGCGCTGTATAATGATACCGCTGTGGTGTATAGTATATAGTATATAGTATATAATATGCCCCTGTTTTGTGTTAATGGTTAAATTAATAAAGGAAAAGCTCCGATTATGTCTTAATGGGCCAGCGCACGTGTCTCGGTTGTTGAGAGGCATAGTGCGTGTGGCGTAGAACAAGTTCTGGCTCCTACTGTTTTGTGGTGATGTTTAAAAAGGGGGAAGATCCGATTATGCCTCTATTTTCCAGCGTATGTGTCTCGGTTGTTTGGCTGAGAGGCATAGTGCGTGTAGCGCGGATCACGGACAAACAAGTTCCGGCTCTTACTGAGGGTTGTCAAGGAGACCGGGCAGTGTTGTCGGTAGGGAGCGCTGTGCGCACTGAAATGAGACCGCTGTGGTGTGTACTATGTAATATTCGATACCTCTGCTCTGAGAAAGATCCTAATCTGCCGCGATGGACCAGCCACGTGGCCCGGTGAGGTATGACATGCGATGGCATGTTTAGGGGAAATGAGCTATATGTACAGTGCTGCAATGTGCGCCGCAGTGGCGTGGCCCCTGATATGTATGATGGGGTAGAATGTTCTGATTATGTAAGGGGAAGGAGAAGCGAGCCCATTGTGGACCCCTAAACTCAAAAGAAACGTAGTACAGAGATCATGCCCTCCGAGATTAATGAAGCCAGTAGGAGGTTAGGTCCATAGATGTGAACCTGGCCCATGTTCTGAGGCTGTGCCAAAGGATGGAGTCATTGAGACCCTCCTGGTCAGTGGATAAACGGTAAATCCCCTGTTGTTCCTTCGTTAGTAGCATTTTTTCATTGTTTAGTGGATCAATTTGAAATTGTTCAATCACGGTCCACGTCATATCGTTTGGGGTGTGGCCACTTTGTATATAGTGGTCAGTGAGACGGCTGATGTTCTTTTTACACCTGATGGTGCTGCAGTATTCCACTATGCGTGTTCTTACTTTGAGTGACGTCATGCCCACATAGCGGAGACCACAGGGACAGGTGATTAGGTAGACGACATTGGATGAGTTGCAGTTGGTGTGTCTCATCTGCTTCCAGGTTTTACCGGCTTCCAAGTTGAGTGTCTTGGTTTGGTTAGTTAGGTGGCAAACACTGCAGTCATTGCAAGGGTAGTGTCCAGTGACCTGAGGGAGACCCCATGCGGTGTGGATTGTGTTATTCATTCCTGTTTGCTTCTTTGGTCGCGTGGACACTAGTTGGTCTTTGAGGTTACTGGCACGTTTGTAGGCAAAGACTGGTTTGTCCCAGTCTCTGGGACCTGAGTTGATAATGCGCCAGTGTTTCCTGGTAATGCTGGCCACTGTGTTGGAGGCCGCATTGTATGTGGTAACACATGTCATGGGGGTGTCAGGTTGTTCCTTCGTGATGGTCTCCAGTAGTGACTCCCTGTTTTGATTGCGTGCCATTTTCATGCTCTTGGTGATGATTCTGGCCGGGTATCCACGTTTTTTTAGTTTGGATTCGAGTGCTGTTGCTTGTTGTTTGAAATCATTCAAGTTACTGCAGTTCCTGCGGATGCGCAGGAATTGGCAATGCGGAAGATTCTCCCTCAACGCTCTAGGATGAAAGCTGTTGAAGTGGAGAAGGGAATTTCTGCTGCTCAGCTACACACACAAGGCCCTGCACCAACGGGAACCTCTTATCCTATGGAGGAAAGTTGAATTCTATGTACCCACTAGGTGCTTAAGATCACGGTCCCTAGCTCAAGCCAAAACAAAACGCATTAAGAAAGTAAGAACTGGGGGGGTCGTAGCTTTTCATACTTGGCAGCAAAACACTGGAATGATCTACCTCAAGAACTCTGTCTAACAGAGGACTATCTTGTCTTCAGAAAAAAACTTAAGACTCACCTGTTCTCTGGGAAATAATATTGGCCAAATTCAGGAATCACCCAGTTACACATCAGAAGTCTTAGCACAGCGCCGTGATATCCTCTGGATGAATGTCGTGCTTTACAAATACATATACAAATACTTTGGTAGAATTACTGGAAATGCAATACCTTGAAATATTGTACATATACTTTATAAAAACTTTTCAATAGCAGGTCATGTATATTACTTTGCAGATTACTTTTCTTACACAGTGTAGTATACCTGGATACTGCACTAGGACACTTCCTGTAAAAAGGTAAGTAAATACGTTTTGGTTATTTTTACACAGTTGTAAAGACTTTTATAGCTTTTCCAACTCCACACAAACATTTTTTCATAGAAAACAGTCAATTTTAAAAAGTTATTGGTTCAGAGGTAAGTACTTAGTTGTGGGAGTTGGTATTCTGGGTTTAGAACCAGGGGTCCCCCAGGGTCAAGGATGCACTCTTGTTACACCCTCAGCGGCACTAGGACGGCCGGGTGCAGACTGCTGAGGCCCAATGTTATCAAACGGGGGATAGGGGACCCCTGATTGGTGGCTGCTCAAGAGCAGGCCACAAGGTTGTGGAAGCAAAGCTCCTGAACTTTAGCTCAGGGCAAATAGGGGTTCAAGTTAGCACCAAAGGTATACCCTCTGCAGCACTCGGGCAGCCGGGTGCAGGGTGCTATTTTAGCGTCAAGTGCCCTATTACTTTCAATAGGGATTCTCCGGTTTGCAAACACACTCCAGGCTCGGGGACTAACGTCTTCTGGGAGCGACCATCACTTTGAGAGGTAAGTTGAGATGCTGGGGGTTGGTTAGACACCATGGGTTGAGCCACCCAAGGCTGTGGGGCATCTGGTGCAGGGGTGTCTTTTAGGGTCAGATCTTCTTACCAGCTCCTGGTCGTGGTTGGGGGGACCCTCCGGATTGAGGCGGCAGGTGTCAGCTAGAGGCTTGAGGCAGGTAAGGGATCACTGGATCTCTGGTCAGGATTGCCGGGGAGACCTCCTCTTGGTGTTGGGCCCCTTGAACTCAGGCCATGGGCGACAGGTGTAGAGTGTGCAGAGTTGCAGATTTTGCCCGAGCTGGAGTCTGTGGGTGAAGCAATCCGGTGTTCACCGGAGACAAAGTCTTTTCTTTGGAAGGCAGGGTAGGTCGTTGGGGTTCCTGAGGTTGCTGGCTGAAAGACACACTGGAGTTTCACTTCTGCAGGTTCAAGGTGTGGACAGGCCGGAAGAGCTGGGGCCAGGTCAGTGGGTGTCCTCCTCTTTTAGCTTCAGCAAGGGTGTTGGGGCTTTCTTCTTTCTTTAGTCGTTTCTTGTCTGAAGAGGCAAGGTTCAGGGGTGCCCCTAAATAGTAGATTTATGGGCATTACAGGTAACTAAAAGGTTAGGACCAATGGGTCACTTCCTTGGGGTGGTTAAACCCCCTATTATGCCACCCTCCAGGGGGAGGGGGCATATCCCTCACTCTGGTTGGCTGGGTCCCACCATCTGCAAGATGGTAGAGACTGAGAGTTGTGCTTCACCTCGCCTCCCCCACCTGAGGGGCAAAGGTGGGCAGACCTCCCTTCCTCACTTGGTTTTCCAACGGTTCTCCCGCCCAAAGTGGGAGTCAGAACTGGTGAGGACCAGTTGCTGGAAGCTGCAAAAGGCCTGGGGAAACTCACAAAGGCAGTAAGGCTTTGAAGCTTCCCCTTCGTGGACCCTGGCCTGGGGGAGGCTTGGCACCTCGTCCCAGGATGTGCATTGTTCCAGGCCCCGATAGCAGAAGGTTCTCAGCCCAGGGATCCAGAAACATGTCTGATGGTCGCAGCTGGGGAGCAGTGACCCAACCTGGAACCTAGTGTTCGGTAATTTTTCAGGGGGCATTTCTAACATGCCCTCTGCTTGCATTTTTCATAAAATCCTACACTGGCATCAGTATGGGTTTAATGTAGGCCTGGGTGGAAAGCTACGCTACACCCGCGTAGTTTGCTTAGTTTGCGCAACTACACGCTATGTGAATTGCACGTAGCACAGTGCAAAAATACGTAGCGTAATTGGCATTTTTTGCTCGCTCCCGGTCTTCAATGTCAATTTGGCGACCTCGAACGAGCAAAATGACATCCCGGCAAGACTTCCTCCTCTTTCGCGTACAGCAACATCAAGTTGCCGATCGTGAGCGTGGAAAATAAACCTCCCGGCAATATTCTCAACGCGGAGAGGTAAGGTTTCTCATTGCGAGTGGTCACGTATGCTCACGACCGCTCGCGATGAGAAACTACCAGTCCGCGTTGAGAAAGCTGTTGCTCGAGTAAAAATCTACTCGAGCGTCAGAAAACGACCGCTTGCACTGTGCAAGATGCCGTTTGCAAAGATTGCACAGTGCGGACAAGCATCCGGCACTGTGCAAACATCGCGAACAGCATTTCCCTACCGCACTACACAGTTCACGCAGTGCTCTGCGTAGCTCGCGTAGTGCGAAGTGAACTTCGCGTAGCTATGCGAAGAGCTATTACACGAACTACGCCCAGGGTTAGTTTAATGTGCTGAGAGGTTTGATACCAAACTTCTCAGGTTTCAGTGCAGCCTTTATGGTACTGTGGAGTTCGTAATGACAACCTCCCGGCACCATATACTCTTAATGGCATTACTGCACTTACCATGCCTAAGAATTGGCCTAAACACTGTAGGGGTACAGGGCTCATGCAACTGTACCCTCACCACTGGTATAGTGCACCCAGCTAGAGGGGTAGCTGATCTATGCCAGGGCAGTAGGTTGTAGGCATGGCACACAGGGAGGTGTGCCATGTCGACTCTTGGCTTTGTTCTGCACCAAAACACGCAGCCTGCAAAGGCAGTGTGTGAGTGTAAAGGTACAGGGCCTCACAGGGTGGCATAATAAGTGCTGCAGCCCTTAGAGGCCTTCCCTGGTCACAGTACCCTGGGTACCTATGGTACCATTCACCAGGGTCTGACCTGTGGCCAGAGAATGCCAATTTGATTTGATATTCAATGCAGTTTTAGGGAAAGAAAATAGGCTCTTGGTACCTGATTGGCAGGAGCACAGGGACACTCAGTCAAAGTACATCAGCAGTTCAGCAAAAAGTGGGGGCAACCATGCAAAAAGAGGGCACTTTCTCACAACTAAACACTCCAAGATCTAGAGTACAGGCTCTGGGGTGTGAGGACTTCTTATGGCATGTTTTACGGCTACATTATGTGGCCCGTAGACAATGATGAAAGATTCAGAAACCAACATTGAATTCAAATGTTTTTTTGATAACATTGGAATTATGTTATGCATATTTATTACATTTAGTATCCATTCACATGGTGATGCAGGGTTAAGTCACAACATGTGGCTGATTTTAATAATGCGGTGACACCCTGACAAAGCCAGTAGGCCTGCATTATACATACTGACACCACTTAAGATGTATTGCATTTATAAATTATAGCATATGGTTATTGTTACTAATATGTTGACCCCTTGACAAAACCAATAGGCTTGCCTTATATATGATGACACCAGTCGTGGCTCCTCCTCTAAGGCGGAGGAACATCCCCCACTGCTCTCTGAGCAGTTCAAAAAAAGTAAAAATTAAAAGTATAATAATGCAATGTTATTACAATTTTATTTTTAAGTACTTGCTCAGTTCTAGGTGCGGGGCAGGGCAGGGCTGTGCAGAGAAGGGGTAAGGAATGGTGGTCACTCTCCAAGTGCGCATGATGGTTTGGCTGGCTGTCGTGGGCCGGCCAGTCATGAGCACTTAGCATGCTCTCCACCGGCTGTATTGCACAGCCTAGGTGGAAAACATGCACAGGCTCCCAGTACTTGTTTGAGCGCCGCACCAAAACACTCACACTGATCATGATGCTTTTGTAATGCTGGTAACAGCAGCGTCGTGGTTGGCCAGGATATTCTGGGAGCCTGGGGGCTTCCTGCTTCGGTGCGCTAGTCAGAAGAGAAGAAGACATGGAGAGGTAGACTGTAACCAAGTAACTTATATCTTTTTTTCAATCCTTCCCCCCAAACTCACCCCGTCCACCCCATCACCCCAATCGGTAGCAGCTGCCACTGGATGACACCCCTTTATATTGTGATGTTGCATCTCGTACTGGTGAAGGGAGTTGTGATTATGGGATTCAGGACCCAGTAGGGTTGCAATGTGATATGAGGATTTCACCAAAGGTACTTCCATCTACCTGATGTACATGCTTGCAATTTAATGTTTAGTATTTAGTAGGGTATGGCAAATAAACATACATTTTCTCTTTTACAACATGCAGTGGCAGGACAATATGTTATTGAGTGTTATTGCAACATATCTGCAAATTCGATGGCTATGCCCACACCACCTCCCCTGAGTAGGCCTCTGACAGCTCTGCTTTGATACCCTGAGAGAGTCAAGTGCTACAATGAAGTAATTGGTTCCCATTAATAGACTAGTGCAGACCTATTACTAGTGAAGGACTCACATCCTTTGCAACTAATAACCCACATTCTTACAAGAATTTCTTTCAGTTCTTCATTGCTTGTTCATCTACCATAGTCTGATATGTACAGTGCGCAACTCCGATGGAAAATGCGACAGATGATCCCCTGAAGTCAGGCTAGGGGAGCCCAGGTCTATCTGAAGTGTTTGCCGGATCAAAATTATCAAAGACTTACGCACGCATTTTTGCCAAACAGAGGAAAAGGCAAAGTAACGATTGGAGGTTTGGCCAAAGAGCAGTCTCTCTGATAACGACTAATGGGGCTGGGGGATTTGCACGAGAGGACAAAGTGGCGGCTCCTCCACTATGGCAGAGGTTTGACGCCTCACTGCTTTTCAGTAGTGTAATGAAAGGAAAAATAAAATGATAGTAACTTGTTATTATAATTTAATTTTTTCCAGCTGCTTTGCGGGCAGGTAGGGCTGCTCTGCTCTCAGAGTAGGGCATGGGAAAAGTAGCTTGCCCACTCCAGGCACGCATGAATGCTTGAATGGCCCTCTGGGGCCGGCCAAACATTCATGCACACTTTGCATGTTCACTACGCAGGCTGCATAACAGCCTGCATGGAGAACAATTCCAGGCCCCCAGGCACAGTCTGAGCGCCGAAATAAGCTGGGGTAGCTTCCTGGTTGCTGTTTATCTGAAGGACTAGTAGAGACGCAAGAGGCGGCGATACAGTAAGTATTTTTTAAAAAAAATTATATTCCCCCACGCCACCTGCCCCGCCACCGCCGATCCATGCCGGCTGCTACTGGAGAGGAGCATGATGGAGCGGCATTCAGAGGATAATGGAGAGAGAGAGTGGGAAGAAGAAAGTATAAGAAAGCATAAGAAAGGGAAAGAGTGGAAAGAGGAAAAGTGGAGGAGGGGAACAGAGAAGGCGAGTTTTAAAAAAACATACTTTATTTGCACTTAGACTTTTTCTATTTTGCAAGGCCTCCATACATTCTCTTTTTTTCAGGGTGTTGAAGGTATTTCTTACAGTCAGAAGGCCACTGAAGTGTGCACCACACACTGCCCCTGCCATGTTGCCTATGATAGTAATAACACAGATACTAACCATCACACGTGTGACAATTTAAGACTATTTCAGGTCCCCAGAGCTATAAGAATGGCTTCGGCAGCAGGTAAAAGTAATTTTTAATGTATATTGAATTAATAATTAACTGTTGTTGTGATCATCTCTAAATTAGCGAGACAGCACCACCTTGTGACAAACTGTCACCAGTGCTGGTTTTGACAATTAAGTGCTGGTGCTGAGCACCGAAAACCACTGGTCAAATTAAGCACTAATTTTTGGGCTCCATTGACCTGCACCTCCCATGCCACAAACCGGGAGGGGTGTAAAAGGGGTGTCCCATTCTCTGAGATCCTCAAGGAGTGGTTGGACCGGCAAGGCATTGCCCGTGGAGAGAGGATGGATGGGGAAGGGGGTTGTTAAGGGAAGTATGGGTGGGAGAGAAGGTGTGGGGAAGGAGGGGGTGGTTGGAATGGTGGGTGAGGACTTTGTGGAGAGAAGCAATAAAGAAATCAACTGGAGAAGTATCTGCTCAAAGACATCTCTAATTTGTAGCTATGGCTAAAGTCACACTTATCCCTCTCAGGTAAGATTATCAAGTAATTTACGTATCTCACCTAGAACGCTAGTAGCATTCGAGCCGCTCAAAAGGTCTGCATCAACTAGGAGTAGCTCTGCCCCACAAATATATGCTCTAAAGAGTCCCACTGGACACAACAAGATAATGGGAATACAGTTTCAGGGGAACAAAATGATTGCTGTTATCTGGCTAGACTTTCCCACCGAGGGTGAGGGGGTTGCGCTGTTGGCTAAAGACCCTACCTAGTTGTTTCAAATGCATAAACTCAACTCCAAGGGCCAATGGCTCATCGGCAGATTGGTTAAGGGTTCCTTTGAAGTCACTATTTGTATTATATGCACCCCGAACTCAGATGATCCAAGTATGTTGATAGATATTGTAATTAAAGTCCCTTTTTTCAGAGATTCCACTTATCATTTTCTCTTGAGCCAATAAAAGATTCAACCAGTCCTGCTGCAGTCTCATGTATGCGGCAATCTAGAGCCACCCGCTTCATGTCAAGGCCTCCCTGAGATGTGGTGATCCCTTTGAGTGAAACCTGGATATACTTACTGTTCTGCTTCTCTTGTGGCTGCTCAGAGTCTCTTACCACATCTCAAACTCTGGGTATTCCCTCAATTTATCTGTGATGATAACCCCTTAATGATGACGATGGCAGCCCGATTGCTTGTAAAACCCTAGAGACATCTACAATGGACCTTAGATCTTTGAAAATATATGACATGAACATATAGAGAATAAATTACATTCAGCATCTGTCAATATGGTCTGGTACTGCTTGAAAGCAGTTATCAGGGGCTCAACCTTATCTTATATAATCAGGTGTAATGAAGAACACAAACGGCTAAGGAGCTCTCGTATGAGAAATTGATTCAGACAGAAATTGATTTAACACTTTGTCTAAGGGGGTCTTAAGATAGGCTGAACTGCGAGACTTTTGTGTACAAGATGGCACTTATTAAAACATGTATCAAAAAATCATTATGGGAAAGTGTCAGTCAAAAAGTACATCGTAGGCGGTTAAAAATGTTTGAGAATAGTGAAAGTATGGTCAAGATTCTAGTTCTGAAAATTGAAGAGCAAGTGGCTGGTTGTATTCTTGAGATTGAAAACGCACAAAGTATTGTCATCCGAGATAAGGAGCAAATTGTGTCAACTTTTTATAAATACTACTCAAAATGATACATGCAAGGTTCACAACCATCAATCCTTACCATGAAAAATTATATAGAGAGTATCTGAGGTACAACATAAGGCTTTAGAGACATCTTTGACTAAAGAGGACTTGGAAATGGATGTTGCGAGGCATCATGCAGGTAAAGCCATTGGTCCGCACTTGATTCTGATAGAATTTTATAAGACTTTCCTTGAGAGCTTGGGCCTTTTAATAATAACTTTGTTTAATTTAATTGGTGAGGGCATGCTTGATATATCTCCCTCTTGGAAAGAAACTAATTTTGCTGTGTTCCTCAAAAAGAATATAAACACACTCAGATGTGGCTTATACTGTCCCATGGTGCTCATTAACAGTGATTTTAAGTTTTAAGTGAAGATTTAAACTGATCAGTTCTCCCCTTGGATTGAGCGTTGAGTTAATCCCAAGCAATTTGACTTTGTTCCCCAAAGTTAAATAACCCATCACACTAATTTGACCATGTAATTACTTGAAATCATCTCTGTTAAAGAGGTAGGCACTGACATGATACTTCTTGACGGCTTTTGACTGAGTTTCATGTTCATTCCTCTGGCAAGTCATGGATCAAATTGGATTCAGCCATCTTATTCTAGATGAGAGCAAAGCCCTGTACAAGGCACCTACGGCTACAATAATTATCTCTGGTATTAAATCAGACAGTTTTACAGTCCTAAGTGGTACCCGTCCCTATTTTTTCTGGAAATCAACAAAACAACGGGTATGTGAAGGGCTAGTAAAATGCACTAATCATAACATAATTCCTTTTTGCACAGATCCTTTTTTGTACAGATTTATGCTGCATCATGCCACAATAACATGAGTAGAGATGGTTTTCATTATATATGCGAACCGCATGTTTCACAACATCACCATAAAAACACATCATGTTGCATGAACTAACACAGTATTATAGAGCACAATATGTGATTGAAAAGGCTAAGTTGAATGTTTAATATGTCCTGGCGTAATTATGCATTTTCAATATCATTTTCGTAGACTGTACTCCCTGATGCAGAGCTGGTAAAGCTCGAAATGCATTGGAGCACAACATAAAACTAACATGTGGAGATTTAACATGTGGTACAGTGGAATTTGAAGAATACTGATAAAAAACAAGGATAAACAATTCAATTGAAGAACATATATGAATGAATAAAATTTATGAAACAAGAAAACAAGAATTTTTTTGCTTGAAATTTATTGAAAACTTTATTGATCATACAAAGGATACTTGGAAGCACCCATAAATATTTGATTACAAGACGTTATTTCTGGACGGAAACGTCACCCCAGGGAGCAACCTAAAAACACCCAAAATACTAATTGAAACTGAAAACCTTAACAAAAGGAAATAAGTCATACACCTTTAGAAAAAAAACGGTTGTGCGCAAGCAATTCTCAATTCATTACCCGTCAAGGGCGCCCCATATTACCCTTGCTTTTTGCTCTCTACTTGGAACATTCTCTTCCGCCGATCATTAACGGACAAGCCTGTAAACTGGCTGCATACGCTGTTGATATATCTTTTTTTCATCTCATCCACCTACCTTGCTTTTAGCAATGGAGGAGGCAGCAGCCACATTGGAGAAGTCTTGTGACATCTCAATTTGAATAGGACACAGGTTATTTATAATAAAAAGCTGAGCGGTCTCAGTGACCCCCGCTATGTTGAGTTAACTACCTATCTGCAAATCAAAGTCTCTACAAACTATGTGAATACTTTTCTGAATTAATCATTATCCGCTCAGACAAAAAATGTTAAGTACTGTAGCTAAGTGTCATAGACTTCCTCTATGTATTCAGTAATACTGTAATGTTATTAAAATAGCAATCCTCCCTGAATTTTTTCTTTTTGTTTTAAGCACTGCCTAATACAATCATCTTGGTCGCGTTTCATCTGGAACCATGAAAGAACCCACCATGCTCTGACTCAACTACAGCTGCCCATCTTTAGTGGGGGGTGGGCTCTCCTATCACTAAAATGTTATTATTGGGCTTATTCCTCATCGAGATTGTCCCAAGCAATGGGAATCTGTAACATACCCTGGAGTCTTTGTCGCTCCTGTTCAGATTTGCACAGCAATACCGGATTTTTCAATCCATCTTATGTTAATAAGACAAGATGTAAAATGTTACCTGTCTATGTCCAAATTTGGGAGCTTTCTCGCACAATGCCTTTGTAAAAAAGAGATCCAGCACACAAGTACAAAACATTTGACAGCTATCTGTTAATAACACACTTAAATCATTTAGTACTATCTCTTCTCAAATTTCCATACCAACTTCCGGGGTTTTTAACTACTTGGAAATACAGGGATTGTTTTCTCAGGAAATCAAAAATGGAGGCATGTCTGTCTCATGCATACCTATTATTTATTTATTTTTATGGAAAGGCTTTAACACTATGTCTACCAGCTCTAAATTGATGTTCAGGAAGATCATTTGTAGCGTATAGCTGCTTGATGGTCCGCCAAGCTAGATAAGATATCCAAGACCTAACTTCTAGCATATCTAATTGCCATAAATACTTAAATATATCCTGTTTAAAAGTTCATCTTTGTAAATGTATTCAGAATATTTACTATACACCTAAAAAAATTACATAAATGGGGCTGTTGGACAGATATATTTTTATTTCCTGTAGGTAAATCCAGAATTTCTGGAGTCAGGTCTTTCAGGAAATAAACAAATGGATTTATTTCTACATCAACCAACATCGGCTACCATTATACTTGGTTAAGTGCAAAGTTGCAAACACCCCTTCCATGTAACACTGGGTTAGTGATGGCAGCAATTGTCTCAGGGCAATTATTATTAGTTTGCAGCTGGTTTGAAAAAAAATTCTCCAACCCCTTGCTCGTATCAGTTTTGCAATATTGCTGGCCTCGAGATTGCGATTTTATGGAGCTGTAAACAAACAACGCAAGAAGCTGAGGCACACTAAACTGATATAATCTGGAGGGAAATAAGATTTTTGTGGCGCGTGGCAAGACAAGATGTCATAATGACATATCACAATTAATTTAAAAAAATACTTTTTTACTTTTTTTCTACTATATTTCAACATTAATGACACAATTTATATAGTATTCCAATTCACTTGTTTGGATTATTTAATGATAGCAATATGTCTGGATGAACTCCAAATTGATGAATAAATTCTCTGGTGATAAAAAAACATGAATAAAATAACAAACGTTTTTTTAATAGCTGTAGGGGCAAACCTACAGTAGTAACTATCTCTCTTTGTTGTTAACCTGGTTTTATATTCCTACTCACTCATGTCATTCAGCTACCCCTGTTGGGTTAGCTGCTTATCCTCCAGCCTGCAATCAGTCCACTTACAGTCCAGTGGCACTGAATTCCTCCCTCTTTGTCTCCTGCCCACACTCTAGAACCCAGACTTTGGCTGCTTGTCCCAATCTTTAAAAATGCCATTTACTCTCCTCTCCTTTACCTTTCATTTTCAATATCTGTGATAATATATGGTTTTCTCTGGTTGCTTTTATATTACAGTCTGTACATTTCATACGCTTTGCATAAAGTGCTTAAAAACAAGATCAGTTAAAAGGAATCCATTCAACCACACCACCCACCTAATACATCCATGAATCCAAGGATCAATCCATATATTCATCCGCCCGTCTGTCCATCCATCCATCCTTCCATCCATCCATCCATCCATCCATCCATCCATCCATCCATCCATCCATCATGTAACTGTATTTCCTAAGACATCCCATTTGGTCTCTCCTGCTTGTGGTAGTCCCTATATCATACTTGGTGCTTCCAATTATAAAGAGTGATTCTAGTTCAGTTGAGACATCGGAAAGAGGGTACCATGTTCCATATATTATTTAGTATGAACCCTTTGGACAATTTTGGGTCATAACCCTATGGCATACAGCGAACAGACGCCAGACAACACCCCCCACCACTACAAAGAGCCGACTAGCACCACCTGGAACCCTCCACCATCGAGCATACCACCGCGGCCATGAAGAACACACACTCCGAGGCCCCCACAGACCCCTGCCCACTGCACACCTACCACAGGGCCGCCGCCGCCATCGCACTCGAACTAGGACAGACCATCAACGCCTCCTTCGAATCTGGCTTCTTCCTAGATGACTGGAAGCAGGCGGAAGTAAAACCCCTCCCAAAGAAGCCCTCGACAGACCTGAAGAACTACCGGCCCATCTCTCTCCTCCCCTTTGCCACCAAAGTCACCAAGAGACTCGTAAACACTTAGCGGACCGCCTTCATTGAAGAGAACTCTATCCTAGACTCCTCCCAATCTGGTTTCCAAAGCAAGCACAGCATCGAGACCGCCTCCCTCACCACTGCCGACATTCGCATGCTTCTCGACCAGGGGCACACTGCGACCCTCATCCTACTAGACCTATCCACAGCCTTCGACATAGTCTCACATTGCACTCTCGATGCCAGACTCCACGACGTGGGAATACGAGGAACCGCCCTCACCTGGATCCGCTCCTTTCTCTCCGGCAGCACCTAGAGGATCAGACTTCCTCCATTCCTCTCAGAACCCACAAAGACCAACTGTGGAGTACCACAAGGATCCTCACACAGCCCCACGCTCTTCAACATCTACATGGCCCCCCTCACCGCCATCGTCAGACAGCACGGGCTGCGCATAGTCACATGCACAGACAACACCCAGCTCATCCTCTCCCTCACAAAGAACCTCGAAGACACCAGACTCTGTTTTCAGGAAGAAATGATGGACGTCGCCGCATGGATTAAAAACAGCGGCCTGAGGCTCAACTCGGAGAAGACTGAGGTCCTCATGCTCGGACCCTCCACCTCCACCTGGGACAATACCTGGTGGCCCTCTGCCCTTGGGAGTCCGCCCACCCCGACGGATCACGCACAGAACCTCGGCATCATCCTCATCTCCTCCCTCAACATGACCCCCAAGATCAACTCCATCGCCTCCACAAGCTTCAACTGCCTTCGTATCCTCTGCAAGATCTTCAAATGGATACCCACCGAATGTAAAAAAAACATCACCCACACGCTCAAAACCATCAGACTGGACTAGGGCAATGCCCTCTATGCTGGAATCAACAGAACTCTCCTACACAAGCTCCAAACTATCCAGAACACCGCATGCAGACTTGTCCTTGGAACCCCACATCACGAACACATGACCCAACACCTACGAGACCTACACTGGCTCCCCGTTGAGAAGAGAGTAACCTTCAAGCTGCTCCCCCACACCTACCAAACCCTCCACAACATCAGACCCAAATACCTCAAAGATGGAGTCTCCTTTCATGTACCCAAGCAGAATCTCCGCTCTGCTGACCTCGCCCACACCGAGGCCCCCCGCATTCACAGCACCAGAACAGGAGGAAGAGATTTCTCCTACATCGCAGCCAAAGCCTGGAACGAGCTCCCAATCAACATCAGGCGCTCCCCCACCCTGCACACCTTCAGAAAGACTCTCAAGACCTGGCTCTTCACTGGAGCTGCACCCCTCTCCCACCCACCAACCCCGGCCCCCAACTCCTTGAGACCCTCACGGGTGAGTAGCATGCTTTATAAACCCTTGATTGATTGATTGACAGAGATCCAGTGCCAAAAATCAGTTCAAGGCTGTCTAGCTCCATCCTCATGACTGGAAGTTTTTCCCTCGTAGCTATGTGCTTCAGTCTTGGACTACAATGCCTTGAACACATAAACAGCAGTAGATAGTGGAGAGTGAAGCACATCTATGAGAAGGTAGCCAAATGGATCTGTATTATTTGACAAATGGAATATTCTTCTTTCTAGATAGCTCCATTTCAAGGCTGGTACAGGTTGATGTTGATCCAAAGGCTCTTATTTATTTATTTATTTTTTGACATTTATAAAGCGCAAACAAATGCCCGTGGGCGTCTCGGCGCTAAAGATTCAGAACAAGATTAGGGCCAGTTACTGGTCGGACAGCCATGTCTTCAACAATTTTCGAAATTGCAAAAGAGTTTGGCTTAATCGAATCTGGACTGGGAGAGCATTCCAGAGTCTGGCTGCTGTGACCACAAATCGTCTGTCTCCCCAGGAAACAGTCTTGGTACGTGGTACCACTAGTTGACAGGCTGCCGCAGATCTAAGTTGTCTTGCGGGGCAGTAGGCGGTGAGCTGTTCCTCAAGAAACTGAGGACCCTGTTTGTTTAACGCCTTATAGGAAAGGCATAAGGTTTTAAATTTGATGCGATTCTTTATAGTCAACCAGTGATAGTTGCGGATGGTTTGCGAGATCGGTTTAAATTTGGGCGTCCTGGAGAGCATTCTTGCAGCGGCATTTTGTACCGTCTGCATTTTATTGATGACCCTAGTTTGTGCATTTGCAAATAAGCCATTGCAGTAATCCAATGAGGAGAGTATCAGAGTGCTGGCAAGTGTTTTACCCGCACTTTCAGGTAGGTAAGGGATTATTTTTTTTATCAGTTTTAGCTTATAAAAGGCAGTAGATGCCACCTGGTTGGCATGGGAAACGAAATTTAGGTTGTCATCGAAGATGATTCCCAAGTTCCTAACCTTTGGGACCGGGATAGGCAAAGATCCCATTGATGATGGCCACCAGGAGGAAGACCAACCTGGGGAAAGTTTTCCAAAGATGACGACCTCCGTCTTTTCTGAATTTAATTTAAGGTAGTTACTAGCCATCCACTCCTTGATGGCCAGCATACCTTCTTGGAAACGTTCTGCCACTTCTTCCCCATCATTGTTTATGGCCAGCACCAACTGTGTATCGTCAGCGTAAGAGGTAAAGCTCATCCCATAAGATCTTCCATCTGGCACCTTGCTGAGCAGGGTCTGTATTAACGTACCGGTAATATCTGTGCGGCTCCTTAACCCTCACTGTTGTTCTTAGCACAGATATCAATGTGTGCTGCTTCAACAGAGAATCCCCAAGACCAATATGCATAGAGGTTGAACAACCCCTCGCCCTCAAGAGCAGAGATGTGGGAATTGAAGTAGACACAGTGCACACACTAGTTTTTCAATACCGTCACACTGCATGCATACATAGTAAGGTGGTGGTATTGTATCCCACAGTGTTTTGAATGTCCTATCATCTCACCTCTGAGTTCACAGTTACTGCTCAGATTGTCCCTGATGGACAGGTCTGCAGGATTGGATTTAAAGCAGTGTTGACTCATCTCATCATTCAGGATGTGGGTTCCCTCAACAAGGGCAATGGTGGTTTGCCTGGAGTGAGAGTTCAGCCTCTGAAAGCTTCCTTGAAAATGTCTTTAGATCTTTCCAGAAACGCAGATGATTAGTAGTAGTGAATAGTTTGTTAGACCAACTTCTCCCTAAAATACACAAAGAATATGTCTTAAAGCAAAAACATAATAAAAGAGATGAAACACTATCACAAAAGCATTAGAAAAATACACTTCAATTAGTTACATTACTAATAATACAGACATTTTTTTTTGTATGATTTGTCCACGTCTAACTACTGTTTCTTTAAGCTCCATGTTCACTGAAATGTTCATAGTGCTTCTCTGCCTTACTAGTAAATTTGAAACAAAAACAAGTCATTTACATTTTCTCCTAGGTTCTAGTAGTAGGGGGCATATCACAAGAAGGCAAATTCCTTTTATACATCACAAGGGAATCTTGATTCACAATCGGATTTATGCTGATTCTAAATGCCAACAATCTAGTTCTCTCTAGGTAGTCATGTACACATTTAGGCCAGTAGCAGTGTTTGTTTCTATCTACAAAGGCACAGGTGTTGGCTGGGTCTTCTTCCCACATCATTAGCTCTTATCAATGGACCAAACTCCCAGTAGAACTCCCTCTGTGTTGTTAGCAACTTTGCAAGAATGTAGCCAGGTTTTGTGTTTCTGAAGAGGTTGAAAAGGAGAGGGCAGATTATAAATAAGGCTCCCTGTTTCCGTTTTTACTGGATTTTACAGCTAAATACAGACGGAAAACAATGTGTTTTCTGTCTGCATTCATTTTTAAAAGTGGATAAATACAGAAAATTGTGCTCTTTTTAAATAATAATAATAATAATAATAATACTGATATTTCTAAAGCGCGAACAGCTACCTCACACGGAATTGCCCCGGTGCTATGTGAGCAGCTGGATGTAAAAGGAGTGGTTTAGTTTTTTTAATTAAAAAGCCATGTCTTTAGCTGCTTCCTAAAGCAGATCTCTGAAGTTGCAGAACGAATAAAAAAGGGCAAAGCATTCCACAATTTTACCGTCCCAGCGGAGAAAGTCCTACCCCCAAGCCGAGTTTTCAAGGCTCGGGGAGCATGTAGCAGATTCAATGTATTTGAGCGAAGAGACCTCGCCTGCTGGTATCGGGGAAGTCTCAATTTAAGGTAGTTAGGGCAGTTACCCTGAAGTGCCCTGAAAGCCAAGGTCAGAGCCTTAAATTTGATCCTACTGGCCACTGACAGCCAGTGCAGACCGCGCAGATGCGGAGAGACATGGTGTCTGAAAGGAATATGTTTGATAAGCCTCGCAGCCGCATTCTGCACAGTCTGAAATCGCTGGGTCAGATACTTTGGCAAGCCAAGATAGAGGCCGTTGGCGTAGTCCAGCCTCGATGTAACAGTCACATGGACTACAACTTTACGGCAGTCTTCTGGCAGCAAGTCAAGAAATTTTCGAAGATTTCTAAGTTTGTTTAGGCACCCAGCTGATACCTGCTGGATGGGAGCAGAGAAGGATAAACTATCATCCCATCTCACCCCCAGATTTTTTGCACTACCTTGCTGTCTTTGATGAATTATAGGCCTGCAGCTGAGAATATGGACAGCATCTAAAATTACAAAACAGAATGAATTTCTTTAAATAATGGCATATGTTAACATACATTTATGGTATGATGCTAGTATTTACCAGTGGATGTACTGGTATGTAATATTTGACAGCTTAAACAGCTAAAACACCACAGACATCAAATTATGAGTGTGCGTCTATCAGTTAAATTAATATGGAAATATACAGTTTTTCATCTTCATTTATATGCAAAGCACAAAATAAATAAGGATAAATACATATAAAATGGGCAAAAAATAAATATGGATAAATACAGACGGAAATGTTGAAAAAAATAAACACCATAAAACCGGGAGCCCTAATTATAAATAAAGGTGGTGTAGCTACACAAGTAGGCGTTGTCCAGAGAGCATAGAGATTTAACCATGACCCTGAACCCACTGAAAGACAGTCAAAGATCTTTACAGCGGGTTGATTGTTGTCACTCTTTTTCTACTTGGGGAACTTCTGGCAGGTTGGCCAGTACGCTTTGAATTCTGGGTCGGGCTAACATATTTCTAATGCAATCTAGGTATATAATGACCAATGATCCCATGAATTTCATCGAGTGTTTGAATTAGTGGCGGTTTAACTGATTTACTGCAAATGTAAATATTGATTTGTATTTTTTACCACTCCTGCTCCCAGGTGGAGCAGAAAAGCTCTGAGTGGAATGGCTGTCCACAGGAGACTAAGAAACTTGAACTTTAATCTTGCTTTTTCCAAAACGTAAAATTTAATGATCGTGGGATAATCTTGTGGGGTGTTACTGATAATTTGAGCAGTGAAAACTTTCTGCCATTGTTGTGGATGCAAATCTGCCCTGCAGCATCTCTATCAGGTATGAATGAGCACTAGAAAGCCAGCGTTACCTTGCCCAATCTAAATAGTGTCGCTCACATGGTGGAGGTGATTACCAATAAGGACACTATATCACTCTTTTGATGGCGGTCTTTCACAGGGGAAACTCTGCCAGATATGAAGGCAGATGAGTTACTCTAAATCAGGCAGTTGACCCAAACCATTTCTTGCAAAGTTGGATCTGCATGTTGGCAGTGGTGATTGGTAAGCCGGAGGAGTTACAACTTAGGCATGTCCATCGCACTTGCAAGGGACATACGTAAACCCACCATCTTTTCGACAGATCTAGCTTACCTTTAAACAGACTCTTTGAGGCCAGGTTTCTGATTTCCTTCAGCTACCAAAAATTGACTGGGTGTGCAAGCACACTAACACCACAGTGATGTGCAGTACATAAAAACAGAAACTTTACATGCCGTGTTCACCTATCAAGAGTGAGACGCAAAGGACACATGTATTGAAGATTCTAGTTCTTGCTCCTTCTGAAGGCCATTGAATCAAGATGGAGTGGCCCATACAAGATGGCCCAATTAAATTACACGAAAAGACATCACTCATAGACTAAATCACAACCCCCCATGTCTTCATATCAGCCTTCTACCCAGCCACCAATTAAGGACGGCAAGAAACAGTGGCCCCCACCATGACCACTTCCAATTGACCCCTTCATTTATCCCAGCCTTGTCTGGAAGCACCCTGAAATGGCTGGGGACTAGCTATAAATAAACCCTAAAAATATATGCTTCCTGTTATGAGTTCAAAGACATCAAGGAACAAAATCATTTCTAAGCACCTTATCTGATGGTGAGAAGGGAAAGGGTGAGGGCTCGACTAGAAACAGTAACCCACATTGAAGCCTTCTTTGACCCTGCCATGCGCTGCTGCGGTCTAACATCTGCGTAGGACAGCTCTCTTTGGGGACAAAGGTAACTGTACTAAGAGCATCACATGCTATGTGTAAGGCTGGGCAGGGAACCTGAAGCATTCTCAGAAAAATGGTCAATACGCACATTGTTAAAAGCAAACATAGAATATCCATCCATCTGCAGGGGTGTTTGGAGAGGTCCATAAACAAAATTTCAAAAATGTGGCACAACACCACATTTTACTCTAAGAAATGCCACAATATCTTGGAGCACAACTACCCTGCAGCAGCAAAATAGACCCAGGATATTGCAGACTGTAAATCTACCTTCCTGGTGCCCCAGTTCAGCCTTGGTGGTGGGGGTCCTTTATTGTAGATTTTTTTTAGAACAAAGCCCAGTCAGAAGCACTGCCAGGAGGACAATTGACAACTAAATAGCTTGGTGGTCTGAGTACGCGCAGCTTGGGTTGTACGTGGTCGTAAGGGAGGATGGACAACTATAGGTATTGGGTTCTTCATATATGTCCTGAATGCAGCTGAAAACGGTCTGTTCTGAACAGAACCCATGTAACTGAATACTGTACATATGCATTCTTAACTATGGTTCAGTGCAGACCTTCTTGTATTTGATTATGCAGTGTGGGTGTTTGGAGAGTAAACAACCACCATCTTCTCTTTTAAAACTATAAAATACTTTTTATGTTTTTGTTGAGAATACATGTTTCTTCCAGGAAGTAATCAAACAATAAAAAAATAAAAACACTAAAATGTAAAAAAAAAATGATATCACCAGCCAGCAGAGACAAGTGTACAGAGTAGCAACAAAGACTAACATATGATATACTACACGAAATATTTCTTGCTAATTTGTGTTAATAATATCGAAAATGTATTCTAAAGTAACCCAGTTTAGGCAGGACCTATTTATCAGATGCTTTCATGATGGGAAATACAATTACTAAAGAGTTCCTTCACTGTCCCAATGAAGGTGGATTTGGTTCGAGCTGATGTCAAATGAGACACAGCTTTCCATAGCAATATTATGTAAAACAAATTAAAAGTATCTAGCAGGCACTTGATCAGCGATTCCCAAAATCATTACTATAGGGGAAGGTCCAATAGTTAGTTGACAAACATTAGACAATCTTTGAAATATCTGCCTCCAGTCACCATATAGTGCTAGACATATAGACATATATACAAAACATGAATTACATCAACATCCATTTGGATTGGGGGTGGGGTCGCACACTACTCACACACCAGCGGTATCGCCCCTAAGGACTGTGGTCAATGTAGTTACGTGTTCCGCGATGCATCTTCTTTCGATTATCTGCTATCTTCGCTATCTTCACCATCCCTGGACACGTGTTTCGGGGTATCACCCCTCGTCAGCAGTTGGCTGACGAGCCTGGGACCCCGCACCTGCGCGCCTGAGTGGTACTAAACCTGGCAGATATTTGGCAGCCACCGGCAACCCCAGAACACGGCCTATCCCTGCTGACGAGGGGTGATACCCCGAAACACGTGTCCAGGGATGGCAAAGACAGCGAAGATAGCAGAGAATCGAAAGAAGATGCATCGCGGAACACGTAACTAGATTAACCATAGTCCTTAGGGGCGATACCGCCGGTGTGTGAGTAGTGTGCGACCCCACCCCCATTTGTAACATCCATTTGGTGATGGTGACTGCACGTTAAGATGGCCTTGCACAGCAGAGAAAGGGGGTATGGCTAGCCACCTATTATAAAGAAGTATTGCTTGTGAAGATTTGTCACAATTTGAAGTCAATTAAAGCTGCGCTCATATTTCAATTGTCAACAAGATCACTGCTTCATTTAAGCATGGGAGATTCAAGATGTACAGTATGTTATCAATGTTTGGTCATTGTTAGCACTATATTTAAATCTTTGTGTTGTTGGATAAAGAAAATTAGCAGCAACTTATTGGGCCCAATTTAAATGCTTGTGGTAAGCATTCTCCATTGCAATGGCCATGGAGTGTGCTTACGGCCAACATTATCGATTGCCCACCGAATTCAAAAGTTGGTGGACGATAGTTTGACCGAGGTGGAGACCACTCCGTCTCCATCATGGTCAAACTTCTCTGTCTACCCAAAAGAATACATGCCATTGGAGAATCAGCTATATCTCCATCCACCCTATTTCGATAGGCAGACACACAGCCATTTTCACTGCCCGTCAACACCAGGCAAACCCTGGTGGTAAAGGGACGTTAAAAACAAAAAATGCCACCCTCCCCAAGGGAGGTAACTCACATGGAAAAGGCAGCATTTTTTTGTGTTTTCAAACACAACAACCCACTTTGGGTTTTTGCATCATTTGTAATTTTTTTAAAACTCTGTAAGCTCTATCTTATGGCTCCATTATATTTGGCGAAGCCTTAGGGAAAGTTCCAATACATTCACAGGTCCCTGTGAATGCTAGAAATGTCTGTTGACCTGACAGACATTTCCGAATTTAGGGTCAGGAATTCCACCAGGGTAATGGAGTAATTTACTCTATCGCCCCGCCAGAGGATGGTCTGACCACCAAATTCTAAATTGTGCCATTTGATTTTGAAACCTCTGTCAGTGATTGGTCACATGCCACATCCATGAGCCTTACAAGGCAAAATAAAGTTCCAAGAATATTAGTTCTTGAGTGACAACCCTATGTTGGACCAAACCATCGCCTTTGTAAAAAGATGTTGAATCTTTATTGCCCTGATTGAGGTTATATCCAAAAGGGCATGATAGTTGAGATTTTAAAGTTGTATCCAATGCGTATTTAATGGAGAAGACAGAAACTTGGAGAACTTTGGCACAAGTATTCCATCTTCTAGGTCTTTAACACCAATGATCTTCTGAATGTGAGGGATAGGAAAATCGGCAACCCAGAAAACGACGTTGCTGACCAAATAGTAATGATCTCCATCTGGCTTTCACTTTCGAATAAGACTAGACACCTCTAGACATAGAGATTACTATAGCAGTGATGACGTGGCCACTAATTCATATCATTGTTATATGCTTTTAGATTATATCCACAGAATCTGACCTGGATTGTCCATTATAGGGAATTATTAAGAGCAAAAAGCAGTTGTTCTAGTGGAATCTATGGAAGTCTCTTGATGGGTGTAAGGTTTAATGCTCTATCTGCCACATGCATCACCAGAAGGAATTGCGATTCCTAAAAAGCGATTTTTAAGGAATCGCCATTTGAGAATCGCAAAAGTCTATACATGTAGGAATTGCTATAAAAAGAGCGATTCCTACACATTCCTTAATTGCTACTCGCAAATTGCTAGTCGACTCGCAATTAAGGAATGCCGTCCTATTCATTCCTATGGGCCTCCAGGCCCGTAGGAATGAATTGGAGATTGCATGAGCAATTTGCCAGTACCAGTAGGTACTCGCAAATTGCTCATGCAATTTCAAGGGTACAAGGGTGTCAAAATGACACCCTGTTGCACCCCTGGAAGTGATCTGTGCACATATGTTGCACACACACATGCCCTAAGGGCATGTGTGTGCGCGCAACATGAAACTTTGAAAAATGTACAAAAGTCAATTTTTCAAAGTTTTTGCAAATTACCATGAACTTCAACTTCATGGTAATTTGCTACGCCTATTAGCGAAATCGCCTTCTTTTTTAACTTTAATGCATTGCATGTAAGGAATCTCAATTTGGGATTCCATAAATGCAATCACAATTTAAGGGATCGCAATTTGGAGATTCCTTAAATTGCGATTTGCATTTGAGATGATGCATCCCAAATGCAAAAATACCGGTCGCAAAGGGGCAGATTCTGAGAATCTGCCCGCTTGCAACCGATTTTTCCTTTGATGCATGTGCCTGTATATTATTCCGAAGGTGCGATCTTCTCAGCTATAATCACAAGAGATGTGCTCTCCTATTGGTCTCTAGAACATTTGTAAGGTTTCTACCTCAGCCAGTTTATTACCACACACACTATGGATGCCTTGAGAAGGAAATCAGACCTTAATCTTTTTAGGTCCTAGACAATGTTTTTCCTATAAAAATCATATTCAGTTTCGTACTTAATTACCAGGAGTAATTTTTCTCCTGTAACAGGTATATTATATTCCAATATTGGGTAAACAAGAGGAAAATGCTAATAAACATGCATACAAAGTAGCACAGTGATATTAAATATCTTATTAATACCTTAAGCTAATATGCTGTCTATGTACTTGTTTGTCCACGCAAACGTATATAAACATATACAGGGAGGGGCACGCACATTTCTAAGTTCAACTTTTGGAACACAGAGCCATGTTGATCCTCACCTCTCCAGTAGTTTAACTCATCCCTCTTAAAATCAGAATAATGTGGTTACTGAAGGCTGTGAAGAATGAACACAGGAAATTCCTGCCACAATAGAAATTAACAATACATGTGCAAAATGTGCATTTGATGACTTAAGGTGACCGTAGAGAAGTTGACAGATTACTTACAATCTTACACCGAGTCATAGCAGGCACATTGATGACAAAGGAAACTGCATGTGTATGTCTTTGGAGTTAGTGAAGTGGCGCCTGCTTGGTGTTCGTTGATGACAGTAATCTATTGATTAAAACTGTGAATTTGATTGGTAAAATATTCCCATGGGGTTAAAATCCTATGATTGTAAATCCCCATTTAACTTCAACTTGGAAGAAAAGTGGTGTGACGTTTGGATTATTTTAATAGTGTATGCACACTGCTCACCCAGACAACTTGAAAATGATGTCCATCTCTCTTTCTAACAAAGGTTATATTAAGGCCTTGCTTAGGTTGCTCCCCTCCGCCTGTGCCAGAACTGCAAGCTTTCCATTGCTGGTATATTGGATCTCCACCCAAGAGTTTTTATGTCTGCTCTAGTCAATTGAATGCAATTTGAGTTAACAAGACGTTCATTTCCATCTTTGCTTTCCAAATTAATTAACTCATCTGATTTTCCTTTGCCACCTGCAATGGTCTGCATTGTGAAAAGGAAACACTTAACAACTTCATCAGGACTTATAACAGAGCAGAATGTGACCTGAGTATATTTCAAGAATGGCTTGGGTGAAATTAACAGACATTCATAATATCGAACAGTTGTCAGTCAAGATCCTGTAAATGTAATTCTTTCAGTTAATTTAAATGTAATCTTTTGTAATACCCAGTAACAAAAAAATGGACCCTCATCCCTTTTCATCCCTTTTCTATCTACTTCTATTATAGTATCACTGATTTCATCTCTTTGTACGCCCTTACCTTTTAATTTGTGAATTCAACTTGTTCCCCATTCATGCAATTCGTAAATGCTTACACACTATTAGAACATTGGAACGTTGGGAGCTCCATTGAAAACAATGGAGTAGCTCCGGGCTTATAATGTTTCTTTATTCACAGCTCTGGCTCTGAACAAAGGCTTCAGGGAGCCTGAGGGGATTTCAATATGAAGTAGAACTTGAATGGAGTTCTCATTTCTGCACTGCCAGTGCAAAGAGAGCACATACTGAATTGTTGTGTCATTACCTGTCAACCTGAAACCCAACTACTATTTGGCGGTGCAGAGACTTTTACCACCCTCTTTGAGATGACATTATTTTGGGCCTGCCTCTTCAAATATATTCATATTGAATGCTTTTAGGAGAAATCTGGCCCAACATGCTGTTGGTGCCCTGGGTAGTAACACATGTTTGTGCCATCTGGTGCATGTGCATTAATTAGTGATGTTTTCCCAATATGTAGCAGCTCACACCTCTGTTCGGTGTTCCATCTTACCCCGCGAATGAGATGTTAAACTTCTAACTTTGATCAATTAAACGTATTTGAGTCACCATTGTTTTAAAAGGTATCTGACATGTCATTATATGTGAGGGGTGGGATGATGATGTCAGAAGTCAAGGTGCAGGACAAGTGTTAATGGCAAATGCTGGGAAAAGACTTATTGACAATCCAGAGGTCAAAACCAACGTGTATGGATGTGAGTCAAACAAAGTCAGGGAGTCCCGCCTACTTCTGAACATCAATCACATGATACATCAACTTAATAGTGGCAGAATACTCTCCTAGCTAGATCTTAATATAAGTTATCATTAACTAGTGGAAGAATAGTCATGCTAAACAACCATGCTCATGGGCCAACTAGACTTTGGCATCGCCTCAGATGTTGCAGTCTTCTAGGTGGGTGTCCAGAAGATCATAAGCCTCAAACCAAGCTACCTAACTCAACAGCAATGACATCCTTTTGTGCTCACAGCTGCATAATCAGAGCATCATAAGACGTGCAAGAGGAAATGCACGGCTAAAGAATGAGCCAATTTGAAACTTGGTCAGAAGTGCAACCTAAACTAACACACTTTTCACATTTATTGACACATATCTTGGAAGGGGCAAATGCACCCTGATCCAGAAAGGCTGAGGTCTTTCTATCCACCTACACCTTTCAGACATATTGCTAATGGCTTTCTGGGCATGTTGAGATGTTGTGAGTACCATTATAAACCCATATCCTCTACTACCTGTTAAAAGCAATAATACACGGCCAGGCCTTCCACTTTTAGAATGCCTATCTTGAATTACCATGTGATGCTAGTGTGTAGTCTGTGAGTGTGCTCTCTGATTCCTTCAAGCCTGATCAGCTTTTAAAACAGTGTTCTATACATGCTCAATTATACTGTAGCAGTCAAAGGTCATCTCACCTATATATGCTTTGAAGTTGTGTAGGAAACAACTCTCTACCGCTAGCCTTATTCATAGCTCTCATGCAACCTGTGTGAGTACCGTCCACCACATGCATAGTACCACATCACAGCACATACCAAGGGAGTCTGCAAGCATCCACAGCAGCGAGCGGCCAAGCATCTCTTTCTCACAGTAAGTTCCTCCGAAGACTTTATTCTTTAAGGGTACATTTTGCTATAACTTCATAAAGTCCCCTTGCAGGCCACAGTACCCACCCCCAACCTGTAATCTTGAATGGAGGTTGTTTTTACACTCAACTTGTCAACCCTTCTGAAAATATCCAACCCATTTCCTGGTATAAGCATTTCTTCTCCCTTTTTTCCTATCTACAATATTTTTCCCTTTTGTAAATGCTATTTTTGGTTTTAAATATCCAATTAAGTATAAGTGTCCATCACCGGGGTATTTTACATGCACATGTGTATCTCAACAATAGACTTTATTTCTCATTCCATTAATTTTCTCAGCAAGGTTTGCCTTATTCACCCAGGACATGAAAGCACTTTGTGAAAATAGATGACAAGCTCCAACCCTGAGTCATCAATTGTATTTCATCAGAAAACTATGCTTTATTCCACAGGAGGAAGAATTAAACTCTCCAGTGGATGGATCTTTTATTGTTGCTTCACCATGGATGAGTAGACCTTTTTAAGACAAATTCTTATTCCCAGGCACTGTTTGCTACCTCTAGACCTCAAGGACACCAGATTTGGGAATTTGGATGCTTCTCCTTCAGAATACCCTGCATGGTCTTTGCTGAACCTTTTAAAATAGTTTACATCTACCTAGAAAGGAGCTATAGAGTAAGACGCAAGAGTAGCACATAACCTACTATGTAGATCTTGCAGTTGGTCTCAGACATGAGCATGACCTGACATGCTGGAGAAAATTTCTCAATTTCATTAATTCGCTCAATAATGATCAAATCATCATCATCATCAAAAACTTTATTTCGGCTGTCAACGCCATTAAGTGAATACAAAATGCATCATAGTACAAATATAAATAATAATCGCAAATTATAGTTAAAAGTACAAAGTCGATAATCCATAAAATTGCCATAAAAGTGATTAGCACACATAAATGCTAGCAGCAGATAAAATACATGTTAAATAAAAAATTATGAGGCAAGTATTCACATGTACAAAGAAGGAGCCTGCCGGTCGACCAACCACATAGCACCCAAAAATGTGGCTACAGCACAAGCATATAGAGAACAGCAGTCCGATCTAAGTATACAGAGAGTGATACTGTAAATATTCATGCCTAGCACTTTACAAAGGGGCGAGAGCCAAAAGGAACCGGCACGGGCATACACAGGGCACCGAAAAAGACATGGGCTATAGTTTCCTTTGAGAGGTTACACACAACACAAACTGAGTGAAATCCATTTAAATGTGAAAGATTTCAACTGTGGTGTGCCTGCTTAAAACTGGAAATATGTTTTATTAGCCAGTGGTACTGCAATGGTATCCCAAAACTGTTTATATGCACAAAGTGATTTAAAATCAAGAAAGTTGCTTGACAGAGATGCACTTGCAGCTTTGTGGACTTCGTCGCACACTGTTTTTGAACAGTAGAACCTTTTTAAGGATTCCTTTGGAGGCCCCAGAAGGGTCTTCCAACATGTCACCCAGCCCAAATGGAGCCCAGTAGCTGCTGGGTGTTATAAAGCCAGTTTATTTTATGGAAGATGTCAGATTTAATAACATCCTGGGGGGCAGTGGTGTAACGGGCTAACTCAGGGGTAGACTAGAGACGCCTACAGAACAACAACGGGTGCAATCTACTTTTACCCTCTACCCTTTTTATGCCCATATCCAATAAGAGAGGGTAGAAGGGGGTGCTAGGTGGTAAGTGGGCAATATGTCTCATGAATTTTATTCTTGGATCTGATAAGCTCATCAATGTTTACAAAGCCCCACAATTCCACCCCATATAGGGCAGGGACCAAAGCTTTCGCCTCATAAATCTGGAGAGCCGGTGCTATAGGAGGCCCAATGCTCTTTGGAAATAGCCCATACAATTTGTTTATGCTGAATGACTGTCTTACTAACGTGAGGCTTCCAAGACGTAGTGTCAACCAGAGAAACCCCCAAGTACTCAAAGGGGTCCACCCACTCAAGGGGCACACCCTCGAATAACACTCTCCCTTTATATGATTTGTGTTGATTAAAAAAACAGCAGTTTCGTCTTTGCAGTGTAAATTTCCAATCCACCTGTGCAACAGAACTCACCAAAGTGGTTCAAGAGCTTTTGAAGTCAGCTAAGGGTTTTAGAGATTAACAAAGTATCGTCTGCAAACAATAGAATAAGGGTTTTCCTGTTGGCCAAGGAGGGAGCATCCATGTGGGGCAGAGTTAAGCAGCGTAATATATAATTTAAAAACAAAGAAAACTGAGTTGGGGACAGCACACAGCCATTATGAACGCCTCTAGAGACTGGGATTCTCTCTGTCATCTCGGTCTGTGTACCTCAGCAAATTCTAGCATTCTTCAAATCATGTAACCGGACATAATAGAGAAAGCATGAGGGGGCATACCCATATCCCTTAGTACTTGCCCAAAACATTGGGGTGGGGGACCAGTTCACAAGCCAATTTCAAGGTTGACAAAGCTGACATAGAGATTGCCTTTGCAGATTACAAACGTTTTCCAGTAGGTTAACAAGAATGAAAAAACATGGTCAATAGCGGACGCCCTTTTCTGGAACCCAGCCTGGAAGGGGCTTAGAATGTTGTTTGTATCTACCCATTCACAATGGCTGAAATCCTTTTGGATGTGGTCTATTAGGCTGATCGGCCTGCAGTTCTCTAGATGAGACCTATCAACTTTTTTGAAAATTGGCAACTTTAAAGCCCCCTTGCAGGAAACTGCCATTGTGGCAATCATGTTAGCTAAAAGGAGGATATATTTAGACCAAGCCTCAGTGTTGTGGGGGAAGATATTGAGGTTCTTTAATTTTGGTTCTTTAATTTTGACTCCATCTTACATTTGTCATCAATTTGCGTTGCCTTTACACAGGCTGCTCTATTCATGAAGTGTCTCTGCCCTTTGGACTGCAACGTGTTGAAAACCCCCCTCTGTCCTTGCTTTGAAATCAATCTCAGACACCAGCTGGCCTAACTGCATACAGACATGTCCTGCCATTACTGATTGACCTATAAGTGCTGTAATTGATTGACTTATGGGTTGGGCAGAAACACGACGTAAGGGGGACATTCTGGTTACATGATGTTTTTTTATTGGCTAATATTTTGCAGATCTTGTATGTCCATATTAGGTATTTTGCATGCTTGCAGAAGCTAGGACTGCCCCTTTCTTTTATGCTGAGTTTGTAACCCTAAGCATATAAAAGGCCTCTGTGTTTTGTACTCTTTAGACTGCCTCATTCAGTTGCTAAAGGCTTTTGTGTGACGTAGTCTCACTTAATTACGTTTAATAAAGATGTCTTTTCATATTTCAGCTTCTGTGCCAAGTTCTTTTGTATTAGTGAGACCCCTGAGAAGGAAGATTACAGTTCTTCAGATGGCGCCCAACGTTGGGCTTCATCAGAGAAGTGACTTTCTGTGGGAGTGATCTTGTCAGAAGACTGAAATCTACTGAGGAGGACAGGACAGGATTCTACTAAGAAGGTACTCTGTGCACAGGGATTCTGGAGATTCTTCGTCTCTGCAGCCCAGTATATTTCTTCTCTTCCTGATTTTGATCCTCCACATGATGTCACTCCTGACTGAGAACCTTTTTGGCGTGAGTATTAAAAAAAAACAAAAGAGACCGTTAGGTCATTTAGAACTTGACAGCTAGAATTTGGATAACCTTTTTGATTGGTAAGAGTAAGGTAGTTTAGTAACCCTTACTGTAGCTTTGGAAGAGTAAGGTAGTTTAGTAACGCTTACTGTAGCTTTGGAACTTTGGAATTTGTGTCGGCCAACTTTGGATTTGTATAGGTTTGTATATGCGAATTGCAATTTGTGTAGACAGGTAATGAGGAGAATTTCATCTATTTAGTTTAGTTGAACGGTGCACGTACGAAAAGTACATTAAGCACTACTTTGATTATAATATTGTATATTTTGCAATATTGTTGGCGCTGCCTGTTTCAAAGCTCACATAGAGGAATGTGTTGCTTTATTTGGAAGGTACCATAGTGTGATGTGAAATTAATTAGCCGGCTCTCCTAGAAGGAATACCTAAATAGGTTTAGGTATATAAACATATTTCTTCCTTGGTGATTCTGTATCCCCAGGGAATTAAAATATGGACATAATACATACAAGGATCCTTTGTTCTGTGCAATTTTATGAATGAAGATATGCAGAGCGATTTTTGGTGTTCTGCGAGCCAAAGCTAGTGAATTGAGTGTGTTTTGGCTTCTTGGATATGTAGCAGTCTGTTTTTTCAGTCTTTTGGAACACAATTAAGAAGCGTTTCTTGTAAATATGACATACAACTAGTATTTACAAATGGTTTGGTTTAAGTACAGTCTGTGCGCTGTCCTTTGTTTCTGTTCTGAGTATTGGTTTGTGGGTTAAATGTGTGTTTAAATGTCTATGTGGTTTTCCCATTAGTGCAATTTCTGTAAGTGAATAGCGATGGCGCTATTCACGAAATGCATGGCTAAAGCGCGCCGTATTGTGTGTCCTGAGTGTTTGACCCCTTTCTGTTTATGTCTGAAATGAGCTCAAATGTGTGTTTGTGTTTCTTTTTGATGTTTTCAGTCTATTAAGCAAGATGTCTAAATGTTTAAAAACTAAAATTTAAATTCACATTCACTAGGAATAAAAAAGCCACAAAATCGAAATTGTGTGCTTTGTAGAAAAATAAACTTATAGTATTTTTTACTTACATACATTGTGTTAGATATTAACAGGCAAACAGATCAGCTGAAGTAAATTCCTGCCGAACTCGCATTTTCGAACACGCATTGATATGTTTTAGTTTGAAAAAGACTGCCAGCTGCTCAAGTTACAAACACTTAGAGACCAGCTAAATAAACAGGAATATTTATTCAGCCAGGACTTTGCCCTCAGTTGCACGGGTGAAACTTTGCATTTCAGAATGTTGTTTTAAAAAGGTTCCAAAACTAAGGTTCATTATTTTGTATTATAGGAAGACATTTCAATTAAGGGTTTTCCTCTCTTTAAGCATTTCTGTAAGCATATTCTTGGCTCAGTTGCTAAATAATAATTAACCCATGTAATGAAGAAACATTTAAAAAGAAAGAAACAGTAACAGATGCTGAAACAAGATAAGGCAAGTCCAAGGAAACTAAAAAGTTACCGATGTCTTGAGCATTGATTGGCAATCTCAGATAAAGATCAATCAGGGAAATTGGTTTTGCGAGGTCAGTTTCGGGTGAAGAGGTTAGTTTCTTGCAGTTTAATCTGGTTAATGTGTACATGACCTGGGGAGGCCAGGCCACTTTGTTCGTCAGGCTATCTTTGCAGGCCTACGTGGCACAGAGAAAAAAAAAAAAGAAAATGACGTCAGATTCGAGGAATTACAGAGCCTTAATATGTGGAATTATCAAAAATGATTGGGTTATAAAAATAAGTGCTACAAAATTCGTTTTTTACTATTCATGAAGCTTAATACTTATACTGTGACCTCCTAGCATTATAATTTATTTTAAGTTATGGTATACTACATAATGAGGACATTAGCATATAGAATTTCACTTGGCGCAGGCGTGGCAAACTTAATTTTTTACAGGATTTGCATGAGATATGTCTAATGTCCAATCTCTGCAATTTGTAAAGAACATTCTGAGGATGATTAATAAGTAATAAGTAATGCAATTGTAGGATCTTCATTTTTAAGTGCCCCAAATATCAAAGTCAAATTTGGGTAAAATTTGGGCATTTTTGCCATTTACAATAGCTTTAAAGTGCTTTAGGCTTCAGTAAATGCATACATTTAGGTATAATACAAATGTTCAGGTTGTTCCCATTTGGGTTTGCTTTTAAATGGCTCAGTGAGCCAATGTGCCTGGTGCAGAGGTTTGAGTTTAATGTCAGGGTGGAAGGTTTTAACTTTTGCTGGACCTAACTGAGACCTTCATCCATTTAAGGTTGATGAAATGAGTACCATTGCAAACAAGCATTTGTTCTAAAAACTGGTATGTGTGTTATTATGTTCTGCGAATTAGTCACAGTAACTGTTTTAATAATCTAAGTATAGAAATAAATTGTAGCCCCTAACAGGAGTAATATATATATATTGTTTTTTTAAATAGGGTTGGTTATTGCAGGTTAGAAAGAGTTGGGAAGGTTTTTTGTCTTTTTCAGCCTTAGAGTGAGGAAGAGATAGAGGGCTGAGGAGCCTGCAAGGCAGATTTTGACCTTAAGGTGTTGTAATTCTATCTAGGACCCTAATTCGATATTCCTGATTTATGCCCTTATGCGGTTATAATAAATAATATCCTTATAAAGGCATGAGAATCATATTCATATTTAGTCGTAGCCCATGCGGTCCACATTAAGCAAAGGCTACTTCCCTAGACTCCTAGAAAGTACAACGAGTTCTCTAAACAAAACAAGCCTCCAGCAACCTGGGAAATCCCCATGGCTTTTGTTTTGATTTGTCCTAGAACTCCTGTGAGCACTGTGAGAACGGCCAGTTCTTAGTGACATCTTTATTGACGTCTTATGTCCAACCTTACGTCAAACCCGGCACCTTTCAGGTATAAATATACCAACGTTGCCTTAAGCAAACACACGGTGGTTTGGAGCAGAGCGGCTATCTACTTGCCCGAGAGCCCAGCTGATGCGAGAGCCCACGGACGCCGCCCCTCCCTTTTGACGCACTGAGAAAGACGCTGTCTTTTTCTCCAGCCGAGAAAATCCAGCCCCGGTGTTCTCAGATACCCTTGCGGGTTGCTGGGATATCAAGTCCTGAGAGAGAGATACCAGACCTCCTGCTTTCTATTACCCAGGTACGGAGCTGACTAAACCCTTAAAGAGAATTCTTGATTCAGATTCTTGGCAAAACCAACTTAACTTAAACTGCTACTTACTTACTCCTTCCCACGTATTAGGCTTAGGTCAGGTACACCGGGGTAGGTGTATTTAGAAGCACCTGTTGAGTACGTTAGTCAATGTATATATGTATGTATATATTTTATCCATTTTAAAGTATCATATGGCTAAGAAACCATATCAATGCTTTTACAGTATTATTTCATAATACTCCTTTTACTGTACACACTTTACTTCATGTCAAGTATTGCAGTTGTGGCAATTCATTTCTCTTGCATGAGAAAGAAGACTGCTCAATAAATAACACCTTTTATTGAAAACACCCGTCTCTCTTTTCTCTGCACTCTGGTGAAACTAAGTATGCACGATTGACTGAGTAAAATAGCTGTCTATTGTTTTCACACGACTCTAGAGATACACTTTTATTCTGAGGGAGCAAAGTTGTCATGTTTTATGGTTGTCAGAAACTAATCCCTTCTTGTCTAATCAGGAAAGTTAACTCCTTCTTCAACATTCGAGAAAGTTTCTAGTGACCTCTGAGCTAGCTGGCAAAACTAATTAAGTCTAATATAGTCAGTAGAGACCTAGTCGACCTCAGTCCTAGGTCTACACTGCTGTTTATATTATTCTATGCGCAGAGCCTATTGGGAATATATGGAACTACACTACAAAGGTCAGTGAGTTAGGATAGGAGTAAGTGTAAACAGATGGAGAAATCATTGCTTGGAAAAGCAGGGCCTCAAAGGGTGTTGGCGCATGGGACACGCAGAGTCTCTGCGAAAGAGTTTTTGGGACGTAAAAATTAAGGTGGTTTAGCATGTTTTCAAAAGATGGTTGGTTACAGTTGATATTTTGTGTGTTATGTGCAGAAATGTTCGTGCGTTTGACATATTTTTGCATTTTATCCTTTTATGAATTGTTCCTGCTGGTCCTGTGTGTCAGAAGCGACACAGTTAGTTGTATTTGACAGCCAAATCTCCACTAACTGGTGATTTGCTGTCAAAAGGAGGGTGAGGATTTTAAGCCTGACAAATTAAGCAGGCCTGAATATTCTGTTTTGGGCTGCAGGTTCACAGTGCATAAAGTGCATGCAATGGTGTTGTGTTTTACCGCTTATTTACATATGCTATTGTACTTTGTCTATGCTTTTTGTGCTTGATATACAGCGCGCATATCTGATGTCTTGGCATATGTGTGTTTTTTTTTGTTTTATTTAATTATTATTTTATGCATGTTTTTGTTTTATGTTGCTGCTTTAGATACTATTACAAGTTCACATGTGTTGTGAAGGGTTCTACATGACGATGTATCGCTGCACAACAGTTGGGTGAATTTGCGTTGATACTAAATTTCACAGATATGATTTTTTGTGCAGACAACACTTCACCAGTGTATGTCAAATGTGTCTATATAGTATTGAAGTAAAATAAAAGAGATATACAGGATCAAAGTGTGTCATCTGCTGTTAGTCACGTTACTACCCCCCCTTCCTTTAAGGAACAGGCAGCCCTAAATTTATGTATCCTGATTGGACGTAAGGTTAAATTATAGATTTGTGACTCTTGTACATGGTGACCTAATTTCTATATTACATTAGTCAGTTTTGTTCCGCTTCCTAAGTAGTGTATGGCTTTGTACCATAAAGGAAACAAGGTTTCATTTTTCCCTGAAGAAGGAACTGGAACATTAGCTGAGGTTACCGTATATGGTTTAGCGGCCAGCGGTAGAGCTAAAATTTATGAACTATTTTTGATTTTTGTTCACCCAAGTAATTCCTTGTTCTTCATATAGATTTTTCTTTTGTTACTCCTCCCCTGACCGATGTCGCATCGTGCCTAGCTATTGGGGATTTTAGCTGTGACCTAGTCCCATTTCCCTTTTCCAAATTCCTTTCACCAGTTAGTGTATTGCTCAGGTTCACACTTCCAGACTGCAGTAATGTACCAGAGACCCCATATTATGTATAATTCCCTTTTGTATGACCAGACTGGTTTTCAAGAATTTTCTTTAGGCCTACTCTGATGTTTTCCAGTCTGACTGTCAGGGTAGTGATGGACTGGTTAACTGACTCAATAATATAGTAAGATAAGTTTTCCACCTCAATAGGAGACACCTTACATTTTTTTGAATATGACAAATTCAATGCCTATTCTAATTTGTTTTTTAGTTCCTTTTTTCTGCTGCTTTAATTTTTGGTGGATTTGATGTGTTCTAAATCATGGAAATACCAGGACTCTTTAGTTCTTGTCTTTTGTTTCCACATTTGATCATTAGCCTGTGTATTGTATAGTGCACCTGATGCACAGTTATTAAAAGGGAGGTATCTACATGTCCTTGATAATATGTATTATGTGATTTCTCTTTTGAGGTGTTGTAGATAAGGAATTTAGGAACACCTATATGTAATCATTGAGAGAAAAAAAATGTGTTTACCCCATTAGATGATGCCACCATATGTGAGGACATCCATTCAGATAGAATTCCCATGTCGTTATCTACCCTTAGATGGCAAGAGGATAATGAAGGATACCCAATTGAAGAGATTAGAAGTATTGCCTTTGAGAATGACAATGTGTCCTAGACTAGAATTGTCCCATGACGTATGGCCACTCCTTTAAAGATTGCAGGCCACCTGCTTGCAGTCCCCTTGTTATACAATGAACTGTTTTTGTACTTAATTGAAGGAAACAACTGTGTCACATTTCCTACGTCACTAGGTTCTGCGGGATTAAGTCATAATAACCTGCGGAACTCACCCACAATCCTATCAGTGACAGCTAACAGATGAAAAGTCCCAGCACCCAGAAAAGTAGCAAGATTGGACAGCGATCGCCAGCGTGCCATCAGTGGTATCTCCAACGTATTGTACTTGCTTCATCAGAAGGCGTTGAACATCAGAAAAGAAGGAGGAGCTGGTTTTGCCACAGAACCAGAGTTTCAGTGCAAAAGAGCAAAACAATTGAGGATCCAGTTTTCCACCTGTCATGTGCTGGTAACCTCTGACAGTGTGCAGTCCCTTGAGCCCCTTGGCCTGAGTTTTGGCCACACACCCCCTTTTCTTTGCTCCAACGGAAGTGCAGTGCACCAGAGGATCCAGGATTGGCAAAAGGCACTACATTGTGTTACCTATGATTAAGTGAAAGAGCAGCCTGAGCGTTCTCTGACACTGAATAGAGAGTGTTGGAGCCTGAAAGTGTTTCTGAGAGTGACAGTCTGTTGCTCTTTCCCGATTGATAGTACTTGGGTCTGCATGAGATGATCTGTGCCCATGATCAATGAAGAGCACACTATGTGTAGTGCCTGCAGCACAGGAAATATTGGTGCACTGCATTGAGACATTGAGACTTTCAAGTGAGCTGTGAGTGTTTGCCAGGAAGGCACTCCAACGGATACTGAGAAATACCATTTTCCATGAAAGGCCTGAATGAAGAGGCCCATGCGGAAGAAAACAACAGAAACAGATTTTGATGGACAATAGAAGCCTGCCAGAGAGGCTTCGACGGACTCTGGGTATTTCCCGTGCGATTGCATAGAATGGGTGTTTGGAGACTGATTCTTATTGTTTTATTGGCATTGTCAATAGTCACTGAAATACATAGGAACCCTGAAAATGTTTGCAAAATAATTTTAGGATTTGCCTGTGTAATGGCAAAAGGAGGGCCTGAGGTTCTTTAATTTTGACTCCGTCTTACATTTGTCATCAATTTGCGTTGCCTTTACACAGGCTGCTCTATTCATGAAGTGTCTCTGCCCTTTGGACTGCAACGTGTTGAAAACCCCCCTCTGTCCTTGCTTTGAAATCAATCTCAGGCACAAGCTGGCCTAACTGCATACAGACATGTTCTGCCATTACTGATTGACCTATAAGTGCTGTAATTGATTGACTTATGGGTTGGGCAGAAACACGACGTAAGGGGGACATTCTGGTTACATGATGTTTTTCTATTGGCTAATAATTTGCAGATCTTGTATGTCCATATTAGGTATTTTGCATGCTTGCAGAAGCTAGGACTGCCCCTTTCTTTTATGCTGAGTTTGTAACCCTAAGCATATAAAAGGCCTCTGTGTTTTGTACTCTTTAGACTGCCTCATTCAGTTGCTAAAGGCTTCCGTGTGACATAGTCTGACTTAATTAAGTTTAATAAAGATGTCTTTTCATATTTCAGCTTCTGTGCCAAGTTCGTTTGTATTAGTGAGACCCCTGAGAATGAAGATTACAGTTCTTCAATATCTGCTGGAATGCCATACGGGTCAGAAGCTCTGCCTTATGTGATTGCTTTAAGAGAATTTAGTACATATGAGGTTACCAACAAAGGCTACTTGAAAGAAGGGGAGTCATAGCTGTGTCCTCAACAGTGCTCAAGGTGCCATCATAATAGAGGTTCTTAAAGTGGTCAAACCACTAGAGTGAGGAAACGTGATTATTTGGTTCTAGGACGGCAATTGCCGCCCTTCGCTATGAGAGCCCAAAACTTAGTGTAATCTTTTACTGAGGAGGCATATTTGAGATCCTTCCACCTCTGCTCATCCCAGGCCCTTTTAGCAACACCCATATAGTGTTTGTATGTTTTCCTACAAATACAAATTTAGACTACATCTGTGGCCTTGATGGCCTGAACCAGCAGGCTTTTAAGCCTTCACCATTCCCCATTATGCCAGGTACTGGACTTATAAAATAAGCTTTTAGAGTTTCTGGTAGGAATTGTAAAATTAGTCAGGATGCGATCAAAGAAGTTACTATGTATGGTGCCAAAAGCCTTATCACCCTCATCAGTGGGACTTCATGATAAATCATATCTAACAACCTTTGCAGCTCCGGGCCTTTAGCATGTAAAATGTCCAGATGGGAAACTATTTGCCGCCATTTCAAATGACGTATATTAGATGTAAGTATAACATCTTGTGTGATAGCTGGGGCAGAGCAACCAGAGTTATAACTGGTGCACAGGGCTAGCATGGAGAGGGATAGTGGATTGTGGTCGCTCCTGCGTAATGATCATGTCTTTGACAAGTGACCATAGTCTCAAACTCACCGAAATTTAGTCAATACGGCTAGTATAATTAGCTTTATTAAATGTGATCGCACCTCTGGGGCCTGATTTGGTGTGTCCATTAGTTGCTCTAACCCCAAGTTCGATTGTGAGACCCTTCACTTGAACAGCAGCCTGGGTCCAGCTTTTTATTGGGGCAATTTCCAGTTGGGGGTCATCCCAGAGCTCATCCTCTTCGTGAGTGAGCTGGATATCGTCATGGTCTAGGGTGACCAACTGGCATTGGTGCATATTCAGGACGGTGAGTCTAAAAATTCCGGACAATGGGTCAAAATCCAGGACACAAATTCAGGACAGGAGGTCAAAATTCTAGACAAAACTTCAGAACAATTGAATACATTTTACAGACACATCACAGGTCGCACAATAGTATATAAGTAAGCCCAGCCATATCCAAACATATTCAACCATTTGCAAACCTATCCATCATATATTCTTCCATCTATCATTTCACTCATCCATCCTTTCATCCATCCATTATCCATCCACCCTTTCACCCTATGCATCTGTACACTCATCCATCCACTCTTCTACCCATCCATCCATTCACTCATCCATCCAGCCATTTACCCTTTCACCCATCCACCCATCCTTTCACTTACTCATCCATCCACCCAGTCACTCATCCTTCCACCCATCCACCCTTTCAGTCACCCATGCATCCTCCCTTTCTCTCTCCATCGACCCTTTCACTTAGCAATCCTTCCTTACATCTTATCTTATCTTATCTTAGGTGAAATTTGTAAAGCGCACTGACGCCGAAGCTTCCTGGCGCTTACATCCATCCACACACCCATCCATCTACTCATCCACTCATGAATCCATCCATTGACGCTATCACTCATCCATCCTTTCTCTAATCCATTTATCCTTTCACTCCTTCACTCAATTATTCATCCCTTTGCCCATCTACCCTCCCTTTCACTCACTCATCCATCCTTACATCCACCCTTTCACTCATCCGTCCATCCATTTACCCTTGCACTTATCAATTCATCAATCCATCCATCATTTCACTCATCCATCCACCCACTCACTCATCATCCACCTTTTCAATCATCCATCCTTTCACTCATCCATCCAACCTTTTACCTATCCAGCTACCCTTCCACCCATACATCCAGCTATTTACCTTTTCTCTCTTCCATCTTTCCACTCACTCATCAATCCATCCATCCTCTCTCATTATCTTTCAATTCAATCTTTCATTCATCCATTCACCCTTTCACTAATTCATCCAGCCATCCACCCATCCCTTCACTTACTCACTCGCCCACCTTTTAATTTTAATTTTGAGCTAAGCCTTTTTGAGAAGAGGTCCATCAAGAACTTCACCCTCGCTGCAGGAGCCATTCCAGGACTGGGACAGAAGCCACCCAGGGCAGAGACAGGATCCACCACAGGGGGAGACAGGAGCCATCACAGGTGGGGGGGGGACAGGAGCCACCACATAGGGGGACAAGGGCCATCACTGGAGGTGGAACAGGATCCACCAGGGTGGGCACAGGGGTGGGCATGCAGTATTTTAGTATCATCTTGGTCTCTTCCAGGGTGGGGTCGGGCTCCTCACCCCCTCCTGGACAAGACAACAAGAAGACAGGCTCTTTCCAAAATGTTAGTTTTGCAAGCCCCAACTGTGATGTACAGTACTTAAAGGAGATACTCCAAGAGAACTGATTTAACTGATTGTCCTCCATACTATGTAAATCGGTGTGGGTGCGATTGTGCCATTTCTTTATTTTATTACATTATAGACTGCATGTTTGAAGAACCGAGGTTTGTTTACAATTTAGTGACAGTAATTAAGCTCTGTGAAGAGAACCACGTACTGCCTCGGTGTAATCACTTAGCTGACCGGACCGGCAGGCACGCACAACTATGGACTTGAATAACTGAGGGCTTCAATTTACAGCGAGAGATTGATTCCCGCCCAGCCGCTCGGAACGTCCCGCGGCTCGTCTCCTTTCAAACGCGCATATTTAAGTGCAGCCTTCAACATAAATATACAAAAAAAGCATGATGAAGACAATGTGAGTCTGAATCGAATAACACAGATCGCCTAGGGCGCCCCGGATCCCGGCATCCCTGACACTGCATTCAGAACAACTGAGTGGCCCTTTCTACTTCTCTCCACGCAGCCACTGTGTAGGCTGAGAAGGTACATCTTTACCCAGTCCTCGTCCTGAGGAGAACCTAGACTTAATAAGGTTCGAAACGCGTTGACCCCCAGCCTGTGTCAAGAACAAAGGGTGCAGCTAGGGATATACTTATACCACTTACGTGGGCCCTATCTGCAATTTCTTAAAAATCATTACTCACAGGTGTTGTGTGACAGGCAGGCTATTCCATCTCAGTTCCGCCTTGCGCACAGGTTTTGTTACTAAAGGACTGGTTTATTTCTTTCATGAATTGCTAAGAATGTGTTCAAATTGCAATTAATGTGTTATTGAATTGATTATATGTTTTCCTTAAGTGTATGTTTACTTTATGGTCATATAGTTGTATATACTTGTATATATTCTTCCACGTTTTTGCACTAACTGTTATGATGGAGTGTCTATCTGATGTCATGTGTTTTCTATGTAATAATACAAAATCATTCTGAAAATGTACTAAATTTGTTGGGTAATATTTAATCCCTTGGCTACACGGCATGCTTTGGCTGTGTGGTTTCAAATGTTATCATTAATAATCCTGATCAGCCACTTTGTTCTGTTTTGCAACTATTGAGGTCCAGGCTGACCAGTAGTAGGACCCCACACCTTTTTTGTGCACTGTTCGGTGTAATCAGGGCAGGTTCTAGGATGTTTGCACAGCCAGGGGTTGGTGAGAGGCTTCATAGCTGGCCCACGCACTGCTAGCACCTTCTGACTCTCTAAATATTGCTGCTCCAACCACTCTGCGGTGTTCGTCGGCAATTTATGAAAGCTACGAGTGACTTCAGCATGAAGAGGAGAGAGAGAGTACATGATAATCAGGGCTGCCTACTGACACACATTTGTACCAGCACCAGTAGCCGAAGAGGATTCCGAATATGCGTGACCCAGTCTGTGCCTGGAGAAGGATATGGTGCTGTGTTCTTTCATGAGTATGGGAGAGATGTATCTTCTTACCTCAAATGCTCACTGTTGCATGCACAAGGGCTGCAGTGGTGGTGCAGCGCATGCACTGGCATTTGGTTTCTAGATCTGTGGATGCAAGGAGGCTATTTTTACAAATAGCAAGCCTCAGCTAAGATCTTGGGTTTTCACTTCTTCTCACCTGTTATAGATTTAGTTCAGTTTGTGACTGTGATTTAATGTTAGGGAAGCCTCCACTTTAAAGGAGTCGTCAGGGTTTCTCCCCTTCTTCTGTATTACTTTTCTCATGTCCTGCATCTCAATTTTATCCCTGCAGAATCAATAAAAATAAGGCCTACTGCCCGTCACATCCAGACCAAACCTGTGCAAAATGATTTAGCTATTTCAAAGAATTACAGCATTTAATCTAGGGGCAACCATAATCTTCTGTAGAAAAACCCACAGATGTTGCCTATTTTCTTCATAGGAAGGGAATGTGTGAGGCCCCCTCTAAATTGCAGAGACGTGACGCATTCAGGGCTGTTTGCATTTGAATAGATGCCCCTGCTCCTGAAGCTGCAGCCCCTCCCTCTCAATCACCTTCAAGCACCTCTTAACAGCTCATCAAGGGCTGAAGGTGTGAAGGTTGCCACCCCGCTGTGCCTCTCCAATGCTGCGGGCATCATTGGTACAGCATCGGAGTCAAGAAGGGAGGTGGGTGGAAGCTGTGCCGGCTTTAGGGTGGTGCGACCGGTGCCAGGTTAAAATTACGGACAAATGGCGTCCTTTAAAGAATCCTTCACGGACAACGGACAGACGGCCGAAATTATGGACTGTCCGTGAAATTTATGGACGGTTGGTCACCCTATCATGGTTAAGGGGTTAAAAGGTGGTGTTAAAGTCCCCTGCCAAAATAGGGTGATATAGGGGGGGTTGATGATCGAGATAATCCTCAAGAGCTTTCACGGTATTTGATGCAAGGCCACCTTTTTCTCCTCCTGCATAGATATTAAAAATAGCAACCTGTGCACTTTTGTTAAATGCTACTAAAATCCCCAGTATGTTTGGAGAATCAATGTCTAATCGAGTTATTTAACAGGCAAGTGAAGCTCGAAACCAAATGGTTAAACCTCCTGAAGCGCTCCCGACATTATTCGGTATAGCTGGAGAATAATAATTTAAATAATCGGATTTGTACACAGGGTCGGCGCTCCTAGGGGCATATTACCAACAAGTAGCGATATTTATCGCTAAATAGGCTCAGCGACAATTTTTTTATCGCTGGATATGTTAGCGGAGAAAACATGCTATTAGCAACGTTTTTCTCCATTGTGCTAAAATATCCAGCGATAGCGGCGAAACTCGTGAATATCGCTGAGAATACAGCGATATTCACGCATTAGCGACGAAATGCTCTTAGCCATGTTATCCACCTCCCATTGGATAACATGGCTAAGAACTGGTCTGGGCAGGTGTTAGTATTTGGAGATATTCGCGCCTAGCGGGAATATTTCCAACGCTATGCCTGCCTTGCTAATAGGCAATAGCGACGTTAGCGACTGCTTTCAGTCGCTAACTGGTTGGGTACGCCCACTTTGCATGTCTTTAGCGATAAGCATCGCTGACATGCAAAGCGGGCCCCAAACCGCACGCTGTCGCCTAAAAGCTGTCGCTAACATCAGTTAGCGACAGCTTGCTAATAGGACAATAGAATTATCGCCACTTAGCGGCCGAAAACGGCTGCTAAATCAGCAAAAATTGCCTATTGCCCCCCTTAGTAATATGCCCCCTACTTTCTTGGAGCAAACCTATATAGTGCTCTTCTATGAATGTATTTCAGTCAAGCTGGGTTCGTTTCGACCTAAGGCTGGCCACGTTCCAGGATGCCCTGTTTCTATCTCTCCTTCTGTTCTTTGCACAGAAAATGCATTCCCCTTCCCCGTCGTGGCTCAAGCTAATAGATGACTTCATATGTAAAACGTGAAAAGAACAAACATTATTTTATCACAAGCTAGGGATTAGTACATACAACACCTGAATGCAGTAGCTTTCAAGGTTAGTTAGGGAGACGTGAAGGTAAAAATAGTAATAATATGCTTACCATGACGATGAAGTGATACTATATGCAATATCATTTTTACCAATAATAATGACCTCAATATAGTGTCATACAATATTCTTCCCCATCTTTATCACTATGCCATTGAGCGTAATAGACACTTCAGGTCTTGCGATAAAATACAGGTATTTTGAACTACGCTGACGAAAACTCCAAGGGGCATATTATCAAGGGAGTTTATCTCCGCTTTTTTGGCTTTAAAAGCCAAGAAAGCGGAGATAAAATTATCTCCCTATTACCTAGCTGTCGCTACCACCAGTTAGCGACAGCTAGTAGGAGATAGCGATCCTCTTGGGCCCCACTTTGCATGTCAGTGATATTTATCACTAATGACATGCAAAGTGGGCGTGCCAAGATGTTAGCGACTGGAAACAGTCGCTAACATTGCTATCTCCTATTACCAACTTTTGGAGATATTCGCGCTAAGCGCGAATATCTCTAAAAGCTAACACCTGCCCTGAGCAGTTCTTAGCCATGTTATCCAATGGGAGGTGGATAACATGGCTAAGAGCATTAGCTCGGTAATGCATGAATATCGCTGACTTTTCAGCGATATTCATGCATTGCGGCCGTTTTTTATCGCATTTGCGATAAACTTTGGTAATACCAAGGTTTATCTGCGATAAAAATCGCCGCAGCTCAGCGGTAAATTTTTCTCTCTAACCAAGCAATAGCGATAATTATCGCTATTGCTTGGTAATATGCCCCCAAATTTTTCTGAAAATGGTATACTGAGTCTCTATTTTAAGACTCACCCCTATTTCATGGTTTCCTCTTTGTACTTTTCTCCAGCCCATTGGCCACACAATTCTAGCACAGTTGTGGCTTATTGTAGCCTACAAAGGATACAGAATGTCAGAGATGTAGGCCCGCTTGAGAGGTCTGGCATACCACAGTTTAAGTAAGAGGTTTATTTAGATATTTCAAACATTTACAGAGTTTAGTCATTAGATTGATTGCCTACAGTCAGGTTTTTAAATTTTTTTTGTTACCCAGTCCTATTTGGGACTTTTTATTAACACAATAAAAAGAGTATAAGACTTGCAGGGCCAGTTGCAGGGCGGTGCGATCGGTGCCACCACACCGTGCGCTGACTTGGGGTGGGGGCGCCCTGTTTGTAAGTATATTTTCGTGTTAAAAGCACCTTCTGCCCACGTTCCATGTTTCCAGCAATTTTTAAGCCATCAATAAAAACGTCTAGACCACTCCAGTGATTAATGTTCATGGTGGAGAGAGATCGGATATTTGTCTAGTGGATGTTTTAACTCATAGTAAGGTAGCTGGCGCGCAACACCCATTGGACTCACCGGGCTTCAGTCCCTCCCCCGGCGTGTGTGGCAGCCCGGGATGAGACAGATCCCGGGCACACACACAGCCACACCTGGACGTTTCACAGGTCTTTAAAAGACCATTTGAATGTTAATTAGGCCTTGCTGTTGTTTCACCCCTTGTTAGAGGCCCTGCAGCTCCACTCTGCGGACTGATTAAAGGTTCAGCCCCCTCCCCCCCCCGAAAAAACTTCTTAGCCCCCCCCCCCGAAATGTGGCTCTAGTTGCGCCTCTGTAAGGTAGTGCAGTGGGTTAATATGCCTGCTGCAGAGAATGTGTACCATGCAGATCACAAAGTGCATATAATGTAAATAGGCCAGTGGGTTACTGCTTATGTCCCAGGGATCCTTTAGTTACTTGCAGTTAAAATCCTAATATAGCACTGTGAGCTATTAACTGTCATCAAAGAGCTGCATGCAAACTCCAAGATACGTATTAGAGCTATATGTCTTTTTGCCCTGTCTTTCATTATCCTAAACTTGCAAAAAGGGGTCGTTTGGATAGACATCAATTCTTAATTATTAAAGAGAACCCTTAACAATTATGTCAGTTTTAAATTCCGAATTTGTGCTTTTCTAGACCAAGGCCTCTTAAATTATACTGCCTACCAGAATAGATGACATGTGAATCCTACAATTTGTAGTCCTCTGTCTTATGTAACATTTCCTATACACTGATTTACACACATAGGATTGTCTCTGTGCCAATGTGTGTGTGTGTGTGTGTGTGATTTAAAGTGTTCTGGCATCCTACACTTAGGGCCGGCGCTAGGCATGGGCAGTGTGGGCAGCTGCCCAGGTCCTTGCACTCAGTCCACCAGCATGGTGCCCCGCACTGGTGGTGTGTCCGGCGATCCATTTTAAAGAAAGGTGTCGCCTTGCAATTAGGGTCCATGGGAGGGGACATGGGCCCCCTCCCTGGGCCTCTCGTGGATGGTGTCTGGAGGCATTGTGGAGGGAGACACTTCCCCTTGTCCAAATTGCAAGGAGACCATTCACAGACACTGTGGGAGGCCCATTGTTCAGCATTGTGGCGCCCCCCCCCCCCCCCAGTTTTAATTTTTAGCCCACAAGCAATTCTCACACCTAGGGGACTGAAGATGGGAGAATTGCTTGTGGCCTGAAAGTTAAAACTGTGGGGGGTTAAAAATGCTGGACAATGGGCCCCCCACAGTGTCTCTGAATGGTCTCCTTGCAAGGGGCCACTTATCGACATTAGAGGGGCCTCGCACATTCCCTTTTAGCCCAGGGCCCCGCAAATCCTAGAACTGGCCCTGCTTACACTAGCACGAGTGGTACTATTAAACTAAATCAGTCACAGAGAGTGGTTATAGAGACTTGAGGAGCACTGTAGTGTTAAATGGTGGTAGTGAGGGAATCTGTGGTAGATGTGGTCATTGGGGGGGGACACCAACAAACAATTTCGCACAGGGCGCCACCAGCGCTGAAGACTTGCCTCTCTGTTTTTTATAAAAATAAAGAATTTTCTTTACTAGTTTAACCCATGCTCCATGTTATCAGTTTAGTAGAGAAGCGCTTGTTTGAGTAATGCCACCGCTTCAGTAGCATAAAAGGCCTTTTGCAGTGTTGCTGTCACAACCGATCCGCGTCGTTCCAGGAAAGACATTAATGAATCGTAATAGACCGCATCGCTGCTTTGTGCTGGATAGATCGACTCAAAGATTCCTCTCTTCCAGATTCCAAAGACGTGAAGCCCTGGCGTGGACTTCAAATAAAGCAGACCGGGCGCGCGCCAAGTCATTAAAATTCACTCCCGCTTGCGATGGTCAGTCCGTGTTTGATGTGAAACCTTTCATCTTGCGTCGTGCGTGTGCCGTCCACCGCGGAGACGTCCACGTGACCACGTCATTGTCAAAGGCAGCCGCAGCCACCAATAAAGAGGCCTTCTGAGGGAAGCAGACACATGGTAGATGGAGTGAAGTGAAACCCCATTACCAGAGCAGGAGCAGCTGACATGCCCTGGGACCAGCCCTTGAACGCCCGCACCACCTCAGAGCTGGAAACAATTACTTGTCAATAAAACGTACTGAGTGTCAAAGTAAAAAGCGCCCACCACACATCCCATGATTGAAAAGCGCTGGGAGCTATTCACATCTCCCAGCTTACAGGAGATGAAGTGAGAGCATGTGACAGAGTGCAGAAAGGAAGGGTTTGAACGTGTGATTTATAGTCGATGGTTACGCTGTGTTTCTTGCTGGGGTGACTGTACATCAGTTATTGGAGCCCTGTAGGTTGGATGCTTGCTTCGCTAGGCAACATTAAACAGTGATTTGTGACTCACACATTTACAGCCTGTAAGTCAAGTGAGGGGCTGAAATGTAAAATCAAGATATCCCTACACAAGAAGTGAAGCGGAAAATAAATATTGGGATTACACTTTGAGGTTCTTTTTGATGTCATCGTAAATTGGTTTTATGTGGTTTAGAAGGGCTGTATATCATTATAATACAATACCCACCTCCCATTCCAACGAGGATTGGCGAACAGCGGGTGCTGTTAAAAGAAGCGAAAAGCAGTGGATAGATTTTATTAATGATAAGTTTAAAAATCCACGGGTTTGGTTTTTTTTTTTACTCACATGTATCATGTACATCAATCTTTTCTGGCCTGTATTTGTGTTTCTTTTCTGTTGCATGCTGTAGGTCGTTTGGATATGTCTTTGTATCTTTGTTTGTGTTTTTTGGAAGTATGTTTAAGTGCTTCTTTGCTGATTTGATTTCTAGGTTTTTGTTTGCCTCTTTTCGAGTTTGTTTTGGATTTGTTAGGTCTGGCCAAGAGACAGCAGCCTATTAGCCTTATATTATAATTATCATTCATAATAAATATATATGTACATACTTCAGAGCTATTGGTAGCAAATATGTAGTTATGGTTAGATAAGAGTATCCTTTCAAAAGGCATTTTTTGAGAAACTTTGGCACGGTTGATTAGCTCGCACAGCATTTTCTAAGACTGATTTAGGTTAGGCATGGCAAGGTTTGCGTGGTTCTACCAGGTTTAAGGATAGTTTGCAGACCCAAATTAAAAAATAAATAAATTGGATAAAGGTTTTTTTTCACCATAGGCCATTCATGATCAGTGAACTCTCAGTTGGATTAGTGAACTAAATGCTCTGATTGGTTGGCTGCAAGAGAACATTTTCTCTTGTGGCTTCCATTACAGAATATAGGGCCTGGACTCTGTCTCCAGAAAAAACACAAAAGACCACATAAGGGAGCAGGATGAGCACACCCAACCACACCCCACTTGCTGCCTACGTAGGGGTTGCCCAAGGGTCCCCGCAGAAGCAAGATTTAACACCTTCGCTGCGGCGGCTATTCCGCCGCAGCGCTAATGGTCGCAGGGGGTGCGAGGGTTACCTGCGCGGGTGACAGAACCGTTCCGTCACGGCTCGCAGGTGAGCAGTGCTTGTGACGGAACGGTTCCGTCACGGCCCCGCCCGCTTAATGAAACGCGCCGCGCAGGCGTGAAATCAGCGCTGCGCAGGCACGGCGGCCAGGCCGTGACGGAACCGTTCCGTCATGAGCACAGCCCACCCGAGGGGCGTGACGGAACGGTTCCGTCAATAGCGTCGAAGTGGTTAAAGAAATAAATTCACTCATGTCGTGGGGTCTGCAAACTCACCCTAGAGTTTGAGGTCCCTGACAAGAACAGCCCCCATCTTTTCCCCGATCAATGGGTCACAGTCCTGCTATCAAGACTGCTGACTATGATACTTGTGGTATCACAAAAAGAAGAAATAAGAGGGGGGGCTAGGAGCTGATGGAGGGTCAGTGCCCGTGCTGCCTGTGTAAATATTCTTCAAGTAAGGGGGTCACTGTTCCTGAAAGAATTGAAAAATAAAGTTCTAGGTTATCGATGAGTTTGTACTAGACAATCAACAAGACTGTTTCTTGTTGCCCTGCCACATCCCAAGGGAGGTCATTCATCATCATAGGACGCATGCTCCTCGTTGGGCCAGCGCTGCAATGCCCTACGGGTCCCCGAAGGGTCACTTTAGTAGAGATCTTTTGTTTTTCTTGCCGTATGATGTGTGTGAGAGAGTGCTAATGGGGTGGCGAGTGGTGTGTGTTTAGAAAGTAAGCATACAACTGGCTAGGGGATATTGATTATATGTTTTTAATGGGTGGATTCCCCTGTCAGATTAAAAAACAAGGTGGGTTAGTGTTACTTTGCAGGTTGCAATACCCCTTAGTAGCTGGATGTGATTTTTGAGTGAAAAATGAAACGGGTCAACATGTTTCGTGCCACTGTTGGTCTCAAAAAGATCCTTGGCGCTTCTTCAGGACCAGAAAAAATAGTAAAGGGAGGGTAAGTGGCCTAGTCTAAGTATTATTCAGAAAAGAATGGTCTCCCTTTAACAGGGTGGTAACCGCTCGTGAATCATATCACTGGTTGTCCAGCCTATTCGTGCTAAGGATTGTGCCCCATGGGTCAGATCAGAAGGGTGCGCACAGTTGTGGAGGTTTCGCCGGGTGCTTTGCTCGCAGCACCTACCCTTAGGGCAGATGGAAGGAAGGGTAGGTGCCGTGAGCTAAGCACCCAGCGAAACCTCTGCGCCTGTGCACGTCCTTCTGATCTGACCCATGGGGCTCGATCCCTAGCACGAATCAGTTAGAAAATCCAAAATTACATCAAACTTGGATTGCGTTTAGGACTAGTGAGTGTTTTTGGGTGAGGAATGAGTAATGTGTATGGGTGATCAGGGGGCTTTTAGGGGTTGGAAATGGGTGGAGTTGAGGCACAGAAAGGGTTTTTAGGGTTCAGGGATGAGCGGAGTTGAGAAGTGTTAAGGGGTTTCTTAGTTATCAGGAATGGGTGTAGTTTAGGGGCGGTGAGGGTTTTTTAGAGTTCATGGATGAGTGGCGTTTTGGGGTGTGAGGGCTCAAGGATGAGTAGAGTGTAGGGGTGTTAAGGTGTTTTAGGGTTCATGGATGGACAGAGTTTAGATGTAGAAAGGGATTTCTAGGGTTCAGGGATGGGGATAGTTTAAGGGTGGTGAGGGAATCTTAGGGGTCATGGAAGGGTGGTGTTTAAGTGCAGTGAAGATTTTTTAGGGTTCAATGATGGCAGAGTTTGAGTATGACGAGGGGCTTTAAGGGATCAGGGGTAAGTGGAGTTTTTAGGGTTCAGAAATAGGTGGAGTTTAGAGGTAGTGAGGGGTTTTACCATTCAGTGATTTATGGAGCATAGGGATAGAAAGGACTTTTAGGCTTCAGGGATGGGAGCAACCATTGTGTTTACACTTTAAAAAAATAAGCATGCAAAGGCCAATTTTGATTTAAAAGACATTCTGTAAATTGGTTTCTCTGAAATTGTGAATGCATTTAATTCTGGAAATTTCGATGAAACAGTTTAGGTCAAATGGTTTCTCGATAATAGTATTCCATTACTAGTCAGAAGGCAGTGGAGCGGCTAGCGCTTACTCTGTTACCCAGTATACGTACTGCCAGAATCTATCTGTTGCTTTTAAATCGTGATAACTGTGTGTTTGCTTGAAGCTTCGTTTTTTAACCTTGCTTTTTAAACAATTGATTGAAGAATTGTTTTGCTTAGAACCACTTGCACAATTGACTGCGAATTTTGCACTATCACCTACCTGACACCCCATCCCTGGTCCGCCGCGGGAAGTCCCGTTTGAAGCGGAGGGAGATACGGGTCGTCTAGAATAGCCACATCGCCGCTATCTTAGGAGTGGTGGGAGTGCAGGGAAGCGCTCTAGCACTCTCTGGGATACGAGCCTACATAGCCCTATGCTATACCGGAAGCGCAGCGGGCACGCCAAAGGCAAGCCCGTCTGCACCCCTCCGCGCCGGGCCCGCGCTTAGCGCTGAAAACTATGCTCATTTCCCCAAAAAACAATACTCAAGGTCTGGGCTGCTCAGGTTGGATCAAAATGTTTGTGATCATCCAGTAAGGGCACACCCTGTAGATATATCCATGTCCTCTAGCTGTGTCTCTTGTGATTTTCAGACCCTTATTAATCCTCCCCCCACACCACACAAATCGCTAGACCAGCTTTTGGCTATGAATGAGTGCACCACTCTAAATAATCCTCAGCGGACAAACAACAACCATAAGCATGTGTCAGAGCGTCTAACCAGCAGGAAAAGAATCCTGAAATGTATTCTGCTAAATGCTAGATCAATGTCTAAGCATAAACACGAAATTGAAGCATTGATTACTGACCACGGTGCTGACTTAATGTTCCTTACAGAGACTTGGGCATCTGATGCCTCAGGCCCGGACTGGAATGTTGCAGTTCCTGAAGGCTACTCTGTAGAACACGTAAGCAGTGGGTGGTGGAATTGGGATAATCTACAAATCCCACCTAAAAGTATTCGCTCTCCCGCAATTGGACCTGGAGGCCGAAGCCATGAGCTTTAAAATTAAAGACAACAATTGTTTGATATTCTCGGGCCTGCTGGTGTACCGCCGCCCCCCGGTCCTAGAGCCCCTTTTATTAGAGCACTACACACCTACCTAGAAACTACCTCAGACTCAACTACCTACACAATTTTGGGTGACTTTAATTTACACCTTGTAGCAAATAACGACTCTGATTCAACCACATTAATTGATAACTATCTTAGCTTTGGCATGAATCAAATAATCTTGAATTCCACGCACTCAGCAGGACATACCATTGATGGGATCTTTACAAATAATGACCATATTAAAATCATCTCGGTCCAACCTGTTCCCTGGTCCGATCACAAGGCTATCTTTTTCAATTTGCAATTAAATAACCTCGTAAATTGTTGTAAACGTCTTATGCTCCCTGAAAAAATACGCCCCTGGAAGAAGCTTGACCCCAACCTTTTAGCTAAGACACTTGCTAAGGATCCCCCAGTTTTCGAACCCTGTAAAATTGAAAATGGAGCGATCAAATTCCATAATTGGATTAACCAGGCAGTCGATGAGCTAGTCCCAATGGTAACAAAAAAGCCCAGAAGACGCTCCGCCACTGCACAGTGGTATTCTGCAGAGGTGAAATCAATAAAACTTAAATGCCGCCGACTGGAGCGCATTGGCGCTTGGATTACAGTCAGCAAAATAAACTAGAATACACCAAAGTTCTGCATGAATATAAGTCAGCGATAGTCCAGGCCAAATCAGCCTATTTCACAAATAAAATTCAAGAAGCCTCTAACACTTCCAGGGAATTATTTAAAACAATCACCCACCTGGCAAAGAGCCCCCGTGATACTGTCTTTAGTCCCAACCAGAACTTTGTGATGAGTATCGCCACCTTCTTTCAACAGAAGGTCCAGGCAGTCTATGATGATCTTAGCACCCTAGCAGCAGACACAATTACTGACAACAGTGAGAATACCACTCTGGCTGCTTCCAACTTTTCTTGCTTCCCTCCATTAGAGGAATCGCAGGTTAGTGACCTACTCACACAGATGAAATCAGGGTCTCCGTTAGACCCCTGTCCTCCCCATGTACTGCATATGATCCCAGTGGCTATAACGGCAGTCCTGACACCCCTGTTAAACAAGGCTATCAACTTAGCTGAATTCCCCAGTAGCTGGAAGAAAACCTGTATCCGGCCCATCCTTAAGAAGGATACCCTGGATCCTTCTGAACCTAAGCACTATCGGCCCATATCCTGTCTGCCCTTACCAGCCAAGATTCTGGAGAAAGTCATGAATCAAGAGATAATGAGATATGTTGACCAGAATAAGTTATTAGACCCCTCACAACATGGATTCCGACCCTGTCACTCAACAGAGTCTGCCCTAATCATGGCAACGGAGGACATACGCAGGACAATGGATGAAGGTGGCAGAACGGCCCTGATTTTATTAGACCTTACAGCGTCGTTCGACACTGTAAACCATTCGGTCCTGTTAAATAGACTAAGATCCTTAGGCTTCACCGGTACTGCTCTGGCCCTTTTAACATCTTTTCTGGATACTCGAATTCAACAAGTACACTGGGGAGGTCTTCAATCTGACAAATTCTCTCTCCCAGGAGGGGTTCCCCAGGGCTCGGCACTGTCGCCTACATTGTTTAATTTATATGTTACACCTTTAGCCGCCATAATCAAATCTCATGGCCTATGATTAGTGTCGTATGCCGACGACACTCAAATTGTAGTGTCGATCTCCCAGTCAGTAGAAGCTACAGCACAACGGTTCAGGAAGTGCCTCCTGGGTGTGAAAAGCTGGATGAGCCATAACTTCCTAAAATTAAACACTGATAAGACCGAAGTAATAGAGTTCGGCCAGAAACCATCCATCTGGAGCGACCTTTGGTGGCCTCCTGAGGCGGGCTCCTGCCCCAGTCCAGCAGATAAGATCAGGAATCTTGGCTTTCTGTTAGATAAAGACCTGTCCTGTATGGTGCAAATCAACCAGGTGACTTCCGCCTGCTTCTACACCATTAAGGTTCTCAGAAAAATCTTGCCGTACATCCCGCCTACGTTAAAAAAGACGGTGATGGGAGCCCTGATAATGTCCCAAGTGGACTATTGCAATTCACTCTACCTGGGCACGGGAGAAAAACAACTGACCAAGCTACAGGCAATTCAAAATGCCGCAGCTAGGGTCCTGTTAAACCTGCCAAAGCGTCACCCAACCTCCAAAGCCATACGCAAACTTCACTGGCTCCCAGTTAGGCGTAGAATACAGTTCAAGGCCCTCTGCTTGGTCCACAAATCCTTGCATGGCAAAGGTCCTGACGATCTAGCCAAACTCCTTCCTCGTTACACGCCACTACGTACCTTAAGGTCAGCCAACCAGGACCTAGTATGTCAGCCCAGAATAAGGAGAGCCCGAAGGGGTGGAAAATCTTTTTCCTACCAAGTCTCCAAATTATGGAACGCGTTGCCTCCCGCGCTTCACTCACAAAAATCCAAATTGAGCTTTAGGAAGGCATTGAAAACCTTGCTCTTCTCCTTGCCCTAACCTGCTCTTCTGTACTACAGCGCCAAGACGCCACGGCAATCGAGCGCTTTAAAAATATTTCAGTCAGTCAGTCATTAAATGGTTTTTCTATGAAATCACATACAACCGAAGACTGCGCATCATAGCAGGTTGTCAGTCAGAATCACTTTGACACAGCCTGCTATGAAAGAGCTACACGCTAGAAGATATTCAAGAAAGGTTTCACTTAAGTGATGAAGTGGAATCTCCAGCAAAAAAGATTGAAACTGGAAATGTGGAAAAACAAGAAAAAAGAAAATCTGGCTACAGATCCACCCACACAACAGGCAAAAGTCACAGTTTTGACAAGAGAAGGGAATGCTATTCATGTGGCCTGTCAAATCTGCACAAAGACACATGCCCTGCCATGGGAAAAGAAGGCCACAAATGCAGAAAAGACAATAAATTTGAATGAAGTTATAAAAGAATGTGCCAAAATACACCTGAATTCAAAAGAACATTAAAAGTGACTTCTCGCAAAAGCAGCAGCTCATTCAGGCCCTGCACAACCTCACGCACTGCAACCAAGTCAAGAAGATAAACATGAAGAAGCTCGGCCTACAGCTAAACCTCGTCATACTCTCAAGAAAATGATAAATACCTATTCAGGAATACAGAACATGAAAAAAATCCACATCTACATATTCAAATGGGCAATCACTGCATGCTTTGTGTTGGACAGTGGAGCCTCATACTACAACTGCGGTGCAGAGTATGACAAAATGAAACCCAAGCCTAAACTACATCTCACGAATAGCCTGGTCTACACGTGGATGTCTCAAGAACCACTTACATGTCATGGCAAGCTCATGCTAACACTCCCATACAAAAATCATGCTGTGGAGGCTGAGATACACATTGTGGATGGTCCAAGTCCTGTGGATTGCCTCCTCACCTTACCCATAGCTGAACAGCTAAAACATATTGCCGTCCTTTATGCTGTTGTAGACATTCCATCCATCGTGTGCAGACACCCAAAGCTATTCACGGGTCTTGCAAAGATGAAAGACTTCAAAGTAGAGCTACATGTCAACAAACAGGTTAAACTGATATCACAGAAGAATACCCTTCCACCTTCAGAAAGGTGTTTAAGAATTACAAGATGTTCAAACGATGGATGTAATTGAGAAATCTAAGAGTCCAACTCCATGGATGTCCCCACTAATAATGCTACCCAAACACAACACATACAGCAAATTGTGCCTCTGTGTTGACATGAGGCTACAAAATACAGCCATCCAGAGAGAACAGCATTCTGACCCACACCTGGCAGACATGATCACACTCCTCAAAGGAATGTTAACATTCTCTAAATAGGACCTGAACAAGGGCTCTCATCAGGTGGAACTTCAAGAAAGCTCGGGGTACATCCAGAGTTTCACCACATATCTTGCCCGCTTTTGTTATAAATGAAGCAGTTTTCTGAGTATCATCAGCTGCTGAAATATTCCAAGAAGACAGTCGATGAGTCATCCACTCCAAAGTCAATGCACTAAAGTACAATTATGAAATCCTAGTGATTGGAGCTACAGGAGAAGAATATGACCAAGCCCTAGAACAACTGCGTTGAGCACTGCACAGTGCCATTTTGACTCTAAATGTAGCTATGTGTGAATTTCACAAAACACAACTGAAACTCCATGGAAACATCATATTGAAAAAGTCATGCAAACACATGCGGTCAAAATTAAAGCCCGGAATGAGACATTGGTCCGCAATGACATCCGCGATGTTCGGTCATGTCTACGAATGATCAATTGTGGCTCCAGATATATAAAGGACTATGCCACATTTTATTTAAGGAAAACATTTTACCATAGTGAAAACCCATCAACTTCTAACAACAATATTCACAAATCCCAGATCCCTGAGAGAATTGAAAGATGGATCATTCGACTACAAGAATATTCGAACACCCTCCCTCATCAACTACGAAAAGACAACAAAACAGTGGATTGCATGTCCTGTCAGCCACTATTTGCCAAAACAATGGTGTCAGTGACAGCTGAGGAATACCTCAACTTTATGATAAGTCAACCAACACAATCAGCCATGTCATTACACATCATTTAAGAGGCCGCAGAGGCTGATCCTACACTAACAAAAGTCAAAGGAAGAACATGAGAAGAGTGATAGTGCCTCCTATAGGAAGGAAGCACTCTGAGACAGTGTGAACTACGAAGATCTGAGTGTTTTTTGATGAATACATGAAGAACCAACCATGACAATTTAATGAATACTGCAGAGAGACACCAGAATTGTGGTCCTTGCCTCTTTCAGGAGACAGATCATCAACTAAGGGACACCCAGGAATAGTAGCCACAAAGAGAGCACTTCATGAATGCATCTGGTTCCCAGGCTTAGACCAGACGGCTGAGAAATGCTGCGAGTATGTCATCAGTTCCAGCTAGTAAGTATTGACCCGAAATTGCCATCACTACACATGTCTACACTACCAGAAGGCATCTGGTACAACATCCCAATCGAATTCTATGGACCCTTGTAGTCAGTCAAGTGCATACTAGTAATCATGGACACATACTCATGTTTTCCAAAAGCCTAGCAGATCACATTCACAAATGCAAAGACTGTGATTCCAACACCTAGGGCCAGATGTAGAAGCCCTAATACCGGTCGGAAACGGCCGATTTCGGACGTTTCCGACTGGTATTAGGGTTTTCAGATGTAGGGGGCTTAATATTACAGAATCGGTATATTTACCGATTCGGTAAAATTACCGATTCGGTAAATTACCGAATCAGTAAATATACCGATTCTGTAATTACAAATGTAGGTGGCACACTTTACAGTGACACAGGCCCTTGAGAGTCGGTATTTTACCACACAATCCTATTGTGTGCTAAAATACCGAATTCAGGTGTGCATGCACATCTGTGCATGCACACCTGTGCAATGTGACACACAGACATGCCCTTAGGGCATGTATGTGTTTCACATGGCACACAAGCCTGTACTTGGGGTGCTAGAGGGTGTCAAAGTGACACCCCCTGCACCCTTGCAGGATTCGGTATTTACCGATTCTGTAAATACAGAATCGGTATTTCCCATTGATTCCTATGGGCTTCAAAGCCCATAGGAATCAATGGGAAATACCGATTCTGTATTTACAGAATCAGTAAATACCGAATTTTACAGATTCGGTAATTCAGATTTTAAAATTACCTACATCTGCCCCCTTCCCATTTACAGACTCTTAAATACCGAATCGGTAAAATTCGGTATTTAAGAGTCTGTAAATGGGAATTACCTACATCGAGCCCCAGATGAGGCATTAGCTGAATGCGGAATTCCAGACATTTTCAATGGACATGAATTCGCAGAGTTCACCCCACATCTAGACTTTAAGTACTGAAAGACACCCCTTCATGGCCCAAGCCAATGGAATAGAGATTTGACCAAACACTAAAAAATGACGTAGCAACAAGTAGAAAATGAATGTCTGCCACTTCAATGAGCTCTAACCACAGTTCTGAGAGCATATCAAAACACGTCACACATCACCACAGGGCAGTGTCCCACAATACTCATGTTTGGTCAGGAACTCGCTACAAGAATTCCCAGCTGGACCCACCAGTTAAATCAGGGAAGAACACAGAAGTGTGAAATTCACTTCACTTCTGGAGATCATGCATAGAAGGAAAATATGAACCCTGCTGACACCAAGCAATGTGCCCATTGTGCTCCAAATGGATGATGAGATGTTAGTGAAAAACAAAGGCACCAGAAATCAGACACCAAGTATGAAGATAACTCATTGAACGTGACAGCGAGAAGAGGAACCAGGGTTATGGCAGAAGCAGAAGACCAGTGGATAACTCAGAACATCTCATACTTGAAGTCATAATACTCCACCTTTAACTCGCAGAAGGTTCTCATGAGAGACCCAACAGATTCCAACAGTGACAATCAGCCTGATGATCAAGCATCAGTCCAGCCCAATCAGCCAAGGTGTACATCTCAGAGGAAGTGAAAGAAGCCACTCCGATTAATTGAAGAAATGTAATATGATGAGAATGAGGGGTCATCATTTATGAAAGGGGAAGATGTCATGTTGACCTGATACTGCCCTGGTAGTCATTGTGAAATCAGTGGTCTAGACAGCCACCAGTCTCTTCATGGCAGCCAGGAGGTAGGCAGGGGTAAAGACATACAGAGTAGGGACAACTGGGGACACACATGTGGGGGACTAGATCCTGCATTGGTAGCCGAAATGTTTGTATATGTCTTTGTATATGTTTTTGCTGCTTTGATACGTATATGTATTTCTTATATGTTTCTTGATGTTTTATTTATTAATTTTTATTTATTTGAAAGGTTTTATATAGCGCTGGCTAGACCCGTGGTTATAAGAGCGCTTTACATGTGCGCAAATTAAATTACAGGAGTTGTTCAAGAGCACAGTATGAACAATAAATAAAATCAAATGGTCCATTGAGGTCTAATAAACAGAGACACAGCAAAAGCAGATACATTTACATTCATAGTGGTGGGGGGGGATTCAGGGCTGAGCTGCGGGTGAGGTAGAAATTAGAAAAAGGGTAGGCGAAGGAAACCAGGTTGGGAGAGAGGAGGGATGGTCAGCCGGGCGGGGTTTTAAGAGGAAGGACGAAAGGGAGGTGGGAGTAGGGAGGGGGAGAGAAGGGGGCGAGAGTATGAGGTGAGGGATAGAAGAAGAGAAGAGGGAAGGGAGAGGAGAGGGGAGGGAGTAAAGTAGAGGAGGATAAGGATGGGGGAGGTCAGAGGTCCAATTAAGGACCCCAGTATTTGCTGAGGAGGTGCAGTTTAAGGTATTTCTTTAAGGCAATGTAGGAGGGGTTGCAACGCAATTCTTTTGGGAGGGCATTCCAGACAATCAGCGCATTTCCAGAGAAGGTGCGAGATTGAGTGGTTTTCTTTTTGAATAAGGGGGGGTGAGGAGGAAAGTGTTAGTGCTCTTCATTGTTCTGGAGCCCCCCCCCCTTTTTTAAGTTTGTTTGTGAGGTACAGCGGGCATTCTGGTGTAGGGCTTTATGTGTGATGCATGCTGTCTTGTAGGAGGATCAACCTTCAACAGCGAGCCAGTTGAGAGCCTTCAGGGCTGCGGTCAAAATGTTTATAGTCAGTGATAAGCCTGGCTGCTAGGTGGAGCACAGATCCGAGTGTGGCTAGGTGGACTTTGGGATTTCCTGTGAGGATAGCGTTCTCATAGTGGATTTTTGAGAGACTAAGGATTGGACGACCCATTTGCAGTGTTCAGGTGGGATGAAGGATTTGATTTTCTTCAGGTGACGTAGGGTGAAGAGAGCTCCTTTAGCAGAGTTTTTCATGTGGTCGTTGATGGCTAGATTTTTGCCAGCGCTAATACCAAGTGATTTCACTGAGTTGGACAAAGAGAGCGAGCAGTTGAGTGCATTGAGGTCAGGGATACAGGTTTGGATGGGGAGTCCATTGTTTTTAGGGTAAAAAAGATGATTTCCGTTTTCTTGGGGTTACGTTTTTGGAGGGGAAACAGTGTTGGATCTTGTTTAAGGTATGGTTAAGATGAAGTACATCAGAGTGGGACCTAATCTTATAGTAAAGTTGGGTGTAATCAGCATAGAGGTGGTAGTTGATTCCAGCTTGTTTCAAGATGAGGGTAAGAGGTTCCATAAAGAGGTTAAAGAGAGAGGGGGAGAGAATAGAGCCTTGGGGGACGCCTAGGGAAAACGTAGAGGGGTTAGATAGACAGTCGTTCATTTTGACTTGTTGTGTCTTGTGTTGGAGAAATGAGGTGAACCATTTAAGGAGCTGACCATTAAGCCCAAAGCAGGACTTGAGTGAGTTGAGTAGGGAGTTGTGGTTGACTGTATCAAAGGCAGCCTAGAGGTCAAGGAGAATGAGTAGGCAGGATTCACTATTGTCAAGGGAAGAGTGGATGTCATTGATTATATTTAGCATGGCGGTTTCAGTGCTGCAGCCTTTTCTGAAACCGGATTGCAAGGCGTCTAGAAGGTTGAAGTTGTTAATATGTTTATCTAGTTGAAGCAGAGCAAATTTTTCCAGGGCTTTGGAAAGAAGTGGTAGGTAAGAGATAGGGTGGAGGTTGTTCAGGTCATTAGGGTCTGAGGTGGGATTTTTAGGGATAGGTGTGATTTGACTGAGTTGAAGTGAGTCTGGAACACAACCTGTGGAGAAGGAAGTGTTGATTATGTAGGGATTATGTGGTTGATATTCTGGATAAGACTAGAGGGGATAGAGTTTTTGGTGTGTGAGGACGGCTTAAGTTTGGTGATGATGTTAAATACTTCCAGCTCAGTCACAGGGTGGAAGTTAGTCCAGGATGCATTGTTTTTTAGTTGCAAGGGGGAAGGATCGATTCTGGACGGGTAGTAGCGAGAGGGAGAATGGAAGGGTAAGGAGACAGAGTCAAGACGGGAGGGTCGTTTATGGTAGGGTCAGCGAGGAAAGGGGAGTTGGGTGGGATCTCAGTTAGATGGAAGAAGTGATTGATTTTGGCGATTTTATCCAAGAAGAAGTTGGCAATTTCCTCACATCTATTTATTGAGGCAGTAAGTTTGAGGGGGGCTGTGGACATTTGGTTGCGAATAATGTTAAATAGTTCTCTGGGTCTGTTTTTGGCACGATCGATTTGAGTTCAGAAAAAGGAGGCCTTTTGCTTGAAGATGTGTTTTTTGTAGGATGATGTAGCGGCCCGGAGACAGGCAAGGTGGGTGGCCGAGGGGTGTTGTCTCCAAGATCTTTCAGTCAGTCTAAGTGATCACCTTTCGTAATTGAGGTCAGAGTTAAAGCAAGTTTTATATAGAATGGTTCTTTGCTTTTTTAGTTTGGGAGGGGCTAGGAGGTCTAAGACCTCACTGGCGGTCTTGTTGAAAAGTTTGGTGAGCTCATTCGCATCTTGTGAGGGAGGGGTGGGAAGAAGTTGAGTTTGTAGCTTAGACTTGAGTTCGCCAGGAGGGATTTGAATGAGGTTTCTGGTCCGTTTCAAGGGTATGTGATTTTTAATAGGTGGGGAGGGGAGCGGATTTGATCTTGAACAGGATGATGTGATGGTCAAATCAGTCAATGGGGAGGATGCTGGATATGGAAGCCAGGTCATTATTGGATATGATGGCATTGAGAGTGGCACCTTTGGTGTGAGTGGGTGAGTGACAAAGTTGAACAAGGCCATTGATCTCTAGAAGATTGTGAGATGGGTGACTGTGGGATCTGCAGCATTGTTCCAGTGGATGTTAAAGTCTCCAAGGAAGAGGTTTTTCGAGTTGGAGAGAGAGGATTGAGAAAGGACGTCGGATAGTTCTCCAGCGAAGGGAAGTGAATCATCTGGAGTGTGGTATATGTTATGTAGGCAAATCGGGGGTACCCTCTATAGTGTGTTCTGCGCCAAGATATTCAAAGGTTAAGTGGTCGGAGTTTTTAACACAGGAGAGTTGCAGTTCATTTTTGTAAATAATGGCTAGGCCACCTCCAATTCTGACTGGACTATCTTTCCTAATGATGGAATAGCCAGGGGCGTGAGAAGGTCAAGGATGGCTGTTGAGTGGTCATTAAGCCAGGTTTCTGGAAGGAGATGTCGATGCATTTACTGAGGAGGGTTTCTGATATTTCAGTTGCGTCTTGGACAGCCGAGCGGCAGTTAATGACCATGCAGGAGAGGGGCTTAGGATCGGCTTTGGTGGTAGGGCATGAGTGTATGGTGGTAAGTTGGATTGGGGGTCTCAGCGAGGTGGGAGAGGAGGGGGTTCTGCTTGTTCCCAAAATCACTGGAATGCTAGAAAATGGGAGGGTATGATCTGGGATCAGGGTTTGGGAAGGTAAGAGTTGCATGAGTCCATAGTTGCAGAGGAGGAGAGACTGTTCCTAGCATGATGCGACCTAAAAGATCTGTTGCAGAGGAGAATAGTTTCCCAAAGTTTAGGTTGGGAGGGGTAAGTGAGGCAAGGGCAGACGGAGCCATTCTGATTGAGGAGGGTCTTGTTGTTAAGGGCGCTGAATTTTCGGAGTCTCATAAGTTCAGTCTGAACGGTAGAGAGATTCAGTTCAATGTTGGAAAGTGGCAGAGCGATAAGGTTAAGTGTTAGCTTGGACCGCCAGGAGGGGGGAGCATGGGGGTTCAATGTTGGCAGAGACGAGAGCCTGGTGGGTGGAGGGGGGAGATGCAACATGGTGGAGTCAGAGGGGAACTAGAGACTTTGGACATTGAGGTGGAGGGGTCACTCATGCAGGTAGGTCGCGAGACCGGGGGAGGAGATATGATGGAGAGAAGGGGGAGGTAAGATCATGAAGAAGAGTGTATTTCAGTGATGGAGATATACGTGTAGCAGGGGGAGCGGTTGGAAGCAGTGGGTGAAGGGGCCGGGACTTAATTACCTCCACGTGCGTGGGGAGAGTGTAGTTCGTAGTGAGTGTTGTAGGCGCTGGGAGGTGGGATGTTGGACATCCAGGGTGGAGGTATCCGGGAGATGTGAACAGATGATTGGCAGTGAGGTGGGTTTGGGGTTGTCAGGTGTTAGATAAGGTGGGGATTTGGGTGGTGGGTTGCACATTTAGGGTGTCTTGGGCGTGTGGGCTCCGGTCTGGGGGGAGATGGGATGTCATGTGGATATCAGACGGTTGGGAGGGAGAAGGTTTGGGGGCAGGTTTGGATAGAAGGTCCATCAGGGAACTGTTGTGGGGTCTAAGATGTTGAGGTGGTGTTCGGATGATTGAATGAGAATGTTGCCTGTTTTGAAAATGGAGATGTCAGTTTCTCCGCTAAAAGCTGGGGATGGGGAGGTAGATAGTTTGAAACCATATGGGATATTGCCTGATTTAGTGATTGTGAGAAGGCTCAGGAAGATGCTTTTCCATTTGGAGGGGCATTTGGAATAGAAAACAAGGTTAATTTTTATAGGCTAGGTGAGGCTATGGTATGAGACATTCGGGGTGATGAGTCAGTAATTTATGCTTAAAGTTTTTCTTGGCATGTTTAGATGGATTGGATGGGTATACGATGTTCCAGGAATTGGGACCATGTCTTGAGAGGGCGGGAGCTGAGGGAGTGGGGACGGGAGATGGGGGGACACATGCTGGGCCATCGGGGGGAATTGGGAGGAAGAGAGGAGAGGGGGTGGGACATAAAGAGGTGCAAAGTAGGAGGTGGTTGAGAGTGGAAGCCAGGGGTAGTGGAGAATTGCCAGAGGGCAAGGGGAGGAAATTGTGCAGGGAGGGGACACCAAAGGGTAGACCAAATGTCAGAGATATAGAAGAAAAGGTGTTCGGGGGGAAGCCAGGAGGGTATGTCAGAGTATAAATATATTGCCAAATATATAGGGTGAGGACAAGTGCCTAAGGAAGCTTGAGCGTACTTGGGAGTTTAGATGAGTTTGGGATAAGTGAGACTGGGGTATGTGAGGGGGAGAGGAAGGAGTAAGGGGAGGGTGAATATTGTAGTTCGAGAGTATTAGTTAGAGAGGAGGTGAGTGAGGGGTAAAAAGAAGGGGTGGGAGAGTCAGAGATATGAGACAGGTTAGGAATGGGGGTGAGGGGATTGAGGAGGGGGTAAGAGGGGCGGATGAATAAAGTAATGAGGGGAGTTAGGGGATGGGAGAGAAGAGAAAAGAGAGGGGAGGAAAGAAGGAGTAGGAGAGTCTAAAGTGTGGGGGGAAGAGCATATAGCAGAGAAGGTACAGCCAGAGAGCACCTAAATTAGTTTTACTTTTGCCATGAGAGCATGTGGATTTAAGGCGTGTCTCTGTGTGTCTTTAATAATTTGGACTCCTAGATTTCTTACCAATAATCTACATTGCTACTAGTCCTACTCTTTCTTGTCCCATTAAACATATGAAAGTTTCCCCAACTCTAACACAAGGATTCCCTGGTCCAAAGTGTTAGTACAGCCTACCTTCTGGGTACCATGAAAGGGTCTGTAAGAAATTGGGCTACTCTTTGAGGGGGTTGAAAAATGACGCAAGCAGAAACCACAGTCCTTCTGAGCATGAAGTCACAAGCAAACCCCAAATTAATTTGTGCTCAACCCTCTGGCAGTTTGGCACAGAGCAGTCAGGTTTTACTTAAAGGCAATGTGTAAAATATTTACGCAGCAGTTCAATCAGTAATAAAGGTAATACACAACACATATAAAATCCCACACAAAGCAGAGTCAATTCCAATAAATAAAACAAGACCAAAAAGATAAAACTCCAATAAGTAGAACTGCAGCTGTGCAGTTTTAGAGATTTCAGTCAATATAGCGCCAAAAAGCACAAAGTGCCAACTGTGGTTATCTGGTTGCACGTTAAGGTGGACCATGATGAAGTGTGGGCAAGCTACAGAGGCTTAGTTAGGCCTACCGAACAAGAATACATTAAATCCTTGTTGCAACGTGTTGCGAGGTCCCCCGTCTAGGATGCGTCTTACAGCCGAGATGATGCGAGGTCCAGGTTGGAGATGCGGCATGCAGCATCAGTTTCAAGGAGCTGCGAGGCTGTGATGCAAGACCCTGCATTGTCGTCAAAGAGGCAGTTGACAAGAGGGGCTTGCAATGCGAAGTTCTGTGTCATCCCTGGTGGTCCAGTGGACCTCTGTCTCATTCTCTTGCTCCGCTTTTTCTCTCCATTTTTACTCGTTTTTTCTCTCACTTCTATCTCCCCCCTTCACTCTCCTTCTGGGTCTTAACCTCCATTTTCTGTTGGTTTCCCCACATTTCAAGCTCCCCCTTCACTCTCCTGTGTCTTTCCTCCATTTTTCACTTGATTTTTACCCTCATCTCAATCTCCCCTTTCACTCTCCTGTGTCCTCTGTGTCTTTCCTCCACTCTTTCTTGCACTTTTGCTGCCTTATGTGTAATTTTCACTCTCTTTTTGTCTTTTTCCTTTTGCCTTTTTTATCCCGTTTTTCCCCACCGCTGCTGCCCCACGGCCCCTCCCCCCAGCACGACCAGTGCGATCGGCCCAATCCAGCTCTCCTCCCCTCCCCGCTCCCACCTCTCAGCTGTCCACGCAAAGGCAAGCCCATCTGCGCCCGTCCGTGACCCGACTATGACCAGCGCCAGGAACCCTGGATCCCTGCACCACCAACGCTACGACCCTGCGGCACTCCACGCTCTCAACCTAGTCCGCAGCAACAACTGCAAGCTAGCATCACCAGCCAACACCCACAGACCCTTCAGCTGTCACCACTGCCAGCACACCTTTAGCACCGCCAAGCCCACTGACCCACCGCAATCTGCCCGCAAGTACACAACCAAACCGAAGACCCTGCAATGCATCCTCCTCAACATCCGATCCCTCCACAAACACGCCACTGAAATCTGGGACCTCCTCGACAGCACAACCCTCGGACGTAGCATTCTTTACCGAAACCTGGACCAACACCACCTCGGGACCAGACATAGCCATCGCCATTCCCTAAGGATACAAGATCTCCAGGAAGGACTGCCCCATCCACCCTGGAGGAGGAATCACCATCGTCCGCAAATCCCCCTCCGCCTGAGCACAATCCCCGATGAGCCCACAGACCTGATGGAACACCTTCACTTCAAGATACTGGCCAGCCCTACCTCCATCCTCCGTAGAAGCCTCATCTACCGACCCCCTGGAACCCGTGGACTTTTCACCAACTCCATCCCAGACATCATCTCCCCGCATGCCATCGCGTCCACCAACTACACCCTACTGGGAGACCTCAACTTCCACCTCGACAACCAACTGGACCCGAGCACCACATCCCTCCTGGACAACCTCCGCAACATTGGACCCTGCCAGATTGTGACCAAACCCACGCACTCAGCAGGACACACCCTCGACCCCCTCTTCTCAACAGGAAACTCCATCACCTTCAGCCACACCACCGAACTCCCATGGACTGACCATCGATGCGTCCACTTCACCTTCAGAACACCCACCATCCACAGACACCAGCACCTGCTCCCACGAAGAAACAGGACCAGAATCACCGATGACCAGCTAATCTCATCACTCAGCAACTCCACCCCAACCATCGCAGAAAACGACGACGCCAACACCCGAACCCTGCAATGATGGATTTCCAACAGCGCCAACACCATAGCTTCCCTCAAGAAAAACAACAACACCCACGCCAAGAAAGCTAGATGGTTCACCACCGAACTTCGAGAGGCCAGACACACTTGCCGCTGCCTCGAAAAGGCCTGGAGGAACACCAAATCCACAGAAGCTCACAACAACTTCAGAGCCGCCTCCAACGCCCAACACCAACTCATCAGAAAAACGAGGAAAAAGCGATTGAAGACAGAATCTCCACTCATGCACACAACAGCAAAGAACTCTTCAACATCATCAAGGAGTTCACCCAACCCACCAGCGAGTCTACCGACATCCCTCCCTCACAAGACCTCTGCGACAAACTCAGCACCTTTTTCCACCACAAAATCAAGAGCATCTACGACAAGTTCGACGAAGACAACCAACACACTGAACCCTCACCAACCCCCCCCGACACCCTGAAGCCAGCGATCGACAACTGGACAGCCCTCATCACCGAAGACACACTGAAGACGATGAAGTCAATCTACTCCAGGGCCCTCCCGGACTCCTGCCCCCCCCACATTTTCAACAGAGCCGCCGACACCATCGCACCCATGCTCTGCCACACCATCAACCGCTCCTTGGCAACCGCCTCATTCCCTGACGACTGAAAACACGCTGAGATCAACCCCCTCCTGAAGAAACCCTCGGCGGACCTCACCGACCTCAAAAACTACAGACCCATGTCCCTGCTCCCGTTCCCAGCGACAGTCATCGAGAAAGCCATCAACAGCCAACTCGCCACATTCATCGAAGAGCACAACATCCTCCACTCCTCCCAATCCGGCTTCAGAAAAAAACACCGTACGGAAACCACCCTCCTTGCCGCAACAGACGACATCTGTACCTTGTGGGACACCCCCGCGCCGCACGGCCACCAGCTGCTGCGTGTGCCCCCTTGCCTTGCCCTCTGCCTCGCTGCCTGCCTTGCTGCCGGCTGACCCTGCTGTCGTTTGTTTTGTTTTGTTTTGTTGTCCATTTGTGCTTGTTTTTTAGTAGTTTTTGCCCGTGTTAAGCGTTTTTTGATTTTCATTTGTGCTTGCTTTTTAGTAGTTTTTGCCCGTGTTAAGCGTTTTTTGATTTTCATTTGTGCTTGTTTTTTAGTAGTTTTTGCCCGTGTTAGCGTTTTTTGATTTTCATTTGTGCCTGTTTTGTCAGCTTGTGCCCGTATCAGCGTTCTCCTTCCTGTTTCCCGCCTTCCTCGCCGCCCCCCGCTTCCCGCCACCACCGCTGACCCCGCCCCTTTTTTCCTTCTGTTCCCTCCCCGCTCCCGCCTCCCAGCTGCTCCGCCCACCCGCGCACTTCGCCTTATTTGGCGACCGTGCGAACGCGCAGCGGTGACGCGCAGCGGGCGCGCCGATTGTGCGCCGAAGGCGCGCCAAAGGTAAGCCCGTCTGCGCCCGTCCGCGCCTGGACCGCGCCCAGCGCCAGGACCCCTGGCCCACGAGGACCCCGACCTCGACCGACCCGCCTGACGTACACCGCCGCCACCCTCATCGCACTCAACACCGGCCGACTCCCAGAATGCCACCAAGCCTCACCACGACGCACCCACGGACCTTTCAGCTGCCACGCCTGCAAATTCGCCTGCACCCGGACCTGCCGCACACCTGCACCCGCCAAGTCGAACACCAGCAGCACCCACCTCAAGTGCATCCTGCTCAACACCCGCTCCGTCCACAGACACGCCATCGAACTCTGGAACCTCCTCGACACCACTGCCCCTGACGTCGCCTTCCTCACGGAGACCTGGATGAACGCCTCCTCAGCGCCCGACATCGCCATCGCTATCCCAGAAGGCTACAAGATCGTCCAGAGGGACCGCAACGCCAACCAGATGGGAGGAGGCATCGCCATCATCCACAGGAACACCATCCGGCTCACGACCAGCACCGACAACACCCTGACCACCGCCGAACACCTGCATTTCCAGATCCACACCGACCCGAACACCACCCTCAGAGGCACCCTGATCTACCGACCCCCGGGACCACGCACACAATTCAGCGAGGACATCGCCGACTTCGTCAGCCCGCACGCCCTCCCCTCCGCCGACTACATCCTCCTGGGGGACCTCAACTTCCACCTGGAGAACAACAACGACCGCAACACCAGCTCCCTGCTCGACAACCTCGCCAATCTTGGACTCAAGCAGCTGGTGTCCACCCCCACCCACCTCCCCGGACACACACTCGACGCAGTCTTCTCCTCCAGCCCAGACATCGACTTCAGCCACGCCACAGAGCTTCAATGGACGGACCACAGCTGCGTCCACTTCACCTTCAAGAGAACGACGACCCACCACCACCAGCAACAGACCGCCCGCAGAAGCTGGAACAAGATCACAGCAGACCAGCTCGCCACCTCCCTGAGCCAGCACCCTCCTGCCAGCTCAGCGAACCCCAGCCAGGCTGCCGACAACCTCACGAAGTGGATCAGCCTCTGCGCGGACGAGCTCGCCCCGCTAAGGACCCCGCCCAGCAGACCCGGCAGCAAGAAAGCCCAGTGGTTCACCGACGAACTCAAGAGCTCCAAGAAGAACTGCCGAGCCCTCGAGAAAGTCTGGAGAAGGGAACCTACACCGGACAACAGGACCACCTTCAAGCTGGCCACCCGGAAGCACCACCAGCTGATCCGCGCTGCCAAGAAAACTGCATTCAAGGACCGACTGGACAACAACGCACACAACTGCAAGGAACTCTTCAACATCGTGAAAGAGCTATCCAACCCCAGCGCAGGAAACAACAACATCACCCCATCGCAAGACCTCTGCAACTCCCTCGCTTCATACTTCCACAACAAGATCGCGGACATACACAACAGCTTCAGCAACCAACCAACGCACACCAGGACCGAACAACCACCCCCCACCGCCACCCTCCACGCCTGGACCCCGATCAGCACCGAAGACACCATCCAAACGATGAACTCCATCCACTCCGGATCACCGACTGACCCCTGCCCTCACTACATCTTCAACAAGGCCGACGCTGTCATCGCACCCCACCTGCGAGACATCATCAACACATCCTTCGACACCGCCACCTTCCCTGAGAGCTGGAAGCACGCCGAACTCAGCGCTCTACTCAAGAAACCCACAGCGGACCCCACCGAACTCAAGAATTACCGCCCCATCTCGCTCCTCCCGTTTCCAGCCAAAGTCATCGAGAAGACCGTCAACAAGCAGATGGCCGCCTTCCTCGAGACGAATGGATCCCTCGACCCCTCACAGTCCGGCTTCCGAGCCAATCACAGCACCGAGACCGCCCTCATCGCCGCCACCGATGACATCCGAGCCCTGATGGACAACGGAGAAACAGCGGCCCTCATCCTCCTAGACCTCTCCGCGGCATTCGACACTGTCTGCCACCGCACCCTAGTACAGCGCCTCAGCAATGTCGGAATCCAGGACAAGGCGCTGGAATGGATCATCTCCTTCCTCGATGGAAGAACACAGAGAGTCCGCCTCCCACCGTACAAGTCAGAGGCATCCGAAGTCATCTGCGGCGTCCCTCAAGGATCCTCTCTGAGCCCCACCCTCTTCAACGTCTACATGAGCCCCCTCGTGGCCATCGCACGCCAACACAACCTCAGCATAATCTCCTACGCCGACGACACCCAGCTGGGTGCCGTCATCAAAAGAATCACCTTCCGCCTCCTCACCCACGCACACAAAGCCCTACACGACCAAGGCCCGAGCTACCTCAACAGTCGAATCAACTTCTACGCTCCCAAACGCCACCTCCGATCAGCCAACCACGCCCTCGCCGCCTTCCCCCGCATCCGAAGAGCGACTACAGGAGGAAGGTCCTTCTCCTACCTGGCCGCCAAAACCTGGAACTCCCTCCCGACCGACCTGCGCCTGACCCAAGACCACCTCTCCTTCAGGAAGAAGCTGAAGACCTGGCTGTTCGAGCAGTAGCGGCACCCCCCCTCCCCCAGCGCCTTGAGACCCTACGGGTATGTAGTGCGCTCTATAAATGCCATTGATTGATTGATTGATTGATTGTACCTTACTGGACAAAGGAGAAACAGCAGCCCTCATCCTCCTCGACCTCTCAGCGGCGTTCAACTCAGTCTCTCACCGCACCCTAATATGCAGACACCACGACGCAGGGATCAAAGACAAGGCCCTCGACTGGATCCGCTCCTTCCTCTCCGGCAGAACGCAGTGGGTCAGACTTCCCCCTTTCCTCTCAGACCCTACACCTACCACCTGTGGAGTCCCCCAGGGGTCCTCCCTCAGCCCTACGCTCTTCAACGTCTACATGGCTCTGCTCGCCCCCATCGTCAGAACCTACGGACTCAACATTGTGTCATACACAGAGGACACCCAACTCATCCTCTCCCTATCCAACGAACCCAACACTGCCAGACACAACTTTCGAGAAGGCATGGAAGCCATTGCCAAATGGATGAAAATCAGCTGCCTACAACTAAACACAAACAAAATGGAAGTATTCATCATGGGCCCAAACCCAGATGCCTGGAATGACACCTGGTGGGCCCCCGCTCCCAGAAGCCCGCCCAACCCCATGGACCACGCACGCAACCTAGGAATCATCCTGGATTTAGAGCTCAAAATGGACCGCCAGATCAACTCCGTCTCGTCCTCCGGCTTCCACACCCTCCGCCTCCTACGTAAGACCTTCAAATGGATCCCCATCGAACACAGAAAAACCGTCACTCACGCTCTGGTCACCAGCAGGCTTGACTATGGCAACGCACTCTATGCCAGAATAAACAAAAACCTCACCTGCAAGCTACAGAACATCCAAAACGCTGCCCCAAGACTGGTCCTCAACCTGCCAAGCCACTGCCACATCTCCCAGCACATGCGTACACTCAACGGACTCCCCATCAAAGCTAGAGTCACCTTCAAGATGCTAACCCATGCTCACAAGGCCCTCCACGACACTGGACCAGCATACTTAAAGAGCCGACTCAAATTCCATGCACCCCAAAGGACCCTACAATCAGCCCAGCTCTCCTACGCCATGGTCCCCTGCACCAGAAAGACCAAATTGGGAGGCTGCTCCTTCTCCTTCCGCGTGGCCAGTGCCTGGAACAACCTTCTGCCCCACCTCAGACAGATAACATCGCTCCCCATCTTCGCAAGAAACCTCAACACCTGGCTCTTCGACAGACCCCCATCTTGAAGGACTGGAACCTGCGAAACCCCCCCACACCCACCCCAGCACCTTGAGACCCTTACGGGTGAGTAGTTGCGCTTAACAAACACTTGATTTGATTAGATTTGATGTGGTTGCACTGAACAGCAGAGGGGATGCATCAATTATGTTGAATCGACAAATGGCCTGGCAGAACACCTTCAGGCCCACTTCCAAGGGTTCTGGAATGGGGTGGCACCACTTGGCAGTGGAGGACTCACAGTTGCAGAGTCCTGGTGCTGACTACAAAGAGACTAGCCTTTGGAGTCGCTCTGGTGTTCTTGGGTACAGGTTGCAGATCCAGTCCTTCTCACTCAGGCAAGGGGACAACAGGGCAGCAGGTTAGTACAGGACAGCAGTCCTTCGGGGTAGCAGTCTAGAAGAGTGGTAATCCTTTCAGCAGCCCAGCAGTCCTTCTTCCTTTCAAAGTCTTCCACAGGCTCAGAAGTATACTGAAGAGTTGGTGTCTGAGGTCCAATATTTATACCTGGTGCCTTCTTTGAAGTGGAAGACCCTTCTAGCGAATTTATTTTGAAGTGCTCAGGTTTCCTGCATTCCCTGTCATGGCACTAGTCTATCTACAGGGGGAATGTGGTAGTTTGTGTGAAGGCCGGACCATCCTTCCAGTGATGGTTCATCCAGACACACCTAAGCTCTCTATTGTGTGTGGCTGTTTGGGAGGAATACACAAAGACTAACTGATAAATACAGCTAGCCATGTGACACAGAGACAGGCTGCAATCACTAATTTGCTAGAGCAGGAAAATGCCAGCTTTTTAAAGGCTTGGCAGTTCGGGCTGGACTGTTCCCATGAGGCACAGGGTCAGACTGATTTGCCTATGGCCATGTCTGAACTGGGGTGGCGGAGTGAGCTAAAGAATGATGATGGATTAAACCCAGATCAGTTGACTGGGGTTGAGTGCTTGCATTGTTCAACACTCTGTCCAGCATCCCCATTGGTTTAGCTTTTTAAAAGTGGCATTTTCAAAATTGTAATTCAAAATCCGCGTTTACCATAAAAGAGGATTTTTCATTACAATTCCAAAGACACCAAACATGAACTGTCTCTCCTCACCGAGTCAAGAACTCTGTGATGGCTTATCGCACTTCTTTCATCACAAGATTGTGGATATTTTCTCCTCTTTTACACCGTCTAAAGGGCATGATGAGGTGATATCAGTCCAACCTCCTCTACCGGCCTGCACTACCACATTTGAAGCATTCAAATCTATCGTAAGGGATTCTGTCCAACACAGAATGCAAAAATGTAAATCTGGCTCTCCCCTAGACCCCGTCCCAGCTCAAATATTCACGCAGCTGGGCCCCCTTATCACCACCCCCCTAATCTCTATTTGGAATACCTCCCTCTCCTCTGGCCAATTCCCGTCGGAATGGAAACAGGCAATGCTAATTCCCATATTGAAGAAAGTGGATGCTGACACGTCGGTACTTAGCAACTACCGACCCATTTCTCTCCTCCCCAAACCTGCCAAAATTCTGGAAAAAATAGTACAGGAGCAATTGGCCGACTACCTGGAATTCAACACCTTCTTGCATGACACTCAATCCGGATTTAGATCCGGATATAGCACAGAGACGGCCCTTCTGGAAGTATCAGAGACCATAAGAGAGAGCGTGGACAGAGATGAGGTGGCCATGCTGGTGCTCCTCGATCTGTCCGCGGCCTTCGACACCGTGACCCACTCCATACTCCTGGAAAGGCTGCGTGACTTAGGAATACAGGGCACACCACTGGCTTGGATAAAATCATTCCTGTCAGGTAGAACACAACAGGTATGGTGTCGCCCCTACTTGTCGAAAGATAAGATGCCCCTTGGCTGTGGAGTCCCCCAGGGGTCGGCCCTCAGCCCTCTCTTTTTTAATGTTTACATGTCACCATTGGCAAGGGTGGTTGAGGCCTGTGGTGTCAGAGTGGTCTCTTACGCTGATGGTACTCAGCTGATTTTTTCCTTTAGAGACCACTCTGACAAAGGACTGGATAATTTTAAATCGGTATACACCCGTTACAACGGATCTTTTACTCCGCACTACCATTACAACGCGACTTTGACTCCGCATACCATTACAACGCATTGCGCTGGGGGGCGCTCTAGGATAGGGAATAAGTATAATTTACTATCCAACACCTTCCCTAGGGTCCACGGGGACTGGAGTTAGAATAGTAAATTATACTTACCACTATCCAGCGCCCCAAGGCGCTATGCGTTGTAACGGTATGCGGAGTAAAAGTCGCGTTGTAATGGTCTGCGGAGTAATAGTATGCGTTATAACGTCATACATCCTTTTAAATCTTGCCTCACCAACATTGTTCAATGGATGACATCTAATACATTAAAATTGAACATCGATAAAACTGAGGTGCTATTTGTTAATCTGAAAACCCCTCTGCTGTCCTCCACATGGTGGCCGCCTGAGTTGAACCCACCCCCCATCCCGGCCAACTCGGCCCGGAACCTTGGGTTTCATATTGACAATGAACTTTCATGCAAAACACAAATCCAAAAGGTTACATCTGCCTGTTTTGGCAAATTAAAAATGATTAAAAAAATCTCCCCCTATCTGTCTAGGGACTCGATGAGGACTGTCGTGCACCCCCTCATCACTTCACATCTGGACTACTCCAATAGTCTTTATGTAGGGGCTCCTGCATATCTACGTCACCGACTACAGATTGTCCAGAACGCGGCGGCAAGACTGATCTGTCACGTCCCCTATCGTCACTTCATCTCCCCGTACCTAAAGAACCTGCATTGGCTTCAGATATCTCATCGCATCCAATTCAAAGCCCTGGTCCTGGCCTTCAGAGCACTCAATGGGAATGGACCAGGCTATCTCAGAGACAGACTGAAGCAGGTCCAATCAGTCCGTTCCCTTAGATCTAACCATCTCCGTCTCCTACTCCCTCCCCGTTTCCATCGCTCTAGAAGAGGAGGCAGAGCTTTTGCGGTGGTCACTGCTAAGCTGTGGAACTCCCTACCGCTTAACCTCAGACTCACTGAATCTGAACCCCTATTCAGGTCCAAATTTAAAACATAACTGTTCTCCAGCTACTAGCCGCCTTAATCACTACCATTTCTGTCCAGAGCGCCGGGACACCCCCGGTGGGGGTAGCCGTGCGCTTAATCAAATTCCATAATAGTAATAATAATAACTGTGTACCTGGTCCTATTTGGACATTATCCATATTAAATGTAATAGGTAACCTCAATGTTATCCTATGGGAGAGGAAGGCCCCGCAATAGTGAAAAACAAATTTAGGAGCTTTTAACTACCAGGACATGTAAAACTTAAAAGTACATGTCCTGCTTTTTAAATACGTTGCGCCCCTTATGTTGGCTGTTTAGGGCCTACCCTAAGGGTGGTTTATATATATTAAAAAGGAAGGTTTAGGCCTAGGAAAAAGTTGATTTTGCCAGGTTGAAATGGCAATTTAAAACCGCACACACCGGCTGCTATGGCAGGTACAAGAAAGGTTTGTAAGGCTACTTAATTGGGTGGGACAGCATGCGCCGCAGGCCCACTAGTAGATTTATTTTAATTTACTGGCCCAGGGTCCATGTAGTCCCATTTTGCAGGGGACTTATAAGTACATTACATAGGTCAAGTGGGGAAAAGCCAATGTTACCATGTTTTAAGGAATGAGCACACACACTTTAGCACTGGGTAACAGTGGTAAAGTGCACTAAGTCCAACAAAAATAAGTTTAGAAGAAGTGGTGCTATAGAAATGAGTGAATGCGTATATTCAGTGAGAAAAATATAGTTGAATGTTAGTTTTGATTTAAATAACGGTGAATGAAAAAACCCTGAAATTCATCTAGCCAATAGAAAGGTATACCTGCTACATGTCTGCCACCTATAATGCAGGTTTCGCAAATGGTTTCGCAAATGGTTTGAAATGCATTACCAAATGAACACTTCATTGATCCTTTTTTAAATATGCCCGTCTTGATGGAACTGCATAAAAATGCAAAAGTAGGATAAACATGCAAATTCACTTTCAAATCTCATTTAGATCTATTAACTAGTGCCGAAGTTACTAAGAAATCATAAAGGTTTGGCCCACCCCTTTCATCTTTGTGGCTCCCTTAATGGATTAGCATGAAATCTTAAATACTTGCATTGGGTGTAGCTTACTGCCACATTCAATAGCCTTTCTAAAAACACTGTTAAAGTTACATGCAAATCAAAATATAATTGCAATACCCTCTCAGACTTCTTCAACAACAAAATCACCACCATCTATGAACACTTCGATCCAAATCTCACACAGCAGAATTTAACTATGTGGGAACCACTCTCTATGCAGCCACCATCATAAACAGCATCCACTTAGGATCATCCAGAGTTCCCTGTCCCCACCACATGTTCAGCCTGGGGAACAGTACCATCAGCAAGGAACTCACCACACAACTCAATTCATCCATCACCTCTGCCTACTTCCCAGAGGGTTGGAAACCCATGGAAGTCAAACCACTCCTCAAAAAACCCACCACAGACGCCAAAGAACTCAAAACCCACAGGCCAAACTCCCTGCTCCCTTTCACCACAAAAGTTCTGGAGAAAGCAATAAACCTCACCAACCACCTAGAAAACAACAACCTCCTGGACCCCTCCCGATCTCTATTCAGTGAAAATCACAATACAGAAACTGCCCTCATCGTGGCCACTGATGACATCAGGGCTCACCTAGACAGAGGAGAGGCCGCCTACCTGATCCTCCTTGATCTCTCTGCAGCCTTCAACAGTGTATCCCACTACATCCTCCTACACGGATTCCACCAGATCGGGATCTGAGGTAAAGCCCTCGAGTGGATTGCATCCTTCCTCACTGGAAGAACCCAGTGTGTCCACATACCACCCTACATCTCGGGCCCAAAGAACATCATCTGGGACATTCCTCAAGGATCCTCGCTGAGCCCTACCCTGTTCAACATGTTCATGGCCCCTTTGGCCACACTGGTCAGATCCTACGGCATGAAGAACATCCCTATCTTCGGACCCCATAAACAATAAATCCGATTTTCACAGGTGCATGACCAGCATTGCCTACTGGATGCAGAACAGGTGCCTCAAACTCAACACTGACAAAATAGAGATGCTCATCTTCAGGATCAACACCTCCTCATGGTAAGACTCCTGGTGGCCAACTAAACTTGGCCCCTCACCCACATCCACAGAACATGCACAGAACCTCAGCATCGTACATGACAACAAGCTCACTACGAAGAAACAGATAAACTCTGTCTCGTCTTTCTGCTTCCTCACCCTACGCATGCTCAGGAAGATCTTCAAGTGGCTCCCCATCAGCACCAGACACAACATCAACCAGGTCCTCATCACCAACCACCTGGACTATGGCAAATCACTATATGTAGGGATCACCTTACAATTACTTAACAGACTCCAGACCATCCATATCACAGCAGCCAAGTTCATACTCGATCTTCCGAGGTGGACCCACATCAGCCCTCACCTCAAGTCTCTGCACTAGCCCTCTGTCAGCAAACGGTGCCAATTCAAGCTGTTTGCCTACCTGTGGTATATAAATAAATAATACCGGATCTATTTTTGAATGAATGAATGAATAACATAGCTCAATAAATAAGAGTCAAAATTCGAGGTAGTAGGAGTTTTGCAGGTTTATTACAGCATAAGGACAGGAACAGGACAACCTGCACGGAATAGGATGGCAAGCCTGGCAGCGCTGCCGTGGTCAGGGTCTAGAATGGCTCACCAACAGGATCGGGACTGGGAATACTTTTTAATAACAATACATGAGCATATATACATAACGTCAACACATAGTATTACATTGCAATGGGCGTAGCAGTGGGTGGAGCAAGAGGCATGACGCGAAACAGTCGCGAAAGATAAGGGCTTAAAGAGGGAGTAACTGGGTGTGCACATAGACATGTGATGCAAATGTAACAGAATATGTCATGAATGGGCGGAAACATTGGAGGGGGCTACCTAAGGAGCCGGGACCTCTAACCTGATGGTGCGCGCAAACTGGCAATGACGTGTTACTAGGAGAAGCTGGGGGCTATGAACTCTGTGCTAGGAGCAGAGACTAAAGTCTGGAGGGTCGGAGCGACATGTACCTAAACCCTATCTGGTATCTAATGTTTAGGGAACATGTTGATATAAACTAGAAGTCATGAGGGGGAAAGCTAACAGACTCTAAGGCTAGAGCATGCATCTATTCTACATGTAGTGCGTGATGAAGAATATTAAATGACCATTAAATACAGTATTTCTCTTAACATGGGGCCGAATAGGCTAGACAATGACGGAAACTATTGATGCAGTTCAGTAGCTTGGGAATGCAGAAAAGGAGGACTAAACTGATAGCTGGAATCATAACATAGTCTTGGCAGACTCAGAGGCAGAGCCAAGCTGCACCGGGCACTGCGAGGCAGGAAGTAAGTGAAAGGTCGAGGATACAGGTGGGGGCTGGATCGCTCCTCAGCGAGGGCTCAGAAGACAGGAGCTGAATCTGATGTCCGGGCCCTGTTGAGGCCTAGAAACGGGGACTTTATAATGAAATAACGTGCACACTGAGAAACGTGGCAACATAACTTTACATAGGCCTGACACTCATATTACTCACGAGAACTGGGAAATGATATACCAGAGGTGGACACAACTATAATTGCGTCTTGAATCGGACATGGGGAATAACATATGCATATTGATCATGCACACATAACATATGATGGATGACACGTAGGGACATAGAACATGACAAAATTTACTTTTCCACATTCCCTCCTTGTCACTACGTTTTCATCAGGAAACATCAATATTCATGATACCATCTATCATTTCATACAGTACCATTTGTTCATCTCGAATTGTCTTGGAACGAGATTTAGAACGGGGCTTGGGACTAGGAATACAAGAGGTAGCACACATGCCGCAAATCGCAGGGCCACATTGTATACAGAGGCAGCAGCTGAATATGATCGCTACTGCGATACCTAGAAAGGACAGGACTTTCCATCCCCAGGCGGAAATTATATTCCAGAACCAACCGGACCATGTCCAGGTGCCTGGATCTTGGTGTAACAGATGGGCAATTTTATGAAGTCTGGTTATAGCTGAATAAACAGACGGCGCGTTATTTGGAATGAAAATGCAGCAACTGGATCCGATGAGTCTACAGGCCCCGCCCCTATCGGCCAGTATGACGTCAAGGACGAGACGATTCTGGAGCACAACAATTCTCATAAAGGATTGCTCTTCGGTTAAGTTACCTAGAGCGGAGGCAGTCTCATCTACTACAGCTTCAAGGGTTCTTGTTAACCTACGAATTAGCTTACTATTTACAACTGTGCCTAAATAAGGGAAAACACCTTTATCGATATCAATGAATTGCTCTGCAGCAGTTTCAGTATAATCGACAATCGGGAGATTTCTCTTGTGTCTAGTATGTACTAGGTAGGAATTCCTATGGTAGTCAGGTGGGGCTAAAAAAACAGGTGGCAGTAGGAAGGCAATGTAACAGGTTCCCTCCCAATCGAGGGGCAGACGAACATATGCAGTTCGACCACAAACAAAATAAGAATGACGTGAAGCTTTAAAAATAGATTTCCCACTGTCACTATACTTGACAATAGTAGTACAATCACTATGTCCTACATGTACAGAACCCTTATTTCGGACACATAATTCGCCTTTGACTGGTAGTACTGAAATAGCAGGTGAGTCTGGAGTAGTATCAGACTGAACATTCAGGACCATAAAATTCGACGAATAGTTACCTAAATTGTACACTTCATTTTCTAGATCTAAACCTGTTCTGTGGGGGAGACCATGCTTGTCTGGGAAACATGTGCTGTTAAGAAAAGACATATCTGTTGAGGATGACGTTAACGTGGACCATGCTCCACACGAACCATTATGGGAAAAAGGATAAGGCAAGAGTGGCAGAACTCCCTTTGACGTCTGGAAAGGGGGGAGTCGACCACACACCCAACAATTAGTGGCATTGCTGGTCTGGTGTGAATAATGCAACATGCGGATAAAAGTATTGTTACGCATAGCGAGGCGGTATGAATATTCATGAGGAGGCAGATCACTAAACGTGTGCTCTACTGTAACATTAGAATGCTTATTTACATGAGGAACTGGAAAACACAGATAAAATGCGTAACTAGTGCAGGAAGTCAAAAGGCTGAGAAATAATATGAAACTTAGAAAAACGATACATCGGATTGAGTTTTGACTAACTCTCTCACTATGGGGGTCTATTTTATACATATCAGAAACAGTCTAACCGTTTCACCTAGGGGAGGACTTATACAATCAAACTGGCTGACTTATTTTACTAGACCGTAGCTTTTGCTTATACTCCTGCTGCGGAGTTTTCTCTAACAGGGGAGGGGTTGTGTCAATGTCATTTGCGGGACAGTCCTTAGGAACAATGTTTTGACAAGTTTTTAAATCCTGGGAAATGTTCTTGGAGACCGGCTTTAATCCGTAGAATTTCTTGACGTGTGAAAGGTGTACCCAGCCGCGGCGTCCTTCCAATTTCACGGCTGTACGGGTGGTGAGGAGGACCTGACGGGGCTCCTTCCAACGTGGCTCCAGCGGACTTGATCTGTCGAAGTTACGTACGAGGACCATTGAACCTGGAACGATTTCATGCGGGGCCACCTCGGTATTGTCTGGAAATGCGGCGGCAACCTGTGAACGACATGAGTTGAGGGCAGACATCAAGGAAGCTAGGTAATCTGTCAGCATATTACATGAAACATCAGTAATACTTCGGGGTCTAGGAGTACCCCACATGTTAGGGGGGCGGCCGAATACGACCTCATACGGGGACAGACCTGATCTGGAATGTGCGACCATGCGCATATAAAACAAAGCAACTGGCAGAGCTACTAGCCAGTCCACACCTTTCTCTTTACATATTTTGGCAATTCGGATTTTCAGAGTCTGATTATGTCTCTCGACCAGACCAGCTGCTTCAGGATGGCGTACACAATGAAACTTCCACTGGTACCCTAACAACAGGGAAACGTGCTTCATGAGTTCAGATGAGAATGGCTGACCGTTATCAGAATATACGACTCTAGGGAGTCCATATCGAGGGAAAAACTCACGAACCAACTGCTTGGCAGTGGTCGCGGCTGTGTAATCTGGGACTGGATATGCTTCTGTCCATCTGGACAAAGCGCATACAACTACAAGAACATACTTGAAACCTCGACATCGCTCCATCTGAATATAATCCATCTGGAGGACCTCAAAAGGGTGGTCAGGAGGCTGGAATCCCCCTTGCTCCACCGGGACACTTTTACCTGGATTAAACTGACAACATATCATACAGGTACGGACTTTCTGCTTGGCTGCAGCTCGTAAATGCTTGTTGAACCAAATGTTCTGGATACTGTCTAACATTGCTTTTTCTCCTAAATGTGCTGGACTATGTGCGGTATTAATGATGACTTGAACCATAGAGTCGGGGAAAAACCATGAGGTTCTTCCCTTCGTCACCCATCCTTGATCTGTCTGGACCCCTCCTTGTTCGGACCATTTCTTGATTTCATCGGGAGTAGCATGTAACTGTATGTCTATGACATCTTGTGTAGGGTCCTTAACTGTCATACATGTAGTCGGATCTGGAGTTTGTATCTGTGTCGGATTAACTTGAATGTCTGGAGTCTGTGCTGTAAGCTTGGCTGTGCGATCTGCTAGATCATTACCTTGGGAAATAATGTCAGTAACTTTCGTATGTGCTTTACATTTCATAATAGCAATGGATGTCGGTAAATGTATTGCATCTAACAGAGCTTGGATGAGGAAACCATGCTGAATTTTGGTTCCATGAGAAGTCATGAAACCTCTCTCCTGCCAGAGCACTCCAAAGTCGTGAACGACTCCAAATGCGTAGCGTGAATCTGTGTAAACATTAACTTTCAGGTTCTTGGCGTGTATACAGGCTTGTGTCAGAGCAACTAGCTCTGCTGCTTGAGCGGACAGGGTATCAATACGGTGTGTCTCAATAACTTCAGTGTCAGTAGTCACTGCATATGCGGCAACTAAATCTCCTGTACTAGTTCTCATACATGACCCATCCACATAAAGTGTCAGGTCGGGATCTAGTAACGGAATGTCTGTCAGGTCTTGTCTTGGCTTTGTCGTAATGTTGACTACTTCCACACAATCATGTGGGTCAGGATTTGAATTAACTGATGGTAACAGTGTAGCAGGATTTAAAACGTTGCAGCGTCTGATTTCTATGTGTGGCTGAAACAGTGTCAATTCATAACCCGTTAAACGTGCAATTGTCAAGTGCTGAGTTTGTGTTCGATTTAAAAGAACTTCCACGGAGTGTGGAACTTGTACTGTCAGGGAGTGTCCTAAAACTATGGAATCACTTTGTCTGATAGCTAGTGCTGCGGCTGCAACTGACTTGAGGCACGCAGGCAAAGCCTGGGCGACTGGATCTAATGTGCTCGAAAAATAAGCACACGGCTTGTACTGTCCTGCTTGATCTTGTGTAAGAACAGATAATGCTGTACCTTCACGTTCTGTGACGAAAAGTGTAAAAGGCTTACTGTAGTTCGGTGTAGCTAGAACAGGTGCTTGGCATAAAGCTTTCTTTAACTCGTTGAAACTAAGTGTATGTTCAGATGTCCAAGGGAGGACAGTCGATACGGCTGCCTCCTGTGTCGTTAACTGTATCAGTGGCTTAGCTAGAAATGCATACTGAGGAATCCATTGTCTGCAGTAAGAAGTGAGGCCAATAAAAGCTCGTACCTCCTTCTGGGTCCTGGGCTGAGGAAGACTCGCTATCAACTGGATGCGGTCTGGTGTCAACTGCCTACCCCTCTTGGACAGTAAGTGTCCTAAGTAAACCACTTGCTGGACACAGAATTGAAGCTTCGAAGGGGACACCTTGTGCCCCATCTCGGCTAGGAAATACAGAACCGTCAGTGACGCACGCTCGCAGTCACGTTCAGAACGGGCTGTGATCAGTAGATCATCGACATACTGGAGCAGGGCAGTGTCAGTTGGCATGTGAATATTGTCTAGTTGTCTCTTAAGTGCTTGACTGTAAATACTAGGGCTTTCTGTGAAACCTTGAGGAGCTCGTGTAAACATATAGCTCCTTCCATTTAAACAGAATCCGAAAAGGAACTGGCTGTCTGGGTGAATAGGAACACTGAAAAATGCATTCTTGAGGTCTATTACTGTAAAGAACGTGGCTTCGGAATCAATGGCTGTCAATAGGGAAGAGATGTCTGGGACAACTGGGTACTGCGGAATAATACATTTATTAAGCTCTCGTAAATCAATCACTAATCGATATACTGGGGGTGCATTTGGATCAGTACGTTTCATGACTGGAATGATCGGAGAGTTACATACATTGGAGTCAGTTTCTACAACCACTCCTTGAGCCATGAGCTCGTCTATAATTTTGGATAAGGCTGCTACAGCCTCAAGTGGCAATCTGTACTGTCTGATTCGTGGTAACACTACACCTGGTTTGAGAGTCACACGATGGGGTGTGATTTGCATGTAACCTACATCAGTTGGACCTTGCGCCCATAAATGCTGCGGGACATTAGACAATCTCGGATCAAAATCTCGTAATACATAGTGACCCTTAAAGTCACGTAGGAACAAACGTATTCCCTCTGGGGAACAACATATAACTGCACCTAACGCTTTCAATGTCTTAATGCCTAACAGGTTTTCTGGACATGACTTAGTAAGTAACAGATCAGTAGTACGGGACAATGGACCTACTTCTAGAGTAACTGGTTTTGAAATCTCATTTACGATAGGCTTTCCTGAAAATCCAAGGGAAACATTTCTTGAGCCTGAGAGCGGAGCCCCTGGAACTTCGGCATGACTAATTGTGGTCCTACTTGCCCCTGTATCAATCAAAAACTTTCTGTCTTTCCCTAATACTTGACTGTGAACATAGGGACCCTCTTGATCTACAGGTATCTCGATGAGAGGCAAGCCTACCTCCCTCTCTAGGCTGTTTCATGAATACTGCTGGTACTCTGGATACTCAGACTGTGCATACTGGTACATCTGCTGTGTAACGTGCTGTGTTGCAGCAATAGGCTGCGGTGTTGTAACTGTCTGTTGTGTATTCTGTGGCTGAGGAGTCTGTGAAACTTGTTCTTGTCTAGGCGGACGTGGTCTTTCTTTAGTCTTACCAGTAGCTATGTTGTGTTTCAGAACTGCACACTCATTTATAAAATGACCTGGCTGTTTACAATAATTGCAATTCCCTTTTACGGGAGCTGCAGGATGACTGGCTTGGTTCGGACCCCTCTTCTGACTGTCTTGAGGAACAGATTGTGCAACTAGTACTTTCATTTTTGTGTCTTTCATACGTTTTCTCTCGTGTTCTTGCTCTTCCCTGATTCTATTCTGGTGGTACTGAAGCATCTGGAGCATCTGGGACGGAGTATTAGCTTGCCAGGTACTTTCGACTTTCAAAACTCGGTTTTTAACTTGTGGACTTGAATTCTCGACTAATTTAGTAACGAAAAGGTGAGGGTATGACTCACTACTTGTCTTGAGGCCACTGTTGATACTGAAACATTTTTCAAACCTAGAATAGAAATCACTAATATCTTCCTCTTGTTTCTGTTTACAGGCTGAGATTGCATCCCAGTCTTCTTTTCTAGTTGTCAATAATCTGGGTAAAACTTGAATCAATAATTCTGGTAATTCTTTACATTTATCTCCAAGACCGGTACTTGGTACACGTATCTTATCTTCTGCTTCTAGGACTGCCCAATCTATCTTTTTCTCTCCCACCTCCCATTCTTTCTCTTTGAGCTTTTCATACACCCCTGCGGGCAACAGGACCTTTAACATTTTAATTATGTCTGGATAAGTGTATTCTCCCATACGGAGCATGTCTTTTAATTCTCTATGGAACCCTGCTGGATCTTTGTCATGACAGGGAATTAATTTCTTCATCTCTAGAAGTTCCATCTTTGTGATTGGAGTGTATACAAACACTCGCTGCATTTCGCCACCCGCTCCTCTGACCGGGTGGACTTCTCGTAACGGATTCTGTCTGTCTATGTAGAATGATTTACTTTCTGAGGGTGAGACATGAACAAAATGCGGGTTCAAGAACATTCTATATTTATGGCGTTGTTCTAGAATGACACTAATTAAATCGGTACCTAGACCTCTCCATCTATACTGGAGTAACTCGTTCAGGATATCATGTAACGGGCCTGGATCAGAGTGCTGACCCTCATACAGAGTAATGAGGTGCTGGATCATATACATACCCACCAGTCGTTGCTCGGCTGGGGGCATTTTCAGAAACATTTGTGCCACTATTTCGTCTGGAAAAGTGGTAGAATCAGTAATCCATCGGACTGCTGACCGAACTATTTCCTGCTCATGCATGGTACTTAATTCACTGTAACCGATTCGTGATTTCAGAATGTGATCGGTAGCTTGAAATACTTGTTCTAGGGAACCTTGTTCTGGTGCTGAATGATGGGAAATTGGCTTGTGTTCTAGACGTAAATGGCGATCTGGAAATCTAGGTTTTCCTACATACGCTATTCTGGCGGTATTCTCATCGTCTTCCTCTTCAGGATCAGAGGTACTTTCTTTCTCGCTTACTTGTGCTGCTTTACGCTGTTCGTGTATTTTTGTTATCTCTCTACGGATTTTCTTGTACATACTTTCCATGGCACCAATGGTATTGTGCTTTCCTTCGGCTATATTATCACTCCACTTTGTTAGAGTTTTCATTTCTTCCGGGTCTTTAGACGGATGATCCTGTTCTCTTATTAGACAGTTAATTAAGAACTTTAATATCATGCGCTGAATCTCGGCTTTCCTTTGAGACATGGCATCACTAATACTTTGTGGGTCATCCCCTGTACGGATGAAACGATATATCCTGTCTAGATCTTCTTTCATATTCGGCAGGGTGACTAGATACTCGGTCACTCTCCTTACGCGTACGGAATATAAAACCATATTAAACTCGCCTGGAACTGGGTCATAGACACATTCGCCAAGGGTTTGCCTGATCTCTGCAACAGACTTATTACTTTTAGGGGTACGCTGTGATGCTTGAGCATGTAACTCGAGTGCTGATAAACGCTTGTATGGCGGCGGGGTTTGAGGAAGACCTCCTCCTGCGGCCCCTAAACTAGAATCATCAACTGATGTTTTTCGTCCTGGCAGGGTGGGTAATTGTAACGTGGGCTGGACTTGTATGGCGGGCTGACCCGGGGGGGCTGTTAAGGGCACCCCGGTGTCTGGGGGAGTAGGAATTACCTGATTTACAGGGACTGGCGGAGCGCGGACAGGATTTGCATATTCAGGGACTGTGTCGTCCAGATAGGACGAAATAAAAATATCAGCTGCGGTCGGTTTGTGACATAGCTTGGTCGGAACTAGTGGTGGCGGGAAATTACTGGATGCCTCCGGGGTCGCTTTTGGCAAGCCCTCGGCAAGAAGAGGATACATACCCTTAATGAGGGCATTCCTCTGTCTGTCTGATTGCTCAGTTCTAACTCGTTCACCTATCTCGATTAATTCTCTTTCTTGGGCTCGTTCTTGGGATTCTCTACTTAGTTCTGACTTTCTGATTTCTTTTTCGGTTCTTTTATGAGCTTCTTTGCGCCATAGCTCGATGGCATCTTTCTGTGATTGTCTGGCTTTCTTTTTCCATAATGCCTCCTCTACTCTCATGATGCACTCGGCATCCCACGTACCTGATACGGGCCATCTATACTTTTCTTCTAGCTCCTTTGTATACTCTACCCATAAATCTAGATACAATATGGCACTTATGCCATGTTTCTGATACATAAAGTGACCTGGACTGTCCCTAGGCGGGACGGGAACTGCTGCTTCCAGCAGACCCTTTCTAGTCTTTAACTGACGTAATTTTGAGAAGAGCGGCATGACTCTACTATAATCTGGACACAATACAATACACAATAAACACGATACCTATTCCCCATTTATACCACGACATTAAAATACATGAAGGACATTTAAAATAACAGTTCGAACAGAATACTACCTGGAAATACTGCGAACAGAACACTTGAAATTTCTCGAGAACAGAACTGACTAGAACAGAAACTAGTACGAAACTTACCGGTCTCTTAAAGAGACACGTCAGGACCCGTATCCACCGAAGTGAACACTTCGTTTGTGGGACTGTGTACCACCAACCCACAGACCAGAGTCAATTAAATTAACCCTATCTAGATACCACCCCAGTAACGGTACTCACCGGGCAGCAAGAACGGAAGGCCTCAGACTGGACTGGACTGCTACGACGACGGACGACGAACTTCGGACTTCGGACTTCAGTTACGGGTGGACCTCCGGATACCTCGGACCTTGGACTCTCGGCTTGGGCTCTGGTCGGGACTCGCCGCGTTCCTCCACCGTCTCGTTTGGATGCTGGACCGCCTCCTCCGTCTTCTCCGTGGGCCTGAGGGATACTTGAGCATAAATATCTGCCACTGCGCAGAAGAGTTCCGTCACGACTGCAGAGGGTCAGGGGGTCGGCGTGGCTTCACCGACGCGTGGGGAAAGGGCAAGTCCCTATTCGGGCGCCATTATGTGGTATATAAATAAATAATACCGGATCTATTTTTGAATGAATGAATGAATAACAGATAGCTCAATAAATAAGAGTCAAAATTCGAGGTAGTAGGAGTTTTGCAGGTTTATTACAGCATAAGGATAGGAACAGGACAACCTGCACGGAATAGGATGGCAAGCCTGGCAGCGCTGCCGTGGTCAGGGTCTAGAATGGCTCACCAACAGGATCGGGACTGGGAATACTTTTTAATAACAATACATGAGCATATATACATAACGTCAACACATAGTATTACATTGCAATGGGCGTAGCAGTGGGTGGAGCAAGAGGCATGACGCGAAACAGTCGCGAAAGATAAGGGCTTAAAGAGGGAGTAACTGGGTGTGCACATAGACATGTGATGCAAATGTAACAGAATATGTCATGAATGGGCGGAAACATTGGAGGGGGCTACCTAAGGAGCCGGGACCTCTAACCTGATGGTGCGCGCAAACTGGCAATGACGTGTTACTAGGAGAAGCTGGGGGCTATGAACTCTGTGCTAGGAGCAGAGACTAAAGTCTGGAGGGTCGGAGCGACATGTACCTAAACCCTATCTGGTATCTAATGTTTAGGGAACATGTTGATATAAACTAGAAGTCATGAGGGGGAAAGCTAACAGACTCTAAGGCTAGAGCATGCATCTATTCTACATGTAGTGCGTGATGAAGAATATTAAATGACCATTAAATACAGTATTTCTCTTAACATGGGGCCGAATAGGCTAGACAATGACGGAAACTATTGATGCAGTTCAGTAGCTTGGGAATGCAGAAAAGGAGGACTAAACTGATAGCTGGAATCATAACATAGTCTTGGCAGACTCAGAGGCAGAGCCAAGCTGCACCGGGCACTGCGAGGCAGGAAGTAAGTGAAAGGTCGAGGATACAGGTGGGGGCTGGATCGCTCCTCAGCGAGGGCTCAGAAGACAGGAGCTGAATCTGATGTCCGGGCCCTGTTGAGGCCTAGAAACGGGGACTTTATAATGAAATAACGTGCACACTGAGAAACGTGGCAACATAACTTTACATAGGCCTGACACTCATATTACTCACGAGAACTGGGAAATGATATACCAGAGGTGGACACAACTATAATTGCGTCTTGAATCGGACATGGGGAATAACATATGCATATTGATCATGCACACATAACATATGATGGATGACACGTAGGGACATAGAACATGACAAAATTTACTTTTCCACATACCCCTACAAGTCCCTGCACAACAAGGGCCCAGCCTACCTCAATCACAGAGTGAATTTCCACCAACTTGCAAGACAAATACGCTCTGCTTCCCTAGCCTAAATGCCTGCATCCATGGAAGCAGAAGTGGCGGCCGTGCCTTCTCCCACCTGGCCGCAAAATCCTGGAACAGTCTCCTTCTCCACCTTCAAACAACCCCACCCTGCAAGATTTCAGGAAAGGACTAAAAACTTGGTTCTTCCCATAACGACACTGAGCAGCAGCACCCTCCCTTAGGCATTTAGATACCCTCACTTGTGATATACAAATCCTATTTGATTGTTTGATTGATTGATTCCTCAACCTTGCCCCATCCTGATGGAATGGGATAATATTTGGTATATCAGTAGAACAGCAAGCCTTCCAAGGAACTGCTGAATTCTGTGCAGATTTCTTACAAAGGGACAATGGGCCAGATGTATGACCCGCATTTGCGACTTGGATTAGTACATGGGCGACACGTTTTTTGCAGTCGCAAACGGGTCTAAAACCCATTTGCGCCTGCAAAAAACGTTTGTACATACGGTCCAATGTTATTAGCAAATTAACACTTTTTTTCCCTTTCTCTTCTTATATGGATTCTCCTTGATGGAGCTGATGGAGCTGAATGAAATTGAAAATGCCAAGCATAGGCGAAATGTGCTAAGTCCCTGCATAATTACATGAAGATCCATTAACCAATGTTAAAAACATTAGTAAGTCAAAATGCTGTGCCCACTCTTATATTTGCCCTCCAATGAATATGCACAAAATCTGAAATATCAACAATGGGTGTAGCTTTCTAACTGCTTGACACATTTTAAGCTGATTCATCAAGCAGCACCAAAGGTATAAGTAGCGATGTGCAAAAATAAATGGATGCATTTTAATCTAAGAAAATAGTGCTAAATGCAACAGAATACAACAGCAACTGCTCACAACCGCGAGCAGCCACTCGTGCTCTCTTAGGGCCTCATTTATGAGGTCTTGCGTTAGTTTTGCGCTTCCAATGTGTCACTTTTTGTGACGCATCGGCGGCGTAAAACATGCCTGCTGTTGCGCACTGTTTAAAAAGTGACGCTTCTAAGCAGATGCGTCACTTTGTAAATCCCTACGCTACATTATACCTGCGTCAGGTATAATGTATGCAGGGGGGCGTTCCCCCACAAAAAGCCTCGTAGAAGTGACGCAGTGAAATCTATGAGTTTTCACTGTGTCACTTCTAGGACGCCGTTGCGTCAAAATCTTGCGCCTGCCTCACAGCAGGCGTAAGACTGACTCAGGCCATGTATGGAGCTGCGTCACTTTTGTGACACACTCCAGCAATGCGTCACTTTTGCGCATACAGATACGTCAGAAATACTGACGTATCTGTAACTACTTGCGACATGATGCGTCATACATTAGATATGGCGCATCAGGTATGTCGCAAGGAGTGCGCACTGAGAAGTGACGCATCGCTGCTTTCACGCAGCGATGCATAATTTCTCATAAATGAGGCCCTAAGTTTGTTGTTCATATGCTCCTTTGGTAGGATTTTTGCCCAAACTTACTCTTACTCAAGTGAATGGGTGTAATAGTGCAATTTCTATAATTTCAGGAGGACTGTGAAATTAGTAAAGGGTACATTGCATACCAAAACCTTTACCCACCCCCTATTAACAGGCAAATGAAAATGTTATTGCTCCAACCCTTTAATGTTAACTTTGCCACCCTCCCCCTTGATGGATTGGCACAAAACTTGACGCAGGAATAGAAAACGAATCCTTTTAAGCTTCTGCCAAAATGTGTGCAGATTTTTCATACACTGAAAAAATTATTAGCAAACTGACACGTTTTGGTCCCTTTTTAACAGCGGCCCACCTTGCTAGATCTTCATGGGAAAATATCAAAATAATCATACTAAATGTCTGCAAAGGTTTTGTGGCAAATCAACATATGGCTTCTCAACTGACAAAATATCCCAAAAGCCCTTTCAAGCCCAGCCGGCTCCTTATTTAAAATGCTAATATCTCAAAAACTAATTAATGTCTTTACACTATACCATAAACATACATTTTGTGAATAAAGTTCTAGTTTCATGCCAAGTTTAACATAAATAAATACGTTGCGCAGTCTATGATGTTGCTTTTAGCAAGACTTCCTATGGGAGCTAAAATGAGTAAAGTCCTTTTTGACCCCTCGCCTTTTTCCCTTGCATAGAGTTGCAGGAAAATTTGTGTCCTAGACATTAGCTGCAATGCTAAGCAAACACTAAGGGGTCTATTAGGATGGCGGGTGGGCTTTCCCCGCCCGCCACCCTATCGGTAAACGGGACCGCCCGCCTTAAGGCGGGGGTCCCGACGCCAGCATTAGGATGTGCCCGCCACAGTGGCGGGCACATCCTGCATTTCTAGCATTGTGGCGGGCGGTGCTCTTAGCACCGCCCGCCACAATGCTAAAAATGCATTTCTGCATTTGCATTAACAAAGCAACAGGCACCGTGCGGTGCCTGCCGCTTTGTTAATGCAAATGAAGGGGGGTACCACAGGTACCCCCCATGTGCAATACCCCCCCTCCTTCACTCTGTGGGCCCGCAGGGGGCCCCCAGAGTGAAGACCGCATGCATCACCCTCAGTCCATCATAATATGGCTGGCGGTGTCTGCTTGACACCGCCACCATATTAATCATTTTCCGCCCCGGCCACAATGCGACCGGGCGGAAAAGTGTCGGGCGGTGTTTTGCTCCGCCGTGGTTCCCCCCGCCATTCTAATATGGCAGGGGGGAATACAGGGAAGGATGGCGGGCGGATTGCCCCTGCCAGGCTGGCGGTAGCTACCGCCAGCCTGGCGGGGGCAATCCACCCGCCATCCTCATAGACCCCTAAATTTGGTGCAGATCTGTCCATGAGGACCAAGGGCCATATGTATCAAAATCCTCTTTTGCGATTCTCAGATAGCGATTTTTTGGGAATCGCTATTTGAGAATCGCAAAATGGTATGTATGTAGGATTTGCAATACATTTTGCGAATACTACATATTCCTTAATTGCGAATCTCATATTGCGATTCGCAAATAAGGAATATCTCCCCATTCATTCCTATGGGTCTAGAGGCCCATAGGAAGGAATGGGAAGACATTCTCAATTTGCGATTAGCAATTAGAGAATCGCAAATTGAGAATGCAATTTCAAGGGTGCAAGGGTGTCGAAAGGACACCCTGTGGCACCCCTGAAATAAGCATGGGTGCACGTGTGGCGCACATACATGCCCTAAGGGCATGTATGTGCTTCACATTGCACTTTGAAAAATGCGAAAAAGTGCATTTTTCAAAGAAATCGCAAATTACCACCAACTACAAGTTGGTGGTAAATTTCCATTCCTTAAGACCAAATTGCACTTTTTTGGTGCTTCTTACATTGCACTTAAGGAATCGCAAAATTTTGCGATTCCTTAAATGCAATTGCAAAATAAGGAATCGCAAATTTTGCGATTCCTTATTTTGCACGCAGTTTTGCCTTCATACATACCATTTAGCAAAATTGCGATCGCAAACGCCAAAATTAGCAGAGTTTCCTGCCCCTGATACATATGGCCCCAAGACATTTATTTCAATGTGAAGTGCGGCTGAACCATAACTACACTTGCTCTCTTTCTCATGGTGATAAACAGTCCTTCCTCCCCACCTTCAGCCCCAGGCGGCTCTCCTCCTGCTCTCATTACTCCCCCTCCATGCCAAGCACACTCCTCATTACATAACGCAAAGTTCTTTATGACGCTGGTTTAAATTCACTTATCCCTGGCTGTTAATTCTCAGAGATTATTCATCCCATTAGACTGATGTTTGCAGGCGCCTAGGGAGCTGGCTGGGTGCCATTTCTCAGATGATAATAAAATTAGTGTCTAGCAGCACTTCAAAACACAAAATTAACGTCTGCTTGTGGAAGATGTTTAAAGGGCCACATTCAGATCAGCCCTTTACCACCTCTTGCTAAAACAGCATGTGTTTGCTAATCCATTGCATACATATTTGAGGGAGGGGTTGTGAGGTTCAGGAGGTTTATGCATCAATCTGTAACATCCATATACTACTTGCTTTGGTCATATGCAGGGTATCAGTCTTATCAGAGGGATGTATGACATTACAACGCATGCTTTTACATCGCATGCCTTTACAACACGGTTTTTACAACGCATGCCTTTACAACGCATAGTGCTTTGGGGCGCTGGATAGTGAATTGTTTAATTTACTATTCCAACTCCAGTCCCCGTGGATAGTAGGGAAGGTGTTGGATAGTACATTAAACCTATTCCCTATCCTAGAGCGCCCCCCAGCGCAATGCGTTGTAATGGTTTGCGTTGTAAAAGTTGCGTCGTAAAGGCACTGCGTGGTAAAAGTTGCGTTGTAAAGGATGTTTCCCTTATCAGAGTCTTCAGGTATTTATGTAACTTGATTTGTATGTTTGGGGCCAGTGCCAGTGATGATGTGTGTCTTCCTGTGGTTATTTTAATGCTTGTGTCTCCCTTTTTTGTAGACTCCCACTCCTGTGCAAGTGCTGCGCTTCAGCTGCACTCATGCCTGAGTCCCACTTGCTCCTTTGTTACACTGATGAATAAAGCTCACTTTTAAAAACTGCTCATTCTTTTCCAAACTTAATCAGACACACTCTCTTACATTTGTACCTCCACTTCAGGGGGAGTGTAGTAACCTATCTTGTAAGTGCTGAGAAATGTCCTACGTATTTCTTCTATGTCAGTTGTAGAATGTTGTATGAAGTTTTCTCATTGGTTTCTGGGGATGTTTGGAATGTGAAGGGGCGCGAGAGAAGGCGGTCGGAGAGCAGGCGTAGCAACAACACGTGCCATCGCTCTTCTCGCCTAGGGTTGTTTTCAATAAAGAACTTAGGGGCATATTACCAAGGGCCTTATCGCCGCTTTAGCGGGAATTTTTCCCTCTAAAGCGGCGATAATTTTATCGCTCTATTACCTAGCTGTCGCTAACACCAGCGACAGCTAGTAGGAGATAGCGACCATCTTGGGGCCCACTTTGCATGTCAGCGATAATTATCGCTAATGGCATGCAAAGTGGGCGTGCCAAGATGTTAGCGACTGGAAACAGTCGCTAACATCGCTATCTCCTATTACCTACTTTTGGAAATAATCGCGCTAAGCGCGATTATCTCCAAAAGCTAACGCCTGCCCAGAGCAGTTCTTAGCCATGTTATCCAATGGAAGGTGGATAACATGGCTAAGAGCATTGTCATGATAATGCATGAATATCGCTGATTTTTCAGCGATATTCATGCATTTCCCACGATTTTTACAGCTTTTGAGATAAACCTTGATAATATCAAGGTATCTCAGTGGTAAAAATCGTCGGAGCGCGGCGATATTATTATACCCGCTAACCAAGCTTAGAGATAATTATCGCTATTGCTTGGCAATATGCCCCACACCTCTTCCAGTGTTAGAGGAGTTACTACAGGAAGCCCATCTGCACACATGCAGTTCTTATGCTGTCTTACTCGTACTGCTCTTCTTCTCATGTCGAGTCGAGTACTAGTGAAAGGAAGTAGTCCTCTGTATCTCAGTGGAGCTGGGAGTGTTGCTGCTGTGTCCTGGAGCTTAAGTTTGACACCACATTCATGATGTCCCTGAGTTTGGTTTCTCTCTTTCTGTGTCCTTATAGTGTCTCTCTTCCACCACCGCAGTATCTCATATCCATGTTTTGGGGTGACAGAACTTCAGGGTCTTCTGTGTGCACACTCTGCTGAAACTGCAGGGGGAGACCCTGGACATGCTTATAAATGTTCAAACCATCAGGTTGTCTGGTGGGAGAGGAGATGTCATAGGTGTGAAACCCTTGCAGGCTCCTAGACATATGGTAATCCTTACACAAGAGAGAGAAGTAATACTCTATTTTTCAGGGACACATGGCTCCTTCCCTAGACACGACTGTTTCTTCATACCAGGTTCAGACGTCCCACCGATTGTTGATGTGAAATATTTATCAAAGGTTATCACAAATCCTTGTTTTAATGATCAGTGAGCGTAGGACCAAAACCAATGGGATGAGGAGGCTAAATACACGATTGCTAAGAGACACAGAGATCATGATTCACTATTTTCAGGAAAGCACCTGGTTGGTTCAATTCGAAGTGGTGCTCTGGGTGGCCCATAAGACATGACATGCACTCGCTAGGGCACAGCATACTATTAACAGCACTTATAGTGCGCACAGCTACTCCAAAGAGTGTCCCGGCACATTACCTACAGAAAGGTTAGGCAGGAACAAGCAGAATTTATTTGAAGAGCCATGTTTTCAGCTTCTTTCTAAATAGAACCAGATCACTTACGTCTCCTACGTCAATCAGGAGCTGATTCCGGGCCACAGCACCCAGCAGGGTCAGTGATCTGCCGCCAGCTCTCTGTACAAACCAACAGCTTATTTGAGGACCGCAGTTGTCTAGACGGAGTGTAGCAGCTGAATCTGCATCTCATATTGGAAGGTCCTTTGCAGTATAATGCATTGCCATAGTGAATGCGCAACATAAACAAGGCTTGGATGACCTTATAAGAGGCTGAAGGAAACAGCTTAAGCCTGTGGGTGGTCTCAATGACATGCCTGACCGCTTGCTGTTGGCCATCTGAATCATCACTGTGATGAGTCTAGTAATGGGACGCCTCAGGCAGCCAAGGAACACTATCACGCAACACAACTTGAGAATAAGAGCTGACCGGGCTTTTGATAGCACGACTGAGCAGGAGCGGCAAAGGGACTAGAGCCTCACTCGGCCTTCGGGGACTGTGATCTCAACCATAATGACGTCTTGAAGGTGTTTGTCAATTACTATGAGAATCTTTATTGATCCACATCAGAGGGAGATGATCCTGTGATCCTATAATAAATGGATTCCATTGGAGCTTGGAGGTCGGGAAACATCCTTTACAACGCAACTTTTACCACGCAGTGCCTTTACAACGCAACTTTTACAACGCAAACCATTACAACGAATTGCGCTGGGGGGCGCTCTAGGATAGGGAATGTGTTTAATGTACTATCCAACACCTTCCCTACTATCCACGGGGACTGGAGTTGGAATAGTAAATTAAACAATTCACTATCCAGCGCCTAAAAGCACTATGCGTTGTAATGGTATGCGTTGTAAAACAGCGTTGTAAAAGCATGCGATGTAAAAGCATGCGTTGTAATGTCATACATCCTTGGAAGTCCTAGAGCTGTCAGAGGGAAACAGGATTAGGCTGGAAGAGACTTTAATGTTAGGTGAGGTGACAGATGCCATTCATCAGATGCAGGGAGATAAGATACCTGACCCAAAGATGAACTAGCTGAGCAGTTTAAGTGGTTTCCAGATCAGCTAGGGCCTGTCTACTCAATATGTGTAATGTGGCAAAAATGGTCTGTGATATGCCTGATGATATTTGGCATGCTCTTATAACACCCATCAAAACGATGGGATACCCACAAATGACTGCTCCTCCTGCTGCACTCTGTCTATTTTGTAGGTTGAGAAAAAAAGTTGAACTAAAATACAGACAAATAGACTTTTACAAATTATGACTTTTCTCGTACATCTGGATCAGGCTGCCTTCATGCCCAGGCATTGAACAAGATCAATATACTAAAAAAGGGAACACAGCTGGTTTTATTGTGGTGTATGTGTGTGGGGAGAGGGGATAGACCCAAATTGTGGTTCTTGATTTTGCTGTGGTGTGTTTAATCCAACCTGCCTAAGGCGTAACAAATGTAACCAAAGATCAAACTCCGTAAATAATGACTCTCAGCTTTGCAGCAATCAAACCTAACATACACATTCACAGCCTCTTCTGCGGAAACCATCTAAAATGACAAACAACATATAAGAAGACTCACAGGTGGCTATCTCTCCATCTAATGCCTGCAACCAATGGCTCTATTTAGAAAGCAGTGATGAAGTTGCGGCATTATAATAATAATTGCCTTTAAATATCCTCTCTCTGTGCATGGATTATTTCATAGGAGAGTCCAATTTATTCTTCCTTAGCTTTCAAGAATAAAGAAAAAAATACTGCTCATAGTACATTAAAACAGTGTGAAGGGACATCAAGTGTACACTCTATTGATTACATCTTTGTCATCTCCACGGAGTAAAATGACCAATTTCATAATCAGTAAAGTTTGTTACTTTACATCCCACAGTGATTGTGAAGTCTACATGTTTCAGCACTCAGTACCCTTCTGTATTGAGCTTTCTTCAGGACTATCAGGGTAGACATTATGGTATTGGAACCTGTAATTTGTTACCATGCATATGGTACCTCACAGTCTTTGTCTTCTTATTCAGATTTGTCAATCCTAAACAACATTATATACATTTTACACATACAAGAGAGCTGGGTAGGGTATCACTTCACTTAAGAAATCTTTTTAAATTAGGCAGTTGGTATCCATAGTCAACAAAGTGCATAGCGTTCTCAAACACCATATTGTGGAATTTTATGCTACCAAATGAAACACCCACTTTTTAAATGCCAATTAAAATTGCTAAACTTTTCAGACAGACCTGATTGGATGCTCACACAAGGATACTCACATCTAACGTTTAGCAGCAATCAGATGAACAGAAACTGCACAGCCATAGAACACTACAAACAGTAAGAAAATGGACAGGCTTGCATATACAGTCTCTCTTTTAATGCAAGCACATCCAAAGTCACCATTGTCACCATGTCAATGGCAGAGAAAACCCTTCATGAACCTCAAACAACGTCTGTTCAATTATAAGTTCTTATTGTCCCAATTTGCATGCATCTTAATATTAATTTAAGTGTTCCTTTTCAACTTTAATTTCTCTAATTTTATTGTTCATGGCATTACATATTTCCCATGGGTTTTTAAAGCATATTTTTATTAGAATTTTGATCAACATCATGTAGACAATTACAGGCAAACAGTTCTTCAGTAATCAAATGGCATAATTGTACACTGATTCATAACACATTTGTATAATTAACATGGTCTATTCTATGTAAGAAAGGAGCTGCTTCGTGGATGCCTCCCATAGTCTAACGTAATTACTTCAACTAATAACCAATATGCGCAGGGTGGTGTACTATAGCGTCAGGAGTTACAGGGGTGGGTACCAGGGTGCAGGGGGCACCATCCATGAGGACAGAAGGTGCCGCACGAGGCCAATTGCATACGCAACATAGCCGGCGAACCATTACAACCCAAGCAAGGCCAGCCATGGGGAGGGCCAATGGGGCTCTGATAGCCCCCCTCACCCATCAAATAGTTCCCCCTCCCATGGGCCAGAGTCTCCCTCTAGTCCAAAGTCCCCAACCATGGGCGTATGTTCCCCATGTTGCTGATCTCCCTCCCTGTCCCACTCTTCATGACTGTCCGCCCCTCTCCGGGCTTTCCCTTGTCTCCAGAACTTCTCTCTAATGCTCTGCGATGGGGCACCTTTGCAATCCCCTGAAATGCTCCCTAGTCAGTGCTCTGCCCTCTGCTCCAGCCCAATGAGAGACACCGCACCTCCAAACCCCAACCGTAGGCCCGCGCGTGAATCTCCAGGGCATAGCTATTCACCGTCTGGTTAAGACTAAGGCAAGGTTGATAAATCTGTTTCCGACTTTCCGGGCGGTGGGGTGGGGAAAGAACCCAAGAAGATACACCTCTACTGTAAAAGCAAGTGTGTACCCAGTATCGTGCCCACCACCACAAAATCCTCTTTGCAGAACCAGCATAGCTCAGGACACAACCAAGTCATATGTACAAAATCTGCATTCTAAAGCTCGCACCTCGAGCAACCCAGGCCTTCACCACCATATACAACCTGAGGCCTATGGGCTAGGTCATATGCAGATAATTTAACTGCGGATATTTGTGCCTCGTATTATGCAAGATCGATTTAGGATACGCCAAAGCCCTGTTCCACTTCGAATCTGCGAGACCCCTCCCAAGGATCGCCTCCCATCTCTCACGCAATCTTAAAAAGGGGAACACAAGTTATCTCAGTTAATAAGCAATAAAACCATTTCAACTGGTACTGTGCAGTACCTAGTGTCAACAGGGAATGTAGTACTGGGTGAGTTGGGTGTTCCTAACTACCCCTTCCCCATAGAGCTTTGAAAGACTGGACCAGGGCTTTATTTTGGAGAAACTTCCAGGTGGGAGGCCTTAATCTTCGACCAGGGTCCTAAAAGGGGCAAGGGTGTTCACGTGGTAATAGTCCCTCACTGTGTCTAGCTCCACTGTCGGCCAGGCAGCCAACTGCTGTAAATATCACTAGGGGTTCCCCATGTGGCAATCGATCAGAGAAAAGACTCGGGTGTACACAGGAGTCCCCACAGTCTTTGCCCTGCATCTCTTCCAGCAGTGCATAGCTGTGAACAATAACAGGGACCGGTACGGCAACTCAATTGCCGGGTTGAGTAGTGTAGCTAACAGGGGTGTGAGTCATAGTTCGGAGTCCGCCCACCCAGTCTCCTCATGCCGCAGCCACTCCAGTCGTAGTGCAACTCATTGTAATTGGGAACCCTAGTAATACAATTCAAAGTTTGGTACTCCAAGGCCGCCCTCAGACAGTGCGCGTTGTAAACAATCCATTGGAATATAGCCCTTTACATCGCATGCGTTTACAACGCATGCAATTACAACGCGGTCGTTACAACAACTGCGTTGTTACATCGCAGTACCATTACAACACAAGTTGTCAAATCGACTTGCTGGAGGGGGCCCGCTGGACTTAGGAATATTATAATTTACTATTCCAACTCCAGCATGTGCAACAGTAGGGAAGGTGTTCGAATAGTAAAATATACTATTCCTTAGGTTACCACGCCCCTACAGCAAGTCGATGTAACAACTTGCGTTGTAATGGTACTGTGAGGTAACAACGCGGTTGTTGTAATGACCGCGCTGTAATCGCATGCGCTATAACGCATGTGATGTGATGACTGTTTCCCATCCATTGACACTCTCTGCCGTCCCGCATCCCATATAAGGTCTTGCAATAAGGAGTCCAATTGACTAAACCAGCTAGCGGGTATGACAGACGGGTGATTGACAAAAATGTATAATAAGCGTGGGAGCAGGATAATCTTGGACAGAGATATCCGCGCTATGATAGGGAGCCACAGAGAGCACCAAAAAGGAACAGACGATTTAGGCGCTCGAATGGTCCTCTAATGGTTGCCTTCCCAAAGATCATCGGGGGAGTGATAGATGTTCATCACTAAATATCGAAAAGTGGCTTGTGCCCAATTGATATCCATCGGGAGGTCGAGAGGTCAAATGCACGCTTGTGACACAGGGAACACGCATGTTTTATGTCTATTTACTCTCAAACCTAACACTTGCTCAAACATCTCCAGGAGGGGCAGGACCATAGTAGAGCCCTCCGCCGCACCCGCCAGATAAATTAAAAGATCATCAACATACAAGGAAATGGTATGCCAACGTGTACCCATAGCCAGACCCTCCCCCCAAAACAACTCCACCAACGGCTCAACGGCCAGGGCGAATAAGAGTTGTGATAATGGGCAACTCTGCCTGGTGCCATGAAAGATCATGTACTGTGAGGAAACTGACCTGCCAGTCTTAACACGTGCTGTAGGGTATCTGTAGAACAGCCTAACCCACCAAACCCATGCACTCCGAAGGCCCATCCGCTCCACGGTCTCAAACAAAAAAGTCTCAAAAGAGCATATCAGAAGCCTTTTCTAGGTTCACTGTCAACAAGGCAGCCCACAGGAGGGCCTGGATCTCAGGGTGGAACCACACTGTGTGCAGTCTACGCAAATTATGTGACGTACTCCGAGATGGGATAAACCTGTTCTGATCTTCAAGAACTAGAGTGGACATATAAGGGAGGAGGCAGAGAGCTAGAATCTTGCTAAGTATTTTAAAATCCATATTGAGCATGGAAAGTGAACAAAAGTCTGCAGTGCCAGCCCAGGGGGTTTTAGTCTTGGGGAGGGGGATCACCACTAAATCGTGTGTAGACTTCGGAAGCCTCCCAAGCCCTAAAGAGTGAGCGTAAAGCATCACCAACTGAGGCACCAGAGCAGAAGCATATGCAGAGTAAAAAACTCAGAAGGGAGGCCTTCAAGGCCCTCCCAGCAACCATGCTTGTCATAGCCACGCAAACTTCCTGGTCTGCCTCTGGATCCCCCAGTACCTCCTGCCCCTGTGGGTCCAGCACCTGAATTGTAAAATATCAAGGAAGTCCCTCCGGACCTTCGAGGAGATGGGAGGGGATGCACTATATAACCCTCCATAGCAATCCTGGAACAATGCATCAATCCCCTCTGGGTCGTATAGAAACTGCCCAGACCCTGCCTGCAGCTCCGTAATGAGATATCCACGAGACTCAGGCCGCACCAACCATGCCAGAATCTGACCAGGCCGCCCTACCTCTTCCTGAACCCTCATGAGGTAATTTCGGTAAACATCCTTCACAACGTGGTCAAAACACCGCGGTGCCATTACGACGCATCTTTTACAACGCAAGTCGTTACCACGACTTGCGCTGGAGGGCGCTCTAGACTAAGGAATAGTAGATTTACTATTCCAACACCTTCCCTACTGTACGTAGGCTGGAGTTGGAATAGTAAATCTTACTATTCCTAAGTCCAGCACCCTACAGCGCAAGTGGTGGAAACGACTTGCATTGTAAAAGATGCGTTGTGATGTACCGCGATCATTTTGATCGCGTTGTAACATCATACATCCGGTAATTTCTATAATCATCCATTCGATGAGGGTCACAGGGATTCAAAGTTTAAAGACCCATCCCCAGATACCTCTACATATACAACACCGAAACACAGGGGGTCTAACAGCTGAGAAGATAAGCTGAGCTGTCAAACCGAACTATCAAAGTCTCGGAGTGCAAAAGTCACCTAAGGACAGCCTATTGAACACATGGGTGAACATTATGTTAAGGACACTTATAGATCATTTACAGATTGGTTGGCGTAATCCGCACCATTGCGCAATGGGTTACCATCAAATAGACTTGATGATCAGTCCTATCATCTTGCCATACCCAGGTGTGATATAGGCTAGTCCCCTGATCATTGGGACTTATAAGCCACACCATTCGTTGCTGGTTTTGGATTTGGTTCTACCAACATAAATGAGCCGCCATCTGATTGCTGATCTTTTGATGGTTAGTGAATTATAGTGCAACACACACAAAAATAATAAGTGTAGTGAGTTAAAATAGGATGGTGTGTCCCTCTTCTATAAATGTTATTCTTCAGCTGAGCAACACCTCCTAAATAAAAATTAGAACAGTGCAAGGAAGACAGTCAACAAATATCTGTCTGATAATGGGCCGACATGTTTCTGCCTATCGGGCAACCTGTCCCATGGCTTTCATCAGGGCCTCTGTTCTTATAGTTGTTGCACTTAGTATTAAGTAAACAAAATCACCTAATAGTGAATAAAGTAAAAAAAGAAGGGGTTGGATACGATACAACCTGTACCAACCGAGAACCTTAAACCTCCATATCACTTGGAAAATAGGATTTCTATAGAGGAAAGATATACAATAATTAGTGTAACCTAACTTGGTCTGTTATTTCCCAACATATGTATCACCGAATTTCTTTATAATTAAAATGTAAAGTTTGTTTGCTCACCCTTCATGATGGGGGTATTGACCTCACCTCACCTGGACCTTGCTCAGGATCTACGAGGCCCCGCACTGTATAGAGAGAAGAAGTATAACAGAAAGTAGAAACACCATGCAGCCTTTGTCAGCCTATCATAAACTGGTGTCACATAAAACTTTCCGCTGTAAATCACAACTTTCATCTATATAACAACAGAGAAGAGACAACAGCCAACTGCCAAGAATACATGTCAAGCCTCTAATTCCAAGTCAGGAACCTCAGCAAATTAGGCACCAGCATTAGAAACGTAGGAAAACCCATGTCCTCCCACTCCCCAACCCTCCGTTTGACAGGAGAAAATACCCACAAACATGAACTCCCCATCCCAGGAGCAGTTCGGCAAGGGCCAGGAGCCCAAACTTCAGGTAAACCATCAAAACCAACAGGGGACCTAAACCAATCTCAGGTTTGGCCCTCTGAGATGGTGCTGACTGCAGTCAAATGACCATAGGTCTTCAACCCACCCTCGCCAGCCCTTATCCACCAAAACTCTTACCAGACTGTCCCCCTCCCCCAACAGTCCCCAAGAGTCTCACATCATACAGTTCACCTCTGGGGCTCCCAGGCACTCCATTAGATAATTTTGTCTGCAGTACCCAGTATCACCACTGGTAATGGGGCACTGTCAGCACGTGAAGAGTCCGAGCCTGATATCTCCATCGCTCACCAAATGAGAGCCAGTCTCGGAGCCATTCCCCGCCCCCTTCATGAGCACCACCATTGCCTACAGAGCCTCAGCCCTTTCCTTCTCAGTCTGCGAGGTACTGGGTTTCCCCATTTTGCCCCTGCGGTCTTTCCTTCAAGGCCTCCATCTCGGTTTCCAATCACTGTGGGCAGCAGCTGAACTCTTCCTCTGAGATGCCGAACCATATCAATGGACTCCAAAGCCGCTGTCGGATTATCACAGAAAAGCATCACTCCATCTAGTACAATCCAGAGCTGAGCAGGGAATCCCAGGGAGTACTGCAGGCCCTCTTCCGTTAGAACGCTTTTAACCTCCAGGAAGGAGACTCTCCTCCTCTGCACTTCGACTGTGTGGTCTGGAAATATTGAGATCATGCTATTGTTCACAACAAACGAGTCAACAGTTCCACTCCTTTGCAGTAGAAAGACCCGGTCCCTATAGTACAAGAGCCGTGCCACAACTGAGCGTGGTGGGTGCCCTGGCTCGGTGAGCGGGCCGGGTACCGATGGGCCCTGTCCAGGATGTGGAAGGCCGAGAGGACTGTTGGGGTGACCACTGCTCTAAGCCAATCTTCCAGAAAAGTGATCATGTCCTTGTCCTCCACTCCTTCAGACATGCCAACCACCCTAATGTTATTCCTTCTATTGCGACCCTCTACATCTTCTGCCCTGCGTTCAAGAGTGTGGACTCTGTCCAAGTGCTCCGCTACTTGGGTGGTTAGTGATTTGTGCACAGGGTGGATTCCGCTACCTAAGGGCACTCTACAAGTTTTTAGTGCTCCACCCTGAGCAAACCCATCCCAAAAGACACCGTACTAATGTCCTGGTGCAAGGTGGCTTTAGTATTGGCAATACCTTCCTGTGTCTTAGTCAATTGCTGCCGCACAGGGTCCTCCATGTCATCCACACCTTGGCTCTCCTCCACATGATCCGACGTCACCCCCTCCATGCCGGCTAGCTGGCACACCTGCCATTTGGGCCCTAAGTTTACCCAACTTCAGCAAAGGGTGTGTACAGATGAAGGATCAAGTCATGGCCAGTGTCAGCAAATTGGGACCCTGTGGTCCCACCGGGACCTGTGCCACGTCCCCGCAGGCTAACACTACTCTCTATGTACTCCAGGGTCCGAGGCCCCTCGTTTTCACCAGGGGCCGCAGGCAGCCCTCAACAAGGAGTCCAGGACATCACCAAAAGGGCAGCGGGCAGCTGCGTGTCTCCATGTTCCTCAGAGTGCGCCCAGGAGGGTCCAGCCAGTTGCGCAGTAGGCCCTTCAGATGCCCCCAGTCCATAGGTGCTCAAGGCTCTCCTGCCTCCGGTACCCCACACCGGGCCTCAGGCCAATCATCAGAACCTGATCTAGGCCTTGAGTATCACCAACAGCTCGTGGGGTGGGCTTCTCCACCTTTAACTCCAACACCCCACTCTTGCCTCACCAGCGGGCCCCATGGCCGCCCCCCCATCTTCAGGCATGCAAGGCTTCCCAGACTCTGGCTTGCCACACTAAGCTAACGCTGTGCTCTGGGCTTCCCCCGGGTAGACCGGAGTCTTCTTTCTGGGCAAGAGGAGGAGGGAAAGCAGGTATCCACAAGTCTCTCCCTCTAGGCCCCAAGTGGGGGTAGGCTAACCACCAGGCCCTGACTCAGGCCTGAGTTTTTAGGACAACGGTGGGGAGGGGGTTCCATCACACATCTCTCCCGCACCCTGCCCCCGACTCACCAGGCGCCCACTGAGCTGCCACCAGGGCCCCCATCTGCCACCAACAGCAGCCAGCCCTTCTGCAGCAGGGCCGGGGGCCTCCAATTTCGCCCACCCAGGAGCTCTTCGTCATCCCAAAACCTTCAGTCACCAAGCGGGCACCCACCGCCTCCACCAGCACTGCCCGCTCCATATCCAGGCTGGCTTGCCGATCACCACAGTATCTGTGGCCCCAATCCCGACTGGTCTCCTCCCAACCGCGCGGGCAGCTGACCCAGTCAGGCTGTGGCTGCACCAACAGCTCCCGGGGTCCACGGGCTCAAGATGTCAGGCGTCCAAAGCCACCAAGCTGTAGGCCGGGCACCGTATACAGCTTCGAGCAACTCAGCCTTAGGCCCAGCGGTGACCTCTGGGCCAGGGCTGAGTTGTCCTCTGCAGGAGCACCAGCCAGGTTCTCGATGTTCCAGGATAAAATACAGGTTGGAGCAGAACAGTTGGCTTACGCGCATGGCATCTTCAGCAGCCAAGCCACTCTCCCGACACGTTTCCCATGTTTATTCTAACTAACTTTGTGGGATATGACGTTCTCAACTCTGCATATGGAATTGAGGAATGTCATGTCCCAGAGAAGTTGGTTGACATATTACTTAATAGTGACGTAGCAGAGACAATGGAGTAGTGGCGCTTACAATTGCACACACAATGATGTTGGGAATTGAACCAGAGACACTAGTAACATGGAGGAGGATCCTGAATCCTCCAGGAAAATCTTTATACACACATAGAGACACAATAGGCTTTAGGGTTCAGTGCATGGGTTGCTTCTCTGATCCCTATCTGATTTGCGGCCTTATTTATAGTGCAGCAGAAAAGGAACTCCTTCGCAACTGCAAGATATAGAAGCATAAATATAACATAACATCAGCCTGCCTCATTTAGAGTCAGGCAGATCTTGAGTATGTCAGCGGCAGAGACTACTCCGTCTCTGCCACTAACATACTCTTCTGATGGCCCGATAAAGTAATGGCCATCTGAGTTTTTGCCACTTGTCTGCCCTCCCTATTTAGAGTATTACTTTCGCGTAACACCATCTAAAACGTGGCAGTATGTGAAAGTAAGCATACTAAGGAAAACACCCGCCTTCCTCCAATGATACCTTCTAGCAATTAGGTCAGCCATTTACTGAAGCTCAGAAAGACTCAATTTTTATACAAACATTTTATTGCATCTTCTTTCTTTCCAATTCCATCCAGTATATGAAGATTTCTCTACAATTTGCATTACGTCAAATACATATCATAACACAATATTGCACAGTATATTTCAAAACCTATGGCAATCTATTATGAGCAACCCTCTGCAACTCACAAAGCAACACAAATTCCTCTCTACAATCACTGCAACACACTCATCATGCAATTAAACCCCTCAGACACTCTCATTCACTTCAACCTTCCATTCTGATAATAACATATGTACTTGTTATACACCATAATTCTCTCATAATACAAAAGACTAATATCAAATGATCAAGTCTTTTTTCTCAATACTTCTTCCATAGGTATGTATAGATCATATACAAATATTCAATAACTACACATGTATTTCCATATGTCCTTCAATGAGTGTGAATCATATGTATTCATTGAGTGGCTACAAATATAATTCTATGCACGTTTCGGCAACAAACGCCTTCATCAGGAGAACCACTGAGGTTCTGTAATTCTCGAGACTGACTCCATTTTATATTGTGCCACCATTTTGTGTTGCCCTCACGTAGGCCTGTGAAGGTAGCCTGGCGAATAAAGTGGCCTGGCCTTCTTAGTTCATGTAAACATTAACTAGGTTTCTTTTTGACTCTGGAATGAACTGTAAGAAACTGACCTCTTCACCTGAAACTGACCTCGCAAAGCCAATTTCCCTGATCGATCTTTGTCTGAGATTGCCAATCAATGTTCAGGACATCGTTAACTTTTAGTTTCCTTGCATATGCCTTATCTTGTTCATCATCTGTTACTGGTTCTTATTTATGTTTCTTCATTACATGGGTTATACTTTCAATTATAGGTTTGTCCGGCTTTTGGAGATTGAATTTGGGACATTCCTAATGATTAACTTTTGGGTTGGGATACTGTACATGTAATCATGCCATGCCCTGCAGTGCCATCTAAATCAGATTAACCTTTGTGAACTATGTAATTATAATGTTTTGCCCATATCCTGCTAAAACCTCAAAGGCTACTCACCTGCTGACTCTCCAGATTTTCCATTTGTTTAGGAATGTAATTGGTACAACTCCCTTACATGCCTGGGGCAGGATAAAGAGTATATAAGACGTGAAGTAAGACCATTCTAGCAGACTGCCTCATTCAGTTGCTAAGGCTTCTGTGTGACGTAGTCTCACCTCATTTAAGGTTAATAAAAATGTTCTTTTATATTTCAGCTTCATGTCCAAATTCTTTATTACTGGTTTGAATGGACTAAGTATCAGTGAGACCCCTGAGAAGGAGTTCAGATTTCTTCACCACTTGATGTTATGCCACAACAAGTTTCCGTTAGACCTCTTTTTTAACCGAGCATGTACACAATGTATGCCACATACACCCACTAACTGTTTCTGTAGGGAAGTGACCCCCCCCAATATCTCATTTATCTCTGTAGCTTGCTTTTACCAATTGTTCATACCTCCATAAGATAATCTGATAATACCAGGCAAACACAAAGTCTTCACATCCTTCATGTTCTAGTTCACCAATAGAGTATCAGTCCGTAATGTTGTTCAATATCTCTGTGAGTTCACTCCTTCTTTCTGCTCTCGTCGCCAACCACAGACCAGTGGCGACTGGCATCTATGGAGAGTGGTGAGGCGGGCAAATGGATGGCTGGTGGGTGCATGCACTATTGCGCACTAAAATCCACTTATCTTACATGCTGCATGCACAACACATCCTCCTTCTTGCTCCAGTCTGGTGTTCAGAACGGGTCCCAGCCAACTCCCTTAACCAATACCAGCTCTGCTCTCATGCTCAGCTCTCCAGAGGACACTGGAAGCCTGTGCTTGCTCTCAACCCAGCTGTCTTAAGACAGCTGGCTTAGACAGGCTTCAAGTGCTCATGTCTCAGTGGCTTTCACAAGACAGCCGGCCAAAGGGACATGCGCATTTTAAACTTAAGGGCACAGGCAGCCCACCATTCCTCCCTGCTGCAGCTACTCAGAAGACCCTGTCCATCCTGACACTCGGTTCGGGACAGGTTGATGAAAAATAAAATGGTAATAAATTAACTTTATCACCATGATCACCATTTTATTTTTTATCTTTCAGGCTTTTGGGGACATTTTAGTTGACAAGGTGACGCTCCTCCGCTGTAATGGACCAGCTGCCACAGTCGCTGCTGTATGTCAACGATTACAAAAGCTGTGAAAGTAAAAACATTTCAATGACTCCCAGGTTATGGTAGAAAACTCCAATGGCAAGGAGGTCATTTTTTTTTCCAAAATTAAAATCCTTCTTTGGGATTTTCTTTTTGAAAATAAAGAATAAATTGAAAGTGTGCTGTACGGCTCCGTCATGTTGACGGAGCCATTCAGCACACTTTCAATACATTGACAGGACCTCAGTGAAGGCGGTTCCTGTCATTGTTAGAGATGTCCACTGAGGCGGCAGACATCTCTAAATCTGGAGTTGGCAGATTTGGAGTTGCACAGAAAGTAGTTACTCCATCAGAGGAACAGAGTAAAAGGCTCCGTTGCCCGAATGGAGTAACCACCATTAGTAGCCCAGCGCTGACTCCCCGCTCCAAAGGTATGAAATATGCTATGAAATAAATTACTATAGCCTTATAGCCCGCCGTAGAGGGCGATACCGGCTATTAAAGGCTCTCTCCAGCGTTAAAGGCCCGAGCCGAAGGCGAGGGCCTTTAACAAGGGAGAAGGACTTTAATAGCCGGTATAGCCCAGCTGCGAAGGACTATAAGGCTATTAGAACATTCTGCCACTAGAGGGCAGAATGTTCTAACAAAAAAGAACAAAGCCTTATGGGAGCGTGAGGGGATTGGAATCCCCTCAGGCTCCCCGAAGCCTTTGTTCACAGCCTGAGCTCTGAACAAAGAAACATTGGAATGTTGGAGCTCCGGGCTTCCACCAGTCATTATAAGCCCGGAGCGCTCCATTGTTTTCAATGGAGCTCCCAACATTCCAATGTTCTAATTAAACAGTAAACCGATGCTATGTATAGAAGTAAGTACACAGAAGGGGGTGAATGTGCTAAATATGCTATCACAGTGAGTTGTGAACCCAAAGCTTTGCACACACTTCCCATGACCTTGGAAAAGTAATGCATCTCACATTTAGAATAAACCTAAATGTATTTATGAGGAACACATGAGCAATGTAGCTCCATTTCCACTCGGACCTAGGAGTGAAGGACAGTGATTGCATGAAGTGTAAGCAGAACCCTTCAATTTAAATGACATAAGCTTGGTTTCTAGACGCTGCCCCCTGTCTTACAATACTACCTTTGTGAGGCTATTGTCCATTGCGGTGCATTATCCAAGAACTGTTCTGATACAAGAATGACCTTGGAGCATATATTGAGTGTAACATATTCCACGTTACAATGTTGCCTCTCCAATGTTGTTGCTAATCTGTACCTTGTGAAGTGGTACTTGCAACATGTTGCAAAATGTTAAAATATCTGTGAAGGGAAAGTGTTACTTCTTCATGCATTTCCATGTGCTCCTCTCCATTTTAGATCAAAGCAGGGCAGCCCACGACCCAGCAGACTTCACCATGTCAAGCGCAGTGATGGATTTATGCAGTGAGGATAGCACTGTGATGTTGTTGTTTGAGAGCATCAGAAAAACACCTCAGGGACAAACAACTAGATGCTCTGAAAAACACCAGCCATGTCAGCTACTGGAAATACTTCACACCAAATTTAAGTCAGAGTGTCAGGATGTCAACAGATACACAAACACATCTCATTGACTTTGACAACAGAATTATGGAACATCAGTCACCTTGCCAATATTGTTGACGATGACCTGGAAATGCAAAATGCTTATCTGGAATTCATCCAAAAGTAATTGGAACCTTTGAATATATTGTCCACGCAGTCAGTGCATCAAAACACCTCCAAGTGGCTTTGAGGATATGTTGGCGGAGGGAAACATTCATAACAACGCGGGCATTACCCCGCACTGCTACTACAACGCTGCTATTACAACGCAAGTCGTTACAACGACTTGCGCTGGAGGGCGCTGTAGGATAGGGAATAGTTTAATTTTCTATCCAACACCTTCCCTACTGTCAACGTGGGCTGGAGTTGGAATAGAAAATGTTAAACTATTCCACTATCCAGCGCCCCCAACGCAAGTCGTTGTAACGACTTGCGTTGTAAAAACAGCGTTGTAATGGCATGCGGGGTAAAAGCCCGCGTTTTAATGCCGTACAACCGTTGGCGAATGTGAAGGAAGGCTTATTAGGCAATTCAGCACTAACTGTGATAAAGAGGGTCTAAAGGGCATTCCAGGATCTATGTGAAATGTAGTCGTGCACACGTCAGATGAGAATAAGATTGCAGTGCGGAAAATGTGGATACATTTCAAAAAGTCACGTGGGGCACTGATATGGAAAGTCTTGATCATGGCATGGATGCCTTGGTGAGGTGTAACGTGCGTCATTGTGGAAATATCCAAATCACAAGAGGGCATTGCCAAGACACTGCAGCACATCATTGAGGTGTTGCAACCTTGGTGACCACCACTAGGGGTGGCCAGAATATTCCATTCCACCTAAGAAAGTGGAGGAATTTGGCCAGCTCCGCATTACTCTTGTAACGGGGAGTTCCAGCCATATTCTGCCACCCGCCGTGTGGCAGAATTTTGCCATGCATGCGGGTATAGAATGATAAGTTGGTGGGCACAAGCAAGATTTGGCATTCACAATTGCAATGCTAGGAGGACATCTGGTGACATTTTCTAACTCAGGCCATTCTGACCGTCCGGGGTCATAAGGCTGCCGCTCCAGTAGAAAATCTACATGCCTATTCCTTGCCATTGGCGGATCTCCACCGAATCTAGTGGAGTTTTTATGCAACGCCATGGAATTCTGCAGAGTCAAATTCTGTGAGTTGCGCCCACACCTGCCCGCCAACACACCATTAGGACTCAGCACAGAAGTAACACTTCAGTCTCTATATGACTCATCACATTTTCCAGTATTTTACTTTGCAGCTCAGGATATATTATGTTTGTGGGGTCTTTTTGGTTTGGGCAGTTTGGGAACTCAGATACAGGTCATGCCTAGACTTTGGTCCCTCCCTTCCCCACAGGTTACCATTGGATGCTCCTACAGTGCGAAAGTACATGCAAAGCTGGAGTTCTGAGAGGGTTTCCACTCTCAGGAAATGTATGAAGTTAACCAGATGGGTATCCGCCGCCACCACAAAGTATAATAGTTGGGGTGTATGCAAGAAGAGGTATTGTAAGCAGACATTTACATGAGAAGTGTGTGTATAGATCACAGTTTTGATTTCTCACTGAAGTATGTCTACCACAATTTATTTCTATAAAAGATATGTTCGGTCATCCACAGATCAACTGAGGTTTATTGCAGCGCAGAAGACAACCAGTGAAGAAGTGTTGCTACTCCTGAGAACAGGTGTGGGAGGTATCCAAGATACAGGATCAGAGGTGCTGATCATTGACAAAGTACAGCAGAAACTCAGGGGTGTAGCTATCAATATTGCAGCCCGTGCAATGATACCAAGGCCCAGGGCTGTGAGGGGTCCTCTGCCCCCAAATTATGGCTGTGCTTTGCTGTCCAACATTGGGTTATGGGACACATTCTCCTGCTTGCTTTAGGGTCTCCTGCACCTTGGCGATGCTACTGAACATACTGAGTAGACAACCGTCTGTACCTGTTTCTGAATCACTAAGGGCCATATGTAGGTAGCCCAATTGCGATCGCAAATGCAGAAATTTGCAGAATTTCAGCATTTGCGATCGCAATTTGGGCAGTGTTCTATGTAGCACACAAAAACCCACACGTAAAATAAGGAATCGCAAAATTTGCGATTCCTTATTTTGCAAATGCATTTAAGGAATCCCAAATTGCGATTCCTTAAATGCAATGTAGGAAGCACCCAAGTTGTGCGATTTTGGCTTAAGGAATTGCAAATTACCACCAACTTCAGGTTGGTGGTAATTTGCGATTTCTTTGAAAAATTCACTTTTTTGCATTTTTCAAAGTGCCATGTGGCGCACATAGATGCCCATTGCGCATGTATGTGCGCCACGTGTGCACACGTTTATTTCAGGGGTGTAAAAGGGTGTCCTATTGACACCCTTGCAACTTTGAAATTGCATTTTCAATTTGCAAATCTCTAATTGAGAATCGCACATTGAGAATGTCTTCCCATTCATTCCTATGGACCTTCTAGCTCATAGGAATGAATAAGAAGGTATTCCTTATTTGCGAATCTCAATTTGCAATTCGCAAATAAGGAACAGGTGGGATTTGCAAAATATTTAGCTAATCCTACCTACATTGCGTTTTGCGATTCTCGAATTGCGATTCTCTAAAAATCGCTATTTGAGAATCAAAACACGTATTATCTACATATGGCCCTAAGTCACCAACAATGGCCATTGTAGAATGCTGGCTTGTTCATGACGTCTCCTTGGAGTTTTAGATGAATTGTGACATCATTCTTTGCATGACCCCTTTACAAGGATTCAGGCAACCTAAGACCAGAGGCGGCAATGGTCAGACCTCATCTGCTGTCAGGGTGACTCTAGGAGAGATCTCCTCCAATGTTCGTCCTGTTGAAGGATGTTACCTGCTTTTCAAGACATGAGAAAGAAAGAGATGTTAACTGCTACAAAACTGCAGTTTATCCACAAAAAATGTTGGAAACTGGTGAAAAACAGTCCTTTGCTGCTTATAACGACCTGAGCTGGGCAAAGTTTACATTCCGCTGCAAAGCTTTTTTTCGTTCGTACCTTTGCAACTTTGTGAAGCAGAGAGATCTGTGAAATTCATAAAACTTTGTCAGCAAGCGAACGTTCCTGCAAATAGGTTTTTGGGGGAAATGTGTCCTTTTTTCTTCTCCCAACCTACTTTTTCACATTCTTTTCTTAATTTTTTTCTCAGACAGCTCTGTGGCATTTCACAAAGTGGCAGTTTGAAAAAAGTTTGAAACAAGCATTTGCAATACAATTGGTCTTGTCTTTGTGACCATATATGTATTTAGCTATGCAGCACATTAGCCTGGGTGCTGAAACATCTACTGTTCTTTAACATGGAGGGAAAATAAGCACCAAACTGCATGACATGCCAGGTATGGGAACACATGGAGAGAAATTTTGCCTTTCAGCGGGAAATGGGGTATCGTTCAAAGTTCTGTTTTAAATATAAAATCTAGAGAATGCTAAAGGGATTCTGGAATTTTAGTGACCTCTGGTGGTCATTTTATATCACGAAAGTTAAATAGAGGCAGTTGCCAAAAAAAAAAAGTCCCTAAGCAGAAAGCAAATCTGGTATTTTAGTGACCTCTACTGGTCGTTTTCTATTAAGACAGTTAAATAGAGGCAGTTGAACAGAAAAGAAAGTCCCTAAGCGGAAGCAGACAAGTCCTAGGGCTGATCTCCACAGCCCACAAAATACCTACACATATAAGTATATACTAATGTATATACAAGATGTCTTGAATGCCCGCCCTAAAAGGAGCCAAAGTACTTTCCCAACTGCTCACATCCCTAATAACGACCTGTAGGTGGGGCAAATACATCTAATAGATGCAGGTGCACCTCCACCCGGGCATCGCATAGATGCATACGTACATAGATAACAACAGCAGATAAACACCATCAGGGCAAAGATTCTTTCATTTTACAACCCACTTGTCCTTAGTTTACAAAATGATGGAATGCCAGCTGAATGCAAAAATGTCCAGTAGCAAAGTTCTCGGATATTTTTCTGCTCCGTTGCATGTACACAATTGCAGGCATTACCATCATGCATGCGTGTAATGCCATGTGTCCTGGTGAGTACCATACATGCCTGTGGTAGCTCTAGACTCTGAAATAAGGCATTAATTACTGAGAATAATTCCAACAGTGTTGCCGCCATTACTAGTATGCTGCCAGTATTCTTATTGTCAGAGTCCTCGGTCCGACCTGATATAAAACGTGGGTTGTAATAGAGTAACCGGTTAAAAAATTGCATTACTCCGACCACACCACCAGAAGTATAGTGTCATATCTAGTGATCCGTAGTGGGGTAAAGTTAGTGACAAAGACTCTCATAACTCCACCACAGACTCTGTCAAGGTCTTGAATTCTTTCAATGAGCTGCTTAATCGGTGGGACTGGTTTGCTACAACTTTAGGTTAAGTCGTGTGATGGGGTCAGCCCTGAAAATGGCAGACTCCATGCAAGTATGTAAAGTGTCCCTAACATGCTGGGAAGCACCATGCTAAAGAGACTAGTAGGGGGGAACTTTGGGTCTATATAAAGTGCCCACGTTTGCTGATGATAATTAAGGCAGCAGATGGTCATTGGTGGTTTTTTTCTGATGAGATATTTCTCCAACAGCATGGGATTGCACCTGAAGACAGAGATAGGGGACACATCCCCCACTTTCCCAACAACCTGATTTCTTTGCAAAGAGGCGGGAGACCCTAACTTGGCAAATTTAAAATCCAGCATCCAAACTCTTAATCAGTCTACTGGCCTCCAGCTCTGCTTTTTTACTCTAGCAATAGTCTCCTATGGGTGAGGTGACTGGACCCCACCACTAAGGCAGAATGGCTGGTGCCTAGACATCCTTTCTGTAACGAGGCACTTGTATGTTACTCTTGAAGTCCTCCATCGCCATTCATCCGCTGTTAGGAACCCATGTCTGGCAGACATCCCTGGTGGCTTCGTGGCCAAGATCCTACCGCAAGCGGAAGTGACGTAACACATGCGTTGAATCCAAATGACATTACAGGAAATGACTGCACACCCTTTCACCTTCTCTGAAAAGACACTGATCGTATTTTATTAAACGTTATTCAGAACTCATAAAATTAGAAGAGTTAGGTTGTGTGATTGCTGGCAGTGACAAGCATAAAGTCTAATAAGTTTATTACACTTTGAAAATCTTATTCGTAAAACCAGTCAAATCACAGGTTATATAATCTGTTTGTTTGAGCATTTCAGACAGTACAACATATACTCTGGAATCGGCATCTTGGCGCTGTAAAATCAAAAAAGGGACATAGGCTAAAAAATGACAGACAAGGCTTGTGATGTAAAACCCTATTAGAATGCAGACGAAGGGGCGGCAAACAGCAGCTTAGGGGCAGCCACTGGTACCTTTAGATTCTCGAATACAACACTTCTAGAGTTGGGACTTCTGGCCCTGACAACACCATAGCCCATAGTCTGTTTTGTATCGTCTCACTTCCCTCTGCCTGTACCACTCAGACCAACCTTACACCGTCCTGTACCCTGCTTTTTAAGAGAGCTTTACACCAAACTTTAGAAAACGAAGGATCGAGTCTACATTGCCAGAACCCTGAATCTCTCCCTGCTGATCATGAGGTCTGGGTCTTCGTTAGCAAAAACACCTACGGAAGCGCCAAAGGATCAAAACCCAGCAGGGGAGCATTGTCCTGAGCAAGAGGAAATCAAATCCTATCACTTCAGCCCTTTAAGTCCCCCACTGGCTTCCAGTGAACACAGAGTCAACTTTAAAGTTCTCTGCACTGTACACTGGGCTTCTGGTTGTCTTGCGCATCCTTTCAGACAGAGTTATACCCATCCGTGAAATAATTTTGGAAAATGAGCCTCTCCGGTGAGACACACTCTCCCCAAGGCCTCTGACAGGCTTCCCCACCTTCCTTCAAATAGGCCCTAAAGACAGTCCACAATAGAGAGGCCATCAAACAGCTGTAAACATTACTGGGACTGACCTCCTTCTGTGAGGTGCGGTAAGGCAGCAATCCGAAGTTGCCACCTAGTGTCAATAAAAGTCCTGAAAAAAGGCAATTTAAGTGCAAGGAAAGTGTTCCAAAAGGTCAGGACAAATTCCCATTTTTGCGGAAGTGCTGACTCAGTTGATGTCTAAAATTGACGCAACTTCTTGCAGGTATTATCCACTTGCAGCAGGGACATTGCCTGCTTGTCGGATGGATCAGTGGTTCAAAACTTTCCAATACATATAAATATATAAATATATGCATGCATACGTATGAAGGGCAGTTCTGGTGAAAAATAAATGATCGCACATGAAATAGGAAAAAATTGCTTACACACACACACACACACAACTTGGTGCATGAAAGGACGGAAAACAATTGATCCCGTGACATTTTGTGTTGATGGTGAGGCTAACAGGTGAGTGTATCTGATCACACAAGATCCATTGAAATTACGTTGACAAATTCTCCAGACAGGAGGCTGCTGAATACATCTCCTCGGCCCACGCCCCTAAAAATCTCACAACTGACGAGCCCTGGTAGGGAGGAAGTAGTCATTGCCTACAACGCATAAGTCTTTTTATTATGATATTGCTCTGAGACGCTAAACTGACTCGCAAATGTCTTCCACGGTCGTTTCCCACAATGCAACGGCTCGCGGGGGCGTGCAAGGCGCGGCCACGAATGGTTTAGGCTGCAGGCGGGCGAGAGAGTGAAATACCCTGCGTCATGTGGATGAAATGTCAATATCAATTCTATTTCCCAGGCCTGTTGTTCTGCTCAAGAAAAACATTCCCTTCGGATCCTCAGAAATCAATCCTTCCTTCCGGATATTGTTTCTTGCAGGGGCCAAAGGCTGTTGGAGAGAACAGGATGAAGCTTCTGGTCGATTCGATCTTTCAGGGAACCCGAACAATGGCCGCCACCTCCCTCCCGACGCGGAGGAGTTTTTAATGTGCTCCGAGTTACAATCTGGAGGTAATAACATTTGGCGGTAATAACGTAGCGTAGCACACAGTCTTTCAATGAGAGCTGGTTCTAGGGAAAGGCTGTACAAGGAGGCCTCTTAGGCTGCCAACAACAGAAGGGCACCTCATTGACCCTACTAGAAACACAAGCACTCAAAGAAAGAGCTGGGAGTGCTAAGTTTTCTCAAGAAAGCACAGTTATTTAATCACAATTGATACAACCAAATCAATAATTGAGCAACCATTCATCAAGAAAAAGAAATTATATAATTCTTGTATTCCAAGTGACTTTCTTTGTATTTGCCAGCACTTGGAATACAAGAATTATATAATTTCTTTTTCTTGATGAATTGTTGCTCAATTATTGATTTGGTTGTATCAATTGTGATTAAATAACTGTACTTTCTTGAGAAAACTTAGCACTCCCAGCTCTTTCTTTGAGTACTTATCAGGATAATTTGGGGTTGGACGGTGCCCTAGTAGTTGGTAGAAGTGCACCCCAAAAAATATCAACTAATAAAAACCCTCAGAGTGCACCCAAGTATACCCTGCGTCGTCCGCTAGTTTTGTTGAAGTCGAAACACAAGCATTTGCAATGAAATAGGTCTCGCATTTGTGAGAGTTGGAGGTATTTGCGTTGCAAATGAGAATGTGTTTAACCCATGCATTTTGAATTGGAGTGGAGTGATATATGTGGTGTGGAGTGGAATTATTTGGTTTGGATTCTAATTGTAAGTTTTGGAATTGTGTGGTGTCAAGTGGATTTGTGAAGTGAAATGATGTTTAATGCTGTGGAAAAATGTGGATAGTAATGATGTGGTATTGACTGTACTAGAATTATGTAGACTGTGATTGTGCGTCAGAGTGTGATTATTAATTAAAAAAAAATTTTTTATTGACAATACATGAGTACAAAACAACAGCCAAAATAGGTACAAAAGAGAAGGAGATATGGCACATACAAAATAAATAATTAATTCAAAGCTAGTCAACGTTTAGCAGCAGCATTCATATATATCATCAAGAAATGAGCACTCATAAACATCGGGAGATAACGTGCCCTACAGAACCCCAGGTTTATAAATCCATATAGGTAATCACTGGGTCCCAAATTTGACGCCTACCTTTGAGAGCATACAGACTATACTCCATAGTCTGTATGCTCTCAAAGGTAGGCGTGTGATTATGTGGAACGGCATTTTGTGTTGTGGAGGTATGTAGCTGCAAATTAAAAATAGTACTGATGTAAGGGCCAGTGCATTAACTATGCCTCCGTGGGTAACCGGCGTGGCAACGCGAACCCAAGTTACAGATGAAACGCAGTAACTCCGACTGAAACAAAGGGACGCTGAGGGACGATAACGTGCCCCTGAAAACCAAATGGTGGTTATATAAGTTGGCGGGCAATGGGGGTACTTTATCCCAATAGGTCTTGTTAATGTGAGAGCGATTGATTTTGTCACTTTTTTGCGGTTATAGGCTAGTGTGTTGGCATTGGAATGAGGGAGTGCACTAAAGTAAACAACACCGGACTCGTAGAAAAAGAAAGCAACATATTGAAAAAAAGGCAAGATGGAAGAGAAGATGAACAAGCATTGGAAATGCAATAGGTCTCGCATTAGAAAAGTTGGAGCTATTGGTCTTGTAGATGACAAATATTTTATTTATTTGTTGGTTTTTAAAACAGCTAAATTGATAGCTTTGTCATTTACAATGCCAATAGTTATAACTTTCGCGAATGTGACACCTATAGCATTTGGAATGCAACACTGAAGAGAGGGTGCTGCCACAGCACTTAGTCATTCAAACTAAAACCTCCCTCCTCTAGATTTGCTTGGTGTGTTTGGACCATGGAGGCTGCGAGCATTGGAGGTTCGGGCACTGTGGCGGTGGTGTGTGTGTGTGTGTGTGGGAGGGTCTCTGTTTACATTTAGAGAGGAATGGAGCGGGAAAGTAGAGACTGACAGCGAGGTATGAGAGTGAGAGAAGAGAGTGATTGGGAGAAATGGGTGAAGCTAGGAGAGAGAAATGAATGAAAAAGGGGAGGCAGAAAAAATAACACGGCCTGGCGGCCGTGAGAGAGAGGGGAGGTGCTGGCGGCTGGGGAGGGGAGGAGAAATGCGACGAGCATTGGAGGTTCGGGCACTGTGACGGTGGTGAGTGTAGCTGACTGACATCGAGGTATGAGAGTGAGAGAAGAGAGTGATTGGGAGAAATGGGCGAATCTAGGAGAGAGAAATGAAAAAGGGGAGGCTGAACAAATAACACGGCCTGGCGGCCGTGAGAGAAAGGGGAGGTGCTGACACCTTGTTCGGTACAATGCCTTCCCATCTCCCCCCTCTTTTGTTACGGGACATGCCATTTAAACCCCATTCACAGGTGTGAAATGGGATTAACAGGCCATTAAAAAAAGCACAAAAAGCAGATCACGAGCGGCAGGAAAGGGGGTAGAGAAACTGTTTGCCACAGATTAGGTGGAAAGCGGCGGTTCTGCATACCAATACACCGGCCCTGTTTATGGAATACCGGAAATGGGAAGCGATAACTCGTCCAACCAGAATTAAATATGAAAGCGCGAGTGCTCCTGCCTGAAGCCAGGCGTGCAGAAACCCTCTCCCTGAACAGGGCGATCCGGCTGCCCGTCACCTGAGCGTTCGCACGAGATGGAATGTCACAGAAAAATGTACCGTGCAGGAAAACGACATTCTGTTGTATCCTGCAGGTAGTGGTTGATGTTTATCCAGCAAGGAAACCTGTATTGTCAAATCTGGGTACATAGTGGCGGGTGGTGTCACAATCAGAAATGATAAAGTGTTCTTGACACTTATAGCATTGACATCATACGAGTGCCACTTACACAAGTTATATGATTTGTATGCATAACAGGGCTCTACAAATCTGAAAAATGGTACTAGTCCTGCAGGTCTAGTGCTTTAAAAAAACTCCTCGACCTACCCGTAACATACTTGACCTCTGTCTCTGAAAGCGGAGCAAATGTGACAAGATAGCAAGATTTAAAGGCATCTTTATTGCTCATTTGCTTTGTGAGCAATAAAAATGCCTTTAAATCTTATCTTGTCACATTTGCTCCGTTTTCAAACACTGAGGACAAAAATTAGTATGTTTTCCTACTCGCCAGAAAGGGCGAGTAGGACTTAAAAATAGCTCGACCTCATAATATTTACCTCGCAAATGCGAGCGGTCGAGTGGATTTGTCGAGCCCTGCATAAGCTACGCAGAGAAATCACGCAGGATTGGAGACTGCTGAACCAGGGCACCACGGGCCCTACATTATACACCCATCCCCTGACCCGGAAGTAAAACAGCTACTCATTTGGGGTGCAATGGGTCCCAGGTGCCCCGGGCCTACTATACCCGCTGCATTAGAGGAGAGGATGAGGCATAACGACCAGAGCTGCTGACCTTGGAACTGCGGAGCCAGGTTCGAGGCTGGCGTCGGCTCAACATCCTGTGATTCTATGTAAATCACTTAATCGCCCCGTGTCTGCAAAAAAAGCAACATGTCTTTTTTGTAATGTACCTGGTGCTCACGTAAAGCGCTCCAATCGTTGGAAGGGCTTAAAGGTTTATGCCCACTGAGCTCCTAAAGAAGCCACGATACATTTGACTATATTCGCTTTTATTTACTATAGATGCATACATGATTTGCTGCAACGTACAGAAATACCGCTTCTAGGCACTGTGCCTACACCCGGGGGTGTTGGAATATTTCACGAGTTTCTCTTCAGCACTACCGGTAAGCAATACAATTTTCATCCATTATATGTCAGGAACCTTATACTGAACAAGGGGGCAGGGATAGAACAGACGAGTGGAGGGAGGGAAGGGGTGTGCGGTGAGAGAAAGGGGAGAGCAGATAACTCAGACGTAAAGGACAGAGAGAAGTAGAGAACTGAAAAAATATATAAAGGGGAGAAAGAAATGAGTGAGACATATAGTGAAGAGAGTGAGGCGGGGGAAAGGAGGAAACACGGGGAATAGAGAGGGAAAGAAGAGATGGCGAGGCAGAGGGAAGGGGAGAGAAAGAGGTGAAGTAAGAGGGATAGGGAGAGACAAAAGGAAGACAAACTGCAACAAACTAGACGGAGGGAAGAGATGGCGAGGCAGAGGGAGGGGGGAGGAGAAACACGAGAGACGGCCTGCGGGTGTCAAAGTGAAAGTACGAGGAGAAATGCGACACGGCGGGCAGGGGAGGGGGCGGAGCGGGGAGAGCGGCATGAGGGTGTGAAGCAGCTGGGGCCTGAGACGCGACTGCCTTTGATGTGGTAATCCGAGGCAGGCAGGCAGGCGGCTGGTGGCATTGTGCACGCGCTTTCACATGCACTGCAACAAATCGCCAGTGGAATCGCCAGTTAGGTAAACTCTCGATAAGCCCCTATATATCGAACTTCTGCTCAATGCGCATGCGCATTGAGATAGGTCGCTCGACCTAATAAAAGGTGAACACATTAAGAATTGGTAGTAAAGTTAAAACATTTTTTTTAAAAGATGGAGCACCATAGACAGAAAGGTTAGAGAGTACAGATTACTATATTTTAATGCTCGATAGCCACATTTTGTGTGTTATGGACATATTTTCACATATTCTACGCAGCCACAAATACCAACAACCACACGAGTATCCTTACACCTTATGTTCACAGTGTGCAGGGTGTTGGAAAAGTAGCATCCCAGGAATCCCAGGGGAATTTATGTGTTTCACTAGCTCATTAATAAGTGTTTTTGATACCTTTATGTGTGAGGAGTGAGAAGGTGGGATGCTTGGCGTTGTGCACCAGCTGGGTGATGAAGACACCCTAAAAACAGACAGTTATTATTATTAAATTGGTTTTGTATAGTGCCAGGTTACCCTGGAGCATCCCTGCGCTTTTGCCAACTACCGACATCAGAGATAGCAAAAAACGAAGAAAAATGAACAGAAGAGGAGGGTCTTAAGCTGTTTTCGGAAGCGCAGGAGACATGTTACATAAAACGAGACACCGTATTTTATTAAAGGGCCCTGAGTGAGTGAGGGGGGAGGAAATGTAGGCCAGGACTGTGAATACCTTTATTTTTACATTTTATCGGCACAGTATAAAGTACTAATAAATTGAAAGGTATTTTTGATCATTCTAGCTGCTGAAATCCGTGTAGTCTGCAAGTCCAGAGTTTTATTGTTAGCAATGCCAACCCAGCCTATCAGCCTTCCCACGTCATTAAATTCAGTATCATTACATTGAATAGTAGCAGCTGAAGTTTACAGCAGTTTATCACAGCAAAGATTGTGATATATTGCACAATCATGAACCACAATAATATTATGAAGGTGGGAGCCACACTGGGAAAGGCTGCTGCTGCCCCCTACGAGTAGAACATCACTTCTGAAAGGGGCTGCACTGGACATTAGGATTGCAGCCGTCCTGCTGAAAAGAGATAGTACTACTGCATTGACCGTGTAGGAGACAGTTGAGTATCTGTTCCAGTACGAATATAGACATACTGGATTTAGGAAGCCCATTTCACTTAGACACTCAATTATTTGCCTATCACAGTGAGTATGAGTCCTGCAAGTAGCTCTCCCCAGGCCACCTTCTAACCAATAGTGAGTTCCCAGAGCCTTTGCCTGGTAATTACAGCAAAGGTTGGACATATGAATTATAAATGACCCATTTGAAGCAAAAAAGGTATGGTATCAAACATACATTTTGGGGAATTACAAAGTGGGCAACTGGCGACACGCAGCTTTACTTCATTAGTTTGAATTTGGATATTTTACTGGGATGTTTTGAGGACACAATTTTTAGAAGCCAGAGTCTCTGGTCATATGGATTGTTGTTCACCAGCAAAGCAGAATTAAAATTGTGTAAAAAAGGTTGGAGCAGAAGGTAGTGCAATCCAGAGGGGGATCAAGAGGAGACAGAAAGAATGACAGGAGAGGGGTGCAGAGGAGAAACCGAAACAGTATGGGGGGCAGAGGCCTGGGAGTAAGTGACAAAGGACAGCTCAGCCAAGGGGTAGAAATGACAAAGTTACAGCTGCAAAGCAGAAAGGGAAGGGCATGTAATGCCAGTGGTTTGAGTGGACAAAAGAGTACAAATATTTCCTTTCTTTGTGGTTCACACAAAGGTGGCAATCCTATCAAAACAACCAGCAGTTTTTCCAAAGTTGGACTTACCTCCGGCGCCCTCAGATACTGCAGCCTCAGAGTATCCAAAGAATCTTCAGAGGAACCATGTGTGCAGCAGAGGAATGACATGGGGCTGTACACACTGCAGCACGGGTAGCAGCAGAGGAGCTTCAGTGGGGCTATGAGTGCAGCAGCTGTGCACACTACAGCCCAAAAGAGTAGGAGATAAAATGAAACTATATATGTGCAACTGCAAGGGTGCACACTGCAGTTTTAATCCCCTAACTCGTGGGACTGCCTTTAATTTTGAAACTCATACCACATGTACCAAAGGAGTAGGACTTCCAGCTCCTGCAACACCCCAGAGATGTTGCTGCAGTGCTGTAGAACGCCGATAGGATCACTACTGGTAATGCCGTCCGTTGTTTTTGTGCATGTCACTTGTGTATATATTTGCAGTGAAAGTGCATTGCAAAAAAGATGACTCTCCCACTCCTTCTGCTCTCCTGGTATGTGTGGCAATGCCCTGGTGCAAACAACTTTTGTCAGTAACTTTCGTTCACCATCTTGGATCAGGAAAGGGAGTCTTAAATCGCAGGTGGCGCGTTCTCAGTGCAGGCAAATTTTGAACATTAACTGCACTAGAGATATCGTTTGCAGTGAAGATGGGGGGTTATAAATAAAAAAATCAATAGCGCTGACATGCATGGAGCGTCCTGCCTGTACGCAAGACCATTGATCATTTTCACTGGTTTGTCTTATGTAATGATACACATGACACATTCCACAGGATGAAAAGAAACCCCAGCTGGAACTACTGGGTTTAGGCTGGCATTACCGTAAAAAAAGTAAACCTCAGTTCCGCACAATTGGAAACTTACTAGCGCTGCTGAATGGTAACAAAGCGCTCATTTATGATATAAGTACGCAACACTTCCATTGTAGCTATGTTTTTTTTTAAAAAAGGCAGTTGCTAGCATCGTGCTGAGTAGAATGAAAGACACCGGGCTCTGCACCATAGACAAAGAAAGATAGAGCAGCCTAATTCCCAAAGACCCAAGCAGCCTAAAAAATACACGCGCAAAGGAACATTTACACAAAAGAGTTCTCCAAAAGGACAAATGAAGAATGCATGCATAATTAGACTGTACTTGGCCGGTGCTCCTGGGCCTTTAAGGGAAGTGAAGTAACGGTTGCCTGAGCAACTTAGGAAGCAGGAAAGAAGAGTGATGCATGAATCAAACAATGGGGTGAGGAGAGGCGGATATAAGTCAGTTTATTGATTGCAACATGACTTGCAGCAGCGCATGCGCGCTGACGCTGGACCTAAAAAACGGCATGCTTGTAAGTGGAAAGTGTCACTTGGACCAGAATCAAAAATCCTTCTGGCACATTCGTCTTCAATATCTATTTATATATCTAAGTACTTACGTTTATGTGTGTTTAACGACCTTTAATTATGTTCCTCCAATCAAATCATACATTTAAACTGTGCCCAATAACTCTATTAGAATATACTGCCACCCTCATTTAGATGTGTTTTGTAAATGCTCCAGTATACCAAGCAACGGTAATTTCATTACTGCTAAGGTCTACCCAGAATGCCTTCTTCCCCACTAGGGCTTTGTTAGAAATGGGATTTCCGGTTGGCTAAGGCTTGCGCCAAAGCCAGGCAGAAACCACCACTCTAGTCAGGGCAAGGGAGTTACACACCAAGATAATCCCTGCTCACCCCCTTGGTAGCTTGGCATTCGCAGTCAGGCTTATCCCGGAGGCAATGTGTAAAGCGTTTGCGCAACACACACACACAGCAGCAACACACTAGGCACACCACAAAAAGAAACCCCACACAAGGGTATATATAAAAATAGCCTTTGTATTACCATAAACACATTAGATAACATTCACACAATTACATTGTGCCAACTGGCACTGGGCAGTATTTACAGGGGATTATATACACAGGACAGGGCCACATGGGCCACCGTCAGAATCAGCACTTAGTAGAAATAGCACTTTTAGAACATAGAATAATTGTAGCACAAAATAACACTTGTAGAACACAACCAGTAACCACTGGTAAAAGGTGGGAACACACTACGCAATACTAAACACCTTAGGCATAGATCACGCAGCAAAACTTAAACTCACTAGCATAAACTATACTAGGCAAAAACAACCGCCTAGTCATAAAAACATATTTAGAGGTATAGGCATAAAACACAGGGTGTGTAAAACATACTAAATGCATTACATTTCCTAGCACCACATTAACCTCAGCACATAATCACAGTAGGAAGAACCGTGTACCCTAAGCCGGGGCACAACACCTAAAACTGTCCCCAGGCCAACGTAGCCTCTCAGGGGCTCAAACGCCCTTTGTCCAGCAGAGTCAGGTTTACGAGCTGCAAATGCAGCAACACGCAGGGTGCCACCTAAACGTTGCAGCTGCCCACTAAGTGCTGGGCAGCTGTGGAACTGAGCCTGGGCACCAGCGTGCTTCCTGGCCCTCTTCTGTGGCTTCAAGTAAATATCCTGCGGCAAAACCGTGCCCCAAACCACGCTGGGGCCTCGTGGGCTCTGAATCACCAAGAAATGCTGAAATTACCGTTGGAGCATAGGGGGCTCTACTACCAACAATGCTGAATAACGTGGGAGCGGTCTGCTGCCATCCGGGGCCGCTCTACCACAAGAAATACCCCCGACGTTGGAGCTTCTCAGGCTCTGATTACTGGAATGCGGCCTTGGAGCCTCTCGGGCTCTAAATACAAAGAAATGCACCACTAAGCAGAGGAGGAACCAGCTGCCATCCGGGGCCGCTCTTCACCTGAATCGGAGCTCCCCCACCCCGAGACACCCGCACTCACCGTCTGCTGGGAGGCGGCGTCTCCGCTGGGTTTTCTTTCCTGGCGGCGGCCGGGGGATGCACGCAGGGATCTCACCACGGCTGCGGGAGCCCTGCTTCCCCGAACCTTCTTCTGCCCGGTGGGGCTCTCCCTCTCATCTTGGGAGGCAGCCTCTCCGGCGTGCGCGGGGCTTCCTTCCTGGAACCGGAAGTCCTGCCTGACGTCAGGCACCCGACTGCCTGACTTCCGCCCTGTCCGCGACTTGGACCGCCGGCAGGGATTCCCTGCTGTCCCGGGCTGCGGCGGTGACGCAGGGCAGATGAGGGGTAGGCTCCCTCTTAAATTAAAATATAAAGTGGCGTGGGCACCTGCAAGGGCCGCACACACGCAGGCCCAGTCCCTGGTGGGGTGGGCACCCGCTGGGAAGACATAACAACGGCAGATCTGCGAGTTGGGCACCCGCGCCGTAAATCAGCGCAAACAACGGGGTAGGCACCCGCTAGGATGGCGCCAAGATGCAGGGTGGGCACCTGCCTTCTGAGTAGCGATTGTGGGGGAAATCCCACACAGGGCAGCTGCGTGCTGCAGGCCCGCCAGAGTCCTCCTGGAACAGAAAATAAAGCGCTCACAGGAAGGTAAAGCAAAGCGCTCTCCAGCGCTGTAGTCCCAAGGCAGTCTCTCAATATGCAGGGGTGCAAAGGCTGGGCCCAGGGGGCAGCTCACAGGGCCCTCCAGCAGGGAGGCAGTCCCCGTAGGCGGTTCCTCCTGGTGCCCAGCAGCAGCAGGACCCCCTCTCAGGTCAGGAACAAGTGAGCACACTTCACAAGGGGTCACAGCCCCTTTTTATACACATTTTCCCTTTGTCTTCAAGGGGGTAGGGTAGGGGGAAAATCAGACGCAGCTGGTTCTGGAGCACTTTGTTGTGCTCAGCCCCTCTCCCCATTCACAGGATAGGCTAGGGACATCAGACGCACCACAGGGGGCGGAGCCAGCATTGGGTAGGGAAGGCCCAGCCCTATTCAGGTCCCAGGTGCACTCCTCCCTCCCATCAACATGCAGATCTCTCCATTCACCACCGGGGCAGACCCATCCTAACTCCTGGAGCCAGGCACACCAGCCAGCTCCAGCCAATCACAAGCCAGACAGTCAATTCACATTTACTACACAGACATGCCAACTTCTAGAAGTGGTACTTCCACCAGACAGATTAGATCTGCGCACACCATCGCGCAGCATTTAATCTCACGAGTTCGCACATACCAAACTTGCCCCTGCACTCCCCACACATCAGGAACTACCATGGACACACACAATCCCCATGCATTCCCATGGGAGAGCAGGCCAATCTCACCACACGCACTCAGACTGCACACGCACTTTACACTGAGACACAGTAATAAAGTGTGTAGAAGCCAAAAATAACTAGTATCAGGTCACAATTAAAAGCAAAAAGTTTAGGGGTGAACCTGCCAAAAGCGCGAAGTCCAACAGGCTTTTTATATCTCTTGGTCAGAAATACCTGTGTATGGCATTGGAATCAAAGCAGTGTCGGGCATCCCTTTCAAAGAATCCTTTTCCACTCACAATAACTAATTCTCATATATGGCTTTTAGGAAGCTGAGCTGCACGCCCTCTTGGCAGAATCATCTTCTTCCCACCAGATGCAGAGCTCAGTAGCTCAGGTTGGTGTTTACCTTTAGAATGAATCCTTCCTGAGTTGTGCCTTTGGAATTTGGCATCATTCCCATTTGCCCATAAATTGGGCTGAGAAACGGGGAGCCTCGTAATTCTGAGAACCAGTTCCATGCTTCATTATTTGCAAATGAGCCAGAATCACTTCTCAAACCTGGTCTAGGCCTTGACATCTAGACCATGGTGTCTAGGACCTGGTGTCTAACGTTGTTGTCTACGCCCTTGTGTCTAAACCTTGTCTAGGCCTCCAGTGTCCCAGTGTAAGCACCCTACTCCAAGAAGAATACATCTTGCCTATTCACCTACACCCCCTTCCTGGAGGAGCTGTGAAAGGTAGCTTAACAAGCTCGGAAGCCGGTGTTCTCATCATAGCCACTTCCCACTGCTTCTCTGCATTGCTGCAGGACTGTCCTATCTGGAGCTTCTTAGCCTCAAGGTAACGCCTCATGAGTAGGTGTGCCCATGAACATGCCCAGTGTCTGACTCAAGCCTTGAGTTGTTCCTGAAATTGAATTGGTATCCATCCACCTATGGTCCATTTTATGGGAGCCCACTCACCATGATAGTGCTTTGAAGCCGCCTCAAAGCATCTAGCCCAAAGAGATGCTACTATACTGCCTGTGTTTTTTTTGCCCTGGTGGCCTACTCTTAAGAGTGTCAAGAACCCTTCAGGACCTAGTGCATGAACATCTTCTAGCTACCTCAAAGAAAATTCTTCCTGAGTTGAGCAGTCCTTCATAGTAAAATGAAATCAATCAATCATGTGCTTTGATGATGTATTTTATATTCCCTTATATTAACACAGATAAAATCATTTTATACTTGCTTAAAGTACGGCCGAAGCGTGTGCTAGATTGCACATTAACAAACATTTTGAGCGTACTGGCATTTTATATTCCACTGTTGTGCCTTGAACATTTAGCTAAACTGTTCAAGTAAGCATATCTGCGTTTTGAAGATGGTTTTGCTAAGCGAGAACTGTAGATTTATTGAAGTCAGCTTTCTGCTGTACCATACTGCATTTATCTCCCAGTCTTCTTACATTATTCCAGTAAGACAAACTAGACCCCTGTATGTTAGTGTCTATCTTGAGTTCCGGTTTAATGATGTCTACTTTCCTCCATTTTCTGAGTTGTAGAAAATGTAAAAAAATGTAGCATAAATATGTACAGAGTTAATACTATGTGCTGCAACGCTTCAGGAGGCGAAGCACTGGTCCGGTGACATTGTGAATTGCACTTAAAAGGTTTTTGCTGCTAGCTTTATTTTTGCATTATACATATGTTAGACTTGTATGAACTTTCACAGCCTGATAGTAGAAGAAAATGTAACTCCCATTTGCCAACTTGGGTATTTGCCTCAAACAATGTTAAAGCATGTGGGTTACATTTTCCACAGGAATTGAATTCTAAAAGACCAAGGATGACTTCAGAATGCACCTTAATCAAAGATTTTACAATCCAGTGGGAGAAGAATTCCCTCCATTAAGTACATCTTATAGCCCAGTTACTTCTTTACCTCTTGAAACCTAACTTCACTTAACAGTTGATTGAAGTAAAAAAGAGTTATTTAACTATTACATCCAGGCTTATCTTACTTTGTGGTAAAGTGAACTACTTAGTATTGCATTGAATCTCCTGCCAAACTATGAGCTTATGAAGAGCCTTTGCTCTGCATTTGTTCATGAAGGTGCTAGAAGAAAGTTAAGAGACCTTTGGTTCCCTTGCCCATGACCTGCCCTTGACCTATGGTTTACAAGGCAGCTCAGGCAGTAAAGGAAGCTTCCAGATCTCCCCTGTAATTGCATTCTAGTTAACCCCTCAGGGTCTACCTCCAGCAAATTCTGCAGCTTTGATTTCATTACTGAGGCTGTTAAGACCTACCACTTTTATGAAACCAACCACAATTTTGAAGGAAGGACTGGGCATGTCATGATGTCCAAAGGCAGTTTCACATTAATAGTGTGTCAAAACGTATTGTCAGTTTATAACATTGTTTCATTTTGTGATGTAATTTATATTGTGGGATATTTTATTGCAGGTAAGGATTGTATATATTAATTACATTTTTATACTGAATTTGTAAAAAAAAATCCATTTCATTTTAATAATTTGAGGTTTTTATGTTACATGTTTTGTAAACATGTTCTTAAGATATTCATAATTTTAATAAATTGGATGAGTTTTGAGTGGAAATAGTACATTTCAACTTCCCCATAATCAATAATTTTCCTCAAAGTGGCTATATTTTGAGTAGCCATATCAACTTCAAATCCACCAAAATCCAACACTTTCCCCAGTGCGACTATGTGAATATTGTTGTTCACATTTGTAACACAATGGTTTAACACTAATCGTTTTTAAAAATTGTGTACAATTATATTTACTGTAAATAAATGTTTCATTTATTTTACCGTATTGCTTAAAATATATGTAGTTTTCTTTATGAGTCATTTTTGAAATCGTATTTACCTATATTTTCAATTTTTAAATATTTAATAATTTTTTTTCATTAAATAGATTACATTTTGGCATTTATTTATTGCATTGGATTTTTTCATTTTTCAATAGTCTGTCATTTTATATACCACTTGCCTTATTTTGTATTCTTTTTTCAATGTTTTTGCACTCCAGCGATCCTGTAGCTTAGTAGTTTCTCACTGCTCTTTTCCAGTAAAGGAAAGTTCCATTTTAATCTATCATTTAAAGTTAGTGTGTCTGGATGGATGTGGCAGAGTATTAATTAGTAAGGTTAGTATTTTTATGTTAATCTGAGTTTTAGGTTGTAGTTCATATGGGGCTTTCACATAGTTGTTTGAAGTGTGAGAAGTATTTATTGTATCAGTATTTTGTTGTAAGAAAATATGTTAACTTTTTCACAATAGGTATCCTCGCACGTTTTAGTGTATACATCTTGTATGTTTGTTTTGAGAGTGGGCTTTACTGTGGTTTTTCTTATTGGTATTATTTCTTGAAGTTGGATGTGTTGAATTGTTTTTCTTTACGAGGAAAAATAGCCAGTATTTTTGCAGTTTTTTTTCGGTTTTCATGGAGCAGATTTTGTATTTGTAATGTCTCATTTTGGAGGGCTTCACTATATGGTCATAGTGGATAGATCATATTCTTTCTTTCTTTTTTTTCACTTGTGCTATCATAGACATTCCACCATGGAATGTGAAATTTGGATGGATGTCTGTGTGCGGATCAGTGGTGGTGACCAACCGACGAGGCTTCAAAATAGTCCTTTAGTGATGATAGTTCGCTTTTGTTTCTTTGAAAGCATGGGAATTGTGTTAACATTTTTTTTTTTTGCAGAGTTTTATATAGCGCAAACTAGACCCGAACCGAATCAGGCATCAGAGCGCTTTACATATCACCAGTTACGTTACATGAGGACACATATTCATTTTAGGCACAGGGAGATTAAGTGATTTGCCCAGAATCACAGGAGGTTGTGGCGTCGTTACCGAGACTCGAACCCAGATCCCCAGGTCCGAGGTCGAGCGCCCTAGCCGTTAGGCCAACTCCTCTTCTCACTTCATAGTGTTTGGTTATTTCTGTGACAGGGACGTAGGCTATTATTAATTATTTTCCCCTTCATATGCAAATTCTACATTTATGGCATATTCTATATTAAGTGTAGAACTTTGTTTTTCTGTGTACGGTAACACTTTTAGAATTGTGGACATTATATCTTGTTCAAAATAAATTATTATTTTTTGGGAGGTTTGAAATTGTTTGTATTTTGTTTGATTAGTTTTAAGACTTTGTTATAGGTTGAAACTTGCTTGTTTGGCAATAATGTATACATTAAAAGGACATTTGTGCTATGATATTGTTAATGTATAGTGTTTATTTTTGTAAATGGAGGTGGGCACAATTTAAATGCCCTGTCCATTATCCATGTGTTGCATTGTGGTCAGTGGTGGCTCCTCTGCTATGGCGGAGGAGCGTCGCCCCACTGCTGCAAAGCAGTGAAAGAAAGAACCAATACAATGATAATAACTTGAGGTTATTATCATTGTATTTGTTGCTGCTGCGCAGCTTTGCGGGTTAGGTGGGGCTGCTCTGCTCTCAGAGCAGAGGAGGAGTGGTTTGCCCACTCCAAGTGCGCAATGACTGTTTAGCCTGCACTCCGGCCGTCCAAAAGAGACATGCGCACCTTGCATGTTCTCCATGCAGGCTGCATTACAGCCTGCGTGGAGAACATGCCCAAGCCCCATCCTCTGGCTGAGCACTGATCCACGGCGCTCAGACCAAACACAGAGTTGCATAGCAGCGTTGCAATTGGCTTAGGGGAGAGTGCGCTTCCTATTCTGGTCCAACATGTGAGAGACTGAGACGACTTGCGGTGCGGGAGAACAGCAGAAAGGTAAGTACTTTTAATTTTTTATTTTTTATTTTTACATCACCTTCTCCCCCCCCCCACAACCCACCTCACCCTGCCACTTCTGATCCATGCCGGCCGCTACTGATTGTAGTAGAAGTAGTATATTATTGTTAGTTGACTGGACAATTATTTTTTTATCTTATTTTCATTGTCATGCACTAAGAAACCTTGGATAGTATGTGTTATTGTTAAATGCTGGGGAATTTTTAGATTTTCTCTTGGAGGGAGTTGAGCAGTCGCTTCTGGGAAATTATATGTTTTAATATATTCTTCTTCTGACCTTGTGATTGCTTCTCTTGAGTCCAGTAGGATGCTCCTAGAATGAAATCCGGTTACGAAATGTAAGTGATTGTGTTTCATTAAACTTTCAACAAAATCTTCTGTGGTAGTGGCCCTTACATAGCAAGCACTGAAGTAATATTTAGTGCATTTCCAATGCTTCACTTGTTTGCTATAACCTAATAGCAGTTTCCTCTTTAGTGATTCAATCAATCAATCAATCATATCATTTGTAAAGCGCACTACTCACCCGTGAGGGTCTCAAGGCGCTGGGGTGGGAAATGCTGCTACAGCTCGAAAAGCCAGGTCTTGAGGAGTTTTCTGAAGGTCAGCAGGTCCTGGGTCTGCCGTAGGTGGATGGGGAGGGTGTTCCAGGTCTTGGCAGCGAGGTGGGAGAACGATCTGCCGCCTGAGGTTGCTCTTCGGAAGCGGGGGACTGTAGCGAGGGCGAGGTCGGCGGAGCGGAGCTGGCGGGTGGTGGTTTAGAAGCTGAGTCGTCTGTTGAGGTACGTTGGTCCGGTGTTGTGGCGTGCCCTGTGTGCGTGGGTGAGGAGCATGAAGGTTATCCTCTTGTTGAGCGGGAGCCAGTGCAGGTCGCTCAGGTGGGGTGTGATGTGGCTTCGGCGAGGGATGTCGAGGATCTGGCGTGCAGAGGCGTTCTGGATGCGTTGGAGCCGTCTCAGGAGTTTGGCCGAGGCTCCTGCGTAGAGGGCGTTTCCATAGTCCAACCTGCTGCTGACAAGGGCCTGGGTGACTGGTCTTCTCGTTTCAGTGGGGATCCACTTGTAGATCCTACGGAGCATGCGGAGGGTGTTGAAGCAGGAGGAGGAGACGGTGTTGACCTGTTTAGTCATGGAGAGAGTGGAGTCGAGGATGACCCCTAGGTTGCGTGCGTGGTCGGTGGGTGTTGGAGCGGTTCCCAGTGCGGTCGGCCACCAGGAGTCGTCCCAGGCCGAAGGGCTGGATCCGAGGATGAGGACCTCCGTCTTGTCCGAGTTCAGCTTCAGTCGGCTGTTCCTCATCCATTCAGCAACAGCCTTCATTCCTTCGTGAAGGTTGGTTTTGGCGGTGTGGGGGTCCTTGGTGAGGGAGAGTATTAGCTGGGTGTTATCGGCATAGGAGAGGATGTTGAGGTCGTGCCGACTGGTGACGTGGGCGAGCGGTGCCATGTAGATGTTAAACAGGGTTGGGCTGAGGGATGAGCCCTGGGGTACGCCGCAGATGATCCCGGTGGCTTCGGAGTGGAAGGGGGGAAGGCGGACGCTCTGTGTTCTGCCGGAGAGGAAGAAGGTGGTCCAGTCCAGGGCCTTCTCTTGGATCCCAGCGTTGTGGAGGCGTGTTCGTAGTGTGTGGTGACAGACCGTGTCGAAGGCGGCTGACCGGTCCAGGAGGATGAGGGCCGCCGTTTCTCCATTGTCCAGCAGGGACTTGATGTCATCGGTGGCGGCGATGAGGGCAGTCTCGGTGCTGTGGTTGCTGCGGAACCCGGACTGGGAAGGGTCCAGGATGTTGTTCTCCTCGAGGTAGCGGGTCGGTTGTTCCTTGACGTTCTTCTCGATGACCTTTGCCGGGAACGGGAGCAGGAAGTTCTTGAGGGCCTTGGGGTCCGCCTTGGGTTTCTTGAGTAAGGCGTTGATCTGGGCGTGCTCCAGCTCTCCGGGAAGGTTGCTGTCTTGAAGGAGGTGTTGATGACTTTCCGGAGATGGGGTGCGATGGATGTGCTGGCTTTGTTGAAGATGTGGGGTGGGCATGGATCTGACAGAGATCCGGAGTGGATGGTGTTCATGATCTTGATAGTGTCATCGTCGTTGATGTTGGAGCAGGTGGTTGGTGCGGATGGTGGTCGTGGGGGCGGAGGTCTCAGTGGTTGTCGGGGCGGTTGTGGCGTTGAAACTGTCGTGGATGTCTGTGATCTTGCGGTGGAAGAAGGTGGCCAGCGAGTCGCACAGGTCTTGCGAGGGTGGTACGTCGTTGGTGTTGGAGCTGGGGTTGGAGAGTTCCTTCACGATGTTGAAGAGCTCTTTGCTGTTGTGCGCGTTATGTTATGTTATGTTATGTACTTTTATTAGGCGCACAGCTGCTCCAGCGAAGGAGCGTCCTGGCGCCGCGACAAGGTAGCAACACAACACAACAAGATAAAAACACCGTAAAGTGAGACTAAGGGAACAGGAGAGTTTTCACCGCTCGGCGGAAAGAGAGCAGGTCCCTAAGGGCGCGAATCGCTGGGGGAAGGGAGTTCCACAGCGTAGCTGCGCGGACTTGAAAGGAACGTCCACCGGCTCTGCTGCGCTTGAAGCGAGGGACAACAGCTAGTTCTAAGTCAGCAGATCTTAGTGCTCGCGCAGGAGTGTAGTGGGCCAGGAGTTTGGACACAATCATGGCTGGAGACCCCTTGAGTATTTTGTAGGCGACGCAGAGGACTTTAAACTGAATCCGCTGAGCCACCGGGAGCCAATGCAGCGATCGCAGGGTACTGGAGGTAGGACAAGATCTAGGTAGTCCTACCACCGCTCTTGCAGCGGCATTCTGAATCCGCTGCAAGCGACCAATTTCTGCTTGATTTAAGCCAGCGAATAGGGAGCTCGCGTAATCCAGCCTAGAGATAACAGTGGCCTGGATTACAAGTTGCCGGGTGGCGGCATCAAAAAACTTAAGCACCGGACGTAGTCCCCGTAGAATGCCAAAACAGCAGGCCGCCGTACGCTTGGTGTGACATACAAACGTAAGGGAAGGATCCAGCCATACCCCGAGGTTTTTAAGCTCGGAGACTGGGATAGGAATAGGACCCAATTCCCCTGGCCACCATCTCCCTCCCCAGAGTTCCGGTTGTTTCCCAACAATCATGACCTCGGTCTTACTAGCGTTCAGCTGGAGACAGTTGGACGTCATCCAGCCTGCGACCGCCCGCAGTCCTTGTTGGAATCTGGGCGCATCCACATCGGCATCCCCGCTGATCGTGACCGCTAGCTGGGTGTCATCGGCGTATGACACCATAGTCATACCCCATTGCCGAACCACCTCAGCTAGCGGCCTTACGTATAGGTTAAACAACGTAGGACTCAGCGAGGAGCCTTGGGAGACCCCCAGATCCAACAGATGGGGTTTGGACTGGTATGGAGGGACGGTCACGCTAAAGGTCCGATTGGCTAAGAAGGACCGGAACCATTGGAGAGCGGTGCCAGTGACACCGGCCTCCTCTAAAGGACGCAGAAGGATGGGGTGAGATACGGTGTCAAAGGCGGCGCTCAGATCTAATAGCACCAGCGCCGCCGTTTGGCCCGCATCAAGCACGGAGCGCAGATGCTCCACCATATACAGCAGAGCCGTCTCCGTGCTGTGGCCTGCTCGAAACCCATTCTGCGTCGCATCGAGGATATCGGCTTGGTGAAGATGTTCCGAGAGGACCGTGTTGACATGCGCCTCAGTCACCTTGGTGGGCCACGGTAGAAGTGATATTGGCCGATAGTTTTCGGGCTTACTCCCGTCCAGGCTTGGTTTCTTGAGAATAGGCCGGACCATGGCCTGTTTCCACTTAAGTGGAACTATGCCAGATGTGAGCGACGTGTTGATCAACGAGCATAGCGGTGAGATGTCATGCACCGCAAGATCTTTGAACACAGCCGGGCAAAGCGGATCTGCTGGGGACCCCGACCTCACTTGGCAAGCCAATTTGCCAAGACTTTCAGTTGTTAATGTCGGAAAAGAGTGCAATTCCTCGACAGTCAAGGGTTTAAGAGGTGTATCTGCAGGTGGAATGGCCGACGGGAAAGCCCGATAGATAGCATTGACCTTTTCCACAAAAAAATCCGCCAATATTTCACAATGCTCAACAGAGCTCTGGAGGATCGCAGTCACCTTTTTGGTCGTAAGATCTTTCAACACCTTGAAGATGGTTTTGGAGGGGTTGGCACTAGTCCGAAACTGTAAGGCGTAAAAGGCAGCACGGGTTCTGCACACTGCTCGATGGTAGAGTTTCACAGTGGCTTGGTACAAGGCCTTCTCCTGGTTGTTATAGGTTTTGCGCCATGCCCGCTCTGCACGCCTAAAGGAGGTCTTGAGTACCCGCAGCGCATCGTCATACCATGGGCTGGTATTCCTGGCCCCTGATTTACACCAGACTGTGGGGATAAGGGAATCTAATGCCCTAGTCACCCAGTTACAGAAGCCGTCGTAGCCTTGATCTACCGCCCAAGTTATGTCTAGTGGGTCGGACGACAAAAGGTGGTAGAACTCGTCCAACTTTAATTTGTTCCAACGCCGTCTAGGGGTTGGACACACCACTGGTTTGGGCTGCGTAGCAGGTACGGGGCACTGGATCTGTATCAAATAATGATCAGTCCATGCCAACGGTGTAAGGCTGGTAATGCTGGCTTCCGCCACGTTGGTGAAAAACGGGTCAAGAGTGTGCCCCCCTATGTGGGTGGGTTGTGAAACCATCTGGGCCAGCTGAAGCGACTCTAAGTCTGCCATGAAACTAGACACCGACGGGCTAGAAAGATTATCAAAGTGCAGATTCATGTCCCCAATAATGGAGAAATTAGAGCACCCAACAGCCAGCTTACTGATGGCATCTGGTAGTGCAGATCTAAAGGCCACTTCACTCCCGGGGGGTCGATAGATCAATAACCCCGACAAGGTAAAATTGGGCGTGATGGCTACCTTAAAGATTGCACTTTCACAGCCAGAAATCCTCTGTCCCTGCCACGTACATGGGTAACAGGACTTGACCGCAAGGGCTATCCCTCCGCCCCTAGAACCTCGGTTGAGGGTGAATACCGAGTATTCCGGCGGGAAAGCCAAGTTGACAATGGCTGTATCAGCATCCTGCAGCCAAGTCTCTGTCAGACAGAATATATCTGGTGAATCGTGGCATAGCAGGTCGGAGATATCCAGGTGGTGCTTTACCAGCGACCTGACGTTCAAATTCCAGATGCTGATAAGAGGAGATGAACTGGCAGCCACAGTGCCACGCTCCTTAAACCCCCTTCCAAGGGGAGCCGGAAGACTAAACTGCCCACAGCCACAAGAGAGAGGGCCACCTAAGGGGTCCACCCGCGTTGTCCCGCAGGACCCTGATGACAAACCAATGGCAACGAGTCTGTCTCTGGCATAGCACAGCATTATGGTCAATAGGAAAAAACCACAGGGGGCCACAGACCTGCCCCGTCCTGCACGTCCTGTCGCGGACGGGCGCAGACGGGCAGGACTCTGGCACGACTCCGGCCACGCGAGGCCACGCCCGCTGCGCGATCCCGCTGCGCTAGGGGAGGAGCTTTAAATAGGTGTTCCCAGGCGGCTCATGCGCACTAAAACGCTGGCAGGTAGAAACGCCTCAATCCACTCACCCCACTCCAAGATGGCGACCAAAATCGAACAGGGCACCCACCCCAGGACCAGACCCGCCCAAACGGCGGTGCGGGGCTCAACTATTGTGCAGGTAAGGGGCGAATTTAAAAACAGGGTCAAATAACCAAAACTAACAAAAATATCAAAACGGATGTTTAAAAACGGATGTTTAAAATAGCGTTGTTGTCTAGGCGGTCTGAAGAACCGTACTTTTATAGGTCCAGCGGCGCAGGGTACGCCTGAGATCTCCGAGTTCACCTGCCTTCGTATACAGAGACACGGGACACTCTGTTGCTGGAGAGAACCCAAGTTTATTCGGCTGCAGCCTGAACAGTTATCTCAGAAATACTATCAAGTAGGTTCTCAGTAGACTGCTGCTTCAATCCGCAGCTCACAATCTTTTTATGGCATAGAAACACCCACACAAGCAAGACACTCCCAATGCGCAAAATATAAGCCAATAGCAGAGCAGACCTTTGTGTAGTCAGATAGGGTGTGTGACGGTAATGTTTGCAGGGTTGCACCATCATGGGCGTGTTCGTGACTGTGTGGCTGTACAGGGAGAGGCGTGCAGGGAGTGGCTTTCTTCTCGGTAGACAGAGATTAGTGGATCCCGGGCAGGGCTGAGTCAGTACAGGGTGCAGCCCATCGCCCCTAGCTGTTATCGGAGTTGGCAGAAAGGAAGTTACAGGTTCTGAGCAGCCTGAGTGAGGGCAACACAAAATGGAGGCGAAATACAAAATGGTGTCGCTCAGATTAGGAAATGTAGTTCCTCAGACCCTCCTTTTGCCATTATTCAGGCAATACCTACGACTCTTGTCAGTCAGAGTCAACATCGATGGCCATGAAGTTGTCCAGCTGCTGTTGGAGCATCATCTTAATATTCTCTTTTTGCTGAGAGACAGGGCGAGGGACACACATAGTGGCACACAAGCCGCATATAGCGGGCCACATTGCAAGCAGAGGCAGCAGGAAAATACCATTGCAAGGGCTACTCCTAGGAATGTGAGGATCTTCCAACCCCACGTAGACAACATGCCCCAAAACCATCCAGTGAGGGACCAGTCTCCTTCGACCTGATGAATAGACCCAGCTATTTTATGAAGCTTGGAGATGGTCTCATACACAGTGGATATAAACACAGCAGCTAAATCTGATCAATTTGCATATGCCTCCGCGGTCAGCAAGGATAATGTCTAGCACCATCCTATTTTGGCGCGTGACAAAGCGGTCAGCAGAAAGCTCTGCTGTAAGATTACTCAGAGCGCCAGCCGTTTCATTGATAGTTGCCTCTACAACTCGAGTAGGGTACCTTATGTTTCTACTGTTGACCATCGGGCCCCAGAATGGGAGGAACCCTTTTAAGAAATCTACTGCTTCTTGCCCTGCTGTATCTTCGGCGAACACCACTCCTCTTTTCTGTATGTGGTGTTTGGCATCTGCCGTATACGTAGGGGGCAGTAGCCAAGCGATATAACAGGTGCTGCTCCAGTTACTGGGCAAAGAAGTGTAGGCCTTACTCCCACACACAAAATATGTGTTACGTGAGGGTACCATGCGAGGCCAGTTTGTTCCATTCAGGGTCACAACAGGCAGACAATTGCTGGTACCTTTGTTTTTTGATCCCCCTTTCTTAATACAGAATGGTGCCTGTCCGGATGCTACTAAGAGGTCTGTTGCTTGCGAGAAGTCTTATTAGAGGGCAGGAAATACAAGTCTGTAGACCTGTTCTGGCGGTCAGCATACTCCGACTTTTCGCTGGTCGCTCCGTATACCCTTTTCCCATCTGGCCAACACAAATCGTACAGATGTAGCCCCAGTCCCCATACGTCCGTGTTGTTTTTGTTAGTACTAAATGTCCAACTGGCGCTCAACTCCCACCACACACTACAGGAGCCATTAAAGGAAAAGGGGAGAGGGATATATGGTACCCCGGTGTTTACAGAGCTCGGCAGGAGGCCGCAAACCCAACAATTTGTGGTGGTAACCACTAATTGGTGCTGGTGCAATAATTGAATAAATGAATTATTGAAATATTCTATTCTCCTACTCTGTTCATGTTCTGGTAGCGTACATAACTGGTGCGGGGAAGCAGTGGTGCGAAAAGGCACGGGTAAATGCTGGGAGGTAAGTGTAGGTGTCTGATGCGCAGGATGAGTAATCCAACCCGCACAAGCCAATATAACACATAAAAATATCAAAATGCACAATGTTACACCACATCTGTTATATAATAATTTGCAATATTTCTTCTTCATTCTATCCTTCTTATCATTTTCCTTCAGTGTAGCGGAACCCATCCCCTAAACATCGTTCGTAGCAGTCTTCCTTCTACACTCAGCTGTGATTATCAGCCGTCCTATGACACTGTAAGTCCCGCAGGCCTATGGCCGCTACTCGGGTCACAAACTGAGACTCTTACCACGACCCTGCGACCTACTAGGATGGGCAATATCCACTCGAATATATATATATATATATATAAAAGGCATATATATATATATATATATAAAAAAAAGGCAAAGTGGTGTCATGAAGAATATATGTTCAGGAATTTTTAGGAGCCCTAGGCCTCAAATTATACCTTGTTGAACCTGGCACTGTTTGGTCTTGAAACAAAGTCTGTGGGTTGGAAGTGTCCAACCTTAATGGAGGTGGCACGGCTTCCTGTAATACATCATCGTCCTCTTTCTCTGATTTCGTGAATTCTAAATGAGCATCGCTAAAAGGCACAAAGCGCTGTATTTTCTCACATTCAGAGTCTGCTATTCCCTCACGTACCCACTGATCATAGGGCAGTGGCAAGGGAACCTTCCTACAATGTATTCCATGGACCCAATTCTTGCTGTCGGTGACCTTGACAGCAGTTCGCGTCGTCAGGAGCACCAGTTGTGGCTTTTTCCAACGGGGTTCTAAATTCTTGGACCTCTGGAAGTTCTTGACACACACCCAATCACTGGGTTGGATAGAATGGCCGGGATCTGTGGAGGCCGGGGGCAAGGAATCATGCACCTGCTGATGAAGGACATGCATTTTATTAGACAGTTCGTGCAAATAGTCAATCAACATAGGGTACTCGATGTCAGAATATTTCTTAGGTCAGGGAACACTCCACACATTAGCTGGGCATCCAAACACTACCTCGTAGGGACTGAGTCCCATGCGAGAGTGCTCTGTAACGCTAGTCGATAATAAGGCAAGAGGCAATGCATCTGGCCAAGCCAAACCAGTGGAGGCTTGTATTTTAGCAAGTTTTAGCTTCAGTGTAACGTTATAGCATTCCACCAGGCCTGCAGACTGAGGGTGGTTCGCAGCATGGAACTTCTGTCTGATGCCTAAACCTGTGCACACTTTCTGCATGACTTGACCCACAAATTCACTCCTGTTGTCTGACCAAATCATACGGGGCAGGCCGAATCTCGGGAAAAACTCTTTCAGAATAATTTTAGCAGTTGATAAGGCAGTATTGTCCTTGAGGGGGTAGGCTCTATCCATCTGGAAAAGGCACGAACCACCACCAGGACGTACTTCAAGTTGTTACAACGTTCCATGTGTATAAAATCGATTTGTAAGACTTCAAAAAGATATGTCGGGGGTGCAAAATGACCAGTTGGTGTTGGTGTCCCTTTTCCTGGATTATGCATCAAGCAAACTATGCAATGTTTTACTAAGTTGTCAGCGCATTTGGGAATGCCCGAATTTTGCCAGACGGGGGCCAGAAGTTTACATATTCCCTTATCACTAATGTGGGCTGGGCAATGAGCCAATGTCACCACCGGAAGCACATACGCGTCCGGCAGGAGCCATCGTTGGTGTTCTGACAGATCAGTCCAGCAACCAGTGACATCCAGTGTCCCTTTCATTTCTTCCCACAGATTTTTTTCTTTCTCCGTAGCTTCTGCCTGAATGAGTTTCACACTTTAAATTGTGTCTTCACACATCCCTCCTTCTACAATCCACCTGGCAGGACCTGCAACATACATACGACTTGTGGTATTCTGTGCTGTTTCTTTCGCTGTTTGATCTGCAAAGGCATTTCCTTTTCCTACATCATCGACTATTTTCTTGTGGGCACTGCATTTGACAATTGCTATTTGGGCGGGCAGAGTGAGAGATTCGAGAAGGTCACTTACTAGTTGGCCATGTTGTATTTTGGTGCCGTGGGAGGTGAGGAAACCTCTTTCTCTCCACAGACGGCCAAAACTGTGCCCCACACCAAATGCATATTGCCTGTTAGTGTACACGTTCACTTTTTTATCTTTAGCCAACACACACGCTCTAGTCAGGGCTACAAGTTCTGCTGCTTGGGCTGAATTATGTGGAATGCGTGCTGTCTCGACTACTGTCTGTAAGGTAGTGATTGCAAATGCTGCTGTCGTTTCACCATTTGGTAGTTTGAAACATGAACCATCCCCATACAAAATACCGTCAGGGTCAGGGAGTGGGGTGTCTTTTAGATCCACTCTTCCCTTTGTTTCTTCCTCCGTCCGGAGAAAGCAGTCATGTTCGTCTAGTGTGTTTTGTTCTGTTGGGAGAGGTAGTAGTGTGGCAGGGTTCAGAGTGGTACATCTCTTGATATGGACGTGACTCGCCAACAGGGTCAATTCATAACCTGATAAGCGGGCACTTGTGAGGTGTTGGGTCTTTGTTCTGTTCAAGAGCGTATCCACTGCATGGGGAACCATGACAATCAGGGTATTATCCAGTACCAGTCCTGCGGACTGGCGGATAGATGCTGCTGCTGCTGCTGTTGGTCTTAAGCAACTGGCCAAAGCTCTGGCTACAGGGTCTAATGTACTGGAAAAATATGCACATGGGCGTTGTTTGTCTCCAAAATACTGTGTCAGGACGGACAATGCACAACCCTCCCTTTCGTGGACGTAAAGGGTAAAGGGTTTGTTGTAATCCGGGGTGCCTAATACAGGAGCTGAGCATAAGGAAGTACGCAGGTCGTTGAAACTTTCCTGGCGCTCGGGAGTCCACGGGAGGGGATGAGGTGTGCCTTTAAGCGTGAGAGCCAGTAAGCGCTTCGCTAAAAGAGAAAAATTTGGAATCCATTGTTGACAATAAGAGGTGATGCCTAGAAAGGCTTGCACCTCCTTTTGTGTCCGTGGTACCGGTATTTGAGCAATTGCTTGAATAAGTTCTGGGGTCAGTCTACGTCCCTCCTTCGACAAGAGATGACCTAAATAGGTAACCTCTTGTCGGCAATATTGCAATTTAGAAGGCGAAACCTTGTGGTGGTGTTTGGAAAGGTGACGTAACAAGGAAAGCGTGATATTCTTGCAAAGTTGTTCAGAGTCAGCAGCAAGCAGTAGATCATCAACGTATTGAATGAGGGTGGCACCTTGGGGAAGATGAAGGGTGTCTAATTGTGTCTTAAGGGCTTGTCTATAGAAGGATGGACTTTCACAGTAGCCTTGTGGAGCACGTTTGAATCTGAAACTCCGACCTCCTAAAGAGAAGCCGAAGAGATCTCTACTCTCCTCAGCAATGGGGATGCTGAAGAAGGCATTCTTAAGATCAATGACAGAAAACCAAGTGGCAGTAGGTGGCAACATCGTTAACAGAGCTGTAATGTCAGGGACAACTGGAAACTGGGGAATAACAACCTTATTTACTTCTCTGAGGTCAATTATAAAGTGGTAAACAGGGGGCTTAGACGGGTCAGTACGTTTAAGAACAGGGAGAACTGGACTGTTGCAAACGTTGCCACGTGTTTCCTCAATCACATCCTTTCGGACCAAGTCATGTGTAATGTCCAGGAGGCCTTTTTCTCCCTCGTAGGAAAATTTGTACTGAGGAATGCGTGGGAGTCGGACATTGGGTTTAAGAGTGACAGTATAAGGCGGGATGTGCAAGAGACCTACATCGTTGGGGCCATGGGCCCACAAAGACGCCGGTAAAGACTGCAGGTCAGGGGGCAAGTGATCCTTTGACAAATAGATCGGGGACATAAGTTTGTTGCCCAGAGTAAGGTGTACACCAGCAGGGTAACAATGAAGGGTGGCATGCAATCTCTTCAATAGATCCAGACCTAGTAAATTCTCACCACAGCCAGTAGTCAAAATGAGTGGAGCTTCCAAGCAATAGGGGCCTATAAAAAGATGCAAGGGACGGGATACTGGGTTGTATACCGGGGCGCCAGAAAAACCTACAGAAACATTCGTTGAGCCAGACAACGGTGCCCCAGGGAGTCTTGAGTGTCTGATCGAGCTTTTAGTTGCACCAGTGTCGAGCAGAAAGGGTTCTGTTTTACCTAGGGTGGTGACATCAACATAAGGACCTTTCTTATCTACTGGAATGGATACGACTCCCTCTTTATGTCTATGGCTGTCCTATTGTATGTGAAAGTCCTGTCCTTCGTCTTCAGTGTAATAATCGTCATTGTAATAGTGCGCAGACTGTCCGCTTTGTTGGTCAAAATAGTTGCTGGAACTCTGTGGCAGTAAGGGGCGCAAGTCGTGGGAGGACGCTCCGTGTCCTCTTCCACGGTGTGCAGATTGGTATCCACCTCGGCCTCTGGGGCCAGGGGTAGAACCCGTTCGTTGCAACAGGGCCGGACAGCTATTTTTGTAATGTCCTTCCTCCTTACAGTAAGCACACTGATTGGGGCCTAGGGGTGGTCTCGGAACGAGGGGATCGGACCGATGTACCAGTCTCTGGAATTGAGGGGGTCCTTGTTGTTGCTGTCTAGCTTGCTGCAGGAGAACTTTTGTTTTTAAATCTTTATTTTTTCTATCCATTTTTTCTTTTTCTTCCTTATCTCTGTTCTCATAGTACTGTGCAGTGGCCAGAATCTGGTCAGAGGAAGATACAGCCCACGTGCTTTCGGAACCTTTAAGCTTGTTAGCAACTTCCGGTAACAAATTAGACACAAATTTATCGACAAAGAGTCGTTGGCCACCTTCTGTTCTCATATCCTGTCCGCTATGGTCTGTGAAGGTTTCCTCAAAGCGGGTGATAAAGTCGGAAACACTCTCGTCTTTCTTTTGCTTACAGGCCGATAATTTATCCCAATTAACCCTTAAAGGAGGCATCATTGTTTTCATCAAATTTAATATCCTGTTCGGAAGTTCCGCTATCAGCTGATCAGGTTTCGCGCCACCCACATGTAATGCATCAGCGGCCAGTATGGCAGCCCAATCTCATCCCAATTCTTGAGGGTTGGTCTCCTTTCTAATCTTCGCCCATATCTGTTGTGGCACCACGTTCCCCATTAGCATATCTATATCTGCCAAATTCATAACACAAGCATCAATAGTCTGGGTTAATTCCTTATAATAGCCTGCGGGGTTCTTACGGGGGTCAGGGAGAGATTGTTTAAGGGCTAATACTTCGGAACGTTTCCAGGGGACGTGGACCCACACTCTTTGGAAGTGAGCCGGCACTCGTGGATTGGCTGGAGTGCCGTCGCCAGTTTCTTCCTTCCACAAAGGGGGAACCTCCCGCATGAGATAGTGTTTACCTTTTCCCATAGGCGAGGCAACCACCATGGACTGTAAGCGGCAAGTAATCATAGTCCGAAAAGAAATGACCGTGTCAACGGCATCATCAACGTCTTGGCCCACAATGTGACCTTTGTTGAATTCCGCCTGAATATCGATCAATTCTTGGGGGGCTGAACCTTGTCCCAGATCCTCCCATTCCTGTCTGAGAATGTCCCACATGGCACCGCAAAAAGACCGATAGAAACAATACATTGCACTTTTCTAGTTTTCACCAGGCCTCACTTAAAAGACATTTACCTTTTTCACAAATGCTGCGTGTTAAAAGAATAGCATCCAATGACATACAAGTTAATCTACGTCTGAATGAGATGGGCCAAAGATTTACTGATAGAGGATATCCAAGTACGCTCATTGAACAAGCCAAAACACGAGTTGCATTGATGCCCAGAGAAAAACTGCTTACAAGAACCAGTAAACCTATGGATACCAGAATGGTACTTGTCTCGAAATTTTCTACTCTGAGTAAAAATTACAGGAAAATTATCCTCAAACATTGGCCCATTTTAAGCATGGAACCTGAATTTGGAAACGCATTTAAGAACCCTCCAATATTTGCTTATACCCGCAACGCTAACTTAAAAGAAATATTGTCTAAACCGACATTACAACTGGGTGAATCCAAAGGAACCAGGCCATGTATGAATTGCAGTCATTGCAATAATGTCATTCGTGGAAATACTGTCACCCACCCCATGAAGGGGTTCGATATCAAACTGCATGCTGACGCCACATGTGATACTATTAATGTGATCTACCTGGTTAAATGCCCGTGTGGCAAAATTTATGTTGGCAAGACCGAAAGGAAAGTAAAAGTTCGCATAATTGAACACAAATCTAACATCCGAACCAAGAACATCAAATCGAACATTGCAGTGCATTTTAATGAGTCACGATATAATATCTCTCAACTCAAATTCATGGTTGTTGAAACTGTCCATAAATGTGAGGGTAGAGATAACAACAAATATCTCTTACAGCGTGAGATCGCCTGGATATATAGACTGCAATCCATGAAGCCCTTCGGACTTAACGATCGATTAGAATTCTCTTGTTTCATTTAATACGCCATGTTGGGCCTGTGTTTAATGCATATTCCTGTTTCTGTGCAGCTACCTGATATATGTTCTCCCATTTTCATTTTCTTACACTTTTTTGTATTCACTTTTACGTTTCTAGCCACCTTGTAGATGGCCGCCGCATTTTTTTAGCCTCCTAGTCCGTTTTTTAGTCCACTTTTTTTAGTCTGTCACCCATGTCTCCTATCACCCACTCATCGCGAGATCACGATTTAACTCCGCGAGATTCTGACATCTCCCAGAGATCCCGCTATACAAAACACCCGATCCACCACCTGCTCGAGTTATCCTGCGAGATTAGAGATTTTTCAATTTACTCCAGTAAGTCAGTGTTTCACTGTGTTTACCCTCATTATTGTGTATTCATAGCTCACCCGTCCCGATCTCATTTCACCTTAATCACTTCTTGAGTCTTTCTCATTTCAGAGCATGTCTCACTAATCCTTCACTGTTCACTTACTCCCGCTTAATTGTTCACGCCCTGCACCCACCCGGTTTCTCCACTCGCTTCGTTTTTTCGTTTCTTTCAAACACCGCACTCCTGGATTAACACTCCACCTTTTCCGCAATTTTACTTTTCGTGTTTTCATCATTTCACTTTATTATTTTTGATACCATCACCGCAAGAACGTCTATTTATGGCTATATCTTTATATTACAGAGCTCCCGGATGAAGGACTTTTTAGCCCGAAATGCATTGGAGCGTTTCTGAAAAATGCATACACGCTGTGCAATCGCGACTTAATATCATGGAATGAACTACAATTCCTACACTCTTATATGATGAATTTTGAAAACTTTCAATAAAATTCTAAAGAACATCGTATTACTTCAAGTGAGTCTTCTTTCTGGAGAACTAAAGGTGTGCCCTACCGAGGGATGCACCCACTTCCAGTGGCTGCACTTCATTTTTGACACATGGCACTAAAGACATAGCGTTGTGTTGGCTCATTCCACTGACTAAAGGTGCTCATAATATCCCTGGTACCGTATTCAGGGCCATTTGTTATCCATCTGCGAGCGAGGAGATCTAGAGTATCCCGTTCACGATCTTCCGGGAGTTGACTACGGGTCTGTCTACGAGGGGCCACAGGGGTTTATTGTAGGGTCCCTAAAAAGGGGGAAAGAAGACTGGCCACTGTAGAATAGACCCGTTGCCGGGCCGAGGGGGAATTGATCACTGAAGTGGGAGGCAGAAGGACAGGCATGGCGGTGAGAGGGGTACCTGGGAGCGGAGGTGCAGGCGGAGATACAGGTAGGACAAGATTCGGGACTGGTGCTGCAGGTAAGGGGGCCGGAGGGAGAAGGATGGGTGCATTCGCACCCGAAGCATAAGGGGGAGGCAACCTTAATAGGTGTGACATGAGAGGATCTTTTTCGGGGTCCTTAGGTTCGGAAGGGGACACGGGCATGGTAGGGTAGCATTTATCTATTGCCATGCGATGTTGTCTGTCTAGGACCTCAAGTGCTTGTTCCGTTTCGTTGTCCTTGAATTGCTTTGCAGCCTGCACTATGGTCATGTCTTTCCCTCGTTTGTCCCTTTTGGATTGTTTAATTTCTTTCTGTCTAGCTTCTTTACGCCAAAGGTGAAAGGAGTCAAACATAGCGGGCCGGGCCTTTCTCTTAAACAATTTTGCTTCCAAATTATCTAATATTTCAGGCTCGAAACTACCATTCTGTGGCCATTGCAAAACGCCATCTTTCTTAGTGTATCGGACCCATGCATCGTTAAAAGTAATGGGGCCAACACCATGTTTAGAATAGAGTTCATAAGTGGGCGTTCCTACTGGAGGAATCGGACAGGACGGAACGGGAGTCGGGAGTCCCGTGCACAACAACAACAACACCATCTTCTAAATTTACTGAAACCAGGCATTATATTTCACTGGTCTCCAACAAACATCAAGGGGTAAAACAATCTCGGACGTAGTCCTGTACAACACGCTCTTACCCCTTGGTTTTGGCTTTTGCAAAAGTCGAACAGAGAAACCCAGAAACAAAAGGAGTGGGAGCTACCCACTCTTACCTGACCAAATGTCTTCTCACACCGACAGAGGCCCGTCTATCGTCTCGCAATACTTGTCACTACCGAAAAGGGAACCAAGGCAGGGCGGCAGTCAGGGCAGCAGTCAGGCAGCCATCGGGAAGGAGAAGCTGCGTTGTAAAAACCTTTTGTCCACTTTTGACATACAGGGGTCGATCACGTGGTACGCGTCCTCGGGAATTTCCTCACGGGGCTCCTCACGACCCTCAGGCTTGACCACGATCTCTGAAGCCGCCCCACATTGGGCGCCAGTTGAAGAACCGGACTTTTATAGGTCCAGCGGCGCAGGGTACGCCTGAGATCTCCGAGTTCACCTGCCTTCGTATACAGAGACACGGGACACTCTGTTGTTGGAGAAAACCCAAGTTTATTCGGTTGCAGCCTGAACAGTTATCCCAGAAGTACTATCAAGTAGGTTCCCAGGAGACTGCTGCTTCAATCCGCAGCTCACAATCTTTTTATGGCATAGAAACACCCACACAAGCAAGACACTCCCAATGTGCAAAATATAAGCCTATAGCAGAGCAGACCTTTGTGTAGTCAGATAGGGTGTGTGACGGTAATGTTTGCAGGGTTGCGCCATTATGGGCGTGTTCGTGACTGTGTGGCTGTACAGGGAGAGGAGTGCAGGGAGTGGTTTTCTTCTCGGTAGACAGAGATTAAGTGGATCCCGGGCAGGGCTGGGTCAGTACAGGGTGCAGCCCAAAGCCCCTAGCTGTTATCGGAGTCGGCAGAAAGGAAAGTTACAGGTTCTGAGCAGCCTGAGTGAGGGCAACACAAAATAGAGGCGAAATACAAAATGGTGTCGCTCAGGTTAGGAAATGTAGTTCCTCAGGTCTTTGAAGGATGCCCTTTTGGCGGATCTGATGAGGTGATGGTGTCTGCGGGTGGCATTCTTTTGGGCGGCGTGGCTGTCCGGTGTTCGTTCACAGAGCCAGATCTTCTCCAGCTTTCGGCAGGTTTGCCTGGAGGCCCGGAGGTCTTCAGTGAACCATCTGGCTTTCTTGTTGGTATGATTGTTGGAGGGTTTCTTGATCGGGGCGAGGGTGATGGCGCAGTAGTTAATCCCCTGTCTGAGGTTGCGGGCGGTGGTGTCGGGGTCTGTATGGTCGGCGGGTGGGCTCTGGGCGAGGGTGGTGGTTAGCTGGTCTTCAGTGACTTTGCTCCAGCAGCGGTGAGGCATCTGTTGGGTGCGGTGTGTGTTTCTTGAAGGTGAAGTGGATGCAGCGGTGGTCGGTCCAGTGGAGTTCGGTGGTATGGTTGAAGGAGACGTGGGTGCTTGCGGAGAAGATGGGGTCAAGCGTGTGACCGGCGAAGTGGGTGGGTGTTGTGACGAGTTGTCAGCGTCCGAGGTTGGCTAGGTTGTCGATCAGGGTGGTGGAGTTGGTGTCATCATTGTTCTCGAGGTGGAAATTCAGGTCCCCGAGGAGGATGTAGTCCATTGAGGCGAGGGCGTGTGTGCTGACGAAGTCGGCGATGGAGTCGCTAAACTGTGGTCGGGGTCTGGGCGGTCTGTAGATGAGGGTTCCTCTGAGGGTGGTGTTGGGGTCGGTGTGGATCTGGAAGTGCAGGTGTTCGGCAGTGCTGAGGGTGTCGTCGGTGTTGGTCGAGACTCTGAGAGTGTTCCTGTGGACGATGGCGATTCCTCCTCCCGCTCTGTTGGTGCGGTCCTTGCGGGTAATCTTGTAGCCTTCCGGGACGGCTATGGCTATGTCGAGTGCCGAGGCGGGGTTCAGCCAGGTCTCCGTCAGGAAGGCGACGTCTGGGGAGGTTGAGTCGGGTAGGTCCCAGAGTTCAACGGCATGTTTTCGGGTGATTCAATATACATTACAGTTTCTGACATTATATGTTTTGGTTACAAAGTAATTAAAATTATTACTTTCATGTACAGTGTAAATGTAATGTAAATGTAGTTGAGCTTATATAGCGCACAGCTACCCGCAGTGGGTGTCCCGGCGCTTGCTTAGGGAACCCTTCCTGGTATTCCCCTGTGAGATAGCAGGGTATCCACAAGGTGAAAGTCAGGCATCCCGCCGCGAGGGGCCGTTGTGGAGATTAAGCAAGCTATTGCCCAGAGTCGCAGAGTGTGAACCCGTGAGTCGAGGAGGCACCGGGGCGAGAATTATCGAGTCCGTGGAATTATTAGCCCAAGACCCCGCCGAGGCGGGGAATTGAACCCTGGTCCAGGACCGATCTCAGCTTCCGGGTCTGCTGCCTCTAACCCCTGAGCCACTTGTTATGAAATAATATAGCATTTGTACAGCATGGTTTACATTTTTTCATACATTTTTTATGTTTCTTCTTTACATGTTGGATCTTTTCTGTCTTTTGTGGAGGGCTTTAATGTTTCTTCTCTTCATTTTTCTTTTTGTATTTGTACTATTGAGAAAGACAAAATTTTTAGTTATTGTATATTTATTTGTTTTTATTTTATATTTTTAATTTTAAAAAGGTTTGTTAGTTAAATGATGCTTCATTTTATATTTATTATACTTACTATTCGTTTTGTCTTTGTTGTACGATGATTTTGATATACGTTTGTGACCTGGTCTTCTTTTTGCGTTGTTTTGTGTCATTCTTTGGCTATGTTGATGCCTCTAATTTGAAATATAGGGGCTGATTCAGAGTTTGGTGGACGAGTTCTTGTGTCACAGTAATACTAGGTTTATGTGCATTTTCTAGCACACGTTGAGCCTCAAATGACTTTTTACAGACCCTCCTTTCTTTTGTACACCCGTCGGTGCTCTCAGGTGTCTTTTGATGGGAACTATATAGAGGCCCTTTATATGAAAGATTGAATGTGTGATTTTGCCTTGAGGTTTCTCTCTTCACCAAGTTTGCCTGGAAATCCATAGCCATGGATGCTGAGTTGTACACAACCCCACAGTCTCATCCCACTGTACTTTTTCTTGGTTCGTAAGGAATACTAAGGTAAAAGGTAATGTATTTGACAAGCCCGGTTCCTCACTCTGTTTGACCACATTCACTGAATGCTGGCCTCACCTGAGTCTTAGGTCATACTTTAAATTGCCAAAGGGATCTTTGGCTTATTTTAGAGGTTGGTGGATGAGGGGCATGCACCAAAACATATCAGATGCTGTGTCTGCAAACCTCATAGTTCCCGCCACATTTAAAGGTGGGAGAACCTCTGGGTTTCTATTCGCAGTGCCTCAACCTCAGCTCTAATGGCAGAAGTCCTTACCGGCTGGCCCATCCACCACTGGTCCACCAAGTGACAGTGACTCTGCCCTGGCCTGTTTAGGCTGCGGGGAGTGTCACTGGCTTTTCCTGCCTCGATTACTCAGAGCAGACCCGGGCAGGGAAAACCACAGGCAGGAAGATACCTCCATGCACATCACGCCATTGAATAGAATGATTATTTTTCTTTTTGAAAATAAGCCTCCATTTTGTGGAGTTGTTTCTGAAAAGTAAAAATGGACGTCGAGCAGAGATGAAAAACATGTCATCCTCTCCACCTTCAGTCGTGATTAAAGTGCATTTGCTGCACTGGTGGATGCACTTTCATTTCCAAGATTTCCGCCAGAGAGGTGGAGATCACTGAGTATAGCAGATATTCCTCTGCCAGGGGATCAGATGCCAGAACCCCTGCTGTCCTCTTTAAATTCCCCAGGACCTAAAATATTCCCTTAGTAATTTCTGCATTGTAGTTTATGAGGGACTATTTCTCTCCCTCTCTCTCTAGCTCCCTTCTCTTCCTGCTCCCTTCTTTCCTTCTCTCTTTATTTAAAAATTGTTTCCCCCATACCCACTTGCCCTACTGCACTCTTTCTACCGGCTGCTTCTAATACAGTGGTTGACTGCCATCATTGAATTGGATTAAAACCATTCAAGGATGACTGCCCATATATGTGCCTGCATGGCAGCAATGTTAAAGTGCTTTTTCTTAAAAATGGCTTCCTATTCGGGTGCATCCATGGCAGCATGTTTAACAAAAAAGCACTGTCAAATCCAGAAGGTGTCACATGCAAGACCTATTGACTTTCTCAAAACTTTAAAAAATCTTTTTAATCCTTAGCTTTTATTTTCATAATTGTTGTTCTTTATAGTTAATATATTTACTTCTTTTGATAAAACCTTGAGTTGTACCTATGAATACTTTATCTATTAAGCTATATTTGAGTTTGAGGTATTATTGCCTACAATCCTCTCATATCTTTGAAAGAATGATTATTTTGGAGCACGAGGCACCAAAAATGTAGACCATTGATATCCTGTGAGTGGGCGTTTTCCTAATTGGGAATCTGTTCATCAGTTTGTTGCAGTAGCATACTTATTGCTATAGGGCCCGATTCACAGAACTAACTTAAGACAAAATCCTAAACTTACTACTTTTGGTATTCACAGAAGTTAGGATTTTGTCTTAAGTTTGTCTTAAGACAGACTTAAGACAGACTTAACACAAAATCCTGACTTAAGTCTGTCTTAAGTCTGTCTTAAGACAAACTTAAGACAAAATCCTGACTTCTGTGAATACCAAAAGTAGTAAGTTTAGAAGTTTGTCTTAAGTTAGTTCTGTGAATCGGCCCCATAGTGCCTATTCATTCTTTTGTACACTGTATCTCTCACCCACCTGCCTGGTCGATTTCATATAGGGATTTGTGAGATTTTGCTGAATTAATTTAAGAACAGTTATGACTAACTACTGACCACCAACAAACGCGGATAAGTCTTTGGATGATTTTTAGCATTCAAATGCAAGGAGTGCTTCTTAATTATTCAGAATGGTTTATAGTTGGAGAGAGCACTATCCACTCTACAGGTGTGACAGAGCACCACCTCTGTTGTACAGATGGGTGGCTTAGCCACTGATGGCAGATAGTCCACTTAATTACAGCTCAAGTTACCTGGCACTTTTCTTTCTTCATATATTTTTAACAGTTTTATATAGCTCCTCTGCACCATGTAACTTTAAAGTAAACAACAAAGATACCTAACAATTTATATAAACAGACTGTGTAAATTTCAGGTTTGAAATATGTAAATCAGGTCAGGAGAGGAAGAGGGGACACAATAATTATTGGTGAGGGAAGAATTTGTTCGCAATCCTTCAGGCTTGGTTGAGGGTTGTGATTTAAAAGCAGTAGGTGAGTTACTTTAGGTATATGTGGTAAGAATTAGCTTCTAATTGCTTCCTCAAGAATAGGAGTATGGGGTGGATTTTCAGCCCTGTGGGGAATGAGTACCAGGTGTTATAGGACAATTTCATGGCTAGGGAAGTCAAGAATTCAGGGGTCTCATGTTGCAACAAGTCCTTACTCCTCAGGCCTCATTGAGAACCTGAGATAATAAAAACATAGGTCAAATTGCCAATGTAGCTTGAAAAGAAGTTTGTCAAGTGACAAAGGATCCCAGGGGTCAGACCCAGTCCCCGGTCCTAGGTGTGTCAGAGGACAATACGGATCTTCATCCAGTGACACACCGAGGATCTTGAAACTGGTGAATAGCGTGTTGCTGTTTTGCAAGTTGTGTTTTATGGTTCTGTGGTAATGTTGAGATGCTGAAAGGCCATTGATCTCAAGTAGAAAAGCTTTCCAGTAAGTCATACAATTGCAAAGAAGCAGAGGACTTCTAAACCAAAATTTACGGAATCTGGTACATTTAGAAGGAGAGATGGCTCAGCATCTGTGTCTAGAGCAGGTGTGCTGGGTATGTCTACTGGTGAGGAATCAAGTGTCAATCCAGGGCAATTACTGTCATAACACAATATTGTTCTTTTCCATACAACACCAGGTCTGGGGCCAAGACTGGGGAACTGTTGTGATAAGGAACTGGGTAACCCTTAGTGCATCAACATGTTGAGTCTTAGTTACAACAACAGCCCAGATGCTTTGAAATGCCAAAGCAAAGTGCTAAATGTCAAAAGATAGGTGAAGTGGCCAGATGCTTTATACTTGAACTAGGTTAAGAACAACATATGGTGTGTAAATAGAGAAGCTGGGGTTAAGCCTATGAAGAGCAAGATGTACAACACAGATTTGCTGTGTAGTGTGCAGGAGTAGGCACATACTCAGATGTTTAGACATGTCATAGAATGGTGTCTACTTTATTAAAGTGTTACAAAATGTTCAAACTGTTGTGCGCTGTTTGCATCAGGCTTCAAGAGGTCTCAAAATGAGCCATCTCACAAGAAAGTGGCAATTTTCAAAGGGTTGATGCACATGGGCATGACATATATCTGGCAACTCACACTGTGCCACCGTGCATCACACATCATCGTTTCCCTTCACACGGTCACCAGGTAAATGGCAGAATATCACACAGTGGAAGGTAAGGTGATCTTGAAACCCCTGCACTCAGTGGCTTTTCAGCTCTTCTTTGGAGGCGCTGAACAGCTGATGTCCAATATGGAGTTATAAAATACCCCAGGATATTGGCAGCAACCACAGCAAACTTTTTTTGAGGTGGGTAGATGTTGGTTGGGAAGGTGAGAAATGTGACTTAAGCAGTTCTTGGCATGAAACTCTGCCCTTCGATGGTCCGGCGCCTCGTCTTACAGAGCGAATTTCTTTTTTTAGTTGGCAGGTTTATGAACCCAAGAAGAGGTTTGCAGGCCTAGACGATGTACATACAAATCAGTGCCCAGGAGGGTTTGAATAGAGGTAATACACATGTTTAATTTAGTAGCTTTGATAATTGTAAATGTTTTCAAAGTAGTGAACATTACATGATAGCTAATAAGATCTTGGGTTCATGTGAATGGCTAGACAGAGTTTTAAAAAACTGCTATGTTCAAAGATCTAAATGGCTTTGCTGCAATAGATAATTTGTCAATGAGAGGCAGAAATCTGCTGAGACAATGAACTAGTAGGGCTTATGAGAACGGACTAAAAGGAAATGTTCAGTGGTTTGACCAAGCAAAGCATGTACAAGGCTGGAATAACCTCGATAGAATCTGCAGGCCCACACCTAACAAGTTGTAGAACATGACTGTCAGTGAGGAAACCTCTGACCCTGTCTGGGGTCAGCTTTCTCCTCTCTCCCCAGCAGCTCCGCGATGCTCTGCTCCGAAGCAGATCCCAGTGGCCCAACCCAGACAGGGTTCGAGACCACTCTGCAAAATCTAACATTTTCTTCATCTTTCTTTTTTTCCCTCGTGTGACTCTTGCCATCTCTGTATTTGTCACCCCCCCCACATAATGGCAGCCGATGCGTGGTCCCGGTGTCCCACTGGCACACCAAATGCGCGCCTAAGGCAAGCTTGTCTTCACCCGTCTGTGACACGACCAGCGCCAGAAAACCTGGAACTCCGCACCGCCACCGCTACGGATCAGCAGCACTCCATGCACTCAACCCAGGCCGCAACAACAACTGCAAGCTAGCTTCTCCAGCCGACACCCATGGACTGTTCAGCTGTCACTACAGCTGGCACACCTGCAGCACTGCCAAGACCACGGACCCAGCGAAACCCGCCCACACAAACACAACCAAACCGAAGTCCCTGCAATGCATCCTCCTCAACGTCTAACCCCTCCACAAACACGCCACCAAAATCTGGGACCTCCTCAACAACACCACCCTGGACGTAGCGTTCTTCACCGAAACCTGGACCATCACCACCTTGGGACCGGACATCGCCATCGCCATACCCCAAGGGTACAAGTTCTCTACAAAGGACCGCCAAACACGTCCGGGAGGAGGAATAACAATCGTCCACAAAACTACCCTGTACCTGACACACTCCCAGACGATCACACAAACATGATGGAACATCTACACTTCAAGATACAGTCCAACCCCACCACCACCCTCCGAGGAACCCTCATCTACTGACCCCCTGGACACGCAGACCGTTCACTAACTCCATCACGGACATCATCTCCCCGCATGCCATCGCATCCACCAACTACACACTACTGGGAGACCTCAACTTCCATATAGACAACCAACTGGACCCCAACACCACATCCCTCCTGTACAACCTCCACAACATTGGACTTTGCCAGACTGTGTCCGAGCCCACGCACTCAGCAGAACACTCTCTCAACCCCCTCTTTACAACAGGAAACTCCATCACCTTCAGCCACACCACCTAACTCCCATGGACTGACCACTGTTGTGTCCACTTCACCTTCAGAACACCCATCATCTACAGACACCAGCACCCGCTCCCACGAAGAAACTGGACCAAAATCACCGACAACCAGCTTACCTCTTTGCTCAGCAACTCCACCCCAACCATCACGGAAAACGACGACCTCAACAAAGTAGCCGAACCCTGCACAGATGGATCTACGACAGCACCAACACCATAGCATCCTTCACGAAAAACAACAAACCCCACATCAGATGGTTCACCTCTGAACTCCGGGAGTCTAGACGCACCCGCCGCTGCCTTGAAAAGACCTGGAGGAACATCAAATCCGCACACAACAACTTCAAAGCCGCTTATCAACGCCCACTACCAACTCTTCAGAGAAACGAGGAAAAAAGCGATTGAAGACAGAATATCCACACACGCACACAACAGCAAAGAGCTCTTCAACATCATCAAGGAGTTTGCCCAACCCATCAGCGAGTCCATAGACATCCCGCCCTCACAAGACCGCTGCAACAAACTCAATACCTTCTTTCACCACAAAATCAAGACCATCTACGACAACTTTGACGAAGACAACAAATACACGGAACCCGCACCAACAACCCCTGACACCCTGAAACTAACGATTGACAGCTGGACAGCCCCACCACCGAAGACACACTGAAGACGATGAAGTCAATCCACTCCGGGGCCTCCACGGACCCCTGCCCCACCACTTCTTCAACAGAGCCGCTGTCACCATCGCACCCACGCTCTGCCAGACCATGAACCGCTCCTGGTGACCGCCTCGTTCCCTGATGACTGGAAACACGCCGGGGTCAACCCCCTCCTGAAGAAACCCGGGGCGAACCCCACTGAACAAAAAAATTACAGATCCTGCTCCCGTTCCCTGCAAAAGCTTTTGAGAAAGCCATCAACAGCCAACTCGCCACATTCATGGAAGAGGACAACATCCTTGACTCCTCCCAATCCGGCTTCAGGAAAAACCACAGCACGGAAACCATCCTCCTCGACCTCTCAGCTGCCTACAACTTAACACCAACAAGAAGGAAGTACTCATCATGGGCCCAAACCCAGATGCCTGGAATGACACCTGTTGGACCCCCGCCCTCGGAAACCCGCCCAACCCCACGGACCACGTACGCAACCTGGGAATCATCCTGGACTCCGATCTCAAAATGGATCGCCAGATCTCGTCCTCATGCTTCCACACCCTCCACCTCCAACATAAGACCTTCAAATGGATCCCCCTCGAGCACAGAAAGACTGTCACTCACACTCTCTTTACAAGCAGACTCGACTACGGCAATGCACTCTACCCAGGATAAACAAAAACCTCACCTGCAAGCAACAGAACATCCAAAATGCTGCAGCAAGACTGGTCCTCACTCTGCCAAAACACTGCCACATCTCCTAGCACCTGCGCACACTCCACTGGCTCCCCATCATGGCAAGAGTCACCTTCAAGATGCTCACCCACGCACATAAGGCCCTCCACGACACTGGACCAGCATATCTCAACAGAAGACTCAATTTCCATGCACCCCAAAGGACCCTACGATCAGCCCAGCTCTCCTACGCCGTGGTCCCATGTACCAGAAAAATCAGATTGAGAGGCCGCTTCTTCTCTTTCCTCGCGGCCAAGGCATGTAACGCCCTTCTGCTCCACCTCAGACAGACAACATCGCTTCCGATCTTCGTGAGAGACCTCAAGCCCTGGCTCTTCGACAGACCCCCTCCCTGATGGGCCGGAACCTGCACCCCCCTCCCCATGGGTGAGTAGTCGTGCTTAACAGACCCATGATTGATTGATTGATCGATGAGGTATGTTGAGCTATGACCTCTATATGGATGATTTAAGCTGATATTATCAATTCATGATTGAATGTAAATGTATGCATGTGTATAGTATTCTTATAGCGCAAATCTAGCCAAAAGCTAGTGGAGCACTGTTCATGGTCAAAGACAAGCATAATTTCAATGAGTATTAGGAGAGGAAGCTGGAGTGTGGAAGGTTAATGCAGTGTGATGTAATGTTTTTAAAGAGGTGCATCTTCAACTGTTTCCGAAATTGCAGCTGCTTTAGGGAGGTTCTAATTAGTACAAGGATCGTGTTCCAGACTTTGGGTGCATCGGTGGAATAGGCCTGCTGTTCTGTGTTTTTATTCTTTATAATTCTTAGTCTGCAGTCTGATGATGTCTTGGCTGTAGGTGTGCTGAAAAACACCAGAGATGGGGAACTTGTTTGCTGTATAAGCGGGTGTGCTGGTCATGATTGCTTTGTAAAAGATGACGCATGCCGCTGGGTTTGAAGATGGTGTTGGCTGGCAAGGGGAGCTGATGAGGTTCCATCAGGATGGGGGTGATGAGATCCGTCAAGCCCTGGGTGAGATGTGGGATAACCCTAAGGAGTATCATTGTGGGGTCTGGAAGGCCATGGAGTAGGGTATTTCCACCATCCAGATGCCAGAGAACGAGGACTTGAACAGCAGTTCTGAAGTCACTTTCTAGAAATGATTTGACTTTCATTAGAACAGAGAGCTGGTACCAGGTCATCTTTGTTTTTTTGGGCACTATGTTCCTTGTAGAGATACTTTGATGTCCAGCGTGAATCTAAGTGACTTGGCATTCAGTGAAAGTTGGGGTTCAAAGCTGTCAAGGTTAATGTCATTGAGGCAGGTTTGTACGTGATTAATAAAAACTTGTTTTTATGTAGTGCTTCTTACCATACATCTGCTGTGCCTATGTACTGTAATTGAAAGATATTGCTATTACCCAATAAAATTCTACTCAGACGTTTTGAACAGAGGTAATGATTCTATCATTTGCTTCTGACATTGATGTGTTCTGCAAAATTAATCACCAGTAGAAGGGTGATATGAAAGTGACTGATCGGCTTGACATTTTATTGCTCCATAGGTAGGCTCTATCATGTGGCAGGAGTAACACAGTAGTCATCTTTAGTAATTGGGATCTGGTGACCCGGAAAATACCTGTAGAATATAGAAGCTGATACGTAGAGAGTCTACAATGGTGTAGAAAATAACAATTTTCCTATGTCCATTTGAATGACTCGGGTCCACTATCCCACTCATAAATCTCAAGTTTTTTATTGTCTAGTAATATTTGCATTGGTGCATAAACACTTTCTCTGGTTCTACATGAAAGTATCAAGCAGGAAATATCATATATTTATTAACAATCCACACATATGGGAACATAAGGGATTTCCTGCAGTTGTTATCACTGTTAGCTCTCACTTACAGATATCTTCCAGTTGTCTATTTTTGAAGACCTATAGTGGACGGTACATATAGTTACACTGGGCTTTGGGTCAGTGCAATGCTTTCCATTGATTGGCTTTCTCCTTAAGCAAAAGGGTCAGGTAACACCATTGAAAGGCGAAAGCTATTGGCTTTTTCAATGGTTATTATTTATGCAGGCTTTTTCTTTTGTGTTAAAAGAGAGGTGAAAAATAGTCTTTTCAAACATGGCATGCTTTCTTCCATCCAAATGATTTTTTTCAAGGCTGAAAATTCAATGAGCATTTGTGCCTTGTTCAAACCAGTGCTGTAAATTTCATGGCCATAGCAAAAATAAAATCAAAAGCAATGAATAATCGAATCAATGCCTTCAAAAACAGATCAATTGTGTAAAGTATGCGGCCCAGCCTTATATAGCCCAGAGAACAGGGTAACATAAATTCAATAAACAAAAGGGAGTTTCTTTAGCTCATTCTGAATTAAACCCCTACATAAAAATTAACTTCCACACGGATTTGCTTCGGAAAATCAATGCAATAGAACATGAATGTTAAATAGCAAAAGCTAATTAAATGTCCGCTAATATATTGAAAAGTATATTACAAATCAATTTGCAACACAGTTATGTTTTTAATTAATTATGTGCTTAATCAACAAATAATATAGTAATATATCGTCCAGAGCCATATAAATTGGCCATAATTCACAGGGATTTGCTTCTTTTTCGTACAATTTACCACCTCCAATTGTAGACCTCTTTTGCCGCATTTCGCAATGTGAATTCTTTTCTACTTGGTATCAAGTTTATCCCATGAATGTGATAAGAAAATGTAGAGGCTTTGTCATAAGGGAATTCTGTGACGGCTGCTACCTTAAGTTTTCCGAAAACTGTCCTGATAAAGATTCCATAAAAGGAACCCAAAGGTATCAAAACATCAGTAACATCCATTTTGGACTGATAAGAAAAAACATGATTTGCAAGATACCATCTACTATTCTGGATAACTGCTAATCATCCAGCAAAAACGTATATATTTCTGTGGTTTTTCACATTTCATTGATGCCTGTTACACGTTTGACTCACTTGAGCACTGCGCCTCCACATTTATGACTGTTTGCATAGTTTACCTCCGTTGTACATAAGATATTGTTGTGCCATTTGCTGACTATGCACAAGATAAATTAAAATCCTGCCGGTGTTGCACATCAATTTAAAATATTATTTTCAATAGAAGGCATATAACAACTGTTTTTTACATTTTATTTTTAAATTTCTAAAAGTACCTCGGGTAGAATTGTACTCCTATGAAGGCATCAACCAAGAATACGGTCAAGTTTAGTTCAAGAGAACGCTAACAAAATCCCCTTAATATATATTAAATATCAAAATCAATAATGCAGACTCTCTCTTTAAGTATATATATAATATATATGTATGTGTGTGGTGTATGTGTATATATATATATATATATATATTCACAGAAAAAAAACAAAGGTTACAGGGGCGTTATAGTTAGGCTCAGATTCCACTTGCACAAAACAAGTGAAATTCAGCAGTTATAGTTCCCTGAGCTAACTATAACTTACACCTCCGCATGCACTTCTTATGACCTCACATATTTCCTCACTCATGACATGGTCAGTAACATTACTGATGACATCTCAAATTACATCACTAATGACCTCATCCAGTGAGTATAAGTGTTTCGGAAATGTTTCTGAGACTTAAAGATATATACTAAGCTACACCAAAAGTTACATTACTATTCTTTCTGTACTACTAATCAGCGATTACTAACATATGTCATCTGAGTGGCTTTGTGACTGTCTGTATCAGTGTGTGAGTGGCTGTATGACTGTGTGAGTGGGTGTAATAATGGCTGAATGGGTGAATTAATGGGTGTGTGAGTAGCTGTATGGGTGAGTCATTGGCTGTGTGAGTGGCTGTATTGGAGAGTGAGTGGGTGTGTGAGTGGCTGTATGAGTGAGTTAGTGGATGTGTGATTGGCTGCATAGGTGTGTGTGTGGGTCTGTGAGTGGCTGTATGGGTTACTGAGTGGCCTTATGAGTGAGGGAGTGGGTGTGAGCAGCTGCATGGGTTGAGTGACTAGCTGTTTGAGTGTGCATATAGGCACGTGAATGGGTGTTAGTGGCTGCATTGGAGAGTGAATGTCTGTGAGTGGCTGTAAGGGTGAGTGAGTGGGTGTGTGAGTGGTTTATGGATGTGTGAATGGGTATGTAAGTGGGTCTGTGGGTGTGAGTGGGTATGTGAGTGGTTGTATGGGTGAATTAGTAGCTGTGCTAGTGGCTATCTTGGTGAGTGATTGGGTGTGTGAGTACATGAATGGGTGACTAAGTGGCTGTGTGAGTTTCTATATGAGTGATTGAGTGGGTGTGTGAGCAGCTGTAAGGGTAAGGGTATATAAGCGCATATGTAAGTGCCTGTATGTCTGTATGACATGTGATGGGTTGTGTGGGAGTGGACGTGGGTGTCCAAGAAGTTCTAGGGGTGTGCAAGTGGTTCGTTGGATGATGTCATCAGTCATGTCATTTGAAATGTCATCTGTGATGTTATCAGTGATGTCAATGACCATGCCATGAGTGATGTTATACGGGAGGTCATAGGCAGTGCATTGCGGGGGCATAAGTTATAGTTAGCTCAGGTAACTATAACTGCTGAATTTCACTGGTTTGTACAAGTGAAATATGAGCCTAACTTAATGTGCCTGCAACCTTTTTTTTCACTGAATTTCTAAGGTTTATATACATTCTATTTCCTAACTGTATTGTCCATGTAACCTTAGTTTTTTCAGTGAATTTCTACGTTTTTCAAATTTCTGTTTCCTAACTATAAAGTTCCTGTAACCTTTGGCTTTTAGGTGCATTTCTAAGATTTATTTAATTTTATTTTTTAACTGAAACCTGTAACCTTTGAGAGTCAGTGTGTGAGTAAGTGCATGAGTATCTCAGTGGGTGTGTGAGTGAGTGTATGAGTGTCTCAATGGGTGTGTGAGTGGGCGTCTGAGTGGGCCTTGGCATGGCTGCATGAGTGTCTCACTGGGTGTGTGAGTGTCTGGGCTGGTGTCTTAGTAGATGCATGAGTGTCTGAGTGAGTGTCCTAGTCAGTCTGTGAGTGGGTGTGAGCGTTTCAGAGTGTGTTTGCAGGTGCCTACATGTGTGTGTTTTTCAGACTCTAAGTGAGTCCATGAGTGTCTGAGTGGGTCTGTGAATGGATGTGTGAGTCTCTGAGTGGGTCTGTGAGTGGATGTGCGAGTCTCCCAATGGATCTGTGAGTCATTATGTGAATCTTTGAGTAGGTCTGTGAGTGGGTGTGAGTGTGTCTGTAAGTAGATGTGAGATTGTTCTGAGTGGGTTTGTGAGTCTCTCCATGTGTGTGTGAGTCAGTCTGTGAGTGAAGGCATGAGTGTCTGAGTGGGTTTATGAGTTTCTCAGCGTGTGTGTAAGTGGGTGTGTGAGTCTCTGAGTGGGTCTGTGAGTAGGTATGTGAATCTTTGGGCAGGTCTGTGAGTGGGTGTGAGAAATTATGAGTGGGTCTGTGAATGGGTGCATGAGTGTCTGAATGAGTCTGTGAGTGCTATGAGAGGGGTCTGTGATTGGCTGTGTGAGTGCCTATATGGGTTGTAACTGGGTCTGTCAGTGGTGCCATGGGTGTGTGAGTCTTTGAGTGGGTTTGTAAGTGGGTGCATGAATATCTGAGTCACTCTGCGAGTGGGTGCATAAGTGTATCAGTGAGTGGGTGCATGAGGTTGTGTATGTGTCTGTTAATGAGTACCTGAGTCTCTGAGTGGGTCTGTGAGTGGGTGTATGAATCAGTCAGTGGGTGCATTACTCTCTGAGTGCATCTGTGATTTAGTGGATGAGTCTCAGTGGATCTGTGAATGGGTGCATGAGTGTCTGATTGGATCTGTAAAAGGGTGCATGTTGTCTGAGTGGGTCTGTGAGCGGATGCGTGAGTCTTTGGGTCTATGAGTGGGTGTGTGAATCTTTGAGTGGGTCTGTGAATGGAGACAAGTTTCTGAGTGGATCTATAAATGGGTGCATGAGTCTCTGAATGGATCTGTGAGTGGGTGCGTGAGTATGTGAGTGAATCTTTGAATGGGTGCATGGGTCTCTGAATGGGTCTGTGAGGGGATGCATAAATGTTTGAGTGGGTCTGCAAGTGGGTGCATGAGTATCTGAGTAGACCTGTGGGTGGGTTCATGAGTCTCTGAGTGTATTAGTCTCTGAGTGCATCTGTGACTGGGTGCGTGATTATATGAGTGGATCTCTGAGTGGATGCATAAGTCTCTCTGTGGGTATATGAGTGAGTGCATAAATCTCAGAGTGGGAGTGGGAGTGAGTGCATGAGTCTCAGAGTAGGTCCGTGACTGGGTGGATGAATTCTTGATAGGGTCTGTGACTGGGTGCATAAGTGTATCAGTGGGTCTATGAGTGGGTTCATGAGACTGTGAGGGGCCTGTGACTGAGGACATTACTCTCTGAGTTCTTCTGTGAGTGGATGTATCATTGTCAGAGTGGGTCTGCGAATGGCTTCAAAAAAAAATTCTGCTGATACCACAATGTTATATGTGGGGCCCGTGCTGGCAGTTGCGACGAATTTGTGAATATCGCGCATGAAAAAAAAACCTAAAATCAAGATAAATGCAGCGGACCAAAAGTCACTGTGCCTATTCAGTGCCCCATAGCGATTACCAACAGAAACATTCAATCCTGTTTGTACACACAATATCATCACCTGTTGCCAAGATGCAGACCTAAGAGCAGGACATGTCAATTTAGCAGAAAACTGGAGCACCACAATTAATGACAGTACAAAGAAATTCAAAAACAGATTCAAGATTATAGTCAATTCTTCTCTTTATTTTCTTATTCTTCTAAAAATCATTGGTAATTTACAGTAGAATCGGCCAACGCATTTTATTCATGGCAATGGACTTCTTCAGGGCTGTAAATGCATTATATACAAACAAACATCAATGCATATACCCTTGACATATAAATACCAAAACACCCAACATAAACCATGTCTTATCTTATTTTATAACACATTTAAAACACATTTAAAGCAAAAATAGGACAGACAAATCAAACGAATATCACACATTGATACTCCTAGCGTGAAATGAAATTCAAAACACAAACCCCTTTCTTCCCATAACAAACAGGTAGCCAACAATACAGACATATCAGCAAACATTAAATCTTAAAAACACAAAGTACATTGAAAATTCTGCAGTCTACATTTATGGGCACCAGAGCACATCTCATATCATCCTACTAACAATTTGTCACTATTCTATACGATTCATTCATCTTAAACACTAATACCACCATCAAAACATAGTGGGAATGCAACCTTTTTAACCTTATCCCTACAGAATATTGCATGAAGAAGAGACTGGAGAGAAATGCAACAAAGAACGAAAAATGTCATTTGCTTTGGGGCATAAACAACCTGGGTGCCCACGCCATGACAGATTGAGATAAAGAACATCAGTGTCTCGAAACCAGAGGGACGGAGAAGCTAAATAGTAGTCAGTGACTGTGTTAAAAATTAATGTTATAAATCTTAGTCCATAAAGTAAAACCTATCAGAATGTGTTCAAAAGTACATGTCGTCAATTAACCGCTCCCATGCTGATGACGAGCTCAGCTTGTCATCAGCCACGGTGCTCGTGTGCTGATGACGAGCTGAGCTCGTCATGGCCGTTAGAAAGCTCACACGCGGGGATAATTCCCCTGCTGTGCTGAGCGTTCTAAGGAACGGGTGTGGCCGTGACTAGCTCAGCTCGTCATCAGCACACGAGCACCGTGGCTGATGAGCACCGGGGCGCTGTGCGCGCCCCCCCTGGCCCCCAGCACAGCGGGGGAATTAACCCCGCTGCGAAGGGGTTAAGGTTGGGAAAGCAAAATCATTAGTAGTCCCAAGATGATACCAGCACATAAAGATACGAGTCCGCAAATCATTGACCCCTGATGGCAACAAAAAGTTTCATATAGCGGTCACTACTCAAGAAAACAAGTCCATACAAATAGTTTAATGTGTACAACCACATAGTGTCACTTCCCTACGGGAAGTAAATAATTCCAAGAAACAATGGGGCATATTATCAAGGGGGTTTATCTCCGCTTTTTTGGCTTTAAAAGCCAAGAAAGCGGAGATAAAATTATCTCCCTATTACCTAGCTGTCGCTAACACCAGTTAGCGACAGCTAGTAGGAGATAGCGACCATCTTGGGCCCCACTTTGCATGTCAGTGATATTTATCATTAATGACATGCAAAGTGGGCGTGCCAAGATGTTAGCAACTGGAAACAGTCGCTAACATCGCTATCTCCTATTACCAACTTTTGGAGATATTCGCGCTAAGCGCGAATATCTCCAAAAGCTAACACCTGCCCTGAGCAGTTCTTAGCCATGTTATCCAATGGGAGGTGGATAACATGGCTAAGAGCATTAGCTCGGTAATGCATGAATATCGCTGACTTTTCAGCGATATTCATGCATTACGGCCGTTTTTTATCGCATTAGCGATAAACCTTGGTAATACCAAGGTTTATCGCGGTAAAAATCGCCGCAGCTCTGCGGTAAAATTTTGTCTCTAACCAAGCAATAGCTTGGTAATATGCCCCAATATATCTCACCCCAAAACAGATGATGCGGGAATGTAATCATCCACAGGCATTCATATATTGATATTCAGTCAGATTTCCAAACAGCAAGCATATATTATGTTGTTTAGTACCTATGGGGAAAAAGATGTGCCATCACGACAAATCAAAGAGCCAGTACCATATCAAAGGTAGTAGTCCAATGTGGAGGACAAAAGATAATAGGGTAAAAGCAAACGTTCTATTGATTAAAAAATTGAGATAGAAACCACACCGTATACGCCAGAACATATGATCTGGGAATACATAGGGAGAGGACCATAAATGGTCGAACACTCAGCAGCAGGCACTCAATAACGTACATAAAGTAGCATTAAACATAGAAAAATTGGCAATTCAATTATATCTGTGATATTGCTAAATCAGTAATCATTTGGGAAGTGCAATCCAAAGTGGTAAATAATGCACCGCGTGCAAAGCCAGCCTCATAAAGAGTGCCGCTGGTCTCCTATAAGAACTCTTATCAGTGCCGGTGGCTGCCGATTTACGGTACACAGTTATAAGTAAAACTAATTTCGTAGCGCGCCCTGCATCGCAAAATGTGATGCAGGGCGCGATACGAAATTCGTTTTTATTTATTAAATTGTTTACTTACCTTCAATTATCCATACTCCGGTTTTTAGCAACCCCCACCCTGCCCCTCCCCCGCCCCGCCTCTTCGCCCCACCGAAACTCCCTCCACGGACCGTGGCTGAAGATAGGTGCCATAGACCACAAGCGGACAGCCCTCTGGTCTGCCCCATACACAAAAGCAATGTGAAGCCGAGCTTCCATCCCAGTCATTATTTAAGTGGCCTGCGGTCAGGGCCGGACTGGGAACAGCCCTGGCAGATTGCTGCTCAACCGGTCCTGGGAGCAGGAGGGGGGGGGTGTCAGTAAGAAGCACCGCTCCTGCTTTTGTTACACTGCTGCAAAACCAGCCCCCAGTGAAAAAAACAACATCCACTACAACAAAACCGCCCCCACCCCTCCAGCCCACTGAGGAAACACTTGGTGCCAGCTATGGCCAGTCCAGCCCTCCCCACTATATATATCAAGCCCCACACCTGCCAATGTAAAACGTCACTAGTGCACCTCATACCTTAGCGTAAAAAAATGTCATAGGACCCCGTCAGCCTTTTTAGAATACGTTTGCATATGTTGGAAGGATTCAATAATTTAATGGAATAAAAAACTGAATACAAAAACATTTTGAATACAGCAAAGAGCATTCTAAATGGGGGAAGAACTACAAATGTGATAACATCTTGCAAATTCGGCCATACCATACTCTTATTTCTGTGCAGCAGTACTAGTGGCCCCACCGGCCGCGTCACAGAATCCCAACAGTCATCTTTGAATGAGGTTTCATGTATGAAAAAGATTTGATGCAACTCTACTATAATACTACAAATGAAAACCCATAAGGAATAAAGCAAAAGGGGGTGGCATAATCTAATTGTCCAAGTCCTCTTATTAACAACAGATACAGTCACGTGATACAAATCTTGCAATATTATAACTGATCCGATCCTAATACTTAATGGGTCAAGCAGGGAAAGGGAAAATGTGTTAGTTACCTCAGTGTGTTGCAAAGAGCACACAGAGATCAGATCAGAAAGCCTCCTGTAAAATGCCCAATGTGTAATAAAGACACTTATTACCCATGCATTAGTCATATGGTCTGACTATGTAATTTGAATAGTGGAAGGAGAGAGGGGGTTTATGGAGCCAGACAAAAAGATTTACTACGCAGAGCATAACCCAGGCAAGAGACACACATGTCCTTATGTCAACCATAGTGCTAATAGCGTTGTGGGCTGAAAAGAGAAATACATACAGAAGGAAAACAATTATACATAAATATATGGGAATATATATATATATATATATATATATATATATATATATATATATATATATATATATATATATATATATATATATATATATATATATATATATATATATATATATATATATATATATATATATATATATATATATATATATATATATATATATATATATATATATATATATATGCCACGAAAGATTCTTCAGGATGAAAGAACCGGAGAGACACAACAGGGGAATATAGGAAGGGTCTTTATTTCACCAGGGCTCTTGGCATGACGCGTTTCGGTGCAATACCTTCTTCAGATGCCCACCCCAGCTACAGTTCAAGGCGCCAAAAGAGTCTTGGTTAAATGTCCTTACATCCTGCCTGGATTGGCTGTTCAGGTGGGTGGGGTTGGATTCACGAACAGCACCGCAGCAGCATCGGCTGACTACAGGTACCAGCATGCCCTGTCCACGACTTGCAGGTAAGTGATTCCACCCAGTCCAAGTGTCCCATGTAGGGTCCTGAGTTCTTGTGGATAAGGAGTATTCTTGTGGCAAGACTGCGCAAGTGAAAATAAGTACTCTTCCCGGGTCCCCTAGACGCTTCAGCTGCATGTGTCCGTTCTCAGCCGGGCCATGGATGCGCCGATGAAGTCATCGCCGTTCCTCCGTGAAGTCACAGTAATTAAGCACAGAGGCTGAGAGCGGGTGCAGCGGGTCAGTGTTTTCCAATACCTTGGGGGGAGAATGTGCCGAAGCTTGTCCTGTTAACACTGACCTCAGGTTGAAGCGGGTCTCTTCCAGCACGCCCAGGACTGGCGTGCAATTTGAATGCCACGAAAGATTCTTCAGGATGAAAGAACCGGAGAGACACAACAGGGGAATATAGGAAGGGTCTTTATTTCACCAGGGCTCTTGGCATGACGCGTTTCGGTGCAATACCTTCTTCAGATGCCCACCCCAGCTACAGTTCAAGGCGCCAAAAGAGTCTTGGTTAAATGTCCTTACATCCTGCCTGGATTGGCTGTTCAGGTGGGCGGGGTTAGATTCACGAACAGCACCGCGGCAGCATCGGCTGACTACAGGTACCAGCATGCCCTGTCCACGACTTGCAGGTAAGTGATTCCACCCAGTCCAAGTGTCCCATGTAGGGTCCTGAGTTCTTGTGGATAAGGAGTATTCTTGTGGCAAGACTGCGCAAGTGAAAATAAGTACTCTTCCCGGGTCCCCTAGACGCTTCAGCTGCATGTGTCCGTTCTCAGCCGGGCCATGGATGCGTCGATGAAGTCATCGCCGTTCCTCCGTGAAGTCACAGTAATTAAGCACAGAGGCTGAGAGCGGGTGCAGCGGGTCAGTGTTTTCCAATACCTTGGAGGGAGAATGTGCCGAAGCTTGTCCTGTTAACACTGACCTCAGGTTGAAGCGGGTCTCTTCCAGCACGCCCAGGACTGGCGTGCAATTTGAATGCCACGAAAGATTCTTCAGGATGAAAGAACCGGAGAGACACAACAGGGGAATATAGGAAGGGTCTTTATTTCACCAGGGCTCTTGGCATGACGCGTTTCGGTGCAATACCTTCTTCAGATGCCCACCCCAGCTACAGTTCAAGGCGCCAAAAGAGTCTTGGTTAAATGTCCTTACATCCTGCCTGGATTGGCTGTTCAGGTGGGCGGGGTTGGATTCACGAACAGCACCGCGGCAGCATCGGCTGACTACAGGTACCAGCATGCCCTGTCCACGACTTGCAGGTAAGTGATTCCACCCAGTCCAAGTGTCCCATGTAGGGTCCTGAGTTCTTGTGGATAAGGAGTATTCTTGTGGCAAGACTGCGCAAGTGAAAATAAGTACTCTTCCCGGGTCCCCTAGACGCTTCAGCTGCATGTGTCCGTTCTCAGCCGGGCCATGGATGCGTCGATGAAGTCATCGCCGTTCCTCCGTGAAGTCACAGTAATTAAGCACAGAGGCTGAGAGCGGGTGCAGCGGGTCAGTGTTTTCCAATACCTTGGAGGGAGAATGTGCCGAAGCTTGTCCTGTTAACACTGACCTCAGGTTGAAGCGGGTCTCTTCCAGCACGCCCAGGACTGGCGTGCAATTTGAATGCCACGAAAGATTCTTCAGGATGAAAGAACCGGAGAGACACAACAGGGGAATATAGGAAGGGTCTTTATTTCACCAGGGCTCTTGGCATGACGCGTTTCGGTGCAATACCTTCTTCAGATGCCCACCCCAGCTACAGTTCAAGGCGCCAAAAGAGTCTTGGTTAAATGTCATTACATCCTGCCTGGATTGGCTGTTCAGGTGGGCGGGGTTGGATTCACGAACAGCACCGCAGCAGCATCGGCTGACTACAGGTACCAGCATGCCCTGTCCACGACTTGCAGGTAAGTGATTCCACCCAGTCCAAGTGTCCCATGTAGGGTCCTGAGTTCTTGTGGATAAGGAGTATTCTTGTGGCAAGACTGCGCAAGTGAAAATAAGTACTCTTCCCGGGTCCCCTAGACGCTTCAGCTGCATGTGTCCGTTCTCAGCCGGGCCATGGATGCGTCGATGAAGTCATCGCCGTTCCTCCGTGAAGTCACAGTAATTAAGCACAGAGGCTGAGAGCGGGTGCAGCGGGTCAGTGTTTTCCAATACCTTGGAGGGAGAATGTGCCGAAGCTTGTCCTGTTAACACTGACCTCAGGTTGAAGCGGGTCTCTTCCAGCACGCCCAGGACTGGCGTGCAATTTGAATGCCACGAAAGATTCTTCAGGATGAAAGAACCGGAGAGACACAACAGGGGAATATAGGAAGGGTCTTTATTTCACCAGGGCTCTTGGCATGACGCGTTTCGGTGCAATACCTTCTTCAGATGCCCACCCCAGCTACAGTTCAAGGCGCCAAAAGAGTCTTGGTTAAATGTCCTTAGATCCTGCCTGGATTGGCTGTTCAGGTGGGCGGGGTTGGATTCACGAACAGCACCGCGGCAGCATCGGCTGACTACAGGTACCAGCATGCCCTGTCCACGACTTGCAGGTAAGTGATTCCACCCAGTCCAAGTGTCCCATGTAGGGTCCTGAGTTCTTGTGGATAAGGAGTATTCTTGTGGCAAGACTGCGCAAGTGAAAATAAGTACTCTTCCCGGGTCCCCTAGACGCTTCAGCTGCATGTGTCCGTTCTCAGCCGGGCCATGGATGCGTCGATGAAGTCATCGCCGTTCCTCCGTGAAGTCACAGTAATTAAGCACAGAGGCTGAGAGCGGGTGCAGCGGGTCAGTGTTTTCCAATACCTTGGAGGGAGAATGTGCCGAAGCTTGTCCTGTTAACACTGACCTCAGGTTGAAGCGGGTCTCTTCCAGCACGCCCAGGACTGGCGTGCAATTTGAATGCCATGAAAGATTCTTCAGGATGAAAGAACCGGAGAGACACAACAGGGGAATATAGGAAGGGTCTTTATTTCACCAGGGCTCTTGGCATGACGCGTTTCGGTGCAATACCTTCTTCAGATGCCCACCCCAGCTACAGTTCAAGGCGCCAAAAGAGTCTTGGTTAAATGTCCTTACATCCTGCCTGGATTGGCTGTTCAGGTGGGCGGGGTTGGATTCACGAACAGCACCGCAGCAGCATCGGCTGACTACAGGTACCAGCATGCCCTGTCCACGACTTGCAGGTAAGTGATTCCACCCAGTCCAAGTGTCCCATGTAGGGTCCTGAGTTCTTGTGGATAAGGAGTATTCTTGTGGCAAGACTGCGCAAGTGAAAATAAGTACTCTTCCCGGGTCCCCTAGACGCTTCAGCTGCATGTGTCCGTTCTCAGCCGGGCCATGGATGCGTCGATGAAGTCATCGCCGTTCCTCCGTGAAGTCACAGTAATTAAGCACAGAGGCTGAGAGCGGGTGCAGCGGGTCAGTGTTTTCCAATACCTTGGAGGGAGAATTTGCCGAAGCTTGTCCTGTTAACACTGACCTCAGGTTGAAGCGGGTCTCTTCCAGCACGCCCAGGACTGGCGTGCAATTTGAATGCCACGAAAGATTCTTCAGGATGAAAGAACCGGAGAGACACAACAGGGGAATATAGGAAGGGTCTTTATTTCACCAGGGCTCTTGGCATGACGCGTTTCGGTGCAATACCTTCTTCAGATGCCCACCCCAGCTACAGTTCAAGGCGCCAAAAGAGTCTTGGTTAAATGTCCTTAGATCCTGCCTGGATTGGCTGTTCAGGTGGGCGGGGTTGGATTCACGAACAGCACCGCGGCAGCATCGGCTGACTACAGGTACCAGCATGCCCTGTCCACGACTTGCAGGTAAGTGATTCCACCCAGTCCAAGTGTCCCATGTAGGGTCCTGAGTTCTTGTGGATAAGGAGTATTCTTGTGGCAAGACTGCGCAAGTGAAAATAAGTACTCTTCCCGGGTCCCCTAGACGCTTCAGCTGCATGTGTCCGTTCTCAGCCGGGCCATGGATGCGTCGATGAAGTCATCGCCGTTCCTCCGTGAAGTCACAGTAATTAAGCACAGAGGCTGAGAGCGGGTGCAGCGGGTCAGTGTTTTCCAATACCTTGGAGGGAGAATGTGCCGAAGCTTGTCCTGTTAACACTGACCTCAGGTTGAAGCGGGTCTCTTCCAGCACGCCCAGGACTGGCGTGCAATTTGAATGCCACGAAAGATTCTTCAGGATGAAAGAACCGGAGAGACACAACAGGGGAATATAGGAAGGGTCTTTATTTCACCAGGGCTCTTGGCATGACGCGTTTCGGTGCAATACCTTCTTCAGATACCCACCCCAGCTACAGTTCAAGGCGCCAAAAGAGTCTTGGTTAAATGTCCTTACATCCTGCCTGGATTGGCTGTTCAGGTGGGCGGGGTTGGATTCACGAACAGCACCGCAGCAGCATCGGCTGACTACAGGTACCAGCATGCCCTGTCCACGACTTGCAGGTAAGTGATTCCACCCAGTCCAAGTGTCCCATGTAGGGTCCTGAGTTCTTGTGGATAAGGAGTATTCTTGTGGCAAGACTGCGCAAGTGAAAATCCGGGTCCCCTAGACGCTTCAGCTGCATGTGTCCGTTCTCAGCCGGGCCATGGATGCGTCGATGAAGTCATCACCGTTCCTCCGTGAAGTCACAGTAATTAAGCACAGAGGCTGAGAGCGGGTGCAGCGGGTCAGTGTTTTCCAATACCTTGGAGGGAGAATGTGCCGAAGCTTGTCCTGTTAACACTGACCTCAGGTTGAAGCGGGTCTCTTCCAGCACGCCCAGGACTGGCGTGCAATTTGAATGCCACGAAAGATTCTTCAGGATGAAAGAACCGGAGAGACACAACAGGGGAATATAGGAAGGGTCTTTATTTCACCAGGGCTCTTGGCATGACGCGTTTCGGTGCAATACCTTCTTCAGATGCCCACCCCAGCTACAGTTCAAGGCGCCAAAAGAGTCTTGGTTAAATGTCCTTACATCCTGCCTGGATTGGCTGTTCAGGTGGGCGGGGTTGGATTCACGAACAGCACCGCAGCAGCATCGGCTGACTACAGGTACCAGCATGCCCTGTCCACAACTTGCAGGTAAGTGATTCCACCCAGTCCAAGTGTCCCATGTAGGGTCCTGAGTTCTTGTGGATAAGGAGTATTCTTGTGGCAAGACTGCGCAAGTGAAAATAAGTACTCTTCCCGGGTCCCCTAGACGCTTCAGCTGCATGTGTCCATTCTCAGCCGGGCCATGGATGCGTCGATGAAGTCATCGCCGTTCCTCCGTGAAGTCACAGTAATTAAGCACAGAGGCTGAGAGCGGGTGCAGCGGGTCAGTGTTTTCCAATACCTTGGAGGGAGAATGTGCCGAAGCTTGTCCTGTTAACACTGACCTCAGGTTGAAGCGGGTCTCTTCCAGCACGCCCAGGACTGGCGTGCAATTTGAATGCCACGAAAGATTCTTCAGGATGAAAGAACCGGAGAGACACAACAGGGGAATATAGGAAGGGTCTTTATTTCACCAGGCCTCTTGGCATGACGCGTTTCGGTGCAATACCTTCTTCAGATGCCCACCCCAGCTACAGTTCAAGGTGCCAAAAGAGTCTTGGTTAAATGTCCTTACATCCTGCCTGGATTGGCTGTTCAGGTGGGCGGGGTTGGATTCACGAACAGCACCGCAGCAGCATCGGCTGACTACAGGTACCAGCATGCCCTGTCCACGACTTGCAGGTAAGTGATTCCACCCAGTCCAAGTGTCCCATGTAGGGTCCTGAGTTCTTGTGGATAAGGAGTATTCTTGTGGCAAGACTGCGCAAGTGAAAATAAGTACTCTTCCCGGGTCCCCTAGACGCTTCAGCTGCATGTGTCCGTTCTCAGCCGGGCCATGGATGCGTCGATGAAGTCATCGCCGTTCCTCCGTGAAGTCACAGTAATTAAGCACAGAGGCTGAGAGCGGGTGCAGCGGGTCAGTGTTTTCCAATACCTTGGAGGGAGAATGTGCCGAAGCTTGTCCTGTTAACACTGACCTCAGGTTGAAGCGGGTCTCTTTCAGCACGCCCAGGACTGGCGTGCAATTTGAATGCCACGAAAGATTCTTCAGGATGAAAGAACCGGAGAGACACAACAGGGGAATATAGGAAGGGTCTTTATTTCACCAGGGCTCTTGGCATGACGCGTTTCGGTGCAATACCTTCTTCAGATGCCCACCCCAGCTACAGTTCAAGGCGCCTAAAGATATATATATATATATATATATATATATATATATATATATATATATATCTGAACACCAAAGTAATCCCGTTACCAAGGGCACACTTTTGCACAGCTGGTGCGAGTTCACAGGGACGGGCTTTCCCTGAATTAAATTCACCTCCAAACAATTATACTCGAACTCGTCCAGGAATATACATTAGCAGGTTTTATTTTGTCATTGTGCCATCACAGCACACAGCATAACAACCTACGCGTTTCGATCGAAACGCGTAGGTTGTTATGCTGTGTGCTGTGATGGCACAATGACAAAATAAAACCTGCTAATGTATATTCCTGGACGAGTGCGAGTATAATTGTTTGGAGGTGAATATATATATATATATATATATATATATATATACATACTAGCAGCCCGTCCCGACGTTGTCCGGGTATGAATTGCTGCCGGCCAGTAGTATTTTGTTTTGTAGGATTTCGTTTTGATAGCATTTCTTATCTGTGACAGGCCTGTGAAACGCTCCGATTCACAGTGCACTGCTGATGCACTTAAGAGTGCGCGTTCAGTAGTGTGTGAACTCGAGTTTCCCTACTTTATTTTTCCTTGCAATATTATATAGCGCAAACTCGACAACATGGCATGAGCACAATTTACATTACAGAAGAACACATTAATTTGTGGTAGGCACGGGGAGACAAAGCGAGTTGCCTGGAATCACAGGATGTTGAGCTGTTGCCGAGAGTCGAACGTAGCTCCCCAGCTCTAAAGTTTGCAATTCTAGAACTTGTGGCGGGAGGTGTGTCTAAAAGTATATGTCGGTGCTGGCCATCAATGAGAGAGACCTGTGCATTTTTCAAATGGATGGTGAAAAAATATGAGTATGTTGCTGGAGATGTGGGCCGCCGTGACACCAATGTACTTACCGGGGGAGGGTAAACACCCATTATTCCGCAACTTTCTTTCCGCATACCATCACTCCGCATACTTTCATTACAAAAGTACCATGACTCCGCAATGCCATAATAACGCATGGCATTACATTTTATATGCATTTACCATGCATACATTTACAACAAAATTCGTTGTAAATGCATGAATGGTAAAAGCATGTTTTTTTAAATGTTTGGATAAGGTAAGTATGGGTATATGTTTTGGGGTACTGAGGTATATGTTTGGGCTGTTTGGGTATTTTAAGGGTTCAGATATAGTTTTGGGTTATGGGGTTCAGGGGTAGTTTTAGGGTTTAGGGATAGGTATGGGTTTTGGGTACAGGGGTATTTTTAGGGTTCAGGGCTAGGTTTGGGTTTAGGGGTATTTTTAGGGTTTAGGGGTAGGTTTGGGTTTTGGGGTACAGGGGTATTTTAAGGGTTCAGGGCTAGGTTTGGGTTTGGGGTACAGGTGTATTTTTAGGGTTCAGGGCTAAGTTTGGGTTATGGGGTACAGAGGTATTTTAGGGTTCAGGGCTAGGTTTGGGTTTTGGGGTACAGGGGTATTTTTAGGGTTTAGGGATAGGTTTGCGTTTTGGGGTACAGCGTATATTTATAGGGTTAAGATGGGTTAGTGTTTAAGGGTGTTGGGGTATTTTAAGGAGTAAGGATGGGTTATGATTATGGGGTGCAGGGGTATTCTAAGGGAGCAGGGTGGACACCCGGAGCTGGAATGTACAGAACCTGGGAACAAAAAACAATGAAATATTGGGCACAACACTCTCTTTTTTTTCCCCAATCCCGCGCCCCGCACACGCCCACGCCCTCAGCACACACCCACAGTACACGATATGAGACATGGCATGAAGGGCGGAACGTACCACACGCCCCCAGCGTTTGTCACGCCCCCAGCACACGCCCACAGCACAACGCAGACACGCCCACAAGGGACTACTTTACTGGCACGGTTCTTTTACCTTTTAAATGTACATGGTGGGCGTCTGCATAGCCTCTGTCCTTCTGCTGCAACTGCCCTTTCCAACGCTGTATTGGGTGTTGTGATTGGTGCTGTGGTTCCTGAGATTACCCGCCTCAAAGGTTTGGGCTCTCTCTTTATTATATTAGTATGGATAGATACAATTGATTTCAAGCAAGCATTATGCAGGAATAAACTAAAAAGTGCAGACAATTTATAGCGCCACAGTCTCATAAACTTGGGCTTCTGGTCGCAGTGGTGTCTGCAACCCTCACCAGGGGGTGTGTAAAAACGCCTGTTGCAATCTCACTGCAATGCTGACAACCCTTAAAATGTGCAGACAATTTATAGCGCCACAGTCTCATAAACTTGGGCTTCTGGTCGCAGTGGTGTCTGCAACCCTCACCAGGGGGTGTGTAAAAACGCCTGTTGCAATCTCACCGCAATGCTGATAACCCTTAAAATGTGCAGAGAATTTATAGCGCCACAGTCTCATAAACTTGGGCTTCTGGTCGCAGTGGTGTCTGCAACCCTCACCAGGGGGTGTGTAAAAACGCCTGTTGCAATCTCACCGCAATGCTGACAACCCTTAAAATGTGCAGACAATTTATAGCGCCTCAGTCTCATAAACTTGGGCTTCTGGTCGCAGTGGTGTCTGCAACCCTCGCCACGGGGTGTGTAAAAACGTCTGTTGCAATCTCACCGCAATGCTGACAACCCTTAAAATGTGCAGAGAATTTATAGCGCCACAGTCTCATAAACTTGGGCTTCTGGTCGCAGTGGTGTCTGCAACCCTTGCCAGGGGGTGTGTAAAAACACCTGTTGCAATCTCACCGCAATGCTGACAACCCTTAAAATGTGCAGAGAATTTATAGCACCACAGTCTCATAAACTTGGGCTTCTGGTCGCAGTGGTGTCTGCAACCCTCGCCAGGGTGTGTGTAAAAACGCCTGTTGCAATCTCACCGCAATGCTGACAACCCTTAAAATGTGCAGAGAATTTATAGCGCCACAGTCTCATAAACTTGGGCTTCTGGTCGCAGTGGTGTCTGCAACCCTCGCCAGGGGGTGTGTAAAAACGCCTGTTGCAATCTCACCGCAATGCTGACAACCCTTAAAATGTGCAGAGAATTTATAGCGCCACAGTCTCATAAACTTGGGCTTCTGGTCGCAGTGGTGTCTGCAACCCTCGCCAGGGGGTGTGTAAAAACGCCTGTTGCAATCTCACCGCAATGCTGACAACCCTTAAAATGTGCAGAGAATTTATAGCGCCACAGTCTCATAAACTTGGGCTTCTGGTAGCAGTGGTGTCTGCAACCCTCGCCAGGGGGTGTATAAAAACACCTGTTGCAATCTCACCGCAATGCTGACAACCCTTAAAATGTGCAGAGAATTTATAGCGCCACAGTCTCATAAACTTGGGCTTCTGGTCGCAGTGGTGTCTGCAACCCTCGCCAGAGGGTGTGTAAAAACGCCTGTTGCAATCTCACCGCAATGCTGACAACCCTTAAAATGTGCAGACAATTTATAGCACCACAGTCTCATAAACGTGGGCTTCTGGTCGCAGTGGTGTCTGCAACCCTCGCCAGGGGGTGTGTAAAAACGCCTGTTGCAATCTTACCGCAATGCTGACAACCCTTAAAATGTGCAGAGAATTTATAGCACCACAGTCTCATAAACTTGGGCTTCTGGTCGCAGTGGTGTCTGAAACCCTTGCCAGGGGGTGTGTAAAAATGCCTGTTGCAATCTCACTGTAATGCTGACAAACCTTAACATGTGCAGACAATTTATAGTGCCACATTTCCCGTAAACTGGGGCCTCTGGTCGCAGTGATGCTGGTGTCTTCACGCACTGATTAAACGCCTCATTGATCACTGTAAAGCAGCGCTTTGGCAGAGGCCTGACAAAACCTCAGCACCCAAATTGTTTGCAATGTAGAATTCCATTTTTTATAAATGTGATTTAATAACAGGAGAGACATTTACTGTGCGTGGTGTTAAAGTGGAAACAGCAACAAATATGAAATGACTTCACCCGATGAACATCACAAACCACTGATTCTCTCTCCCTCCCACCCCCCCCTCCCCCGCCTGCCGCGTCCATGTTCCTTTATCAGGTGTTTTTATCAACTATCTCTGCCTCTTGTGGGTCTCAGCTCCAGGGAGAGGAGGGTTAATCCAGGCCTCAGTCCCTGTATTCCTGCACACTTTTACCGATTCCGAGTAACCACGGGCCTGTTTTATTTATTTTTCTGAGTTGTCGAGGGGTCTTCTTTTTGCCTGTTTATTCATTTATTTGCAGCCCGTCCCGACGTTGTCCGGGAGCAAACCGCTGCTTCTGGGCCCCCGGCCGCCCTGACGTTAAGGCTGCTTCAGGGCCCCCTGCAATACTGACACCCGTCACAAACTGTCTGCTCCTTTCTGCGCTCCAGGAAGTCCCTTACCTCGCGCCGTCTTTACTTTTCCTCCCCACCGCTGTACTCCTCGCGCTCCTGATGATGTCAGCACGTTCGTGCACACGGCCGGCGCTACTTCCAAGGGACTATTTTTTTTGTAAGGTAGATTTTTTAAAGCACGTATATTTTGGCGGGGTTATATAGCCTATGTCACTCTGCAGACCCTGCCAATTCCAATGATGTATTGGGTGTTTGGATTGGCGCTGTGGTTCCCGAGTTTACCCGCCTCAAAGGTTCCCAGTTCCTATTTTATAATAGTAGTATAGATGTGTGTGTGTGTGAACACCAGGCCATATTCCCATAGACTCAAAGGAAAAAATGGAATTCCACCACATCTGTATTATGACACATTTCTACACTGCATAAACAACATATCCAAGTAGCTCCATCACGTCTCAAGGACAATTATCTGTCGCCTCCTCTGGAATTTGGCAGCACATGTTCTATGCCATGGAACCAAATGTCATTATTGTCAGTGTGATGTTCCTGCATATGATAGGCCAAGGGATATCTCATGACCCCATTGCTTATAGCCCGAACATGTTCCTACATGTAAAGTTTGAGAGGTTTTACAGTGCTGCCCACATATATCCTGTTGCATACACATCCAATGATATAAGTGACAAATTGAATTCTGAAATGTATGTCATGTCAGATCTCTCATATGTCTTGCCAGTGTTGTGACAGAAGATTTTGTTTGTCCCTGCCCTATCTGCACATGTTACACTCCCAGCACGTGAAGAATCCCTTCACTGGGCCGGGAAGCCAAGTGGTGCTCTTAGGTGTGGTCACATAGCTGGGGCACAACCAATCTCTTAGTGTTCTGCTCCTGCAAATAGTTACCTTGGGTTTGTCAGATATCTTATCCCTGACCCAGGAATCTCTGTAAATAAACCTCAATGTATTTTTAGGATACTGTCAATTCTATCACTAAGCATGGTGTACTGCGTGATGAAGGCCAAGTGATCCAGTTTGTTCACTCTATGTCTCCGCACTTTTTACCTCAAGGTGTCATTCCTAGTGATATGTCCTAAACTTTCTTTCACTCTATTCAGAATTTCTTCCTCATATCACCTGTTCTTGGATTGATGTTTTACTCTTCCAATGTTGGCAGTAAACGTTTCCTCAGAACTAGTTCTGCCTAATGCATACTGTTTCTCCATGCAGTATGTTGTTGATAACGAACTTGGGGTCAGAACTGGTAGCATGCAGAATGCTATTACAGGCTGTAGTTTTCATGAACCAAGTGCTTTGTATGGTGTCACTGTCTACATGAGATAGGATGTTAAGGAAGTCAATCCTTTCCCTACTGTGGTTGATGGTCAGTTTTATGGTGCCATAAGTTGGTCCACAGTACCCTTCCTTAGCACAATGATATTATCAATATAACTTCCCCATAAGACATTGCAATCTGTCCAGGGGGAGGCATATCGGCCCCAGGCACGCTCCCACTCATAGCAGCCCATAAAAGGCCGGCATAGGAGGGAGCTAACCTGGAGCCCATGCCGGTGCCCTGTATCTGACGGTACCAATGTCCATCATGGAGAAAGTATTTATTGGAAAGGTTGATATCCATCATTTCCACAATCATGGCATTGTGTGCTAGGTGATCTACAATTCCCATTCAAAGAAAGGATTCAACAGCCCTGATCCCAAATTGCTTTTGTATGCAGGTATATAAACTTGCCACATCCATCGTTACGAACATGAAGTCATTTGACCAAGTTACATCTGCAAATGTATTAATTATGTCCATTCTACTTTGTGTGAATGCAGGCAAGTTACATACGAAAGGTTGGAGAAATTTGTCCAAGTACTCAGACAGTCGTTCCATTGGTGAGGATATCCCTGAAATGATAGGTCTTCCAGGGGGAAATCACCTCCCTTAGGAATCTTGGGCAAGACATACATACACAGAAATCGTGGATCCCTAAATGAAAGATAGATTAACTCATCATCAGTGATTAGGCAACTCTCACGCCAATCAGTCAGCCTCATGTTTATGTAGAAAGTCAGGCCCTTAATGGGGCTGTGTGTGATTTGTTCATAGCAGCTATTGTCAGCAACCTGTCTTTTGATCTCTTGAATGTAATCACTTCTATTCATTATCACCACATTCCCCCCTTTGTCCGCCTCTCTAAAGACAATGGTCTGGTCAGATTGTAAGTCCCTTAATGCAGAGATTTCCACCCAGCTCAGATCATAATCCCTCTTGGGTTGGCCCCTAAGTTTCTCTATGTTATGTTAGCCGGTATTTATAAAATGCACAGCTACTCCAGGGAGTGTCCTGGCACTAACTTGGAAACCCAACAACACAAAGCAAAGAACACCACCACAAGATCTATTGTTTAAAAAGCCAGGTTTTGAGTTGTCTCCTAAAAGTGAGGAGATCCGGGACCTGTCTAAGAGAGATGGGTAGGCCATTCCAGAGTCGAGACGCCACCACCTGAAAAGATCTACCTCCCATTCGGGAACACCGTATCTTCAGGGTGATAGTCAGACACTTGGCTGAAGACCTCAGGGTTCGGCATGGAATATAGTTTTGGAATCTTTCACCAAGATACAGAGCACTTATTTTATGGAAGGCTTTAAACACAGCACTAATACTTTAAAATTAATCCTCTTCAGTATCAGAAGCCAGTGTAGGGAGGACAAAAGAGGGTCGTCCGTATTCTCGGCATGGCCAGAAGAATGGCTCTAGCCGCCATGTTCTGAATCACCTGTAGGCAGCCAAGTAGGTAATCAGGAAGGCCAAGATACAGGGCATTTCCGTGGTCCAGCCTTGATGTCACCATGGCCTGGACTACCATCTTCCTGTGAGAGACCGGAAGCAAGGGGAAAAAGTTCCTCAGAATTCATAGTTTACCAAAGCATGTCCCAGCCACTGATAGAATCTGCGCCTTCATTGAGAGAGAATCGTCAAATTTGACCCCCAGATTTTTCGCAACATTTACCGACGTCGTAGGAGGGGACATGTCTTGTGGCCACCAATTGTGCCACGCTGCACAGGGATGGTAGCCAAAGAACATGATCTCTGACTTTTTAGAGTTACACTTTAGTTGAGATTGTCTAAGCCATGCGAACACCTCAGACAGACAGGTGTTGATTGCCTTAGCATTTAACTCAGTGCCCCTCTCACAAGTGAACAACAATTGCGTGTCGTCGGCATAAGACACTATTTACGCCCCATGTTTCTCGGCTAAAAGCGCTAGAGGGGCCATATATAGGTTGAAGAGAGTTGGGCTCAGGATTGAGCCCTGTGGTACCCCTACATTCATGGCGGGGATAGGAGCCAAGAACGGCGGGGACCAGATGGTTTGCTATCGGTTCTTTAAGAAGGAAGCAAAACATGTGAACACTGTGCCTCCGATACCACCCTCCTCGAGCCTTCTTAGTAATCCAAAGTGGGGCACGGTATCGAAGGTCGTTGAAAGGTCCAGCAATACCAGAATCGCATTGCCCCCTTTGTCAAGTGTCATTTTAATGGTTTCAGATACTTCTAAAATGGATGTTTCAGTGCTAAAATTAGCTCTGAGACCTGACTGGCTGGAATCTAGAAGGTGGTTGGCCTCCACGTAGTCAGAAAGGACAGAGTTGACATATCTCTCTAAAACCTTGGGAAAAAAGGGCAAAAGAGATATCGGCCTATAGTTGCTAGCGATCAAAGGATCTGCTGTGACTTTTTTTTAAAGTGGAAGAATGTTAGCATCTTTCCAAATTTTGGGCATTTTCCCCACCTGCATGCACGTATTTAGGACTAAATTTACAGTGGGATTGATCACCTCTGCAATGGATGCCAGAACTTTGGCAGGACAGGGATCTGTCGGTGAGCCGGATCTGAGGGTTTTCATTAAAGCCAGGGATTTCTCCAAGGTAAAGAGAGGGAACTGCATGAGAGAAGGCCCAGAATTTCCGCTGTCAGTAGGGGACAGACACATGTGTTGTGCTACTACTGGGGAGTTGGCTCGAAAAGAGTCTTGGATTATTTTAATCTTGTCGCAAAAAAAACAAGCCATCTGCTTTGTCCTCTCATTGCTGGGGACAAAATGGCTACTAATTGCTTTAGGGGATGCAAAGTCTTTTACAATGTTAAAGAGTTCTTTACGTTTATTCCACGCCTGCTCAATTTGAGTGGTCTAGAAGAGTTTCTTCCCATCCCGGACTTTCCTGTAATGAACTTTCAGAGCCTGTTTATAAGCAGCTTTATCCGCAGGATTATAGTTAGTTCTCCACACTCTTTCCAGGCGCTTACACACACTTTTACTTTCCCTGAGTGCCTCAGTGAACCAGCGGGCTGAGGCTCTTATTGTATTCACAGCTCGTATGGTAGGAGCCAGTTCTACAAACAGTGTTGGAGCCAGTTCTCTAGGGAGAGTACATCCCTTTCCAAATTTCCAGTATAGGGTATCGGCTGGAGATTAAATGCTGTTTGCACAGCTTCCGGGGGGGGGGGATCAGGTTAAACAGCCTAAAAATGCTCTCCCGGTGTTTACCATGTGCTTGGGGGAGACCTCCCTCCCTGCGCCCTTTAAAGCTTAGGAGACAATGGTTCGACCACGTTATGGGGAGTGGCGCATCCATTTCAATATGGGTAGAAGAGAAAACCTGGTCCAGAGTATGCCCCTTTTTGTGGGTGGGAGGTGAACATATGGAATCATGTTAAGTCACTTATAGAGATCTTTGGTTACCTTCGCTCTAAAGAGATCAATATTGTGATGTGTCCCACTAGGTATGAACTTAGAGCAAGACTTAAGTTCACATTCCATGTGTACATTTTTGACAATGTCCAGATCATCACTCAATAAATCAATATACTCATGTCTTAATATGTTCAACATCCTGCAGGGACCTAAGGAGCTGTAATTCATATAGATCCAGCACAGTTTGAACCAGGGGTTGTGATGGTGCGATTAATGGGACAGACTGGAAAGGATGCTCCTTTAACCCCTCCCATGCTCATAGCAAGCTCAGTTCGTCATGGCCGTTCGAACGCTCAAACACGCGGGGATAATTCCCCTGCTGTGCTGAGCGTTCTAAGGAAATGGGTGTGGCTGTGACGAGCTGACCTCGCCATGAGCACACGAGCACCGTGGCTCATCATGAGCTGAGCTCGTCATGAGCACTGGGGCACTGTGCGCACCCCTCCACCCCCGCCACCCAGCACAGCAGGGGAATAACACCTGCAGCCAACAGGTTAATTTCAATAAACAGGTGAACTTATACAAATCAACAAAAACATCAACCACATTACCCATTTGTGAGGGGCAAAATCCCAATCCCCTGCTAAATACATTCTGTTCATTTGTATTCAAGGTGCGATTTGAAGGATTCCGAATAACCAGATCATTGGCCCCTGTTGTACAATTCCCATCACTGTTACCTCCTGTGTCACCTGGACAACTAATTAACCGCACACCTAGTTCTTCCTTGATCATGTTTGTACTCCTGATTACTCTGCTTTTTTCTTTTTTCCATCTCCTCCCAACCATTTTTGTTCTTTTCTTGTTGTTTTGACTCCCAGTCGCAATCTTTCCTTCTCTACTAAAAAAGTTGAAAGACTTTGTGGCATCGAGGTAGATGGAGTTTCCTCTAGCGAGGTACAGCTCCCTAAGGATGTCAAGGAGCAGCTACTAGCAGTCCTGGTTTTAATTGTCCTCTCTTCCCTTCTCCTAGTACCTTTACATTGTCATATTTGCATGCAAAGGTCTGTATTCTCCCTTCCTTATGATCATTATCATCTCTATTGATCTTCCTTAGTTTTTTCTCATGCAAATATACTTGATAGTCTTCAACAACCGTATCCAAAATGTCATAGTTTTTCTTTATAGCCTCTTTTAAGTCCAAGGACTTTATCTCTTTCTCTATTTTCTCTATTTCTGCCTGTACCATACCAACTTTTTTGTCAGAATTCTTGACCAAAATGCTCATCATTTTGTATATTCTATTCCCATTCTTTTAAAGATGCTTCATCAAGGTCCTCAAAAGTGGGGGAAATCCCTCGGGATCCTATTATTGTCTAAGTACTTGTGAAGTGTGATCCCGTCCCACCATCTATCCATCGGATGTATGACGTTACAACGCAGGCTATTACAACGTCTGCCTTTACAACACGGTTTTTACATCGCAAACCTTTACAACGCATAGCGCTTAGAGGTGCTGGATAGTGATAAGTTTAATTTTCTATTCCAACTCCAGTCCCCGTGGACACTAGGGAAGGTGTTGGATAGAAAATTAAACTTATTACCTATCCTAGAGCGCCCCCCAGCGCAATGCGTTGGAATGGTTTGCGTTGTAATGGCCGCGTTGTAATGGTAGTGCGTTGTAAAAGTTTTGTTGTAAAGGTTGTTCACCCTATCCATCTCCTGTTTCTTCATCCATTCTAATTATAGGAACATAACTTTAAGTCCCTCCTTAGTAGGGCCACCCAGCGCATTTCTGTGCTGGCCCATCTGTACAGAAGAAAAGATCTTGTACCAGTTCCTCACATCTGTCCTTAATCCTTGCCATTATTGTATATGACAATTAATAAGAAATCAAATGTGACAGGAAAATGCGGTCAGGTCTTTTAATCTACTAAAACCAAGATAAAGGCAGTGGACTGAATGTGACTGCACCTATCCGTGTCCGTAAGGGATTACCAAAACAAACATTCAATCCTGTTTGTGCATTATCTTTTGGCCTTCACATTAGACTGTTCCAATTCCGGGTTATTTAACAGATGTCTGGGAGTATATGGTGTAGTGTCAACCTCAATTTTTGAGTTGAGACCACATATGTGCATTCACTATAGTATCTTTGGCCTCCATATTGGAATGTTCTATTCCCTGAGCGAGGGCTTGCTACCTTTGATATGGTACTGGCTGTTTGGTTTGTCATGATGGCACCTCTTTTTTTCCATAGGTGCCATAACAGGGTGGATGGACCCCTTGTGTTTACATACAACAGCATAATATATGCTTGCTGTCCGGAAATCTGACTGAATATCAATATATGAATGCCTGTGGATGATTACATTCCTACATCATCTGTTTTGGGGTGAGATATTGTTTCTTGGAATTATTTAGTTCCCGTAGAGAAGTGACACTATGTGGTTGTACACATTAATCGATTTCTATGGACTTGTTTTGATGAGTAGTGACCGCTACATGATCATTTGTGTTGTCATCAGGGCTCAATAATTTGCTGATTTGTATTTTTATGTGCTGGTATTATCTTGGGACTACGAATGATGTTGCTTTCCCAAACCTTAATTGATGACATGAACTTTTGAATACATTCTGGTAGGTTTGACTTTATGGACTAAGATTTATAACTTATTAATATTCAACATTGACACAGACACTGACTACTATTTAGTTTCTCCGTCCCTCTGGTTTCGAGACATTGCTGTTCCTTATCTTAATCAGTCATGCCGTGGGCACCCAGGTTGCTCGTGCCCCAATATATGTGACATGTTTTGTTCTTTGTTGCATTTCTCTCCAGTCTCCCCTTCATGCAATATTCTATAAGGATAAGGAAAAATAGGTTGCAGTCTCACTATGTTTTGATTGTGGTATTAGTGTCTAAGATGAACGAATCGTATGCACATAATGAGAAATTGTAAACAGAATTTTGGTATTATTCATTGTCATTTGTGGGAAGAAAGGGGTTCTTGTTTTGAATTGCATTTCACTCTAGGAGAATCAATGTGCCATGTTTGTTTGAGTTGTCTGTCTTAGTTTTGCTGTAAATGTGTTTTAAATGTGTTATAAAATAAGATCAATAACTTATGATTCCGCTGCACTCCTAGATAAATCAAATGTTCTTTATGGTATATTTGAACGAGAAGTCCTTTAGGGTGCGCAGGATAATGCTCTTACTGTCCAGAAAGAGCAGAACGTAAACAATATGAGAGAACCCTGTAGGCACAGGGTGGTTGGACCTGAGCACACCTGTCTGCTATAATGAGCCACTGTAATCCAAAAGTATTGTTCCAAAATGTTTTATTCACTTTTTTTCTTTTTTGAGTTGAATGTGTTCAAAATGTAGCTCACAGGCTATTTTTCAAATCATTGTCAAAAGATGAACACGTTTCTATTTATAAGATGGAGCTTATCCAAAATGGTTCCATTCAATGCGGGAACATCATATATACATTTCCTCACCCCAATGCATTTCGAGCCCGGAGGCTCTTCGTCAGGGGGTATCAGCTGAAAATCAAGTAGAATGAGAGTAGAATCAGTATATGAACCGGAAATGGGTGAAAACTAACAAGCAAGCGATTCGATAATAAACTGCTGGCATGCAGTGCTTCAGAACTCTAAAACCAGATGCATCGGGTGACGGATCACATGCTGCACGCATAGATAAAGTAAAGTGAGCTTCGTGGGTGAAAACAAGAAGAGGTGGAAAAATGGGAAGATCGGTGAACTCTGTTGTCCTTGAGATTTTAACTGACTGCGTGAAAAGGTAAACACCCGTCACCAAGAGAAATGCAATTAATGAAATAAAGTGCCCCGTGTAACCTGCAAATTGTGCGCAATAACATTAGTTTTCAAATATGCTTACCGAGGATTAGTGTGCAGAAAGACGAGTCTCCGCAGGAAAACCAGTGATCAGGACGCCAGTAAACGCGAGTGAAACTGATTAGTGAACCGCGGTGGCGTTTAAAGAAATCGGAAGGTAGAAATGAAAAAAGGACTGAACGCGAGGGTAAAAACAGATTGACATGAACAAAAGACTAACGTAAACACACCAAAGGGCTGAAAGACATGTGTGACTGAAGGGCGAAAAAATAAAAATAAAACTAAAAAACATGTGTGTGAAATATGAAACAATAAATTGAGGAAGAAAGCAGAAATGAGGAGATAAAATAAATTAAAATAAACATGAACGAGATGAATGGAAATAAAGAAGGAAAACCAAGAATAAACTGGGATGCATCTATGGTACAATACAGGTGAACCCATGCGCAAAAAAATTGATCAACCAGCGGGCTATAAAACTTCAAACTGTTATGCACAGAGTCATATAAAGCTGCTAAATTCCAGGCGTTCGTTGAGACCATAGGGCACGGTCGTTCCCAATTTAAAGATCCAAAACAGTTCTCTTTGTAGAAGATATTTTTTGGGATCCAAGCCCTCCGGTTTGTTGACATTTTCAAGAATCAAAAAACGAATTTGGCTGTTCGTGTGGTTTAGTTGGGTGAAATGGGCAGACACGCAAGATTTCACATTTTTATTCCTAATGTTGCTTCTGTGTTCATTGAGGCGTGTTTTTATCTTGCGTTCTGTCTTTCCTACATATGGTAATCCACAAGGACACTTTAAAAGATATACCACGTTGGTGGAATCACAGGTGGCATTGGTTTTCAATGAGATAGGTTTACCAGAACTGGGATGGTTAATGTTTGTCCCTGGGATGATGTTATGGCAATTTTGACAGTTATGGCATGGGATAGTTCCTTTGAATACTGTAGGTTCCTTCTTCTGTGGTTTGATGAATGATCGTAAATTTCTAGATCTTTGATATGCAAATATAGGCATGTCTTTGAAAATATCATTGAAGTCTGGTTCTGATTGTAACATCTGCCAGTGAGTTTTGATGGATTTTTTAATCAGATGACTTTTGGTGGAGAATTTGGAGACAAATACGTTAGGTTGTGTGTCCACACTTGTTTTCTCTTTGGGTTGCAGTAGTGTGGAACGAGCAATGGAATTAACACGTTGGTAAGCGTTGTTTATAATCCTTTGTGGGTACCCTCTCTTAGTGAATTTTTTCATGATGTTGGTACTGTCTCGTTCAAATGATTCATTGGTGGAAGCTATTCTTTTTGCTCTGAGAAGTTGGGAGTAGGGTAAATGGATTTTGAGACTGGATTGATGAAAGCTGGAATAATGTAAATAATTGTTGCGATCGGTTGATTTGATGTGCATGGATGTTTCCAGTTTGTGATTTGTCTTGGTGATGTTAACATCCAGGAAAGTGATGTTGGAACTGTTGTATTGGTGGGTGAATTGAATTCTTTCATCAATGTTGTTCAGATCAGTGATGGCGAAAATGAGTTGTTCTTCTGTACCTGTCCAAATTAGAAAAATGTCGTCAATGTAACGATGGTAAGTTTGCAGGTGATTCTTCCAATGTGGTACTGAGAGGATGTGTTCATTTTCGAAATCCTGCATAAACAGATTGGCATATGCCGGAGCGGCACAGTTGCCCATGGCTACTCCGGATAGTTGACTGTAGAATTTGTTGTTGTATCTAAAATAGCTGTGCACAACAGAATGGGTATTTGAGGGTCAATGATGACTTGACTGAGTTTGGCTAGGAAATCTGTGGTATCTTGTAAGAAACTAGTCATGGATTTGACTGATGGTTGTAGATGACGGTCAATGTAGGTTCCAATTGGTTCATGGATTCTGTTGTGTACAATCGATGTAAACTCTCTTTACACTTTGATTCCCCATAATCTAGGAATACAGGCAGTAGAAGCGGCATTGTTGAAAACTGACAAACCACAAACTTTGCAAATTTTTCTAATGGAACTGATCGAATTCACTTTAATGCACAGCTATTTTAGATACAACAACAAATTCTACAGTCAACTATCCGGAGTAGCCATGGGCAACTGTGCCGCTCCGGCATATGCCAATCTGTTTATGCAGGATTTCGAAAATGAACACATCCTCTCAGTACCACATTGGAAGAATCACCTGCAAACTTACCATCGTTACATTGACGACATTTTTCTAATTTGGACAGGTACAGAAGAACAACTCATTTTCGCCATCACTGATCTGAACAACATTGATGAAAGAATGAAAAGGGGGGGCCCTCGGCCCCCCCGCACGCATGGCGGCGCGGCGACCGTCACCCCCACTGTCTCCTTGGTCGCCATTCGGCGGTGGGGGTGTGCCCTGGGGGGCGCGGCCCACCGCCGATTGGCTGGCGGCCTCCTTGACCCGGATCCTGGGAAGTGGGTCCGGGTCAGGGGGGGCGGGCTATAGGAGGGGCCACCTGGCCCCTCGGGAATAAAGAGATAGGGAGCGCCCAGGAGACCCTCTTGTCCCTGGACGCTCCCTCGCCGAAACGGTGTGCCCCGCACTCGGGGCTTCTTTGTTTTCCCACCCACCATCCCTTGAATCAAAAGTTTTGTAGCAGTTCTTATGTCTGGTTGAATAGTAAGTTTTGAAGGTACGGTCCACGGGTCTCACAAACTGAGGCAGCCTCTGAGTCAGCTGTTGCGGGAGCGAGATGCGCCGGGCACTGCAGCGAGATTGCCCCCATCCGAGGACCGCTTGGGCTGGACTGTGACTCGCCGGGCTCCTGTGCGCTACGGCCTGCCTCGTCCAGCCTCTAGGAGGCTGTATTAAATTTTCTTCTTTTCGCACTGCAGGTTACAGACATCTGTACATGGCGCGGAGGATCAGCGCCAACGCATCGGGAAGTATTGCTGGAACTGAGCGCCGTTGGCGAGTGCGGGCCAGCCTGAGGATCGTAGAGCGCGGCACCGGATCTGCGGTGTTGGAGTGATCAGTGTGGGCGCCGGTCTTCGGGGGAGCAGTGCAAGCAGTCTATTTAGGACCCGTCAGCCTCGCTAGGAGGCTGTCTTTCAATTTTGTTATTACTTTTGCAGGCCGAACCGGGAACAGTTGGTGGTGAAGGACCTGCAAGCGGCAGAGGGAGCAGCCATGACCGACGTAGCAAACAGCGCGGCGGATGGGTGGTCCGTCGGACTGTGGGTCTGGATCGGCAAAGAACTGCGGATGTGCATGGGCGGTTCACGTGGGAGTCGCAATGCTCGGGGCAGCAACAGTTTATTCACAAGGTCGTGCAAACCAGGAATCCTGCTGTCGTCATGAGGGCCAGCCAGGGGTATTGGACCAACGCCGAATGCTGCAGTCTCTCGTGCTCGACACCAGAAGGGTGAGTGTACAAGATGCCCCTCGAAGCATTGTGGGGCACGCCTATACATGGCTTGGCGCCGCGCACTTACTGCACTGGGTATGGGGTTTAGTGGGTTGCTACATCCGCCGTGGCAGAAGTTGTTTGCTAGATGGTAGAGCGTATGAAGTGCAAGTATAGGGCTCAGGGTTCAATACCCGGCATCGCCAGAGCACTGTTTACTTTCTTTCGAAAAGAGGGCGAAACGTGTGGCCCGACGCAATGCTTATGTTATGACCCGCAATGGGAGTATAATTTTGTGGGCAATATTTAGGAACACATATTGCTGCCAGTCGTAAAGCATTATTTCACACGCCCCAAGTGACCGCAGAAACAGGCTTAGCACAGAAAAGGAGAAGCTCCTATCTGAGGTCTTCACATCTGGGCTGTTGGGGAGACTAGCTGTGGCGCATCCAGTAGGGCGGTTGCCTTTGGTCCGGAGGATCCGGGTTCGAGCCTCAGGGTAGGCGCGCCGTGAAATCCACTTTGTCATTTAAAACTCTTGCCCCTGATTTTCTTTTCTTTTAAAATGTGCTTCACGGCGTTTACCGTGCCTATTGTCCGAGGCGGAATGGTAACACATGCAGTTTTTCCACACGGACAATTGACAGTGAGCGTAGCGGTCACTTTATATTCAATATTCTCTAGAAGCGAGGGTACCATCTGCCCTGTATTGACGATTACTTAACAATTCGTTTTTCATATTTACCTGAGCAGTTGTAGGCGATATGAATTAAATCAGAAAAGGTAGCAGAAACTGTCACGAGGGGTAAAACGGCGCTGACTGTGAGTAGAAACGCCTCTGTGCGCCCTTTCATTTGTGAATCAAAAAGCGACAAAACTGCGTTTGTGGCCTGGGGTCTTCACTTTCATCTTGCTTCGTGCTTTGCTGCCGCTCTTAGGGTATCGATCTGGAAGTGCGTTTGTCTTTTCTAATTTCCAATCCAAGCTCGTCAGGTAGCATAAAGGGCGCAGGGGTAAACAGTGACAGGTTTAGAGGTTACAAGAGAGAACACGGGACAATTAGAGGTATAATACTGCAATATAGGCTTGACACACAGACGCAGGAACAAAAGCCACGTAGGCAATGGTGGCACTTATGCAGGTATCAAAGCCGACAATAGTGTGAGAGATCAAGCCGTAGCAAAGCCAACAGTTCTGCCTTTACAGCAGTGATCCTAGCAGAAGCACACATGCCAGGAGACGATTGCACGCAACTGCGTGTTAAAGCTAGATATTTGGTTGCTAGGAGGGTTGCATTTCAACCCCCGTAGGGTGGTAGTCTGTCGCGTGTTTCCCCAAATAGGCACATGTCCCTTCAGGCAATACGGTTTCAGCTAGCAATACTTCAGTTTCACGCACCATGGCTACCCAAATAAATAGAGGCCAATTAATGCAAAAGTATTATTCATTTATTTATTCAAAGTTTTATATAGCGCGAACATGATCCTTACAGATATCAGAGCGCTTCACAATGACAGGGAAGGGGCAGTAGGAAAGAACAGGGGTAATGGGAGCAATGTAGTAGTCACTAACATGAAAGGATAATAATAACATACATAAAACGTATCAATGTACAGTCGGGTAAACAAGTAACATAAGACGGCACAAGTCATTGATCCCACTACAGAGTGTTGAATAAACACACACTGGTCTACTGGGGGCCTTATACTGTCGGATTTCGGTCCTTTATGCCCATTCTAGCGCACAGTACTGTAGTGCAGACCGTGAGAATTGCCCATGGCACTAGAAAATTCTTACGTAGGCAATGGGGCATTTAGGCACGTATCAAAGGCAATCAGAATGCGAGAGGTACAAGCTTTGGCAAAGCCAAAGTTCCGACTCCAAGGGAGTGACCATGACATCCCACCTAAAGCCCAGTCCGTGGGAGCGAGGATGGGACTATGATGCGATACCACGGGTGGTAATACCACGTGCAAGGTGCGTCATCATGGCACTATGGTCCATGGGTTGTTTGTTAGGGAAGGTCACACCTAAATAGGGGCTTGAAGGCAGTTAAGAAGATGGTATCACCACGCTGATAGGCCTCTCCTGTCCGTTGCTCATTTGGTGCTAGGCTTCCCGGATAGCAATTTGGGCAAGCACATCTTTTATTAGGGGTGTTATGGTTAGTCGCTAGCATGGGTTTGTGATATTAACCCCTAACATCCTAGAGATGAGTGCGCCTCAGTGCTGTATGTTCGTTTAGGTGAAGATAATTGAAATGTTACATGATAGTGTCTCATTTCTGCAATAGGCAGTAGTGTTAAACTTGGTTAGCCACAGCATTGTCAATGCCTGAAACAAATGCATGAACTGACAATGATGAGCAATATAGACTCACCTTTGCAAGCGGGTCAGACAAACAGCCACGGCCTCAATTAATTTAAATTCACATGAGCATGGCACTGGGCCGTCCGCAGCCTCATATGGCGAGCTTTAGGCATGTCCATTCCTCCATTGCATGCCTGCCTGTGTCCCCATAACAGGATGGCGGTAAGTTTGGGGTTGGGGGACCACGACTGAGAGAGACCGTCCTCCCATGGTGATTCTATTGAAACACGGGCAGATTGGGGGTGCCGTCTAGGCACATAGGACTTCGAGTGCCATTCCAAATTAGGCTCTATGCGCAATGCACAGATCCTGGAACCTGACCCTCTGCCTAATAAGGAACTGGAACAAGTGTTTAAGCAAGGGGATGGATGCTCCCTGGGGCTAGGACAGAGCTGTACCTCACCGAGGTGGGTAATGGCAGGGAACACAGGCCAGGGGTGGTTTGAATAACGTCAGGTGAAGTTTGGACAGTGGGTAACTTCGTAGGGGCCCTGAGTGTTTTCTTGTTTTTGTTTTTAGCAATGATAGGATTAGTTCCCTCACTGTGCTGGTAGTGTGTTTGGTATTGACAGTAGGTACCCATGGGGGAGGGGGGGAGCTATGGCATTTACTGGAGCATACAGGCTTATTCTTAGCCAGGGTTATACTAATAGGCACCACACGGAAGCATGGAGTTAAATGCGCTACGGGTGTCACAGGCTGATGCTGCTGACCACTCGCAACGGAGAGTAAGGTGGGGAGTGTACCTGGGGTTCATCTCAGCTAAAGCTGGGTATCGGAGGGCATTGAATACAGACGGTTGGGTCAGCTTTCGTTAAGAAGCCAGAAACATTACCGAAATATACAATAGGTGGCACGGCATTTCACAATGTGGATTGTCCTAAGGTAACAATAGACGAGCCATTACATTCACGGGGGACCACAGGTCGACGCTTTCATGTAGGTCATATTACCAGACACCCTTAGATAGCCCTAAATGTAAATGTCAGCAAGTGGCATAAAGCCTCACATCTGAGTACGTGGAATGCAATCATGTGTGGATCAACGTGGGGGGTGAAGTCAGGAACATTACCTAAAGATACAGTACGATTCATGGCATTCCACACCGTGTATGGTCCTGAAGTAACAATGGTTGGGCTATCGCATTCATTAAGGACCACAGGTCTAAGCTTACATGAAGGGCTTTCCACCAGGCACCCGTAGGCAGCCATAACGTGGATGTTCGCAAGTGGCACAAGCTGTCACTTTACTAAATACGATTAAGTAGTCATCTGGCGCGAAGGTTATCTAAAAACTTACTTAGCAAGTAAGTGATGCTAATGTAAGATTAGCGCGTGTACAGCAGTTATCGCCAGAAACACTAATGGTTTGTGTTTATCTTTTCCACTTATGTATGGCCGGGTCCATGGGGGACATCTGGAGTGCTCCACATCACAACAGCTGCAACAGGTGGACAGCTCAGGGGATGCTGGCGTCAGTCACGGCCGGGTCCAGGGCGGATATTGGAGGGGTGCTCCACATCGCAACATCAGCAGCTGGTGGACGTCGAAAGGAAAGCATACGTCGAGAAAGAGGACACCAAGGGCCCAAGTGTTGCTGGCAGGTGTAAGTGCTACCCATTCCCTAAGGTGGAAGTGGGAATTGTCACCCAGGTTTTCTTGATCTTTTTCTGGTTCCGGCAGTTTCTCCAACCTGTGACGCAGGGGAGGAACTCATCACCTGAAGGGGAGGTGCTACAATGTGCCAGCGCAAGCAACAGGCTGGACGCGGGACAGGGAAGAGTTGAAGAGTTGGTTTGGGGGACTGTGCCTTGGTCAGTTCAGTAACTTCTTTCAGGGACTCTTAGCTCAGCAGCCCGACCCCCCGCCAGTGGTGATACTTCACCTAGGGGGAACTGACTTGGCCAAACTTGGGAGGTTAATACTCATTGATGGGTTCATCTCCACTGTGGGTGGGTCTTCAGGACTTGCTCGGGTGGCACAGTAGTAGGGTCTCAACCTATCCCGTGGTGGCAGGGGCGAGGGGCGGACTCGGTCAGGGCGTTGGATCACTCGATAGAGAGGATCAACACACAGTAAAAATAAAAATTAGTTCAAGCCCCCCCTCGGATGCAGACGATCCACTATGGGTGTATTTGAGGTGCATAATTCTACCTGGTGAGGGGAGTCCATTTGTCGGAGGGAGGAAGGGTCCTGTGATCTGATAATATCAGGGCCTAGTTGAAAGGTTTTGATAGAGTGAGAACTTGCTAGGATAGGTCTAGGCAGGGGGGGGCCAGATCGTCGGTTAACAATGCTGGCCTGTGGCGGTAAGGTCATTATCGGTGAGCACATATTTGAGGTCTGAGGGGGCGGGCATCATCCTATGGAGGTTCCCGCCCAGGGGGAGGGGCCTGCGGGCCACTCCCAGAACTCCAGGGGCAAGGTAATAGATGCTGCAAAGCAAAGGAGCGCGGGTAGGAGTAGTTCACGCTTTCCTTAGGCTGGTAGCCACCCCGCGCGCGTGGACTCATGACGCCACCGGCGCAGAGTAAGGGCCCTCCTTTAGTGGGTAAATGGAGTTCAGGGCGTAGACCGGGCAATTCCCGGGGTAACACTGCGCATGCGCACATCCAGAGGGGAGGCGCAGCTTGTAGGACCTGACACCGGTAGTGACCCTGCCATATGGCCAGAAATGTACAAAAATTCTAGATGAGGATGTTTAGTCTAAGTTAGGAAACAACATGTATTAGAGTTTTGTTAAAGTCAGGCTCTCAAACTTGTTGCTAAGAATTATGTACCTAAATGTCCTGCTGAATTTTTGTATACATTGTTGATTATGCAATTAAAACCTTTTTTAATTTCATACTTTAATAAATACGGCCGGGCGACTAGCGCCCGCCTTCCAAAAAGTAAAGACGTCTCGTGTCCACGTTCCTGGGTATTGGGTGCCGGATTGGGGGGGAGGCGGCAGCCAGTCGCTGACCATGTGAAAAGGGGGGGCCCTCGGCCCCCCCGCACGCATGGCGGCGCGGCGACCGTCACCCCCACTGTCTCCTTGGTCGCCATTCGGCGGTGGGGGTGTGCCCTGGGGGGCGCGGCCCACCGCCGATTGGCTGGCGGCCTCCTTGACCCGGATCCTGGGAAGTGGGTCCGGGTCAGGGGGGGCGGGCTATAGGAGGGGCCACCTGGCCCCTCGGGAATAAAGAGATAGGGAGCGCCCAGGAGACCCTCTTGTCCCTGGACGCTCCCTCGCCGAAACGGTGTGCCCCGCACTCGGGGCTTCTTTGTTTTCCCACCCACCATCCCTTGAATCAAAAGTTTTGTAGCAGTTCTTATGTCTGGTTGAATAGTAAGTTTTGAAGGTACGGTCCACGGGTCTCACAGGGTAATAGAGATATGCCAATCTGTTTATGCAGGATTTCGAAAATGAACACATCCTCTCAGTACCACATTGGAAGAATCACCTGCAAACTTACCATCGTTACATTGACGACATTTTTCTAATTTGGACAGGTACAGAAGAACAACTCATTTTCGCCATCACTGATCTGAACAACATTGATGAAAGAATTCAATTCACCCACCAATACAACAGTTCCAACATCACTTTCCTGGATGTTAACATCACCAAGACAAATCACAAACTGGAAACATCCATGCACATCAAATCAACCGATCGCAACAATTATTTACATTATTCCAGCTTTCATCAATCCAGTCTCAAAATCCATTTACCCTACTCCCAACTTCTCAGAGCAAAAAGAATAGCTTCCACCAATGAATCATTTGAACGAGACAGTACCAACATCATGAAAAAATTCACTAAGAGAGGGTACCCACAAAGGATTATAAACAACGCTTACCAACGTGTTAATTCCATTGCTCGTTCCACACTACTGCAACCCAAAGAGAAAACAAGTGTGGACACACAACCTAACGTATTTGTCTCCAAATTCTCCACCAAAAGTCATCTGATTAAAAAATCCATCAAAACTCACTGGCAGATGTTACAATCAGAACCAGACTTCAATGATATTTTCAAAGACATGCCTATATTTGCATATCAAAGATCTAGAAATTTACGATCATTCATCAAACCACAGAAGAAGGAACCTACAGTATTCAAAGGAACTATCCCATGCCATAACTGTCAAAATTGCCATAACATCATCCCAGGGACAAACATTAACCATCCCAGTTCTGGTAAACCTATCTCATTGAAAACCAATGCCACCTGTGATTCCACCAACGTGGTATATCTTTTAAAGTGTCCTTGTGGATTACCATATGTAGGAAAGACAGAACGCAAGATAAAAACACGCCTCAATGAACACAGAAGCAACATTAGGAATAAAAATGTGAAATCTTGCGTGTCTGCCCATTTCACCCAACTAAACCACACGAACAGCCAAATTCGTTTTTTGATTCTTGAAAATGTCAACAAACCGGAGGGCTTGGACCCCAAAAAATATCTTCTACAAAGAGAACTGTTTTGGATCTTTAAATTGGGAACGACCGTGCCCTATGGTCTCAACGAACGCCTGGAATTTAGCAGCTTTATATGACTCTGTGCATAACAGTTTGAAGTTTTATAGCCCGCTGGTTGATCAATTTTTTTGCGCATGGGTTCACCTGTATTGTACCATAGATGCATCCCAGTTTATTCTTGGTTTTCCTTCTTTATTTCCATTCATCTCGTTCATGTTTATTTTAATTTATTTTATCTCCTCATTTCTGCTTTCTTCCTCAATTTATTGTTTCATATTTCACACACATGTTTTTTAGTTTTATTTTAATTTTTTCGCCCTTCAGTCACACATGTCTTTCAGCCCTTTGGTGTGTTTACGTTAGTCTTTTGTTCATGTCAATCTGTTTTTACCCTCGCGTTCAGTCCTTTTTTCATTTCTACCTTCCGATTTCTTTAAACGCCACCGCGGTTCACTAATCAGTTTCACTCGCGTTTACTGGCGTCCTGATCACTGGTTTTCCTGCGGAGACTCGTCTTTCTGCACACTAATCCTCGGTAAGCATATTTGAAAACTAATGTTATTGCGCACAATTTGCAGGTTACACGGGGCACTTTATTTCATTAATTGCATTTCTCTTGGTGACGGGTGTTTACCTTTTCACGCAGTCAGTTAAAATCTCAAGGACAACAGAGTTCACCGATCTTCCCATTTTTCCACCTCTTCTTGTTTTCACCCACGAAGCTCACTTTACTTTATCTATGCGTGCAGCATGTGTACCGTCACCCGATGCATCTGGTTTTAGAGTTCTGAAGCACTGCATGCCAGCAGTTTATTATCGAATCGCTTGCTTGTTAGTTTTCACCCATTTCCGGTTCATATACTGATTCTACTCTCATTCTACTTGATTTTCAGCTGATACCCCCTGACGAAGAGCCTCCGGGCTCGAAATGCATTGGGGTGAGGAAATGTATATATGATGTTACCGCATTGAATGGAACCATTTTGGATAAGCTCCATCTTATAAATAGAAACGTGTTCATCTTTTGACAATGATTTGAAAAATAGCCTGTGAGCTACATTTTGAACACATTCAACTCAAAAAAGAAAAAAAGTGAATAAAACTTTTTGGAACAATACTTTTGGATTACAGTGGCTCATTATAGCAGACAGGTGTGCTCAGGTCCAACCACCCTGTGCCTACAGGGTTCTCTCATATTATAAAATAAGATAACACGCCATATATGTTGGGTTTATGGCATTTATATGTTATCAGTATTTGTATTTATGTTTGTTTATATGTATTGCCTTTACAGCCCTGAAAATGTCCATTGTTATGGACAAAACATGTTGGGTCTTTCTGCTTTAAATTGGTTATGGTTTTTAGAAGAATAAGAAAATAAAGACAATTGAATATACTCTGGAATCCGTGCATGTATTTCTTTTTACTCTCATTAATCGTGGTCTCCTGTATTACGTAAAAAAAATACCTGTTTAGCAACATATTGTACACATGTGAAGTTCCTGAGAGATCCTTATATGCCTCCCATGGGGGCAGGACACATCCAAACCGACCCCTTATACCAAGTTATGCCATTTGATTTCAGGCCGGGGACTATCCCAATACACTAAAACGGCAGCCGCAACTCTCTGCTCAGGTTGTGGCCAGTCAATCACAGCATTCCTGTTGGTGCGTGCATTCACGAATCATAGCGAATTCACCACAAATTAGTTGCAATCGTAGATATACAAATATGGATTTCCCTTAATATCTTGCAAACTACTGAACAGATTTACACCAAAGAACAACAAGCATTGAAAATGCAACAGGTCTCGCCTTTAATTAAGTTAAAAGCCATTTGCTTTTCTGTACAATACCATTAGCAAAGCAAATGGCTTTAACTTAATCAAAGATGAGACCTATTGTATTTTCAATGCTTGTTTTGTTTTTACATTAAGTATGAACTTGAAAAGTCAAGCCTGGAAAGTGTTTCTGGTTAAAACCCAGACTCCCCAAAGTCTCAATTCATAGAGCAATTGACAGGTAAAGAAGCCCCCAAACCCCAATAGCACCTTATTAATATTCCTTACGTCTGCCCAACCTCATGACCCCTCCGCCGGAAACCTTCATCTGAACTGTACTATCACAATGATTTCTAACTCTGCACCCTATGTTTCTTTCGCCAGCAATTCCCTCCCACTTTAGTTCAATTGATTCTATCGAAAAAATCAAAACCCAAAACTCTGAGGGGGCGTGGCTTGCAGCCGACGATGGCGGCAGCATAGAGGAGTAGCTCCGCAGTGAAAGCGGCCTCTCCAGCGATCCTGTCCTTCATCCGTTCATTATTTGGCCCCTAAAGGAGGAACCCGGAGCCCGGGACCGAGCGGTGCCGAAGGCAGCAAGAGCGGTATTGATCCGACGGCTGAGTGCGGACTTCCACCGCGGAGACGGTGAGGCCTCAGAGACGCGGCGCAGCCGGGGACTGCCTTCATTCTCGGACCTGACAGGAAGTGCGGCTGCCGGGGGGAACCTACACCGGAAGTGCCGCCGCCTCTCCACTCGGCGGGTGGACACCGGGTCCGGGGGTGAGTGCGGCCTGAACCAGGCGCGGACGCAGCCAGCAGCACTGACACGGAGTCGGGTGGGTGCGGCCCCCCTCCCCGAGCCCGACCGGTGGGCAGCAGCCCGACAGTGTATCACAGCGGAGGGCCGTCGTATTGTGGTGCGCCGGCGCGACTTTGCCGAACCCGGCCACACTCCTGCCTTTCTCTGCCGCACTGTGGGCGGCGACCTCCGCCTCATTGCCCGCACAGACTGAGGGGCCTTTCCTGCTGCCTGCCCTGGGTTCGGGCGACTGTTCCTGAAGAGCCCGGCGCTGCCTGACTCGGCGCCCCACGGGATACAGGCACGTCCCTCGCCTGCATCCCATCACTCCCCGCCGGCGCCGGGCGGACCCCTGGACACCGGCTCTCGCCCCCCCCCCCCCCCTGTTGAGGGGGGAGCAGTACGGAGACAGCAGTCCCCAGAGGAGTGGGACCTGGGTCATTCTCCTCTACGCACGCACTCCCGGCGGGACATCGTGCAACGGTCCCCCCTCCCAGCAGAGGACCCCCTGGGCCAGCTACTACGCCCTGCCTGCCACGAACTTAACCTACAACACCGGCAGACACCATGCGCCGCAGGAGGGGCAAACGCGGTCCCCCGCCGCTGGCCTGCCCAGGGACCGCGGATTCTGGCGACATGTCGGGGAGAGGCTTGAAAAGTGGGCCTACGCAGACCCGAATAGACCGTTATGCTTGCGACAGGCCTGCGGTGTCCCCGACGGCCGGGAAAGAGACGGCTGGTAGATCCGTGGAAGCGCAGGGGCCAAAGAAAGCCACGCTGGACGACGTGATGCAGGCCCTGGCGCATCTGCAAACGACAGTGGGCACGATCTCCACAGACATTACGCTGATCAGAGCTGACTTCCACAAGATGACGGAAAAGGTCAATGCCATGGAAGTAGTGACGAAGTCCTTGGTGGAGGACGTCTCCGAGCTACAATCGGCGGTCGAAAAACTGGCCACGGACAATAAGGTGCTGCGTGAGAAGCTCGACGACCAGGAGGGGCGCTCCAGGCGGAACAACGTCCACATACTCGGCGTGCCGGAGACGGAGGGGGTGAGAGCCATGGATCTGTACGTAGAGGACCTGATCACCAATGAACTGCGACCCAAGGGGCTATCCGCCTTCTTCTCGGTAGAGAGGGCGCACCGTGTGCCGGGCGGCCAGCCCAAACCTGGAGCGTCTCCGAGACCCATTGTGGCCCGGCTGTTCAATTTCAGAGACAGGGATGTCACTCTACAGGCTGCCCGAACGTCCCCTCCGATAAAAATCCAGAACTCTACGGTGGCCTTCTTCCCTGACTACACGGCGGAGGTGGCTCGCAGACGCCGGACGTTCCTCGAGGTTAAGAAAGAGCTCCGGGCGAGAGAGATCCCGTACTCCATGCTCTTCCCCGCACGACTACGAGTGGTCGCCGAGAACAAGACCTGGTTCTTCGACAACCCCGAATCCGCAAGGGATTGGCTAGATGGCTGGAGAACGAACGCTCACCCTCGACGACCCCATCGGCAGCAGAAGGATCGTACGGCCGACAGCATCCCGGCTTCCCAAACTCCGAGAAGTAGTGGACTGAGCGAAGACTCACCTCACAGCGAGGCCGTGGACGAGGAACACAATGGGGAACAATGATTGCCGGCCTGATAACAGTTGTTTGGACTTACTGTGCTCTGCACCTGAGGCGCGCTATTGGACACTGGGCGAGGGGCCTCCGGGGAGAAGATTGAGAGGCCGCTGATCTCGGAGACTCCTTCACCCCAGCGCGCAAGTACTCTGATTGGGTTTGGGGTGATGCACTCTGCTAAGTTGGGGAGGCGGGCAGGTTCATGTCCGAACAGCAGGGAAGCAGGGAGGGGGGTAGTTGGGAGAGGGAGGGTATTTACTTCTGTGACTGGTTTGGTTTTACAGGTTTTTGACTTGGCTCAACACTATACATCACATCACAACATGGACAATGCACGACACGGCACGACCCGATGGGGTACCTACACTGGCAGGAAGCGGTCCGTCAGACACCCGAAGGTCCTTATGGGACACAAACGCACCTCACTGCCATGGCCGGACTAGATGATCCCGTTCAGGCGGCCCCACTACATATTATGTCATGGAACGTCCGAGGTTTGGGTGATAAGATCAAACGAGGCCTGGTTCTTCAAGGACTTAAGCGGTTGGGCCCTGCACTAGTTCTGCTACAGAAGACACACATGGTGGGCACTACTACACGGGCCATGGATAGACGGGGTTACCGCATGGTTGCACATGCAGAATTCACTCCGGGTTCACGTGGCACAGGCATACTAATGTACAAGTCATCGCGGTACATCATCACCTCCACCAAAACGGACGATCAGGGCCGCTTCGCGGCGGTATCTGGCCAGTGGGAGGGCAGGGCCTTGTCCGTGGTATCTGTTTACATTCCCCCAGCACTTCACGCGGTGGCACTCCCCGACCTTGGTAGGTTCCTCTTAGAACTCCCGGAGGGGGACTTGATTATAGGGGGGGACTTCAACGCAGTACTTCACGACACTCATGATAGATTCCCCGGACGCTCGCACTCACCTGGCACCAACAAATTTGGCGGGTTTCTGGAGGCACAGGGCCTGGTGGATGTTTGGCGCACATTACACCCGACACGCTCTCAGTACACTTATTACTCTGCAACGCACAACAGTCTGTCTAGAATTGACCACTTTCTCACGTTGGGGTCAGGCTGTCTCACCATCGAGGACACACAAATCATGCCACGGGGGGTTTCTGATCACTCGCCTATCACACTAACACTCTCCAGCCGTTCAACCACCCGTAGAAGGTTATACCCGATCTATCCGGGCTATTTCAAGGTCCCGGCGATTCGCAAGGACCTACAGAACGCCACCAAGCACTACTTTGAAGAGAATCACGCCTCAGTGAGTTCGCCCTCAATACTCTGGGAAGCCTACAAGGCTGTCTTTAGGGGGCAGGCAATAGCTGCGATCTCACATCACAAGAAACGGCAGGGACTGGTGGCGTCTGAGCTGGAACAGCAGCTCGACGAGGCCAACGCTGCCCATATGGCGGATCCCTCCAGTACTACCCTCCACTCCCTACAGCTACGTCAACGGCTCCACGTGGATCATATGCGACGCCTGACTAAGGCGGACATTGCGGCCACCAAACACAGGGTGTACGACATCGGAGACAAGGCCAGTAAACTTCTAGCTTGGCTGGATAAAAAACAGGGCAGCGGCAGGAATATATTGCAACTTACTGATGCACTCGGGAGGGTACACACTCGACCAGGGGACATAGTGGAGGTTCTGGCCGATCACTTCAGTGCGGTGTATACGCCGACGGTGGTTGTTACGGAGGGCGAGGCCCGAGAGGCCCTAGGCCGCGTGGCGATGCCCACCTTGACTGACGATGCCATGAGGGAATTGGATTCCGGAATAAATGTAGATGAAATTCAACTGGCCATTGGCGCTCTCCATCCAGGCAAGGCTCTGGGCCCCAGCGGGATACCCATCGAGTGGTTTAAAACTATGTCTGAGTCTCTGGGTCCGCCCCTCTTGCGGATGTACGAAGACAGTAGGGAGAGAGGCGCACTACCACTGGACCAACGGATGGCAACTATTGTGGCCATACCGAAACCGGGTAAACCGCTTAACGAATGCACATCCTATAGACCTATCTCACTGTTGAACCCCGAAGCTAAGATTCTGGCAAAACTGCTGGCGACCAGACTCATGCCCCACTTAGGTCAGCTGATCCACCCGGATCAATCTGGGTTCATGCCGCGTAGAAGTACGGCCCTGAACCTTCGTAGGGTGCAGGGTGTCATGGCAAGAATTCCACTCCTAACGGAACCGGCGGCCATCCTGTCATTGGACGCTAAGATGGCATTCGATATGGTGGAGTGGAGTTACCTCTTCGCGGTCCTCTCCTCTATGGGGTTCGGTCCCAACTTCATTGCTTGGGTCCGGCTGTTATACAAGGATCCGATTGCACGTGTGGTGGCGAATGGCCACATATCACGAGATATACAACTGGGACGGGGTACCCGGCAGGGATGCCCTCTCTCACCCATCCTGTTCGCGTTGGTTCTAGAGCCTCTCGCGATTGCTGTGCGGACTACGCCGCTCCTGAGGGGCATTAAGTGGGATTCGAGTTGGGAAGATAGGGTGTCACTATATGCTGATGACATGCTCATTTATCTTACTGACCTTAATAACAGCATCCCTAACCTTCTGGCCATCTGCACCTCCCATGGTCGAGTGTCGGGCTATACTATCAATTGGTCAAAATCCATCCTTTATACTCTTAGGGGTCCTCTCCCGGCGTTACCGGACACATGCACGTTAGGAGTAGCTCTCACCTCCTTCAAATACCTGGGATTACATATCACCCGGGATGCGGCAGAATTCTCTGTTCGCAATCTACAACCTCCTCTCCTCCGATTACGGACTGATGTACAACACTGGCAGACGCTCCCGCTGACGTTATTGGGCAGAGCAGCTCTGTTCAAAATGATGGCACTACCTCGCTTTTTATACGTCCTCGAGAACGCCCCGTCACTTATCCCTCCCAGCTACTTCCAAAAGGTGACAGCACTGCTGTCGGGCTTACTGTGGGGTAATCGGCCAGCACGAATTGCGCATGCGAAACTTAATAGGAGCTGGTACGACGGTGGAATTGCCCTGCCTAATATGCAGTTGTACTATTGGGCGGCTCAACTCAAAATCCTTAATAAATGGATACACGCACCTCAGGATGACCCAGCCTTCAAGGCGGACCGTGCCCAACTGGGCACCAACAGCATGTTGGCGCCTCTATATCACAAGGGTGTTGCGTCAAAACTGATAGGGCCCACCAAACACACAGTACAACTCTGGTATAAAGCACAATCGAAACTACACTGGGCGGGAGTAATTACAAAACTAACACCATTGTGGGACACAAAAGCGTTGGGCCATCTGAGACGTACTAAGGGGTTCGAGCAGTGGGATGCCATTGGAATCTCTACTGTGGGAGACATGTGGTCCAGGGAGGGGGTAGTCCCGTTCACTTCCCTCCAACAACAATACGACCTGCGCGACACGGAACGATTCAGGTATATGCAAATCAGACATGCCCTCCTTGCAGCGATCCCACCGAACACCACACCTCCGGAATCCTCCCCGTTAGAAGACCGCCTTCTCACGGACTGTGTGCTGGAGGGTGCGACTTCTCTAACTTACCAAAAACTGCTTAATAACTTACCGGAGCCACTGGGTAAACTTAAGGATAAATGGGTGGAAGACCTTGGGGATTTCGATGAATCCGACTGGAATGCAGCTTTGGCATCCCCGCGTGAAGCCGGCATCTCGGCTAGGTTCCGCCTCATACAATTGAAGGTCCTCCATAGAATCTACTACACTCGAGTGGCGTTACACAAACTCCAGAGGGCGGATGACCCGCTATGTCTGCGGGGCTGTGGGAGGGAGGGCACACTCTTGCATACACTCTGGAGCTGCACCTACATATTGAGCTACTGGCAGCGGGTGCTCCGAACCATGGCACAAACGTTGAATGCCTCTGTGTCCCAGGATCCCAGGGTGTGCCTATTGAATGTTTGGGGCCCTACTGATCTGACATACTATGGTAAACTGTGGGTCACGATAGGTTGTATGGTGGCCAAACGCGACATTGCACAAAAGTGGGGTGCGGCTGAGCTCCCCACACTGGCGCAGTGGCTAAGGAACATGGACACGCTCATGTTAACGGAGAGGGCAGTGTATAAGGTGAGGGACAATCCCCGAAAGTGGAATGGGGTTTGGCTACAATGGAACTCCTACAGAGGTGACATCTGTGAGCCGTTGCCTGAGAATGATAGTGAGAGCTCGGATGAGGACACTGACAGTGACTGAAGGTGGAAGAGTGCCTCCTGTACCATGCGGGAGACCCGCTTAGGTGTATTGTGTTAGGGGCAGCCGTTGTGGGGTGGACTCCATGGAGGGTGGCGGGAGGTGATGTGCGTAGTGTTTCATACTGCCAGCTGCCAAATGCGTAGTTCCCTGTGATATTGACTGTGTCGATCCATGTTGAGCCATATGTCTAGTTCTTTGTTTTGTTGTTCTATAAAATACAAAATGCAAGCGTATATTATGTATGACAAAAATGCTTTCGGTAAGTCCATCAAGCCCCGTACACTGAGTGCAACCAATGGCCTGGACGGTCTACAACTCATGTATGTTTCCCTTTATGTGATGATTGATGCTTCTGTCCGTCCCACATGGCGGCAATTGAATGTAACCTTACCGCAAAATGCTAATAAAGTCTTGTTTCAAAAAAAAAAAAAAAAAAAAAAAAAACCCAAAACTCTCAGATTACATTAGTTTATTAAAGGAAAACATAGGACTGAAAAACATGATGCGCCCCAAAACCTGAATTTGTTTTGTAATTGTAAGCAGGGGGGCTACGAATAATCAATTTGAATGCACATGTCGTTTTTTTATTTTCTGTCTTATGTTTTCCGTTAACAAACTAATGCGTTCCAAGAGTTGTTTTTTTTAATCCTTTCGATCGAATCAATTGAACTAAAGTGCCAGGCTAAAAGAATGTAGGATGCTGGTGGTAGGAGTCAAGCGCCAACTCAAGCGCTGCGCATAAAGAAGCGAGTGATGCTATTACTCACCTCGCCTTTGACTCGTCCATAGCAGCCATCTTCGAGCGTGGCAGGAGTTCTTCTTGCCAGGATTTAACCTCGTTGAACGAAAGAGTGGAACGTTACAGGCGCGTGGATTTAAGGCAAACCAGAAAATCCTGTATTTTAAGATATGGGACCAGCTATTACCAAAACTTATCCGGGAACTATGCCAACCCCATAGGGGGTCTGCCTGTTGTCGGTTATGAGCCCGGCAGCGGTTTTTGGGTTCAATTCTTTCTATGTTGCTCAGAGTCCAGGCTCCTGCTGGGAGTGTGCGTTCTCACACCATGCGTCTGCATGTCCGCACCAAGCACCACCTTTAATGACCATTTCTTTCCCGGTTTGTTGGCAAAAGCTGAGCATAGCACCGCTTCACGGACACCACGCTCGGTTTCTTTATATATAATTCTTAACTTTAACACTGAGCGCGGTGTCCTTGAAGTGGGCGCTGCGCTCAGTGTTAAAGTTAAGAAATATATGAATAATCCGAGCGCGGTGTCGGTGAAGCAGTGCTGCGCTCAGTTTGAGAGTTAATTAAACAAATAAACACAAACTGCATTAAAAAATGAAAATAAAGTAGTGCTTACAGAGTCATAAAGGGGGACGTGTAATTCCGCTAGTAAACAATCCAGTCCCGGTGGGCGGGGCCGAAAGTGGACAGGGTGGTAACTAGGAGGGACTAAGAAGCCTCCTTTACAATAGAAAGCTAGCGTTTAGCCTAAAATATGACGCTAGTCAATTAGGAAGAGGAGGCGGGGCTTCAAGTCTCCTTCCTGAACCGTATTGATTTCACGAAGCTCTTGAATGCCAAGAGTAGCTCTTGCACGCTGCTATCACCAGCTGAGACCTAAAAAGCACAGTCTGTGTGCCAAAGGCTGGCTTTCTGACACATTGTGTGTCATTCCGTCCAGCGGTTTGGGCTGCGGGTGTGTCTAAAAAATCTATGGGAAATGCACTTTTTTGGACTCCCCACCCTTTTTCCTCGCACTGCTTCAGGGATCACCCCAAAACTTTCTGAGCGCAACAAGAAACACCGAGTCAAAAGTCAAAAAAAGTTTTTCCTATGGAAACATTGTCCTAAATATTATATAAATATAAATATATATATACATATATATATATATATATATATATATATATACACACTCACATACATACTACAGAATATATATATTAAAGAATATATATTCACTAAGCAAAAAAAAAGTTTAAAGGGACATTATTGTTAGGTGAAAATGTCACTTAAAACATATTATTATAAAGTAACAAACCGACTGAAATTCAGTTATAGTTAATTCAAGTAACTATAAGTTGTGACCTAAAGTAACTATATCTCGCACCCCCGCCTTGCACAGAGTTGTTATCAATGATGTAATTTCAAAAGTTGCAGTGATGTTATCAATAATGGCATCGAACATCTCATGAGTGATTTAATATGTGATGTTGTTAGTAGTGCATGGCGAGCATCTAACAGTACATATCATATATTTATTTAGTAACACTCCACATATATCTCCTCCCTGCTTCCTATGTTTTATTTACTTTTTCTAAATGTACTTGAATCCCCAAGTCCTAAAAAGGTTGCTGTCACATCTTTGTTGATATGGTGGCAGTCAATCAGATCTTTTCTTAACACCATAGTACTGAATCAGCACTAATTGTGGCTACAGAAGACATACATGAAATTGTTGATGGCGGAGGGATGGCGGCAATGGTGCTGCTTGATCTCTCCGCGGCCTTTGACACGGTCAGCCATGAGATTTTGGTCGGTTGGCTCCAGGATCTGGGGCTAAAAGGAACAGCTATGGATCTCATAAAATCATTTTTAACAAACCAACAAAAAAACCTAGCTTTGGGCAAATATGTCTCGAGGCAATTCTCCCTGCCATGTGGAGTTCCACAGGGATCTGCACTAAGCCCGACACTTTTTATTCTATATGTCACGCCATCGGTGTCAATTATTAAAAACGCGGGCTTCTCCCTGGCCTCATACGCTGACGACACCCAAATTGTGGTGTCTCTGATTAACAGGGCAACTAGTAATGATATGGCTTTCAGCTCATGCATGAAAAAGGTGAGCAATTGGATGGATTGTAATTGTCTAAAGTTGAATGCCTCAAAAACCGAGGTGATCATCTTCAGCAATTAACCCTCTCTCTGGACACTAAATTGGGGGCCGCCTGAGCTAGACACTCTGCCCATGCCCTCGACCAAGGTAAAGAACCTGGGAGTTGTGTTGGACAGAGAGTTAAAACTTAAAGAGTAAGTTAATAAAATCAGATTGGTTTCTTTTTGCTCCATAAGGATGTTAAGAAAAATCAAAGAGTATTTACCTCCTGATCTTTTAAAAACAGCGACCATGGCTTTGGTCCTCACACAGATAGACTACTGTAATGGTCTCTATCTCACCCTGACATCGGGCCCTCTGAACAGACTGCAGATTCTGCAGAATGGAGCAGCCCATTTCATTTTTAAAATACCTAAATATTAGTCAGCAAAAGAAGCCATCAGAAAAATACACTGGTTGCCAGTTAGACAAAGGTGTAAGTTCAAAGCCCTTTGCTTGGCATTCAAGTCCCTGCACGGCCTAGGGGCAGATCGGCTTATGATAAGATTTAAATGGTATATTCCAGCAAGAACACTGCGCTCATGCTCAGCCAGGAACATGGTGGTCCCCCCATTTAACAAAAGCACATGGGGAGGTGAGGGGGGAGTATTTACAGGGTAACAGCAATGCTCTGAAATAGTCTGCAACTCTCTCTAAAAACAACCAACCACCCTTCTCAGTTTCAGGAAGTCACTAAAAATGTGGCTTTTTACACAGGATAAATAAAAGTTTTCCTGCTTACATTTAATAAAATGCTCTGCCCTGCTGACCTTTGATCAGAACACTATAGCGCCAAGACGCCCCTGGGTATAAGTCACGCTTTATAAATCTGGTTTACATTACATTACATTATATACAAAGTTTTTTAACCTTAATTTGTGCAAAAAGTAATATATATTAAAGTAGATATCATTTACCCAATTGCGGTAGCCACTGGGTAGTTATAATTCTATTTCCATTATAATTTCCATAATAAAAACATTTTCTGGTCTGCTAATAGGTTTGCCACCATTTGTTGAAACTTTAAAAATAATAGTTCATCCAACTCAGCTCCTTCTTGGAAAGTTTTGGGGTCAGAGCTTCCAACACCAATTACTCCAAAAAGAGCAGACACCGACACCACAAGGATTTTTTCCTGGCACAGTTTGTAGTCATGCTACCGCGTAATGCATTTCGGCAGTCTTTCTTACCTTATTCACACACAATCTTTCTTACCTTGTTCACACAGAATGGGCACCATAGCTCTTGCAACATATTTACCATGATGCATAGTTATAAAACATAATGGAGATAGTGAATATATTTGTGCACATGTTACAGTAAATCTTTTTTCTTTTCTCATCTTTTTTCTTTTCTTTTTCCATTTTATAAATCTTTTTCCATTACATGCTTTCTTTTTGTATTCTATTACTTCATATTTACCCGTTCTAAAAGACATTTAGAAAAAAACCTTAAGGAAATTGCCCGTGCTTTCCAACCTATTGGTTCGCAATATTCCTGTATCTCGGTCCCCTAACACCTTCAATGCTAAGGCAATTCCCGCTGGATGCTGAACTTTGACTTTTCCCATTGTTCATGACAAGGTCAGCTCGTCATAAGCACAGCTCCAGTGTACTGCATGACGAGCTGGCCTTGTCATTAGCATGGAAGTGGTTAAAGTGCCAGTGCTGTGCAAATTTTTGTATAGCCCTTCTGTTTGTCAAATTTTATCATAACTCAAAATGGATATGCCATCATTATAAAATGACTGGCTAAAAATGGTGCCTTATTCATACATGATGATTTTTTTTTTAAACGGAGAATCAGAAGTACAGATGCAAAACAACTAATAATATAGCAATTGTTATGTAATAGAGATCAATTGAATAATAAATGATTATCATGGAAAGAAAAGCAAAGAAAGCATACTTCTTTTCTATGGTATTCTCCCTCACAAAACATTGCATTCTCCCACATATTACTTTCATTGTATGTACAGATAGGGTATAGCTTCCTGCTGGATTCAGCCTAGAGTCGACACATACACATCCCCAGTGAGTTTAGATTCATGTCAATTCTACCGGTGTGTGGAGAGATTACCCTAGTGGGTGTTTTCTATGCCTCCACCAACCTCGGAAGTTGACCCTACTCCATGTGGTATGCCCCTCCATACTTTCTATTTCCTTTTTTTTTTTTAAACTTGTGTGTGAAAGTTCATAAATTACATCCTGATCATTTATATCTATTTTATTTTGTGTTGTTAAACATCTCAGCTGTTCCATATATTCTCTTATACAAGGCACCTAACTCCAGTTTCTTATTCAAATGCACATACACAACTGTATCTTAAGGTGCTTAGTGGATGAAATAAAAATGTGTTTCTCAAAAACTAAACCTAAAATATATAATTTACAAATACTGTCTAGTGCGGTTATCTACATCTGTTCAATTCAAGAGAGGACTAATTTACTAAATATGTACAAATAACTCTTTGTCAGAATGTAACCTGTGCGGTATTTATGTATTGAGCACAGTAAAATAGGTATTCTTTAACTTATGCGGTGTTTACGTATTGAGCACAGTAATATATTTGGACACTAATTGCCTCAATCTGGTTTCTCGGTTTCCACCTCTTCTATTTTTTGAGACAGAGTCAATGAACATAATAGACCAATTCATTCAAGTTGCCATTATGTTCTTCATATGCCTAGCAACGGAGTAGCTCTTGTCACAGTTCTTCACTGCTCTTAAGTGTTGTAGGACTCTCACATGCACCATATGTATGGTGCTACCTACATACAACTTGGGGCAGCAGCATTGCAAGAGGTATACAGCATGGTCACTCCTACAATTAAAAGAATTGCATATCTTCAATGGAGTTTTTAATAATGCTGATTAAACTTCATTTACATTGAGAGCCTGTTGGCAAGCTTTGAACCTGTTGCATTTAAGGAAACCGGGACAGGCTCTCAGCCAAACATATGGTTCAATTACCTCAGGACTGCTCACTATCACTTCTTGGCGCATTGATTTAGCGCATCTAAATGTAAAAAGGGGTTACAGGGTACCTCTTGTCCTATTATAGGATCACTTATGACTAGGTGCCAATGTCTAGTCAGTATTTCTCTCACTTTGTTATGATAGGCATTGTACTCAGTAAGCATTCTCACCTCATTTTTGTTCTTGACCCCTACCTTCTTGTTAGTTCCCTTTTGCGAAAACAACATAGTATCTCTTGATGTTCCCTCTACTTTGTGTTCTAATACTTGGGAACTATTGCCTCTTTAGCAGATCTGTCTTGTAGTTGTGCCTCTGCTTCCCTCAATGTTGTTACCTCACTGGCGATTCTTTTCATCCACTGATGTTCTGTATACAGGATGCTCTGTATATATATATATATATATATATATATATTCACTGAAAAACCATAGGTTTCAGGAGTTATATAGTTAGGAATTAGCTTTTAAAAAACCTTTGAAATTCACTCAAAAAACTATAAGTTTTAGTGGTGTTATAGTTAGCTGGACATTTTACTCATACAAAACCATTGAAATTGCTCCTATATAGTTAGTTGTACTAACTATATTTCGCGCACCCGCAATCCACTGCTGATGATGTCACATATTAGATCATTCATGACATGGTCAGTGACATCACTGATGACATCTCAAATGACATCACTGATGACATCACTGATGACATCATCCACGTGACAATCACATACACCTTTTCATACACTATTATTCGTGCAACTGAATGACAGTACCAAGTATGAAAAAAGTAGTAGATTGATGTATAAGACATGTTGTGAAAAATATCAGAACCAATTAATTGATTGGCATGACAAAGGGTTGATAGAGAAGGAAGAATTGAAGTTCCTACAGTGCAGAAATCCCAAGTTACCGGCGCTGTATTTATTACCCAAAGTGCACATGTGTCTTACCAAACCCCCGGGTAGACCCATCGTATCATCCAGGGGCAGTTGTTGGGAGAATACTTCACGATACGTGGATTTCTTCTTCCAACCACTCGTACAGAATCTCCCATCATACCTAAAAGATTCAGGTGATTTCCTCAGTAGAATCAATGGCATTGGATGGGCACCAGGGTGGCAACTGGTGACCTTAGACGTTAATAGTCTCTACACTTGCATCCCACACAACCTGGGGATACAAGCCTGTAGACACTTCTTGGGAGGAAGATCCATCTCATACCTGAGGCACACAGAAATGATTTTGGATATGGCACTATCATGCCTTACCCAAAATTATTTTATTTTTAATGGAGAAATCTATCATCAACTCCTCGGACCGCAATGGGATCTTGTTTTGCCCCCAGCTTTGCTGGACTCTATTTGGGCTGGTGGGAAGAACAGGTGGTACAACAATCCCATGACTTCAAAACTAAAGTCATAACCTGGCTTAGATATATTGACGATATTTTCGTCATTTGGAACGGCAGTGAAGAAGAAGCGCTTGATTTTGTAGACACGCTGAACACGAATGAATTTAACCTCTCCTTCACATGCCATTCCAATAGCCAGGAAATAGATTTTCTTGACCTTAAAATCAAGGTGGTTGACAATGCACTCACCACTGTGCTGTTCAGAAAGGAGACTGCAGGGAACAGTCTCCTGCATGCCCGAAGCTGTCACCCTAAAAGCTTGGTCAACTCAATACCGCTTGGTGAATTCCTTAGAGCTAAAAGAAATTGCTCTGAAGAAGAAGACTTCACCAAGGAAGTTAAGACCATGACAGAAAGATTTAGAGTCAGGGGTTACAGCGAGAAGTGCATAAGGTCAGCCAGTGCCAAAGCCAAGACAATAGACAGGGAGAAAACCATATTAGAAAAGAAAGTGACGGATGACAAGGCCATCAATACTACCAGATTCATCACTGATTACCATGGTCAGACCAGAGAGGTGAGAAAAGCCTTTGATAAATATTGGAATGTCCTCAAATTGGATAAAGACCTTGCCACAAGCATTAGTTGCTACCCACAGATCACTTATAGGAGAGCCAAATCTCTCAAAGACATGATCTGTACTAGTACTATTCCCAAGAAAACCATACGGAATCCTGTTAAAGGATTTTTCGTTTGTGGTAGATGCAAGGCCTGCAAACACAGTTCCAGTACCAAATCTATTAAACTCTCTGGAACAATGGAGGCTTTTAAAATCGTGTCTCACACTTCTTGCCATACTGACTATGCTGTTTATGCCCTCACATGTCCATGTAAACTCAATTACATCGGCAGTACGAAACTTCAAGCTAAAGATAGGGTATTGCAGCATTTGAGGGCAATCACGAATAAAGACAAGAGTTATCCTATTGCCAGACATTTTGAAGAAAACCACAAGAGTAATGCCAATCTGTTGTCCTTTTGTGTCTTGGGGTCAGTCCCTCAGAGAGAGAGGGGGGGTGATTGACTCCAAGAATTACGCAGACTTGAATCAAGATTAATCATTAAATATCACACAATGCAGCCAGGGGGACACAATCTGGATGAAGAGTTAGAAGTGCACCTGGGTTAGCTGATATATCTGTGACTGCAATATGGTATCTGATTAGTTCCATCAAGCTTTTTAGATTTTATATAGTATGTGAGATGTTTGTCGTTTTTGTATACTTGATTGAGATACACTGGTTTTGGATTAATTTTTTAATCACATTATTTTGTTTCACTTATTTTATCAGATCTCTGAAAGGATGCACAAGAGAATTCACTGCACCAGCATTTTATTTTTCAACACGTATGGCAGTTGAGCACATATGCATTGGGACATTGGCGGTTCATCACCCTGTTGCGAAGATTATGCCTGAGCAAGTATGCTTTTGGATTGTGCCCACTGGGGCTGAACTCTGAACATAGATACTGTGCCCACTGGGGCGTGTTTCGTTTGGTTCAGGAATTTTGATTTAAAAAAACCCATATGGGAGGATGCGAGTATAGTCCTTAGGTGGGACTGTACCTTTGAATTTATTTTTGCCTGGCCTCAGCACGGGATGCAAAATAGCCCACTTGGGCACAATTTTGAATTCAGCAAAATGTATGAATATCGCCTTTTGGTTATTGGCCGTCAAGCGTTTAGCTGGCCTTTTCTTTAAATGTTTATTGGACATTTCAATAATTATGTGCAATGTATTTAACTGCCTGACAATCGTGTTTATATTTTGTTTAAAATCATTTTGTTAATTTTTAATGTGCAAGATATCTCTTGCTAACATACCTGGGAGTCTGTTTATTATGTTTACACACATGTGACCATATTTAAAGCACCAGCACACTGACACTCACGCTCGTGACCAAGAGATAGTTTATCTCGAAACGCGTCGAGTGGAGCTACAATAAAAGCTCGTAAATCTGCATGAAGTTGGCCTGGACATTCCATTCTTTTATCGTTACTGTGGATTTAAGTTTGAAAAAAAAAAAATATATATATATATATATACATTATTTATATATGTGTGTGTATGTATGTGTGCATATATATATAGGGCCTGTTTTTCTCCCAGTTATGCCTGTATGCATATGGGCAACTGGGAGAGGCAGGTCCTCTATGGTGAACACTACGACATCTGCAAAAGGAACATCATACGATGGTATAGATACATCGATGATGTATTTCTAATTTGGCAGGGAACACAGGCAGAAGCTATCCAGTTCATCGATAAACTAAATTGTAACAATTACAATCTGGCTTTCACCTCAGACATTAGTCACAGTCAAGCTCACTTTTTGGATATCAAGATCGAGATTATTGAGGGTCATTTGGAAACAACTTTATATAGAAAACCTACGGCTGGCAATATGGTGCTTCATGCCATGAGTCATCATCCACCGCACCTGATAAGGAGCATCCCCTATGGGGAGATGCTCAGGATCAGGCGGGTTTGTAGCACGGAAGCCCAATGTAAACTTGTTCAGGAGGCCAGCAAACAAAGGTTCCTAGCCAGGGGCTATAGGGAAAGCATTTTAGATGCAGCAATGATGAAAGCAAATACCCTATCCCGGGATGCCGCCCTTGTTCATAAAAAGCCGCTGAAACCCACTGTGGAGGTGCACAAACAACCTACCAGATTGATCTGGACCTTTAACAGGCAGCATGGGGCCTTGAGAAAAATTGAAAACAAACACTGGGATCTAATAAGATTTGATCCAGTGATTGGAGAATATATGACAAAGAAACCTGCAATCACATATAGGAAGGCATAATCTTTGCAGGATGCACTAGTAAAATCAAGTCCAGAAGTGATTGCGCCTAACAATTGGCTTGCAGGTAGCAAAGGTTTCAGGAAGTGCTCCAGTTGCAAGGCGTGCTTGCATGGGGTCAGTAAGACCGAGTATATTACTCCATTTTCTCCTACGCCCCGTAAAATCACAAAGCAGCTAACCTGTAACAGTGAGTACGTGGTATATGTGCTGGAGTGCCCTTGTGACCTGCGTTATGTTGGGAGTACCAAGTTGCAGGTTCACAAGAGGGTGCTCCAGCACATAAGAGCCATCAATACCAATGATACCACGTACCCAGTTGCTAGGCACTTTAGGGAGTGCCACGGCAACAACAGTGCACTCCTTAGATACTATGCGATCGACACAGTGGGTCCCATGAGAAGAGGTGGGGACAGGAAAGGCATTCTTAGAGCATTAGAGACCAAGTACATATTAGAATTCAACAGCAAGACACCTTGGGGTCTGAATTCCACTGAGGATTTATTCACCTGTCTTTAGCAATTCTTTATATGTAATCCTGTGACCCATATCATGAGCATATATGGTGGCTTCATAATTATAACATGCTTTAAGACAGGTTCTACCTTAATCTTGAACTTTTGTCCTAACCCTTAAAAATAACAAAAAAATGAACTTGTGGGAAGTTGGGTCGTAACCTGCTCTTACACAATCTGTTTCTAGGTAGTTTGTTGTATATTAACATCAAATGTGTGGGTTGGGAGCAGCCTACATTACCAACATAAAATCATTTGGATGGTTTTTTTTTTAATGAATTTTGTATATTCACTTTTCTTAATTCATTATTCATCACGCATGAAATTGGACACAAATAACGTGGATATTTGAAGTTATTCTTTATTCACTTAGGCACTCTGATCAGTGCTCTGTCGTATTTATACAGTGATTTTTCTGCATATTGATCGTGTGCCAGGAGATGAGAATTATTTTGTGGCAACTGATTTTTCATCTTTTGCAAATTGGATTATCCGTTTATCGTGTTTGCATTTTTTCTGTAAATATGATTCAGAAATTATGGGTTAAACCTATTTTTCCATGTCTTAAATGTATTAATGATGTGAGATAGAATGAGGTTGAATAGACGATGCACTTGTCACTTTAATTCGAAAGAAAGTTGCATACTGTTTGGGATTATCTCAAGAGAGATCGTGTAAAGTCTGTTGTCCATGTTTTGCTTTAACAACAGTATTTGTCCAATCATATGCTTTAAAGTTTGAGCACTTGCACTTGAAATTTTGATCTCGCTCTCCTTGCGTCATGTGACCAAGGCCTCTGTGCAGGCCGAAACGTTATGCTGATGAAGGTGCAAATAAAATAAGAAGCTCACCTGATTTTGGGTCTTGTGTTCTGTGCTGCAGTGGCTTCCAGGAGATTGGGTGTCCTCTGGTGTTGGACTCTTTGGAACATATATATATATATATATATATATATGTATATATATATATATATATATATATATATGTGTGTGTTGGTTGAAAATAAAGTGTGCTCCATTTGTTCCCCACTGAGGCCTCCGCCTTTCTTTTTTGATGGACTTACCTTGGATATTGTTCGCGCCTGCCAGTGGCGTGCTGGGAGGCCCCGCATTCACAAGTGGCCAGACTGCTTCTGGCATTCCTCCGGCATCTTGGTACAGTCAAGGCATTGACACGGTCAGAGCCCACCATGACGCCCAGGTTGGAGAGATGCGGTGACGAGGACAGTGTTCCTCGCTTTGTGCTAGCTGCATTGCTGCCTGCCCCCACAAAAAGACACTTGGGCAGAGCGGTTGATGCGGTAAGGGGACGGAAGGAGACTCTTTTGTTTTTAACAAGTGGGGACAGGGGAGAAATGTGCACACCGTCCTGCTTCCTGGCATTCCGCATTTCATCATCGCCTCGAGACCCAGAACCGGATTACTGCATTCTGGGTCTCGTAGTTTGTGTACCAACTGTGCGCTCTACAAGAGGCGTACCCATAATGGGAAGAGTAGCGATTTCATCAGTGGCTGGACAATTCGCAGGTGTGAACATTTACCCCTTCTCTTGCATCCACTTGGCGCTGAAGAAGGCAAATGTTGCCGAAATGCATTCGCCCGATGTGTTGGTTGAAAATAAAGTGTGCTCCATTTGTTCCCCACTGAGGCCTCCGCCTTTCTTTTTTGAAGGACCTACCTTGGATTTATATATATATATATATATATATATATATATATATATATATATATATGAACCACCACTCCAAAGGATACCGCAGGTCGCAGCACCCTCACGGAGAAAAACGGACAACAACCTTGGGTAGCGTAAACAGTGTCTCTTTATTTTCTTTTCTTTATAAAGTGCAGCAGAAGTGCCATAGACCGGACGCGTTTCGGCGACCCTGTCGCCTTGTTCACCGGAATTAACGAGTATTTGCCATTACACACCAAACAAGTTTAAAAAATGCCAATTCACCAATCATAGCACTTGATTCTGTACCACGTGACCACATTGTCCAATTTAGTAAACATGATAGACAGACTGTTTCCAAACACGGTGTTTTAGATCTAAATGCCTGAAACTAATGGCCATTGATACTAACAGTTCAAATACAGTTTTGTATACGCCAAAGTTTCAGTTCTCATTGAGAAACCACCTGATTCTGACCTTTGTATATCTCAATAATATTATACCAATATACATTTTTATCAGTACAAATACTTTATAAGATTGTCATAGACATCACGTGTTCTCAGAACTATATACATATATACTAACAAACAGTCCATCTGAATAATCTAAAAAGATGCATATGTATTTTCACTGGTTAAAAAATCAGAAAAAGTGCTAAAGTGTCCATAAAGTGCAAAGTGTAAAGTGCATATCTTCTATGTGCAAAATACAATAGATTCCCCAGCCGGGGAATCTAATACAGGAAAGAACTAGCAGCAGTTGAGGACAAGATAACCATCAGAACTTGTATTTATCATTGTTTACATAATCCAACACACTAAAGTGGCTAATGCATGTTTGCTACCTAACATCAAAATTGAACCATATGGCCAGAATACATGAAATTTATAAAAAAAACATAGAATATATGGATGCATAGTATGACATATCATAGTTGCTGATAAATGCCCGGTAAGATCCGATAAAAGCATAACCCCAAAATTAGAGTCACGATAAAATCAAAACCACCCCAAGCACTAAAAGCAACAAATAATCTTAAAGTCCCTAATACTTTTAAGATGTACTTATATAAAATTCTTTTCATGTATATACATTTATATTTCATTCATTGCAAAGCACTTAAAACAGACAAATTCATAAAGAGAATGATAAGCTTCAGAGATAATGGTACAAATCTTCGCAAATGTTGAGGCCATTTGGGCTCTTGGTGTCTAACTCTAAGATGTATTTAGTTTCCAACCTCCTAAGGGACTTATCCCTGCCTCCGCCCCTTTTGGTTACTGGCACACTGTCAATTACAAAGTAAGACAAGACATTCAAATTTCCCCCATGTACTGACTTTACATGTCTTGCCACTGGATACGACTGATCAGAATTGACAGTTGCTCTTAGGTGTTGGAGAATCCGAGCCTGAACTGGTAACTTCGTACTACCTACATACCGGAGTCCGCATGTACAAGATAAAACATAAACTGCGAACTCAGTCTTACAGTTAAAATTACCTTTGATTTTGATTTCCATATCATCAAAGGCACCCCGGTATGTTTTGGTATTTACACCAAATTTGCAGGCTCTGCAACTGCTGCATTTAAAGAAACCATACTTAGAGGACACCCAATAGTCTTTGTTCAATATCTCTGGACTATTATGAACTAAATCGCACCTCATTGAATAAGCTTTGCGATAAGTGATATCTGGCTTAACAGGTAAGGTACTCCTTAACACACCATCAGTTAGAGCTATGGGCCACTGGGAATTCAAGATTCTTCTAATTGCTTGTGACTGTTTGCTATATGTAGTGATGAATCTACACGAGGCTACTGATGTGGAACTTTCCACTGACGGAGATGTATCCAAAGTCCTGATAGTCACTTCACTAACGACCGGGATCTTTGGTTGTAGCAAACTTGTTCTGTCTATAGAATTTACTTTAGACATTGCTACCTCCAGATTATGCTTACTATAGCCTCTGGCTAACAGTCTATTTCTAGCAATTTCACGTGACTCTGCCCAAGCTTGATCAGTACTACATGCGCGTTTTATTCTTAAAAATTCGCCATACGGCAAGCTGTCAATTGTATGGCGCGGGTGAAAACTGGTCGCATGTAGGAGCGTGTTACCATATACTAATATAATAAAGAGAGAGCCCAAACCTTTGAGGCAGGTAATCTAAGGAACCACAGCACCAATCACAACACCCAATACAGCGTTGGAAAGGGCAGTTGCAGCAGAAGGACATAGGCTAAGCAGATGCCCACCATATACATTTAAAAGGTAAAAGAACCCTGCCAGCAAAGTAGTCCCTTGTGGGCGTGTCTTCGTTGTGCTGTGGGCGTGTGCTGGGGGCGTGACAAACGCTGGGGGCGTGTGGTACGTTCCGCCCTTCATGCCATGTCTCATATCGTGTGCTAATCCCACCTGATCCCTTTAAATACCCCTGCACCCCATAATCATAACCCACCCATACTCCTTAAAATACCCCAACACCCTTAAACACTAACCCATCTTAACCCTATAATTGTACCCTGTACCCCAAATACCCAAACCTATCCCTAAACCCTAAAAATACCCCTGTACCCCAAACCTAGCCCTGAACCCTATAAATACTCTGTACCTCAAAACCCAAACCTACCCCTGAACCCTAAAAATACCCCTGTACCCCCAAACCTAGCCCTGAACCCTAAAAATACCACTGTACCCCAAAACCACCCCTGAACTCTAAAATACCCCTGTACCCCAAAACCCAAACTTAGCCCTGAACCCTTAAAATACCCCTGTACCCCAAAACCCAAACCTACCACTGAACCCTAAAAATATCCCTGCACCCCAAAACCCAAACCTAGCCCTCAACCCTGAAAATAACCCTGTACCCCAAAACCCAAACCTACCCCTGAACTCCAAAATACCCCTGTGCCCCAAAACCCAAACATAGCCCTGAACCCTAAAAATACCCCTGTACCCCAAAACCCAAACCTAGCCCTGAACCCTTAAAATACCCCTGTACCCCAAACCCCAAACCTACCCCTGAACCCTAAAAATATCCCTATGCCCCAAAACCCAAACCCAGCCCAAAACCCTAAAAATACCCCTGTAACCCAAACCCCATACCTATCCCTAAACCCTAAAACTACCCTTGTCCCCCATAACCCAAAACTATATCTGAACCCTTAAAATACCCAAACATCCCAAAACATAGACCTCAGTACCCCAAAACATATACCCCTATACCCATACTTACCTTATCCAAACATTTTTTTAAAAACATGCTTTTGAAATTTATGCATTTACAACGAATTTCGTTGTAAATGTAAGAGTGGTAAAAGCATATAAAATGTAATGCCATGCGTTATAATGGCATTACGGAGTCATGGTACTTTCGTAATGAAAGTATGCGGAGTGATGGTATGCGGAAAGAGAGTTGCGGAATAATGGGTGTTTACCCTCGCCCGGTAAGTAAATTGGTGGCACGGCGGCACACATCTCCAGCAACATACTCATATTTTTTCACCACCCATTTGAAAAATGCACAGGTCTCTCTCGTTGATGGACAGCACCGACATACACTTTTAGACACACCACCCGCCACAAGTTCTAGAATTGCGAACTTTAGAGCCAGGGAGCTGCGTTCGAATCTCGGCATCAGCTCAACATCCTGTGATTCCAGGCAAATTGCTTTGTCTCCCCGGGCCTACCACAAATAAATGTGTTTTTCTGTAATGTAAATTGTGCTCATGCCATGTTGTCGAGTTTGCGCTATATAATATTGCAAGGAAAAATAAAGTAGGGAAACTCGAGTTCACACACTACTGAACGCACACTCTTAAGTGCATCAGCAGTGCACTGTGAATTGGAGCGTTTCACAGGCCTGTCACAGATAAGAAATGCTATCAAAACGAAATCCTACAAAACAATATACTACTGGCCGGCAGCAATTCATACCCGGACAATGTCGGGACGGGCTGCTAATATATATATAAAGCATTCCTTTGCCATTTTCGTTTTCAAGGGGGAACAGTGGCACCTTTATTCTCTACAATGATGTTATTTCAGCGTGTCTCTATGTCTAATGTGTCCATTAGATTTTATATAACGGTCAATATACAGGCAACATATTTAGAGCATTTGGCGCCCCATTTGAAATCTATGCAATTTCCCACTTAGTTTTGGCTACATTAAGATTTTAAAAATTCTGTACCCCCACTATATATGTTTTATGCGATATTGTATAGCATTAGCTTTGCGCAAAATGTTAGACACAGTTCTTTTATAATTGGGAGGGTCAGAAGTGAGGCACGTAGTATGTTGTCTATTTTTACTAGTGCCATAAGTGGGAGTGACTATATATTCTAAAAATGAACTGGCGCCAAATAGATTGACAAAGGCTTCGCAGAAGCGAAACGCGTCTTTTTGGTCTTGGGGTCGAGGGGGACCTGATACAATAAAAGAAGCCATATACCGTCAACCTGAAGTCCGTGCCTTTTTCAATTGGATTTTCCTGTTGAAGTTGGATGTTTTGTATATATATATATATATATATATATATATATATATATATATATATATATATATATATATATATATATATATATATATACACACATAATCCTTACTCCAACAGGAAAAAGGCACGTACGCGAGGATTATATGAATATGGCTTCTTTTAACCTCTTCGCTGCTGCGGCTATTCCGCCGCAGTGCTAAGGGGGCGGGGCGGCGGCGCGGCGGTCACGTGCTTGTGACGGAACCGCTCCGTCACGGCACGCGGGTGAGCTGTGCTTGTGACGGAACGGTTCCGTCACGGCCCCGCCCGCTCAATAGAACACGCCGCGCAGGCTCAAAATCAGCGCCGCAACTCGGCATCCGCTTCCGTTGTTAACGAAAAGTTGAAAAAAGCCACAAACTCGGTGCTCTCGTTTTCCAGTGAGTTTATTGTGTAATTAAACGCCCACCAGTCGCCATGACGCGTTTCGCCTCAGCCGAGGCTTGATCACATGTCATGCAAAGAAGAAAGGAAGTGACATAAATAGTGTGGTAAGTCACATGGTCAACACTATATCCTTTAAAATTTAAAGGGAAATACACCTATTCACAACAAGTGAAAAAAACGGAGTTTTGAGCATAGTGCTCTGGTAATACATTGTTTGCAAGTTAAAATGTACATTTGAAAAAAGTAACACTTCATTGAGTATGTACATTCTACTTATCGTTCTCCATAGATACTGTTCAGGAAAATAGGCAAGCATATATATAAAAGGGAAAAAAAAACCAATAAGAATATTTAATAAACAAGAAAATTTTGTTTCCTTAAAAAAATATATATTCTAAATTTCATATATTTACACCATATTTACAAATACTCCATTGTCCCTAGTTTTCTATATAAAGGAAACTAAGAATAGCAGACTCATTATTCTGATAGGTATAAATACCCTCAGCCTATTCAGATTGTTCGGACATTAAGTGTAAATATGCAGCCTAGAGTATGTAGGTGATAATACCTTACCCAGCAAAAAAATACCTGATTCAATATAGTACAGTATCAGAAATGGATGTAAACCAAGCAAACAGTTCTCCATTTAGTGACCTCAAATTTGCGTGAGTTCCCACATTCTATTGTGTGCTTCCTTGGGGGTCATAAGATCTTACATAAAGTGACAGTGCAATAAAATTCTACCTATTGTTAAATAGGATTACAGATACTTTCAGGCTGCCTAATATACATATATACAAAGAGGCTCATTCTGCTCATAAGACATACTGGTACCAGCAAGACAATTTTTTGAACCATAGAAGATCAAAGGCATGTGTAAAGATCCTCACTACAGTTCAGTCCCCCAGGCTGTTTACTATTTAGTTCGAGGATATAGCGTGTTTCTAAGAGACGTAGCTTCCCATCTCTATCTCTTCCCCTCCTTAAGGGTAATACAGAATCTACCAAATAGTACTTTAAAAGGTCTGAATTACTCTGATGATGTTTCTCAAAGTGTCTAGCCACGGGGTAAGACTGATCTTTCCCAATGATCGCTCGTAGATGTTGGAGGATGCGCTTGTGGGCCGGGAGACGAGTACTCCCAACATATTGTAGGCCACAAGGACACAATAGTATATATACAACATACTCGGTTTTGCATCCCAATTTCTGTCTGATGGCAATGGGAGTATCATGGAAAGGACTGATAAAATGGGTTTTATTTATGCCATGTTTACAGGCCTTACAACTCTGGCATTTCTTAAAGCCTGTAATCCATTCCCACCATTTTTTGGGAATGTCCATGGTGCTACTGACAATAGCATTGCCTAGCGAAGGAGATTTTCTAAAGGTGATCTCAGGTTTGTTTTTTACTAGATCTCCTATTATGGGATCCTCTTGGACCAAGTTCCAATTTCGTGAAAAGATCTTACGTATTTCAGCATATTGTTGGCTATATGTAACAATGGCTCTACACTGTACTTTTTCATTTGTTTTAGGCTGGTTCTCAGCTGGGTCATTGTTATTCTCTGGACAAATTCCTAACAATCGTTCTCGGGTCAGTCTAGTGGTTTTTATTATGGCTTCATCCACCACTTTTCGACCATAACCCCTCTCCAAAAAGCGTAATCTGCACTGTTCCTGGGCTGATTTGCATTCATTTTCAGTGCTGCAGATGCGCTTAATGCGCAACATCTCCCCATAGGGGATGCTGCGTATTAGATGTTGCGGATGACTGCTCGAGGCATGTAACAACGTGTTACCGGCAGTAACTTTCCTATGCAGTCTGGTTTCTAATTTGTTGTTCTGTTTATCAATGTAAACTTCTACATCCAGAAACTGCACTGAAACATCGCTAATTGATGAAGTAAATTCCAAATTCACATCATTAATGTTCAGTTTGGCAACAAATTCAACAGCACTTTCCATTGAACCACTCCAGACAAAGAACAAATCATCAATGTATCTGAGGTACAGTTCTATATTCTGTTCAACGATTGTTCTGTGCTGTCCCATGAGGGTCTGCTCCTCCCATAGCCCCATGTGTAGACATGCAAAGCTAGGGGAGAAGCAAGACCCCATAGCCACCCCCCTGAGCTTGGCCACCATAGGAAAAAAAGTTCTGCTGCAAACAGATTTGTAACATCCCCATAAGCATTCTGTTGTGTTCAGCATTATGCAAAAGACGTTTATCTAGGAAAAATTGAATTGCCTTCATGCCATCCATATGTCTTATGGAGGTATAAAGAATGAACTGGCGCCAAATAGATTAACAAAGACTTCGCAGAAGCCGAAACGCGTCTCTTTGGTCTTGGGGTCGAGGGGGACCTGATACAATAAAAGAAGCCATATACCGTCAACCTGAAGTCCGTGCCTTTTTCAATTGGATTTTCCTGTTGAAGTTGGATGTTTTGATATATATATATATATATATATATATATATATATATATATATATATATATATATATATATATATATATATATATATATATATATATATATACACACATAATCCTTACTCCAACAGGAAAAAGGCACGTACGCGAGGATTATATGAATATGGCTTCTTTTAACCTCTTCGCTGCTGCGGCTATTCCGCCGCAGTGCTAAGGGGGCGGGGCGGCGGCGCGGCGGTCACGTGCTTGTGACGGAACCGCTCCGTCACGGCACGCGGGTGAGCTGTGCTTGTGACGGAACGGTTCCGTCACGGCCCCGCCCGCTCAATAGAACACGCCGCGCAGGCTCAAAATCAGCGCCGCGCAGGCGCGGCGGCGTGGCCGTGACGGAACCGTTCCGTCACCAGCAAAGCCCACCCGAGGCTCGTGACGGAACCGTTCCGTCACGAGCATGGGAGGGGTAATTAAAATGGCCCCTCACGACCCAGCATATGTAGGAGAGACGCGTTTCGGCTTTGACAGCCTTTATCAATCTAACAGACGCCATGTTATGCATTGAATATATAATGCCTAATGTATGAAAATGGAAAACATACTGCGCAAGCTGCTGAATCAATCATGGCAAAGCTCACCATTAATCAGGCTGTTTAGTGCAACCAACATATAATACTAAAATGTGAATGTGTCCACGTTAAAAATGTAAAGCGCAGCGTTTAAAATACATTGCAACAACTTCATTCTGAACTTGCTTGGCATCAGTCACCTCTCTTATCTTATTTAAAAATACAATCTAATATTGCAAATCGTCATAGCGATGGATATATTAAGAGTCATTTAGACGAGCGAAACTGCCATGATGATCATAAACATTCTGCTAGCCTAATAGCTGCTGAAGAAAACTGATTAATCAATCCTGTCAGTTCATCAGCATGTGAAATCTAAACAGTATTACGATATGCAGCAACTGAGTTTAAAGCACAAAAAAAATGTTCCCGTTCTTGTGCAACAGTACGTGATGTTCCAAATAATCAGCACACACAGACTAAACGTCGCCATCCTTCATCAACGGACTATTGCGGGACGGGACTCCCACTCCCATAATGCAGTAGTGCAGCATTCTCATCACATCGTCCTGAAGTATGGCGACTACTGAGTGTTTGTCAAGTAATGTTACGTTTTGGATCCACAGCCAAATACATTGCACCACAGCACTTCACTCAGTAACAGTAAACTTTATTTGATCCAGACCTCAACTGAGATCAACAAATACAAAATTTAGAATCATTTTAAATACTCATAAAAATGCTTAGTTAAAACACTTTTGCTTTTTTAGGCTCACTACGAAATGGTCAGTGACGATATTCACTTCACTTCACGTTGCTGCAAAGATTTTCCCAATGGCAAGAAAAGTTCAAGGATGTTCAGCATAAGGCAGATCAATGGCAGCTCAACAAAGTCACTCACAACATTCCTTTGTTGGCACCAGCCCCATGTAAATCATGATCCTGGGTCGGGGGGACCCCCATGAAAAGATTAATAAACAGCACAATCCTCACCACTAAGAGACAATGTCCACGTGGTGCTCAGTTACCAGTGCAGCCACGGACTGCTGAGGGAAACTGGTGGACCTGTATCAACCTCCGTCTGTGCGCTGAAAACTAAGTGGTTTCCCCGCGCCGAGTCTTCATCCGCCACTCTGCCCACGCTTCAAATTACTTATCTCGTGGCATATATAAATATATATATATATATATCTCACCGAAGTTGCTCCTTCTTGGAGATTATGGACCATTAAGGGGTGGCGCGATGCTGGCGGAGAAAAGCGGTAAAAACTGAATTCCATTCGCCCTCTCTGGTCACTCACAACACCACCAAGACCCCAAAGTTTCATAACAAGAAGGGGGTTTATTTCTTCATAAACCCACCGTGACGCATTGCACCCTCAAAAGGGCTTTTTCACACAACGGTGCTTTTGCAAATCAGAACCTTACATATATTTCATGGTACATCATGGGCGTTTCAGCCTTACACAGCTTTTCTCACGGTCAGTGAGTCTTTCTTCAATTATAATTTTTATAGCCCAGCTCAGTCTTAAAATGGCATTGTGGGAAATGTAGTGTTTTGAAATCAATAGGAAAACTTTATACATATATATACAAGAAAGAGATTGTACGTCATGCATGGTTTTTCATAATTTTAGTTATTACACTCTGTGCCTTTTTCAATGTTTCACACATTATGATTTTTTTAACATGGACAAACATTTATCTGGTATAGTACCCTTGTTCCTGAGGATGCATTCTTCATTTCATTCTACTTTCAAAATTATGAAATACTTTGTGAATGCTGAAATACATTCTGTAATATGCGCAGTAAACCTATTATGCATTTATGATTTATATGGTATTGTACCCATTTTTCTACAATGCATCATAAGATCATTATGTCATATGTGAAGGTTCTATAAAATCAGCAGTTCATGCAAGATGTACGTACATTTCTTCATCATTATTGATGCCTCTGGGGGCCTTTGTTCTGAGTTGCCGCCTCAATGTTTAAACCTGAAGCCAGGAGTGAGAATGCAGGGACAAGTACAGAAAATGCACAGACCATAACTAACATGTTCCTTAAAAAGCAAGTTAACCAAATGGAAAGATAGTACAAAAAGGAGGTGAATAAGAGCTGGGAAATTATAGCATTGGATAACTACATTGAAGTGAAACGTGTTCCCAAGGGGCTACGGATTTTTACTATGCCCACACATCCAGATAACAAAGTAGAACTTCTGGAGGAATGGATAGAAAATAATTTGCAGTGCTCTCTCAATATGATGTGAATATTAATAAAGCATGCATGAATGCATGTGATTGAAGTCACCATCTGAGCCTAAGCTTTTCAGGGACACCTTTTATCAGGCCCTTCCTGGTTTTGTTGAATCTCTCAACTAACCCATTGCATTGTGGGTGATAGGGTGTGGTGAATTTGTAATTCACTCCACACTCCTTCCACATAGCATTCAGATAAACAGACATAAGGTTTGCATCTCCTTCTGATACTACCTCCTTAGGGAAACCCACTCTGGAAAATACTCCTAGTAGAGCTCTAGCCACAGCAGGAGCTGTGGTAGTCCTAAGGGGAATTGCCTCTGGATACGTAGTGGCATGGTTCACCACCACTAGTATGAATCTGTGCCCAAATGTAGTTGGAGGATCCATGGGACCAACAATGTAAATCCCAAGCCTCTCAAAGGGAACGCCCACCACAGGTAATGTTATCAGGGGGGGTCTTTGTAGTAACACCTGCCTTACCACTGGCTTGGCAAGTGATACAGGAGCGACAAAATTCCTTTGTGTCTTCTGACACGTGAGGCCAGTGAAAATAAGGGACAAGCCTGTCGCAGTCTTACTTTGGCCTCGGTGTCCTGCTAATGGAATGTCATGTGCCAGTGTTAATAGGAAGCCTCTAAACTTCAGGGGTATAACCAACCTCCTGGTAGCACCAGACTTGGGGTCTCTACCCTCTGAATACAGAAGTGGATCCTCCCAGTAGATCCTGTGGGATCCACTGGCAATCCCAGCAGCCTCAGCAGCAGCTTGCTGTCTGAGGGGGTTCAATAGCTCAGCTGCTCCTTTTTTAGATCTGCCCTGGAAGGGCTCCCTGTCCCCAAGAACTCAACCTGATCTGGTTCAAGTTCCTCTGAGACAGTTCCTTCACAGGGGCTGAGATCATCTCCCTCAAGAGACTGATCCTCACTCTGAGACAGGGGGTCAAGACACTGCCTTACCCCTTCTGCTCATTTGCTTAGAAGGCACCTGGTCCATCTTTTAAGGATCCAGGGCCTGTTCAGTGGAAGACATTTTTGCCTGTGACCTAGTCATGGCAAACACATCTGAAGGGATGCCCAGCATGTCTGCATGTGTCCTGAGTTCCACTTCAGCCCAAGCTGAAGTTTCTAAATCATTGCCCAATAACCAATTCAACAAGTAGGTCTGAGCTAACCACAACTTTCTTAGGGCCAGTTACCCCTCCCCAGGTGAAATTCACAACTGCCAAGGAATGTTCTGTCCTGACATTGCTTGCATTGATCACTTGGTACATCTCACCAAGTATGATCTGTTCAGGGTCCACAAGATCTTTTGTCACCATTGTGACACTTACACCTGTCTCCCTGTATGCCATGGCCTCCTTACCATTGATTAAAGGTTGTTGTCTGCAGTTGCCCAGATTACTAGGACTTACAAAAAAGGAGGCAATACCCATGCCTCCATCACAGATGACAACAGCCTGAGCTGGAATTCTGACTGGCCAGAATCCATCTCAGATCCCAAAGTTAACCCTACTATACCTTTATTCTGTACACCACCACTTGGGACTGAGCTAGGAGGAACAGTTGCCTTAGGGGAAGTGGTGGTTGGAGTAGATTCCTTGGCCCTTGGACAACTGGCATCTTTTGTCCAGTGTGTCCTCTCTCTATAGATATGACACCAAAGTTTCGTTTTGCTTTTTCCCTTTGTTAGACTGTCACCCCCCACTCCCCCCCCAGATGCAGGTATTTGGGGCCCTTGTGAAGACTTCTGGTATTTACCATTCTCCCCACCCTTATCTGAGGTTTCAGCATCTTGCTTCTTTTGGTCATCACCTTGTTTCTGAATTTTCTTCTTCACCCTGGTTCTGACCCATTTGCCTGCCTTCTTTCCCAATTCTTGGGGAGAGGTCAGTTCAGAATCAACCAAGTACTGATGCAACAACTGATTTTGGCAATTATTAAGGATCTGTTCCCTCATAATTAAATTGTACAATCCTTTAAAATCACACACTTTACTGCCAAGTAACCAGCCTTCCAGAGCCTTAGTAGCACAATCTACAAAGTCAACCCAGTCCTGAGTCTGTGCCTTCTGGGTGTCTCTGAACTTAATCCTGTACTGTTCAGTAGTTAAGCCAAACCCCTCAATGAGAGCACTCTTCAAGACTGATTAATTGTCAGCATCCTCTTCTCTAATAGTGAGGAGCTTGTCTCTATCTTTGTCAGCAAAGGAGAGCCACAAGATCTCTGCCCACTGCTCTTGAGGGACCCTCTGTACCTTACAGGCCCTCTCCAGTGCAGTTATCCATTTGTGGATGTTATCCCCACTCGGATGGGGCGGGACTATCTTGTTCAGGTTCCTATGATCAGGAAAATATTCTGTAGCTCTAGGGACACTGTTGCTGCCACCATGGGAATCTAGTCCCAATCTTCTTGTTGCTCTTTGGAGCTCTAGGGATTCCCTGTCTAGAGCCAATAGCTCTTTCTTGAGCCTGAGCTTGACTCTCTCAAGCTCCAGAAATTGGCACTGCTTATCATAAGAGGATTACCTCATGTTTGATATGGAAGTTCCTACAGAAGTACCTGAGTGATTAGACTCCACTGAGGGGGAGATGTATCTTCTAGGTAAATTCTGCACTCTTTCTTGTGGAGTAAAGTGAGGGCCACTCGGGCCTTCTCCCCCAACTAAAGGAAGATCTAAGTTACCCAGGTTAGAATCATTTTTATTCTCTTGGTCAGGGTTTGATTCCGGCTAAAAAAAAAGAATTCACTTTCTGGCCTTTCCTCATTCCCTGCCCCACCCACTTTATCTACCTCATCAGACCCTGGGGTCTTTCCAAGGTCATCTAAGAGTAAAATCTCAGTGAGACGTTGGGTGCTTGTTGTTCTCCTTGTCCTCAACTTCCTAGATGCACACATGGCTCTCAATTCTGGAAAAGAGATGCCATTGTATCTAGTTGGCAGAGAGCCACTGGCTTTTCCTCTAGAAGACATACTAGTGTTATGTGGGGTAGGCACCTACCTAACCTAGTGGAGACTAACCTATCTTGAGTTGGAGAAAGGGTGTGCTAGACCCTTGGCTTACCCAACTCCAAGCTCAGTAGAACTTACTTTTTTCTAATCTTGATAGTGGTTTTCAGTTAACCATTCAATTAGATTTATCTGGTAAAACAATAGCAAGCTTGAATCCCAACTGCTGAGCACCAATGTGAGAAGGAGGGTGGTATATGCTGTTCACTAATTAAAGTGGGCACCTTGTACCAGTCCACACAACCCTTATGATGTCTGAGGTCAAAGATAACCCTATTGAAAGCTATCCTAGTGGTAGCTATGGAGAGCAGCCTTCAGGCTTAATCTTGAAGGAATGTAAAGCAGCTTGTTTTACCAGAATATCACCTCCTAAATGATTAAATGAAAGGAGAAGCACACAGTGTTGATATAAAAATGTGTATTAATTAATATAACACACTCTACTAGTCTCTACACGAGACTAGGGCACAAAGCACACAATACTAAATCAATAGAACATTCGTAAATAGCAAAATACACAGCGGGCTCCAGGGGGAGACCAAACCATGTACTAAAAAATGGTATAACAACAACAACTTAACTAGACACAGTGCCTAGAGCACGTAGAATCGCTGGGACCCCAAGGAACAACCCAGAGGAGTGACACAGGGAGCCCACGGAGGACGGGTGCAGTGAGGAAACACAGATGCGTGCTCCGTACAACTCTATGGGAAAGTCACGGTTGGAAATTTACAAGTTAAGGACATTTCTAAGAGGACTTCGAGCAAACCCTTTGGAACTCAGGAGGTTCTGAGGTCTACCCACCTGTGATTACCAAAGTACCCGTGTTACCTATACCTGAGGAGCCGGGTGCATAGGGGTCAAGTGGTGTCGGAAACCTTTGTTGTTTTCAGTGGAGAGCTGCAAAGAAGTCCTGCTGGCAGGAGGACAAAGAATGTCCGGTGGAATCCAAGCCTGGATTCGAGGCGATAATAACCTGAAAGCAGAGGGGACAGAGTCTGGGTCACTTCAGGTGACCGGGGGCTCGGTAGTCGAATGCCCACCGATGTCGAGTGCTTCAGGAGTGAAGAAGGGTTGCTTGACTCTGCAGCCACGGGGACCAGGAGACGTTGAGTACAACCGAAGTCTGAAGGTGAGCTGTCCCATGAAGGATGTTGAGAGTTGAGGGGTTGATGTCCGACTGGAGCACCAACAAGCCTTGGCAACTGTGACCCACACGGTCAGAGGAAACAGGTTACGGGTCCAGGGGACTCTCCAAGCAATGGAGAGTCAGGGCACATCTGGAGCAACCAGGTAAGCCCCAGAATTAACAAAGTGACCCTCGCTAGAACCCACAGGCCAACAGACCAGGGATTGCAAAGGGACTCAAGCAAGTTAGCAAAGTACCAGCCCAAAGGACACTCATGGAGTGGAGGCCGGAAATCTTCAGTGCAAATACTGCTTGAGGTCAAGACTACATGCAGTCCAAAGCACAGGCTCAGGAATTGTCACTAAGCATATGCAACTGCTAATGGTTTGAAGTGTTGGCAGCCAATCAGCTCTCAGCACAAGATCGGAAGGGGTCATGGATCCTCAGCATTCCTATATATACAACTTGAAATGTCTTTAAATAACTTAGCAAGTACTGAACAGATTTAAACCATATAACTAAAAGATTGCTTTTTGGAACAACAGCCACCTTTCTGCCAATTTTGGCGTAATTCTGTTCAGCAGTTCATACTGTAGCCTTGTTGAATTTTTCCCTTAGAAATTAGCATGGGGAAAATGTGTTTTTGGACCTCCCTTTTATTCAGCCTTCCGCTTGATGGTTCGCCACAAAACTTTCAAGACAGCAGCTGAAGTGAGTGTTGTACTAATTTTGAAACTTTCGCGAGGATTCATCAAACAACTCTAAAGTTATTGGCTAAACTAAAAATACTGTTCCTATGGACACTGCATCCTAATTTTAGCTACCTATTGACGACCACAAGTAGGTAATATATAGGTGTGAGCAAGGCAGGAGATCCTGCCAAAATGCGTTACAGCCTGTAACGAATAAATGATCACTGGAAACTGACCTTTGGTTTGCTGTCTCGTCTTTCTGGCCGAGAAAAGTTAGAGACCGGAAGTGGTAGAGGATATATATATATATTTATACGTTTTGAAGTAAAACAAAACACAGGATATTACCAGTTATAGTTACCAGAGCTAACTGTAACGTACACCCGCCATACACTGCTTATGACCTCACATATTACATCGCTCATTACATGTACTGGGGCATGCTTAATAACATCAATGATAATATCTCAATTGACATCATTGATGATATCACTGATGACATCATACAATGAGTATGTTAGTTTGTTTTATAGTTTACTTAGCGAGGGTAGCTACCATATTACTTTTCTAACTAATTTGGAACAGCCTATGTCCAGCTAGTGGGTATAAGTGTTTACAAAAAGCATATGCTTCTAATGCCTCATATGTGTATGGAGGTATTGAACATGTTATAAATCTTTGTATTGATGAGTAACTCTATGTTCAGCTGACAGTTGACAACTGATTCCAACACCACCATCAGAAGCACCCTCATCTAGAGACCCCCCGGCCACAGTTCAGCGACACCGTCGCCGACTTCTTGAGTATGCACGCCTTCGCCTCCACAGACTACATCCTCCTCGGGGACCTGAACTTCCACCTCGAGAACAACAACACCAACTCCACAACCCCGATTGACAACCTCGCCAACCTCGGTCTCGGACAGTTCGTCACTACACCCATTCACTCTGCCGGCCACACGCTTGACCCCATCTTCTCCGCAAGCTCCCACATCTCCTTCAGCAACACCACCGAACTCCACTGGACCGACCATCACTGCATCCACTTCACCTTCCAGAAACCCACCACGCACCACCGCACCCAACAGATCCCTCGCCGACGCTGGAGCAAAGTCACCGAAGACCAGCTAAACACCGCCCTTGCCCGAAGCCCACCTGTCGACCCCACCGACCCCGACACCGCCACCCGCAACCTGAGACAGTGGATCTACGACTGTGCCAACTGCCTCGCCCTGCTCAAGAAACCCTCCAACAGGCAAACCAACAAGAAAACAAGCTGGTTCACAACGGACCTCAAGGCTTCCAAGCAAACCTGCTGACAACTAGAGAAGAAATGGCACCGCGAACAGACACCGGACAGCTACACAGCCCACAACCACACCATGCCCCGACACCATCACCTCATCAGATCCACCAAAATGGCCTCCTTCAAAGACCGCCTAGACAACAACGCACACAACAGCAAAGAGCTCTTCAACATCGTAAAGGAGCTCTCCAACCCCAGCTCCAACACCAATGACATCCCACCTTCGCAAGACCTGTGTGACGTCCTCGCCACCTTCTTCCATCGCAAGATCGCAGACATCCACAATAGCTTCAACACCCTGACCGCCCTGACCATCACCGAGACCTCTGACCTCACGACCACCATCCTCATCAACCCCCTGCGTGCCTGGGCCAACAGAAACGACAACGACACCATCAAAATCATAAACACCATCCACTCCAGCTCCCTGTCAGACCCATGCCCGCACATCTTCAACAAAGCCAGCTCCACCATCACACCCCATCTCCGCAAGGCCATCAACATCTCCTTCGAGACTGCGACATTCCCGGAAAGTTGGAAGCACGCCAAAATCAACGCCTTCCTCAAAAAACCCAAGGCGGACCCCAAAGACCTCAAGAACTTCTGATGCATCTCCCTGCTCCCGCTCCCAGCGAAGGTCATCGAGAAGACCATTAACAGACAACTGACCCGCAACCTCGAGGAGAACAGCATCCTGGATCCATCCCAGTCCGGATTCCTCAGCAACCACAGCACTGAAATTGCCCTCATCGCTGCCACAGATGGCTCAGAATCCTACTAGACAATGGCAAAACCACGGCCCTCATCCTCCTGGACCTGTCAGCCACCTTCGACACTGTCTGCCACTGCACCCTGCGCACCTGCCTCTACAATGCTGGAATCTGAGACAAAGCACTGGACTGGACCACCTCCTTCATCTCCAGCAGAGCCCAGAGCATCCGCCTCCTGCCTTTCCGGTCCGAAGCCACCAAGATCATCTGTGGCGTACCCCAAGGTTCGTCCCTCAGCCCAACATTGTTCAACATCTACATGGCACCACTCGCTCACGTTGCCCGACTGCACAACCTCAACATCATCTCCTATGTCGACGACACCCAGCTGATCCTGTCCCTCACCAAGGACCCCCTCGCCACCAAAACCAACCTTCACAAAGGAAAGAGAGCTGTCGCAGAGTGGATGAAGATCAGCCGCCTGAAGTTGAACTCAGACAAGACGGAAGTCCTCATCCTCGGCTCCACTCCCTCGGTGTGGGACGACTCCTGGTGGCCGACCACACTGGGAGCAGCACCAACACCCACCAACCACGCACGCAACCTAGTTTTACGCCTCGACACAACATTCTCCATGACCAAGCAGGTCAACGCCATCTCTTCTTCCTGCTTCAAAACCCTCTGCAAAATCTACAGGTGGATCCCCACCGAAACAAGAAGAACGGTCTCCCAGGCTCTCGTCAGCAGCAGGCTAGACTACGGCAACACCCTCTGTGCAGGAGCCTCGGCAAAACTCCTGAGACGACTTAAACATATACAGAACGCCTCCACACGCCTGATCCTTGATGTTCCTCACCGCAGCCACATCACACCCCACCTAAGAGACCTGCACTGGCTTCCGGTCAACAAGAGGATCACCTTCAAGCTCCTCACCCATGAACACAAAGCACTCCACAACACCGGACCAACTTACCTCAACAGCTGACTCACCTTCTATACCCCAAACCGCCAGCTCGGCTCCGCCGACCTCGCACTCGTCAACGTACCCTGCATCCGAAGAACAAACTCCGGTGGCAGATCGTTCTCCCACCTCACCGCCAAAACCTGGAACACCCTCCCATCCTCCTACAGCAGACCCAGGACCACCTCACCTTCAGGAGACTACTCAAGACCTGGCTTTTCGAGCAGTAGCAGCACCCCTCCCCCCAGCACCTTGAGACCCTCACGGGTGAGTAGTGTGCTTTACAAATGCTTTGATTGATGGATTCATTGTGTCCAGTGGCGCTGTAGTTGTTAACTGCTTCTTGGTAATCTGTTAATTCAAACAGCAAGATCCTGAGTCCTTTCCTGAATTCCTGGAGCAATGAGGTGATCATGAGGAGCATGGGAAGGTTGTTCCCAGCTATGGCCTCCAGGTGTGAGAAGAAACATCCTTTGCAGTTGCTTCTGCGGATTTGTGATTTTCTGCGAAGGAGAGAGAGAAATGGATCATAGGAGTCTGGTTAGTTGGTGGAAGGTCATGCACTTGTTGATGTAGGATGGTCCTTCATTGTGCAGGGCTTAGTATGCATAGGTCAACATCTCAAACTGGCATCGCCTCTGGACGGGGAACCAGTGTAGCTTCTTGAAGTGTGGTGTAATGTGAGTTCTTCTGGGGAAGTCAAGGATGAGTCTTGCCGCTGAGTTTTTTATGGTCTGTAGTCTCTTCAGGAGGCATGCAGTGATTCCTATGTTGAAAGTGTTCTCGTAGTCCAGCCTGCTGGTGATGAGGGCCTATGTGACGGTCTTACTGGTGTTTACTGGGAGCCACCTAAAGATCTTGCAGAGCATGGATACGGTGTGGGAGCATACGGATAAGACTGTATTTACCTTTCTTTTCATAGTTAGCTTGCTGTCCAAGATGATGCTGAGGTTAGGTACGTGGTCTGTCAGGGCTGGGCTGTTTTCAGCACATCACCATGCATCATTCCACAGCGAGGCGTTGTTTCTAAAGATGAGGACTTCTGTCTTGTCTGTGTTGAGCTTGAGACAGTTGTCCTTCATCCAGTCAGCTGCGTTCATCATACATCTTTGGAAGTTGGCTCTGGTGAAGGAGAGGCCTTCTGACAGCAAAAGGATGAACAGGGTGTCGCTGGCGTAGGAGATGATGTTTAGTCCATGCGATCTGACTGCGCTGGTCAAGGGGTTATGTACCTGTTGAAGAGGGGGGCTGAGGAATAATCCTTGGGGGATGCTGCAGAGGATCTTCTTGGGTTCCGAAGTGAAGGGTGTGCGACTGATCTTTTGGGTTATACCTATGAGGTCAATCCATTTGAGGGCGTCTCCCTGGATTCCGATGTCTGTTGATCAAGATGTGTTGAGAGATGGTGTTGAAGACAGCTGACAGGTCAGGGAAAATGAGAGCTGTCATTTTGCTGTGGTCCGGGAGGGCCCTGATGTTGTCGGTGGCTGCAATCAGGGCTTGATCTTGTCTTGCTGCTGTCGTTGGCTGATAATCGGGATTGAGAGGGGTCCAAGAGGTTGTTGTGTTCCAGGTGTTAGATACGGTGCTGGTTGATTGTTTTCTAGAAAACCTTCACTGGAAAGAGGAGCAGGGAGATGGGCAGGTAGTTCTTCGGTTGTGTTTCTTCAGGAGGGACCTTACTTCAGTGTGTTTCCAGTCCTCAAGAAAGGAGGCAGAGGAGATGGAGGTATTTAGGACTTTCTTGAGCTAATTGCCAGTCGTCTTGTTACTGAAGTTGAAGATGTGATGGGGACAGGAGTCTGTGGGTGCTCCTGCATGCACAGAGTTTAAGATGGAGATTGTGGCTTGAGTTGTGAGAGGGTCCCAATGGGTGATCAGGTGTTCTGAGTTTGTGTTCTTGGGTGTGGGCAGGCTGATGCTGTTGGGGCAGGGGGTTGCCTTTTGAAGTTTTCAAAGATGACTGAGATCTTGTCGTGGAATAATTTCAGCAGGGTTTCACACAGTTCTTGGCAGGGGGTGATGTCGTTCTTGGCTGCTACAGGGTTGGAGAATTCCTTCACAATCTTAAAGAGCTCCTTGCTGCAGTTTGTGCTGGCTTCTATGCAGTCTGTTAGAGCGTCCTTCTTTTTCTTTCAGAAGGCAGTGGTACTGGTTGAGTGCTGTCATGAAGGTGGTATGGCCTCCTGTCTACTTGCTGGTGCGTCACTTCCTTTGTAGTTGCCGGCAGTTGCATTTAGTGGATTTCACCTCTGCAGTGAACCAGCTGGATCTTCTGACAGGTCCTTTGGATTTGGCTGGTTTAGCAGGGGCGATTTTGTCTGATTTCTGTGAACCACTGGGAGAAGTTTTTCGCAGCCTGTTCTGGGTTGGATACTGCATCTGGGAGGTGAGAGTGTTGTTCCACTAGTCTTCTGATATCTTTTTTCAATTTCTGCATGTGGGGCAGGGAGGCATGGTGCCAGGGTTGGTAGGTCCTGAGATGGTGAAATGGATGCTGTAGTGGTCAGTCCAGGTGAGCCGTGAGATGTGGTTGTACTTGATTCTGTCGCTGAACATGAAAATGGGGTTGAGCTTGTGTCCAGCGTTGTGGGTGTACTCCACTCTGTAGCACTCCACTGTACAATAACATACTCCTGTCAATACCAGTTTACAACAGTCTAATTTAATGGATGACATTGTACAACACTCCACTCCACTGTATGACACTCTATGCAACTTTTTATGCTGGCCACGATGTGCTTGAGTAGTCCATTGATACTGCAAAAACCAGCATGCATTGCAAGTAAACTATTAAAGCAGTGCCATCATGCTTCAGTCCCCGCCAAGAGAGCACCTGCTCCCAGTGTTGAACCTTCCCCTCTACATATGCCTTCTCCTCATCTATATTTCTCTTTATAATATTAGTATGGATACATATATATATATATATATATATATATATATAGATATATATATATATATATCTATATATATATATATATATATATATATATAGATATATAGATACATATATATATATATATATATATATATATAGATACATATATATATATATATAGATACATACATATATGTATATATATATATATATATATATATATATATATATATATATATATATATATATATATATATATATCCATTCAATGCAGGCACTCTAATTGAGGGAGACCACAAGGAGCAACTTCGTTCAGGATTTTAATGGCAGCCTGCAAGCACAAGGTAGATCAGCAGCACCTCTCCCATAATGTGAACGCCGGACGCGTTTCGGGACTTGCTCCCTTCATCTGCGGCGTGTGATGAAAGCAACTGCTGGCACGTAATGTCTCTGCGCACATTGAAGTACTGCCTGCCTCACGGGCGTGGCTGGATCCCAATGCATCCTGGATATTGTAGTGCGCTATTACTTCACCCCAGTGGGTGTGCAAACAGTTCCAAAAAATAAAATCAAAGTTCTTTCCCCAGTGGGTGGAGGGGGAAGCTGGCTGTCACCCAGTGCGCCGCTTTGTGGATGCCTTCCTGGTGAGCGGGCGTCGTCCTGCACGACCACCGGCTCACCCTCCTTTCCTGTAACTTCCAAACACCATCAGGCACAAGGACAGGATCCATTGATCTATGGCGGGTCCTCCTCGCGACCGGAGCTGGCCGCAAAAATCCATTCAATGCAGGCACTCTAATTGAGGGATGCATTGGGATCCAGCCACGCCCGTGAGGCAGGCAGTACTTCAATGTGCGCAGAGACATTACGTGCCAGCAGTTGCTTTCATCACACGCCGCAGATGAAGGGAGCAAGTCCCGAAACGCGTCCGGCGTTCACATTATGGGAGAGGTGCTGCTGATCTACCTTGTGCTTGCAGGCTGCCATTAAAATCCTGAACGAAGTTGCTCCTTGTGGTCTCCCTCAATTAGAGTGCCTGCATTGAATGGATATATATATATATATATATATATATATCCATACTAATATTATAAAGAGAGAGCCCAAACATTTGAGGCGGGTAATCTCAGGAACCACAGCACCAATCACAACACCCAATACAGCGTTGGAAAGGGCAGTTGCAGCAGAAGGACATAGGCTGTGCAGACGGCCACCATATACATTTAAAAGGTAAAAGAACCGCGCCAGCAAAGTAGTCCCTTGAGGGCGTGTCTGCGTTCTGCTGAGGGCTCGTGCTGGGGGCGTGACTCAAACTGCTGTGGACGTGTGCTGGGGGCGTGACAAATGCTGGGGACGTGTGGTACGTTCCGCCCTTCATGCCATGTGAGTCGTACATACAAGCGCCAATTACGCAATTGCGCCGCATCAAGGGGCACGCTGGGGGCGTGACACGCTGGGGCCGTGACAAACGCTGTGGGCGTGTGTCCGCCCTTCATGCCATGTGAAGCGCCAATTATGCCATTGCGCCGCGTCAAGGGGCACGTTGGGGCATGACAAACGCTGGGGGCGTGTGCTACGTTCCGCACTTCATGCCATCTGGGTCGTACATTAATCAGATCGTCTGCTGTGGCTGTGTGCCGGGGGCGTGACAAAGGCGTTCAACAGGAAGCGTGGTAAGTAACCATTCGCTCGACTCCCTTGGGAGACTGCCCGTTGTCTCACACATACTGGGGGTGCCGAATGCAGTGTGTGCCTTGGCCTGGGTGCGTTTGAAAGGGACGAACGCAGTGTGTGCCTTGGCCTGGGTGCGTCTGAAAGGGACAAACGCAGTGTGTGGCTTGGCCTGGGTGCATAAGAAAAACACTCGGGCCGAAGAGCATCGCTGTGGGTCATAAAAAAATAACAGCGGGAAACTAATATGTGATGATATTCCGCAAACCAACATCCCGCATACCATCACTCCGCAATTGTTATAACGCAGGACTATTACTCTGCAAAGCCATCATTTCTAAAACTTTTACAACGCATATGACTTCATCACGCATGCCATTATAACGCAAATGTATGTGTGGTAAAGTCATATACATTGTAAAAGTACATTACTAAAACATTAAATATATGTTTGTGTATATGTGTGTGTATATATATATATATATATATATCTGCGCAAACTCCAAAAACAGCCACTACTGGTTCCCTTAAACATCGGAACCCTCCGGGCAATAAGGAGACGGACCACAAACTGGATACACAGCTGTTTAATGTGCAGGGGGTTGAAAATAGCGAGGGTATATATATACACAATTTTTTTTAATTTCATTAAAACATCTATTCTTTTAAATTGCATTATTTATATTATTTGTATTTAATTATTATTTTATTACCTTTTACACCCTAAAAACTAATCCCACCCTGGTCCCTTTAAATACCCCTGTACCCCATAATCATAACCCACCCTTACTCCTTAAAAATACCCCAACACCCTTAAACACTAACCCATCTTAACCCTATAAATATACCCTGTACCCCAAACCTAGCCCTTTACCCTTAAAATACCCCTGTACCCCAAAACCCAAACCTACCCCTGAACCCTAAAAATACCCCCGTACCCCAAAACCCAAACATAGCCCTGACCCATAAAAATACCCCTGTACCTCAAAACCCAAACCCAGCCCTGAACCCTAAAAATACCCCTGTACCCCAAAACCCAAACCTAGCCATGAACCCTAAAAATACCCATGTACCCCAAAACCATATTGTAACCGTGGGACGGGTCAAGAAGGGGTTAATGGCCAAAGTACCGACTGGTGGAACACTGACCTGCCTCCAAACCCCTCTCTTCCACCGCTTCAGGACCCTTGGGATACCGAGTCCGACGCTTGTTGGACACAACAGCTGAGAGAAAACGAGGAAGGCCCCTTTAACTGGGTCGGACCGGAGGAAGAGGAGACGCCCACCTGTGACGCGCTACTGTGCGGATTAGCTAAAACCCCAGAAGAGGAAAGTGCAGTGTGTGGAAACACTACGGAGACGGGAGTGGAGAGCAGAGAGCGAGCGGAAGATTTGGAGAGGAGTACGGGAAGACGAGCGGGAGACTTGGAGGACGGAGCAGATAGAGGAACATCGGAGGAGAAGTGGAAGACGGAAGCGGTGCCTGGAGGCCAACTACATCACGCAGCGCCCAGCCACGCTCAAGGGAAAGTGTGGCTCCGGCAGGTACGTGAGCGTGTGTCAGGCTGGTTGGAAAGGCGAGGAGAAGCAGTGTGAATATTGTACATAAACTTCCTTCCCTTTTGTTACCCTACCTTCCCTTACCTCCTCTCCCCCACCCGATATCCCCTCACATATAGTACACCTGAGAGTTTGTGGTATTCACTAGCACCAGTGCCCTCACATTGCGGTTTCCCTTTTGGGTTAGCCGACTCACCGAACGCCTTACTAAAGAGTCCTCTTTCTCCACATGTGGCGTTGGGACACGGCGAGGAAAGTCGAAGAGGACACCGGAGACTCTGGGCAGAGGCGGACCAGCCCCCGAAGATCACGTGCCTCGACTACCACCTTGGACGCAGCTGCTCTAGCCCGAGAAAGGTTGACACAGCGAAAGAAAAAGACTTTTATAAAAAATAAAGCCCTACTTACCATGCACTGGTGTGTCTGTCCCTCCTTCCGAACCGCCTACACATACCTATCCCTAAACCCTAAGAATACCCCCTTACCCCATAACCCAAAACTATATCTGAACCCTTAAAATACCCAAACACCCCAAAACATATACCTCAGTACCCCAAAACATATACCCCTATACCAATGCTTACCTTATCCAAACATTAAAAAAAAAATGCTTTTACCATTCATACATTTACAACGAATTTCGTTGTAAATGTATGCGTGGTAAAAGCATATAAAATGTAATGCCATGCGTTATAATGGCATTGCGGAGTCATGGTACTTTCGTAATGAAAGTATGCGGAGTGATGGTATGCGGAAAGAAAGTTGCGGAATAATGGGTGTTTGCCGCGGGAAGGCGGGGAGGGGGAGGGGCAGGGTGGAGGGTTCGAAAAACCGGCATATGGATAATTGCAGGTAAGTACACAATTTAATTAATAAAACAAAATTTGTAGCGCTCACAGCATGGCAAAATGCGATGCTGTGCGCGCCACGAATTTCGTTTTATTAATTAAATTGTGTACTTACCTGTTTGGCGGGCATGCCGAGCTTAGGACGAAACTTACCGAATATATATATATATATATATATATATATATATGCATATATATATATATATATATAATCCACCGCTCCAAAGGACACCGCAGATGCCGCACCCTTACGGAGAAAGAACGGACAACAGTCTCAGGTAGCAGATTGATATCTTTTTTTCTTTATTTGTTTTGCATAAAGTGCAGCAGTAGTGCCCTAGACCGGACGCGTTTCGGCGACCCTGTCGCCTTGTTCACCGGAAATAACGAGTGTTTGCCATTACACACAACACAAGTTTAAAAAATGGCAATTCACCAATTGAAGCACTGAATTCTATACCATGTGACCATATTGTATGTTTGATAAACATAGTAGACAGACTAATTTTAAAACGTGGTGTTTTCGACCTCTCAGCAAATTGCTGCAGGCCACACATTCTTACTGTTCAAATACAGTTTAGTGTATGCTCACATTATTTCTCTCATAGATATACCAACCGATTCCGACTTTTGTATACTGTGACGATATTACAACCATATACATTTTATCTGTACAAATACTCCATAAATACAGTCATGGAAATCGTGGCTTCTCTGAGCTATATACACTAAATAACATTCCATCTACATATTTTAAAAAAGATTATATATACACATTGTCACTGGTTAAAACATCCGAAAAGTGCTAAAGTGTCAAAAAGTGCAAAGTGTAAAGTGCAAATCTAAAATACAATAGAATCCCCAGCCGGGGAGTCTAATACGGGACAGAACTAGCAGCAATACGGGACAGCATAACCATCAAAGCTTATATATTCATCATTTCATGATTCAACGTACTAAAGTGGCTAATGCTTATCCGCAACCTGACATCACGTTTGATCCTTAAGATCAAAATGCATAATAGTAATTTTGACGAAATACATATCCACATCTATATATATACACAATAAAACCAATGTCTCAATACACAGTACAATATATCAAGGTTGCTGATGAGTGCCTGGTAGGATCCGATAGAAGCATAACCCTAAAAAAGGAGTCACGATAACATCAGATCCCCCCATGCTCTACCAACAGCAAAAAATCCCAATTTTCTGATGTTATCAAAGTGTACCTGTATAAAATTCATTTCATGTATATACATAAGTATTTCAAAAAATGCAAAGCTTTCAAAACAGATCATATCATGGATTACACAAATAGTCTCACAGGTAATGGTACAGATCTTCGCAAATATTAAGGCCATTCGGGCTCTTAGTGTCTAACTCCAATATATATTTGGACTCCAACCTTCTAAGGGACTTGTCCCTATCACCACCCCTTCTGTTTATCGGCACACTGTCAATTACAAAATAAGACAAGACATTTAAATTGCCCCCATGTGCTGACTTCACATGTCTTGCCACTGGATATGACTGGTCAGAATTGACAGTCGCTCTGAGGTGTTGGAGAATCCGAGCCTGAACTGGTAACTTCGTACTACCAACATACCGGAGTCCGCATGTACAGGATAAAACATAGACTGCGAACTCTGTCTTACAATTAAAGTTGCCTTTGATTCTTATTTCCTGATCATCAAAGGCACCTCGGTATGTTTTGGTGTTAACACCAAACTTGCAGGCTCTGCAGCTGCTGCATTTGAAGAAACCATACTTGGAGGACACCCAGTACTCTTTGTTCATAACCTCTGGGCTATTGTGAACTAAATCACATCTCATTGAATAAGCTTTGCGATATGTGATGTCAGGTTTTACGGGTAGAGTACTTCTTAATACACCATCAGTTAGAGCTATGGGCCATTGGGAATTCAGAATTCTTCTGATTGCTTGTGACTGTTTGCTGTAAGTAGTGATGAATCTACAGGAGGCTACTGGTGGGAGACTGTCCGTTGACACAGGTGTGTCCAATATCCTGACAGTCTGTTCACTTGCAACCGGAATCTTTGGTTGTAGCAAACTTATTCTGTCTATTGTGTTAACTTTGGATATTGCTACCTCCAGATTATGTTTTTTGTAGCCCCTGGCTAACAGTCTATTTCTAGCAATTTCTCGTGACTCTATCCAAGCCTGCTCAGTACTACATGCGCGTTTGATTCTTAAGAATTCGCCATAGGGCAGACTATCTATTGTATGGCGCGGATGAAAACTTGTCGCATGTAGAAGCGTGTTGCCAGCAGTTGGCTTTTGATATAGATTGGTGGTAATGGCCCCTTCCTGTATAGTGATTTTAATATCGAGAAAATTGGCCGTGTGTGTGCTAATATCACTGGTAAAGGCCAGATTGAGCTCGTTGTCATTGATAGTTTTGACAAAATTCAAGGCCTGTTCTATGCTCCCTCTCCACACGACAAAAATATCATCGATATATCGCCACATATGGGCTACATGTGTTTCATAAAGGGCCCTGTGTTGGCTCCTGAGGACATGCTCCTCCCACCAGCCCACATGAAGACATGCGTAGCTGGGGGAGAAGCATGCCCCCATTGCCACTCCACGTTTTTGTCTGTAAACTTTGTTGTCAAATAAAAACACATTATTATTCAGACATCGACCAATCATATCAATCAACATTTTGTTGTGCTGGTACATGCCCATGTTCCTTTGGTTAAGATAATACTGCACCGCATGCATACCGTCTTTATGATCTATGCACGTATAAAGTGCAGTGATATCTAGAGTCATAAGAATCATATCCTGGGTCCATTCAATGGCATTGATCTTTCGTAAGAAGTCTCTTGAGTCCTGTAAGTAAGTGGGCAAACTTGTAACGAATTCCTGCAAATAATAATCAACATATTTGGAAGTATTTTCAAAACAACTGTTTATGGCAGAGATGATGGGTCTGCCATGTAGGGGGTCCAGGCCTTTGTGAACTTTGGGGATGAGGTAGAATAAGGGCAACACCGGATGTTCATTGTGTAAAAATTTAAACTCCTCTTTTGTGATAAGCCCTTCTCTTTGCCATTGTAACAGCGAGATTTTATAATCATTGCTAATTCTGCGCACTGATATTCCATCGCTGCGTTCATAGCATATCGTGTCCTCCAATTGTCTAAAGGCCTCAGCTCGATATTTTGCTTTGTCCCACAAGACAATGTTGCCCCCCTTGTCAGCATGGTTGATAACAACATTTTTCTGTTCTTTTAATTTCTTCATTAGTTGAAAATACTCCCTTGATGTTTTACTGGCTCTTGTTTTAGATTTGCACGAATTTCTGTACAGAGTTTTTAATTCGTCATTTACCCTCTCATGGAAAATATCCAAGGCGTCACGAGGCATGATAGGAACAAATGATGATGGTGCTCTAAATGGGCTTTTTCCGGGCATTGCGATATTGATTTCCTCTTCTTGCGCCACACTTTGAGAGCACATAGTAGTGTCCTGATCATTTCTAAGCGCTAGGAGAGTTGCCAGGACCGGCATTGTTCCTGCTGTTAACTGGATGTTGGCACTTGGGACTGGTTGCGTGGCGCTTGTAGGTATGCGCCCTTGGTTCTTGATTAGGTAAAACTTTTGTAGTTTTAACTTCCTGATAAATTTATAATAATATATATATATAACACACACACACACACCCATACACGTGTTACCATCCTTGTGGGGACTATGTGTGAATACCTGCCTTGTGGGGACTTACCTTTCCCAATGTTTTTAAAACACACAACTAACAGAAAAATGTTAAGAAAAATTTCATGATACAGGATCCTGCTTCAAATTTGCAAATATATTGTTATTTAATCGTGCGCACAGCACCATCCTTGTGGGGACTTGAACACGTGCTACCATCCTTGTGGGGACCTACTCCATAACACTATTTGTGATTGAATACAGTCGAAGGCACATGGCTAAATGTTTATTTTAGCAACAATACACACAAACAACATTATAATATATTCATATATGAATTGCTGCATATATAATAGGTGTATACATTAAAGGCAGATTATCTTAATGTGCCAGAAAATACCATATCATGCTTAACGAAAGACACTTAAAGCTGCATTTAACCTATTTATTAGTGCTTAAAATCTTAGGAGATAAGGGAACTAACCATAAATAAATTAACATATGGAACAAAGGAATATGGTCAAGTGGAATCCACAGCTTGAGGAGCTGCTGACATTTTTAGCAAAATAGATGTTTAAGTTCCCACAGAGATACTGAAATAGTGTGTACATTCAAAGCTTGAATCCCATTATAAAGGGTGTGAATCTAATGATGTTCAAGTCCACACAGAGGTTGTCTGTAATTATAGAAATGCTCAAGTCCCCACAGAGATAGTGTGTTATCATAGAGATGTTCAAGTCCCTACAGAGATGGTGTGTTATTATAGTGATTTTCAAGTCCCCACAAAGATAGTGTTGTATTACAGAGTTGTTCAAGTCCCCACAAAGATAGTGTTGTATTAGAGTTGTTCAAGTCCCCACAAAGATAGTGTGTTATTATAGCGATGTTTAAGTCCCCACAGAGATAGTGCATGAAGGTGATTGTGTTTAAGTCCTCATTAAAATAGGGCCCGATTCACAATGGTAAACTTAGACAAAAATTCAAACGTTTGTACATTTCAGTTTCAACAATGTAAACTTAGACCAAAAGTCTAACTTTACTACTTTTCAGTATTCAAAAAGCCCCATACAGAGAATGCAAAGCTGGTGATGCTCAAGCCAAAACAGAGCTTGTGTGTAATTAAATGAATGTTCAAGTCCCCACAGAGATGGTGTGTGACTATAGTATTACCACGGTCACCAAATAGAATGTGTGTGATGATAGACATGCCCAGGTCCCCACAGAGATAGTGTGTGATTATAGACATGCTCAGGTCCCCACAGATATAGTGTGTGATTATATACATGCCCAGGTCCCCACAGAGATAGTGTTTGATTATAGACATGCCCAGGTCCCCAAAGAGATAGTGTGTGATTATAGACATGGCCAGGTCCCCACAGAGATAGTGTGTGATTATAGGGATGCCCAGGTCCCCACAGAGATAGTGTGTGATTATAGACATGCCCAGGTCCCCACAGAGATAGTGTGTGATTATAGGGATGCCCAGGTCCCCATAGAGATAGTGTGTGATTATAGACATGCCCAGGTCCCCGCAAAGATAGTGTGTGATTATAAAGATCACAGGTCCCCATAGAGATAGTGTGTGATTATAGACATGCCCAGGTCCCCACAGAGATAGTGTGTGATTAGAGATGTTTAGGTCCCCACAGAGCTAGTGTGTGATTATACTCATGCCCAGGTCCCCACAGAGAGAGTGTGTGATTATAGACATGCCCAGGTCCCCACAGAGATAGTGTGTGATTATAGACATGCCCAGGTCCCCACAGAGATAGTGTGTGATTAGAGATGTTTAGGTCCCCACAGAGCTAGTGTGTGATTATACTCATGCCCAGGTCCCCACAGAGATAGTGTGTGATTATAGACATGCCCAGGTCCCCACAGAGATAGTGTGTGACTATAGTATTACCACGGTTGCCAAAGAGAATAGTGTTCTTTAGATAGTCGTTGGAAGTTCATCCTGTCTTTGTATTTCACTTCAAAGGCAAGTAATGTTAGCATTGACCACACACTTCTAAAGCACAGGATTTTACATTGCCTATCATAATAAGAAATAACAAGTGTTACACCCCCTTACTACCTTTTGATTTGAAATCTAGCCACAAACAGAACATGATCACCCGTTTAAAAAAAGACCTACAGAACTTCCCCATGACCCTATTCCATTAACTCTGCAAATTAGGTTGTTTATAGGCTTTTATTTTGCGATAAACACTCCCATCCTTGATAATAAAACCCAACTTAGATCCAAAAGTCCCCAGTAATTATCGGCTCATACCATGTTATCCCAAACTGAGCTAGATCATTGAGAACCCAGTAGGATCACCATTGCAAGTGTACTGCAACAAATACCAGTTATAAAATACCTCTCACGCTTGGACAGTATTACTGACGATTAGTGGATTTTCAGAATGATAACAGACAGAGGGGCATATGTACAAGCCCCTATTGCCACCACAGTATCACTTTTTCTGACGTTGTGGTGGTGTTAGGGGCTTAGCCTTATTTACCAGGCAGCATTAAGCCACTTACCGTGGCTTAACGCGGCCTGGTAAATAAGGCCCCCTTTTATGCTATTTTTAGTGTGAAAGGGTTGGGCAGTGGATGTTGGGGAGCGTCTCACTGCAACACCTATTGATTTTGACGCTGCCCTCTATGTACAAGGGCAGCGTACATAGCAGGCAGCGCCAAAATGAATACTAGGGAAAACCTGGTCTTCACTTGGCAAAATGAGGAGAAATGCATTATGTTCCCTCGTTTTTGCATTTTCCATGTGTGCTGCCTTGTGCAGCACACATGGAAAAAGCAAACAGCCATGGATTGTTATGTACAGGAAGGTCCCCCTTCCTGTACATGAACAATCTGTAAAAAAATGTCATTGTGTGACTTTTATGTGTGTTACATGAAGCAGCCCACATAAAAGTGACAAAATGGCATTTTAGGATTGTTTATGTGCAGAAAAGGACATAGCCAATAGGTCTCGCCTTTGGGACCAGTATTTAGTTATGCAGCGCAATATCCTTGGTGCAACAACATCAACTGTTGCATGGCTAGACACTTATAAGGTCCCAAAAGCGAGACCTATTGGCTATGCCAATGCTTGCTAACTAGTGTGTTTTCTCTGGGGAGGCAACGGCCAGGTGAATATACTTACTCTGCTCTGACACCAAGAATTACTGTAAATTTCTAGCGATGGAATTGCTATTTGTAATGTGATAGCGCGAAAAGACTTCAGGGTATGTAGCTGTCTCAACACTTTAATTGATTTTCCTTTTTATGTTACAGCATACAAATAGGTTACTTTTATGTATTTATAATTTTACCAGTGCTTCCTCTCTCTGCACAGAGAGTCTCTTGGCAAAGCAATACTTGTTACCTCTGTGACATAGAAGCTTTTCTCGGGAGGAAGCAGAAACACATTAGATCCCCTGTCTTGGGCTCATTTTAAATCACCGTACTGAGGGCCAGATGTAGAAAGGCAAATACCGGTCGGTAACGGCCAATTTCGTCCGTTACCGACCGGTATTTGGAGTTTGGGATGTAGGGGCATGTTAAAATACATATTCGGTAATTTTACTGAATCGGTAATTTTACCGATTCGGTAAAATACCGATTCGGTAAAATTACCGATTCGGTAAAATTACCGAATCTGTATTTTGATATGTAGGTAGCGGTTTAAGAATTCGTTATTTACCACCAACTAGAAGTTGGTGGTAAATAATGAAAACCCTTTAAAAAGCATTTATTTTGCTTTTTAAACAGTGCCATGTTGCAGACATACATGCCCTAAAGGCATGTATGTCTGCAACATGTGCACCCATGCACAATTGAGGGGTGCAACAGGGTGTCAAAGTGACACCCTGCCACCCTTCAATGTTTCCCCCAATTACCGATTCGTAATTACCGATTCATACCGATTCGGTAATTAAATCGGTAAAATTATCTACATCCCGATTGCCAGTTCGGTAGAATCGGTAATCTGGGATTTCCTACATCTGGGCCACTGAGGAGTAGTAAAAGGAGTGCTTGGAGACGTGGGGGTCAGTGCACACTGAGGGATCATGGTTCCATATTTACTTATTTCTCTGGTCTATCTCATTTGTTTGGAGAGTGAACCCTGTGTCCTAGGTATGCGGAATGGTTCCCACATGTCCTGAGGGACAAGAGATCCCAATGAATCAAGAGTGTATACTGCATACAGTGCAGAGAAGGAGAGAAGTGAGCTTCAACACCTGTGCCCTAGTTCCCACCAAATCTCGGCTGCGCATGCACACGTGCTGGGGAATCCCGGTGTCACGGGGCGACATTAAGGACCAATCCTAGGGCATATTATATGTGAGACAGAAAGATCTCAAGGCGCTTTTACAGGGCGTCATTGATGTCCTGATCTGTGCTGCCCCGGAGTGTGGAGACGGCATTCACAGGAGGGGACCAATACTCGACAACCCACTGTTTGAACTGCATCTACTGAGCGCAAAGGTATTGTAGCTGATGTCCGGTTCTGCCACCATACAACTGCCCCCACTCCTGCCATCGCGTTATCAGAGCTGTAGGGCGAGCGGGGCCATGCCGAGAGTCGAGTCGGAAGTCGCAAAATGATTACAATATAAAATGGGGAAAACACCAACACATATAGACGATAAATATGCACAGTACAGTTCCCGAGATTCAAGAGACAAAACGTACAAATAGTAATGCCCACATGGCTGTCGGAACAGAGATATGTGCATTTTGTTTTTAAACACGAACAAGTTAGCTCAACACATAGTGTGAGTGTTCTCCGGGTGCCAATACAAGAGGTAAAGTGGTTGCAAAAAATAGAAACTGTAAACAGAGAGGCAGGTGCTGAAATAGAATATACTAGAGGTCCACGATATAGTGCCGACCTGGATGCAGAGATCAAGGTGGCGCGTTACACAAAGCGTTGTAAAAGTTGTGAAAGTGCTGCCTGTGAAGGGAGGGGTCCAGATGACAGATTGCAGTAGTGATGGTTACAGTTGAGAGTATGTGTGTGTGTGTGGGGGGGGGCTGTAATGTAGACAGTACTAGAAAAAACACTCCGCCGTTCGAATTTTGTATCCTACATACTCCAGTCACAATTGCACATGATAATGGTTTCGTTTTCGGGTACGGGGGGAGGGTGATTTGCCACAAATCACACAACGTTTTTGGCTAAAAGTTGGATGCCGGTACTCGAATGACAGAATCTTCAACACTAAACGTCACTCATAAATGTATCAAGAAAGAGCGCCTCTATGCCGTGCATATTCCACTTTAAAAACGAACGTCAGGGCTAATTCTTGTAAAAGTTACTGCCCTCCGTGGTCGTGTGAATTTAGTTCAAACCGTGGCCACGGCCAGTTTGCATCGGCAGGATTTGTTTTCAAGACTTCGAAAAATTGTGTCGGAACATGCGTGTTTTCGGTAAACAGTTCAACTCTTATCTGTCGGGCTTGGAGCGAGATGACTGCCAGCTTACTGTAACACAAGGCTCATCACAATATTTCGAGTTTTCACCAATAACTCACGCCCGTTTATCCTGTTATTTAAAGAACTGCGCCCGACATCAGCAGAAAACATTACACAGAACTTTTTTTTAGTTCACATTGTTGTTTCACTCAAGCTCCTAGTAAAACAAGAAAAAAAAGCACTTGCGCTGTAGCAGGGGGGAGAGATTCACTCGCAGGAGCAATAATTGCGACCACATGGGCCGCGCGCTCCCGCGAGTGGATCTCCTGACGTGCACGCGTTGCCATTGAAGGCAATGGCAACGCGTGCACGTGCTTGGCTGAAAAGCCTAAGCGCTAAGAAAAGGTCGTTTTCCTTTGCAGCGCATGCGCTGCGAAGGCTCGACCTAAAAAGAAAGGCCAAGAAACACCTACCATCGATGCCTTGAGGCTTACTGCAAAGAGATGGGTTACACCCGGAGTCCGATTGAAAAAAAGCCCACAACAGAGATTGCTCGAGATTCCTGGTTCATGGCCTGTACCGAGTAAGTAAGTATCCTTTGAGATATAGTTCTTGCATTCTGAAATTGCAATAATGTCCTCTCCTGTAGGATATATCTTAAAGCCATGGCTTAATACAACAGGGCTTAACACCAGATAAAATAACTAGACGTGGTCTACAGACAGACAGCAGATCCATGTTTCTGGTTACAATGCTCTGATAGATGGTGCAGTTACACACTACAGAGGACTACTCAGGCAGCTGGATGATGAATGTTTTTAATCATTCTGAGTAGCAAAATAAATAGAAATTAGAGCTAACACAGAGTCAGTGTTGTACGTTTTTAGAATGGAGGAATATAAAATAAGTCCTTAATGAGGGAATATGTTTGAACTGCTGGCTAAACCCATAGAAAGAATGAGGCTCACTTAAGAGGTATTTTCTTTAAGTGTCTGTGTGCCCATCCCTTTTCAACTCCAGGTTGATGGGCATGTGATACAAAGAGCTTGTTTAACAATACAAAAATTCAAAATTTGCTCAAATGATAGAATGTTTCTGTACTGCTGGGGTTACCAATCACCCTCAGTGCGCTCTTGAACTTGATAAGTGCAAAATTGGGTAATTTAAAATAAATGTTTCCCCTTTTTGCCCATAGATGCCTTAGTCTCCAGGATTGTCATTTTTCAATTCCCCGAATCTCTCCATTTGTAGTGTGCATTGCCTTCAATCTGAGGACTTAAGAAAGTGCTCCAAAATAATGCTCAGCGTTTATCTTGTGAAGGGATCTGAGAGTTGGTTGTCACTATTACCTAGTACAAGTTCCTGAGACGGCTGCAGACACAGGCAGGAGGATTTTTGTGAATTAGAACATTTACTATAAACACACTGATGCATTTATTTTTACTATACACTTTAAAATCACACACTTGGCTTGATTGTTTTAACGCAAGATAGCGCCAAGCTGTAATCCGAGTCAGCCCAGTTGGACACCTGAGTCTCAGGAGTTCAGGAGCCCACGATGTTCCTTCTTTCTCAAAGGTGTGCTGTCTTCACAGCAGGGCTATTCCCTAGTATGGAAATCAACTGACTTCAGGAGGTTCCAGCACACAGCCTGTTGAGGTGCTAATGGTTCCTTTGGTTCCTTTGTTTTGCACAAAGGTGTATTTATTTGTATACAACTACTTAGTCCTAAGTCCTGCCTTATATTTCATCTTGAAGCAGGTGATAGTAACATCCAAGCTGCGGGACTGCAGGAAAGATTGTATCTACAGGGTGGAGCAAAATCTGTCTTAGATACTTTCGTTCATCAAATTCAGTGTGAAAATTGACTCTTTATGAGTCATGACATTGTTTTGTTTCATGTTGATGTGCATTCATGTTTATTCCATGTGCTATATTTAATGCCGAAAATCTTCATAGACATTTATGAAATTGTTAGTTATTTCAAGAGGACTTTCAGATTATAATAAGGAATTATAATACAAAACGAGGGCACTTCGTATTTAAAATAATACCTAAAATATCGCATTTCATTTTTTTAAGAAAAAGGTTGACGGCTTCTCTGATAATGTGGCTCAGAGTGAAGCGGATTTACAATATATAGAAATGCACCTTGAGGCTCTATTGTGAGGAATCAAGTGTGTCTAGATTTCTCCAGCCCTGACGAGTGGAGTTCCCAGTCTGGGAGACTGCGAGCAGGGAACCACATTGTTCTGGGGGTAGGCTATTGTGGACACTTAAATATTGTGCCCCAAGGATGGGGTCCCCATGGTGATCACTGGGCACAAATCTGTAGCCTAAGACTGGCACACATTTGCAGTCTCAATTTGGTACATAACACAGTATGGATTTTTGTGATTTTGTATTTAACAAAAGAATTGAGTAGCATAGTATGGTTATTCTTTGCTGTGAAATAAGATCAATGAATAACCAGTTTTATTTCAAATGCAGTGTCCATGGAGGATAAACACAACATAAACACATATGTGTTTATAGCCCCAAAGACAGTGACATTAAATTGTCCATATATAATGATAGTGATAGTTATGGTGGGGCAAACGTGAACACACATTTAGAATTAATAAAAAGTGGTGTATATCTAAGCATGCGCGTAGACATGGTTTAGTGAGTAATGATTCAAAGCTGGGCATGTAGTGAAGATTTCTAGGTAGTGGTGCAAATCTGACAATATACTAAGAATTAATTATCATATATGCAAACCCAAACAGGCACTGTTGATTACTGAGTCATGATGGACATCTCAGCATGAGCTGATGATTATAGAGAGATAGTGCAAATTCCAATGCTTACTAAGGATTACTAATGGCCGGTGTAACTATGAAGAAGCAGATCTGAATAAACAAATTAAAAGCCAGACCTATTGGCAGGTCAATTAATTATATTCCCTGCAATTCATACTTTCTAATTAAATAAAAAAAATATTTCATTATTTATAGCCCTACTTTGACAGGTATGGGACAAGTAGCTATTACACTTTTGGAGTTGGCAGTACCAATGTTCAAAATTATGATTTTATATAGATCAAAAGCTATAAGCTTGGCACCCCACTACTCAGAAGCTTACAAAGTAATCTCTAGGGTGCCTCGAGGTACATGTCCCCTCTAACCACAATCATCAGCACATACCTCAGCATGCTTTCCTACACCAACGTCACACAATTCATACTCTCCCTCTCAGACATGAACCCCAACACAAGAAACAAGTTCATCACTTGCATGACGAAATCGCTAACTGGATGAAAGCTGACTTTCTCAAACTAAACACCAACAAGACAAATGTAGTGATCTTCACCATACCATGGGACTCCACCTGTTGGATGGCTGCACTCATACCCACAGCCACACCTAGCACCAGAACCTCAGAATCATCACTGACACCAAACTGGCAGTGACAGCACAAGTAAGCACAGTCATCCTGCTTCCACACCCTAAAGATGTTGAGGAATATTCTATGGCTCCTAAGTAACACCAGAAAAGAATGTCACCCTCACCACCAGCAAACTAGACTACTGAAACATTCTCTCTGGTCGTACGATCAAGCATTCATTCCGGTTGTATCACCAAGCATCTCACAAGAAGAGAACAAACCATCCAAAATGTGGCAGCCAGACTCATCCTCAACCCACCACGTATAACCCACATAACATCACATCACATCCCAGGGAGCTCTGACTCCCAATGCACAAATGTGTGCATTTCAAACTTCTCAAACACATGTTCAAGCCACTACACTACTTAGGCTCCACTTACCAGGCCACCCACCTCTCCTTTCACCCACCACCTAGTCTCCTACACTCTGCAGTACGATTCACACACATTCTATGCATGCACAGAACCACAGCATTCTCTTACATAACACCTAAAGCATCAAATGATCTTCCATTTCACATCAGACAGAGTCTTCTATCTTCTTGAATTCCAAAAGAACCTGAAGATCTGTCTCGACTGGTTTCGATGCACAGACACCTGGTCATCACTAGAATTCCATCATGGATGAGAGTACATTCTACAAATACACATACCATTATTGTATATGGCACATAATTATACTCTAGAAAACAATAAATACATGAGATTACATACATAACACAACCTGAAGAAAATTAGGAATATTGGATTGAAATGTCTTTCCCGCGCACACACAATTTGATGTAGCGTGTAAGTTAAGACCAGAGCCTAGACTTCTGTCACAAAACATTGAATTCAGTAATCAAATTATTTCCTCCTGTACTGGCAATTTATATGAAAAAAATGCATTTATAGTATGGCATATGTAGCTGGTGAAGGGCCGAAATGCATTTATAAATGGGTATTGTGAAACTCTGTGGCAGTGCTAAGGATTGAAGAATGTGTAAAGATAAAGCTAAAAGTAGTGTGAGATAATGTGCTTAAACCTTAGTGTTAAGTCTATGGATGGGGGAAAAGTGAGTCGGTGCAATCTGGCCCATTTGGGAGGTGTTTCAGTTTTTTTTTTTTTTTTTTGCAGAGTTTTATATAGCACGAACTAGACCCGAACTGAATCGGGTATCAGAGCGCTTTACATAGCACCAGTTACGTTACATGAGGACACACATTCATTTTTGTTAGGCACGGGGAGATTAAGTGATTTGCCCAGAATCACAGGACGTTTGGCGTCGTTACCGAGACTCGAACCCAGTTCATCCAGGTCCGAGGTCGAGCGCCCTAGCCATTAGGCCAACTCCCTCTCTTGTGTGTATATGACAGCAGCTTTGCAAAATTTGTCACAGCAGCAGTATAGCTGTGTATATGCCTAGGTAGGTGGGAAAAGTGTTAGAAAAGATGTTGCTGTTCATGCATGTGGACAGTAGGAGTGTGAGAAATTCATGTGATTTGCTTTTACGCACTTACACAAAATGTTATGAAAATTATACGAAATGCACAATGTGAATCCGGCTTTTAGTGCTATATTTTAGCACAAAATAACCAATAAGTCATTTTTTGACACAGGCACACATTCTGCAGCATATTATAGCTCAACTAAGACAATTGGCATGAGCAATACCTGCGCAGGTTCTGTTTGTCCGCATTCCTCCTGAGTGTTCAACATAAATGTTTGTAGCAAATGCCACATAATTAGGTGATGTGACTTAATGGCATACTTTCAGGGATTTTACATAACAAGTGCAACACGAAATTCCCCAAATTACTCAAACTATGCAAGGGTAATTTACATTTTTCTCAGGCCTAGTGGACATCTACCATTTGGATTAGACTATCAAACAGTTTAAAGAACACTGAATATTGGCATTGGAGGTGTCCAGATGTGAAAGAAGCTAAGATGCGAGTGAGCTGTGGTGGGGGTCAATCATGGATTAACTATAGTAAATACTCTTGCCTTCACACAGGACCATTAAAAGAGCTACCCATCAGAATGGCTATTTTCTAACCAGAAACAATATAAACTCTAATGAATCCACTGTGTGCCAGCAGAGGAACAATCATTGTATGGTCAGCTATAGTTGGGGCCACTGGAATTATGCAATTGTGTGGCAGCAGCGATTTTAACATGAGTATAGATCTGCTGCATTGGTCACAGAATCTACTCTCTACCGCATAATCTGCAGATTTTAACAAAAAAATTGTTTCTTGTTTGAACGGTTCAAAAGTTACTAAAAAAGAAGCAACATCTATTGCCACGCAATGGAAGGATCTTTGCAAAGGTTAACTAGTCACCTTTCTGTTGCAATTACTATATTAGGGTGGTAAACTGGTTCCAAAGAGGCACAGCCAATGCACTGACAGTGTTACCAAGTTTACAAATGAGAAAAGAATCAAGTAATACTATTAAAAAATCAAATGGGCGGGACGAGAAGAGGGAATCTGCCCAGCTTGTAACAACAGTAAAGAAGATATGGTCCATGTCCTGTTCTTCTGCCCTGCCTATAGTGTAATACGGAGATCCTGGCTGGCACCGTCGTGCAGAAATTTGGGTTTAAAACAATGTGCTCAAGCTTGTAGAATTTTAAGATATGATACTTCACCTCCTATTGTGTTCTCGGTCTCCCGCTTTTTATATGGTATGTGGCGTAGAAGGTCTACTTTGATTAATCGTGTTAAATTGTGATCAATTGTAATGATGGTTATCTTTCATTTGATAACTTATTGTTTAATAATTTTTTTAACCAAGGTTCCTAACTATTTATGTATTTTATCTTGTATGTACATATTTTATTTGTGCTTTTATGGCCTTCGGCCGAAATAAAGTTATCCCCAAAAAATTTTTACAAATCTGCCATCTTTCAGTGCATAATTTCCCTTTTCTTGCTGCATAATCTGCTCAAGCCTGCTGCTTAATTTGGTCCTCCCCTGCTGCATAATTCCTGTGCCCCTCGCTATAGCATATGCCTGAAGAGATCACCCAGGTATTCTGGGCGCAACTTATAGAAATGGGCATTACACCACTGGATCGCTTGTCTCTCGATTGCTGAACCAGTGCACTGCATTTAATCAACAAAAAAACAAAAATAATAGGAGACATAAGAGGTCGCAGTCACAACATGTCCAAGAAGACAAAACTACAAATACTTTTGCAATAGGTAGTGGAAATCAAATCAGTGAGCAACATGGAATGAAATGCATGTGCTTTGCTCTTTGTAGTACTAAATGAATTGCTTGGAATGCAGAGCGCCATACATATATGATGGCCCTCCTCTAATTTAACAAATACAACTTTTTGCAAAGTATTGCAATGTCTCAAGAAAAAACAAACATGATTTAGAAGCCAGTGACTTTACAGAACGTCACAAAAGCACTTTGACGCCTCGTCAGGGGTAGTAAATGCTATATAAATGCAATTAAATAAATAAATAAATAAATAAATTACAAACTCAACTTGTTCAAATCCACAAAGGAAATTTAGCAGTCAACGCCTACAGTTTTGCTCTGTGACGTTTTAAATACAATTTTAGTGAAGGAAGTAATACAAGTTTGAAATCTGATTTTGCAGGTAGTGCTTCACAGGTTAACACAAGAGTGCCTGTGTTACTTTACACCTGCCACATAAGCTGTTGCCTTTTTTTAATTGATCAGGGATGTGCATTGCCATCCACGGCTAGGAATCGTTTACAATTTGGCCTCCACATAGCGCTTTGCTTTTTACCTTGTATGTCTGCGTCCACTCTGTTTGAGAACAGCCTAAGTGGCGGGAATCCTCGAATTGTTTGAATATGGCTGTGCTCACCATTCTCTTTGATGATCTTATTCAGGCCTTAAATGAGGTGCCAAAGTGCGTTAAATTGGTTTCAGAATGTGCATAAACTCATGAAAAAGAAAACTGCAAAATTGCCTCCTGCTACACCATGTAAAACCACGTTATAATTGTTTTTTAACAGCAAGAGAACATGCTCATCATAATTCGGGCCCTACAAAACAGCTGTAAAGAAAATCTCTCCCCTTTCCCAGGTGACAGGTGCAAGAGCAGGGCGTTAGCAGCTCCTTCTGGGCAGAGCACTTCCTGGGCAGCCGTCAAAGTGTTAATGTATGCAGATCACAGCCTTTGTGTTTCGGCTGAGCACAGAGGTGAGCCTCAAGTTAGGAATGAAAGGAACACCTCCCCTCCCCCAACCTCCAAACACAGGTTGGTTGCAACAACGAGAGCCACTCTTGAAAACATAATATGGACACTGAATTTAACAAGGCAACCGTGGAAGACCCATAGTTTGTTTTGCGTGTGACAATTTGTACCATTAATAGGTATTTGACAAAGGCTGATACATGAAGCTGGCATTTCTTTGCTGTCATCCAATAACCACATGATTATGCACTAGACATTCCAGGGTGACAACACAAAAACTAAAGTTAATAGTTTTTGGTACATTATATTTTTTGTTAGTGAAGCAAACGAGAGGGAGGACTTTGTTGCACTACATGCTGGCAAATAATTCAAGTCTAGTTATTCATCCTTCAATGTAAACATTGCAGGTCTAACCTTCCAGGACTGAAACCTTTGCAGGTTTATGTACCAGAAACTCGACCCGAAGGCATTGGAGCGCTTTACACAGCACCTGGTACATTACACAAGGACACATTAACGTTCCTAGCCACAGGGAGAATAAGTGACGCCCAAAATCACAGGGTGTTGAGCTGACACTGAGCGCCGAGAATCGAACCTGGATCCCCATCTATGGAGTCGGCATCCTCTTCCTTTCATTTAGCATAAATAGCTAAGCATAGGAAAATAAAGCATTGAGGGCCTGATGTAGGTAATTCTTATTTACGACTTCTTATATACCGAATTTTACGGATTCGGTATTTAAGAAGTGGTAAATATGAAGGGGGGAGATGTAGGTATTTCAGAATCTGTAAATACCGAATCGTTAAGATTCGGTATTTACCGATTCTGTAAATACCGAATCGGTATTGCCCATTGATTCCTATGGGCTTTGAAGCCCATAGGAATCAATGGGAAATACCGATTCTGTAATTACAGAATCGGTAAATTCCGATTTTAGAAAGGGTGCAGGGGGTGTCACTTTGACACCCTCTAGCACCCCAAAGACGGGCACGTGAGCCATGTGGCACCCAGACATGCCCTAAGGGCATGTCTGTCTGTCACATGGCTAGGTGTGCATGCACACATGTGCATGCACACCTGGATTCGGTATTTTACCACCCAATTGGATTGGGTGGTAAAATACCGAATCTGAAAGGCCTGCGGCACTCAAAGATGTGCTACCTACATGTGCTTTTACAGAATCGGTATTTTTACCGAGTCTGTATTAACCGATTCGGTAATTTTACCGAATCTGTAAATACAGATTCGGTAAAATACCGATTCTGTAAAGCATGCTCCTACATTAGAAAACCCTAATACCGGTCGGAAACGGCCGAAATCGGCCGTTTCCGACCGGTATTAGGGCTCCTACATCTGGCCCTGAGCCTCTAATGTACATTTCACCCATGACAGTAAGAACGGCCCAGGGGAGGAAAATGGGGAGGGAATGGGGAAAATAGTAAGAGGAGCATAGGGAGAAATGGACAAAGTCAGAGAAAACAGAGAGAGATGGGGAGAGATACAAGTTGAATCAAGATTTAGGGAGAGAACGACGTGGTAAAAGTCTTGGAGACAAACAAGGAAATAGGGGTAAACAGGAGAGAGAGATTTAGAGATAAGGAAAGTCAAACAAAACCAGTGAGAGAAATAGACAGGGAGAGAGACAGTCAGAGATACGGGGAGACAAGGGAGGGCACAGGAATGACAGGAGAGGCAGATACATTAAAGCTAGTGAGAGGCATCGAAAGATAGAGATACAGAGATGGACAGGGAACAAGAAAGAAAGACAGAAACAGAGAAAGACAAGAAGGGAGAGAGAAGAAATAGGGAAAGACAGCCAAATATAAGACATATGAGACAGTCAAGGAGAAACAGGGTTAGAATTGGTGAGAGAGAAATAAAGCTAGATAGTGTCATAAGGAGGGAGAGATAGGTAGAGACAAAAACAGTGGGCGAAAGACAGAAACAGAGATGGAAAAATAGGAAGAGAGAAAAAAAGAAAGACAGGGAGAGATGTGAAATCGAAATGGAGGGAGGAAGTGGGAGAGACAGTAAAAGACAGGGAAAGAGTAAGACAAGGAGAGGGGTGGGTTTATGAAACATACTAGAAGACAGGAAGGAAGACAGAAGGAAGAAAGGAAGGAAATACACACTGAACTGAATCTAAATGCAGTTCTATCTAAAGCTATTTGTCTGTCCATTAACCTCTATCTCACTCTCTCTTGATCCCTCTACCTGTAACAGAGACATCTTTAGCTACATAGATCGGTCTTTGTCTATATTTGTTTCTCCTTCAATCTATCCTTAGTAGTGCATCTGTCCATCTATATATCCCTTTATTTGTATGTACATCTGCACATTAGTCTGCCCATCCCTCTATCTAGTTGTAAATCTGTCAATCAGTCTATCTATCTGATTTATCGAAGTTGTATCCACCATACATCTGAATGCACTTTCGGAAATGAGATCCCTGGCCACACAATTGGGAATGGGTGAATTTTACCCAGCAACTGACCTGAGAAGGGGGCTAGCAACCTCCCTCAGGCATCAGGTGCACAGATTTTAAGAAGGTAGGAACAGACATGGATTACAACCATGCTGAGACATCGGAGATAGACAACACCAGCTTAACACAAGCGGACCCATCATGCTTTGCAGTACAAGCAATGGATCCCACTATGCATCAATTCAGTACCCGCCATCCCACCCACATGAAGTCATGCACACTCCTGACCATCAAGTTGGCAAGACCTGTTGTGTCCAAAACATTACATGTACTTAGAGTGGACTTTGGGACAGCCACTTGCTCGTGATTGGACAGCCATTGTTGTTTATATCAGATGTCTTGATTCAATGGCTTTTCTCCCTGTCCCTGTGTTTGTTCCACTCTGGGGCATTTTGATCTCACAGTGTTGTGAGTGAATGTTTTGTATCATTCTTCTGCATACTTGTGGAGCTGTTTTTTATTTTAGATTTAACATTCCATGGAAGTGCAGGTATTTCCTTCCTGTCTATATTTATTGGTTTACAATGGGTTGGCATCTGCAAAATGCTTCTGCTCCATTTGCTTACTTCTGTATATTGCACTCTTTTATTTTCACTTTATTTACATTTGATTTTACTAATCTAACATGGTTGGCTGCCATGTTAGATTAGTACATTTAAAGCAGAGGCTTGTGTCATGACACATTCTTGTGTCATGAAGCTCATTCACACATGCATTAGGACACACATCACGGCAAACACTTGTGCATGTGGCATATTGCAGGCCTCCTTAAAATGAGGTTTGTTTAATAAAAACTCTATTGCAAGATTGTGAACCATACATCTGTTAGTATGTGGTGGCCATGATATTCAACTCCCCACAGAGGTAGTAGTTATGATATTCACATCCAAGACATGCAGAAATAGTGTGTGATGAGAGTAATGGCCAGGTCCCCAGGGAGATAGTATGTTATAGTGTTCTTATTCAAGACATGCTGAGATAGAGTGTGCTGATAGCTGTGCAAGTCCCCACACGGATAGTGTGATGACCAGATTGTCTCAGTACATGATAAAAGTCATGTTCAAACCTTCACACAGATAGTATGTGATGATAGACAAGTTTAAGGTCACACATATATAGTGTGCTAATCAAGTTCATGTCTCTGAAGAGGTAATACGTGCTTATAGTAATGCTACGGCCCCCACTGAGATAGAGTCTAATGATAGTCTAATGATTGTCCCGTCAGTGTTTATGCATCATGATAGTAATTGCCAAGCCACTTCCGAGACCATGACAGACAGTGAGATGGAGGCCTTTCCTGTGTGGGGACATCAAGGAAGATGAACTAGCAATGCCCTGGACAGTATGAGTAAGGGGAACGATAAGTATGATGATTGCTTTCCAGTTCAATATTCTAAATTGAATAAAGCAAAGTTGGTACCACTATTATACAGGTGTACAAGGATGCAGTGGTGTTTTTTCTAGGCATATGAGCTGGCAATCACCTTAGAACCATTATACATCTACAGTGGCACATAAAGAATGAAGCAAATGACAAACTAGCAATATTGCTGGTTGCAGAAAAGGCCTGTAGAGTGCAGGTATCTATTCATGGTAATAGGTAAATTGAGTCTGTGCAGGGATTTCATTGAAAAAGTGCAGAAGCTATATAAAGTGACTGACTCAGATAAACATTTGGAGCTTTATCTCACAACCGTTCCTCATCTTAAGGGGCACTAGAATGGTCTGTCCTCTGTCCCCACTCTTGTTTTGCTAACTCTGTTTTTATTTGAGATGGCAATCACACAAAGCAGAGACATATGGAGCATAATGACACTTCTGTTTTATGCAGATGGTATTGTGGTTGCACTTGTAACAATCAAGGTTCCCTAACCAACATTAATGTCCTGATAACTTTTTTACAAAATTAACTGGTCTGTATGTAAAGCTCTGCCCATGACAAAAACCACAACAGCAGTGTTGCGCTGTGTGATGCAGAGAGCGTCGATCCACTGGTTCTGAGTGACACTGGTCCAGCTGTGGAGTGGGGCACTGGGGCAGTTGGCGGTGGTATGGGGGCGTCCATCGAGGGTGAAGTGTACGATGGAGTGGTCTGACCAGGTGACTTCTATGGTGTGGCTGTATCATATTCTGTTGATGGACGTGAAGATGGGGTCTAGCGTTTGTCCTGCTTTGTGTTTGGGGTATGTAACCAGTTGCTGAGTCCAAAGTTGTCCAATCTTTCCAGTAGGTCAGTGGAGTCCAGGTGGAAGGTGAGGTCTCCCAGGAAGACATAGGGCCCGATTCACAAAATTAATCTGAGGCAAAATCCTAAATTTACGTCTTTTGGTATTCACAGAGTGCATTTAGGAGTAGTAAAGTTAGGATTCCTAACTTTACTACTACAAAACTGAGAAAAATCCTAACATTTTGACTTTTGGTATTCACAAAAGGCGTTTAGTTGTAGTACTACTCTTAAATGCCTTTTGTGAATACAAAAAGTCGTAACCTTAGGATTTTGTCTCAGATTACTTTAGTGAATTGGGCCCAAAGTGTTCAGATTCTATGGTGAGTGTGCCGTGTGACCTTACAATAGAAATATGCATGGGCTTTTTTCTGACATAAGTGTCTCCAAGTGGTACTTCAGCATGTGTAGTGATACCGGGGCCCGAGCATGTAAAAGACTCACTCCCCTCAATTATGATCGTGTTTTACAGCATAACCTTTAAGCATTTAAAGTCTGACAACATTACCCACCCACACTTTGAGCTTTTTCGCATATGTGCTTTGTGAGCCTGGGACTCTGACAAGTGTAAATAAACACTTGCGTTCTGGGCTTTTCTTCACCTCTGCCCTCCAGTGGCTGCTAAATGCATGGGCTGATGGAGGCCGGGTCCCATTAGATGCTGTCGGTGTTTGCTGGGTTACATAATGAGAACCACGATTCCCAGATAAGGGGGATACCGCCTCAATGATCCCGAGATAAGAACGGTTGTCAGCAGCCCTGTTGTGACCACCTCAGCAGTCGCAGGTAAAATGTGATGGATTGAAGTAGGACAGGGGCCTTTTCAGCAAATCACCAGCAGTCTAGAGCAATGGGCCATCTTCAGGTTTGTGGGGCTCACTCTAACCTGCACCGTCACTCAACAGGGGCGAACTGCGTGCCATATGTCACCCTCCCTGATACTCCAACTGCCTCTCATTCATCAATCCATCGATGAAAAGCCTGATGTCAGCAAGGCATCAGCATTCATGGAGCACCCTTTTTGATGCTGCCTTGCTAGACTACATTTTGGAATAACGAAAGGTCGGAGCCCCTACAAGCGGAAAGCAAATTATTCCTACTGCCAGTGCTTTAAATGGGACGGTACTCACCGGTACTGAGTATCGGCACTTCTCAGATTTATCACTTTGAGTACCAGCACTTCTCTACTGCCGTTGAGAGTTCCAGTACTCACGAAAAAAGTAAGGCTCATTGGCTGTGCTGGTGAGCCGGAGTGGACTGTGCATCTGTCAGCCAAAGCGCCGCTTCTGCAGCCCCGATCTGAGCCCCAGCTGAACTATTCAGCAGGGCTCATTTGAATAATGAATGAAAGGGAGGGAGGGAGGATGGATGGATGAAAGGGTCGATGATGGATGAGTGAAAGGAGGGGTTAAGTGAAAGGGTGGAAGGAATGAAAGGGTGGATGGAATAAAGGAGTGAAAGGGTTGATGAACAGATGAGCGAAAGGATTGATGAATGAGCGAAAGGGTGAATAAAGAGATGGATGAGGGAAAGGATGAATGGATAGGTTTTGAGTTGGATGGATGGATAGGTGTTTATATGAAGGTTGGACAGACAGAATGGTGAAAAACTGAATGATCGATGAAAGACAGAATAGAAGACAGAATGTAAAGGTTAAATGGTGGACATCAGCAGGTAAATGGTAGGATGGAAGGATGAATGGATAGATCTATGGAAGAGACAAGAGATATCTTCATGTGTTTTGATGTGTCCTGCAACTAATAGAAGTCATGAAGTATCATCAGGTCTTGCCTTTAGCCCCACCCCTAATCCTGCCCCCTCACTACACCTCTAGCTCATTTTAATGAGTGCCTGCACTTATTTTTTCCCATTTAAAGCACTGCCTACTGCCATATAGGGATGTATGTTGGGACGTTTTCTCAATCTGAAAAACTACTTATATGATTATTCCCTGACTGTAAATGAAGAGGTAAGTTAAAAAAGGGTGCATTGGAATGTGACCATTGTAATTACGAGTGAATGAGATTCACTCAAGCATCCCATGTATCACTTTTTGTGCTGTTCAACTTAGAGGTTAGACCAGCTTTCAAAAGTATAAAATTATATTATGCCCCTTGGTACGATATGGCCTTGCGATACTTATTTGTGAAGAAGACTAGGATAGCAACTATTGCATTTGGAGAAAGTGGCTTGTATCCGCTTGAGTTACAGAAAACAAAACTGGAGCAGGATTACAAATGCTTGTTTTTAAGGCTTCTGTATAGTAGGGATTTGGGTGGTCCCGTGAGAGCGCGGGGAAAGAATTGGTCCAGTCGGTAAGCTTGGATAGCCTCTGCAACCATGCTGGTCCATTAGTTCTTGATCTGCTGAATGCCTCACCTGCTTTTAAGCATGGCTGAAGGTGGCATTCAGCTCTACGCCACTGGCACATTCGCCCACTGAGCTATCTTTCTAGTTTGTGAGCATTAGCAATTTTAATGAGGTTCTAAGCCATGCTGTGAGGTTTACGCTGCCTAAGCCATATGTTATGGAAATATGGAGACATAATTCACATCTATGGGCTACAGCATTTAGTTTCCATATGTATCGCCTCATGAGGGGTTCGTAAGTGCTATATAAATAAAAAGCAGACAATAAAGACTCCAGAACGGACCAGCTGACCATTTACATTAGTGAACAGTTATTGTTTACTCTACCCATCAAGTCAGAGCCATAGCTTCAGGAGGAGAGATTAAAGAGAATCTATTTACAATTAATCAATTGGGACTTATACAGCGGCTAATCAACCTCGAGGGTATCCAGGCGCTAAAGATGCGTTTAGAATTAAAGGAGTGCGTCCTTTCATTCAGGAACGCGTTTGGTCTGCTGATAGCTGAAAAGCTGTATATGGCACTTTCAGTCAGATATTTAACATTTTAGCGAACTGCATATGTTAAAAGTGAAACTGCAAGTCACACAACACAATTTGCTGCTGGGTAAACGCCAGGCTGACGTTGTCACACATAACTAGATAGCCCTATAGTCAGACTTCTGCAACTGTTCCAATTGTAAGGCACACTCCCTTTCCTCTCATTCTCTTGCTCTCTTTCTTGTCCACTCCTTCTGTCAGTCTCTTTAACTTTAAATCCCAGTCTCATTTTCTTCCTCGCTCGCTCCTATCCTCTCTCGAGACCTCCCATTTCTTTCTCCTTCTTTGTCTTTGCATCTCTCTCATCCTCCTTTCTCTTTTTGGAAATCACTCCACCCTCTTCCCTTCATATTCCACTACCTCTATTTCTCCTTTCTCCCCTCTTCCTGTCTCACATTTTCTATTTTGATCCCTATATTTCTTTCTTCACTCGTGTTTGTTGTCCTTTTCTTTTTTGATGTTTCATTTGTCCTCCTCCTTTCATTTTACTTTCTCTCATTCTGTCGTATTTCACTTTCTCTATTTCACAGTTTACTTTCCGCTCTGTCTGACACTCTCTCTCCTTTTACCTTGAGCTCTATATTCATCATACTCCCCTTGTTATTTATGCTCCACTCTCAATACTCTATTCCCCTGAGCCACAGGTTTTGCGTGTTAGACCTTTAAACTGCGCATGATGAGCAACATAATTTTAAGTGCTGCAGTAAACTTACCAAAGTAAAGACGTGTTCACTAAATTACTTAATAAGACAACTAGAAGAAAAGTAAATTGTGTTTACACCACAAATGCCTTTGTGATTGGCTGCTGTTACTGCTTATTATGGGTAATTTTTAATTGTGTGCACGGTTTAGAAATTGGATGTGATGCAATAGTTGTTGTTGTTAAACTTCTATTATGAAGGGCAACATAGATTGGTTCCAATGACTTAATAAATCCCAAATGTTTTTAAGATGGCATTCATGCACCCCACCTGTTGACTTTTGAAGTTTTATCAAAAATCGCATTTTGTGCAGAGATTTTTAACACCACAGTGCTGGGGTTTAGTTACCACTACTCATTTACCCAGGTCCGAGCACTATGTACTCCTGGCCACAGAAAAGTGATGTAATCCTCAAACAAGATGGAAGCTGGACTGACTAAACTGACAGTCATACCATATGCATACTGATCCTTCCCCTTGACTCCATGTATGGTCAAAAGAGGTAGCTACACCAATATGCATTCTTTCTATTAAAATATCTAGAAGTGGCCCTGAGGTGACAGTTAACTATAAAACTGACCTCTAATAAGAAAACCTGCTTTCTATGTAATCTCTATTAACAGTGCACAACACTGGCCTCACAATATTGTAGGCAGCTTTATTTAATAAAAGACAGATTGGTGTTAATTGTTCCCTTTGTTTCTAACATTCAGTATACACACATTCTTGTTGTACATAGCCTCCCTACATCCTCATATCACAGTAGATGTTGGAACACCCAGGATATCCTGCTGCATCACTAAACACTTATCAGGTGACAAAGGCAGGATGTATTGGCTATGACAATGCTTGTTTTGTAGGCACTGGGAGAGTATGTGAATTGCCCAGAATCACAGAATGTTGAGCTGACATGCCACATACTCTCCCAATTAATTTTTGTGACAAATAAACCTCTGTATGACTTCGTGCATGCATTTGTAAATTACACAAATTGCTTTATTAATGTTTACAAACTCGCTAAGAGTTAGACTGGGTTCAGTCTCTGGGTGCTTAAACCTCGTTCTGCTCTCCGTGTCTCAGTCAATCACAGCTCATGTTGCCTTTCCCTGCAAAGGTGCCGTCTTTTCAGCCGGGCCCATCCCCCAGTCTGGGAGAGTTTCCTGCTCAGGTGATTCGAGCGCCGCGCTGGCCTCTTGAGGGCTAATGTCCCTTTTGTTATGCGAAGGTGAATCTGCATATCTGTGCCCGGCCATCCTGAAACCTTACAGGTTTTGTTTGCTTTAAGGCCGCCAGGATTACCATTCCGAGGGGCAGAGGAAATGCTATTCAAACTGGGTAAAGTGATTCTTCAGTGAGCAGACTGTAAAAGTGTTTTGCTTACATCCTTGCGCACCAGCTTCACAAGTATTTTTTTCCAAACTATTTATTTCACGGACTCTGCTTTCATAAAGAACGCATTTCAAGTAAGCGCTGAAAGTTCAGAACATTATGCAAGCTAATATCTAATACCTCGTTATTACTGTTCCTGAAATCTTGCTCGTAAGGGTTGAGAAAGCTTTAAAACAGGTAATAATACCACTGCAATTTAAACTCCGTGCTAGTGCAAGTTTTCAAGTTTTGAAGAGTACCTGATATGCGCTTAGTAAAAAAGAAACACCTTTTATCAACGGTTTGTATTTAATTGTAAATGCAAATGATAAATTATAACAACTTCTATCCTTTTCTTGATTCCTTCAAACCAATGTAAACTCTAATCCTTTTTTTTTAACGCAAACGATGTATTGGATTACAACTGGAGGACACATTTCTCACCCCAAGAATGTTTAGAGATGGAATTTTCATCAGGAAAAATGTGTCACGAAACTTGCTGGCAAATGGTGCAGATGTTGTGTTTGTGTAGTAAAGAGCTAAACATACATATTGGGGCAGATTTATCATCCGTTTTTTTTCTCGCAAATGCTGCGATTCGCAAAAAAACAGCGTTTGCGAGAAAAAATAAGGAAAATGCGATGTATCATGGAAATCGCATCGCAAAATTAAGGAATCGCAAAATTTGCAATTCCTTAATTTTGCGCCAGCATTTAAGGAAACGCAAATTGCGATTTCTTAAATGCTAAGGGGCAGATTTACAATTACTGACGCATCCCTGCATATCAGCAGGGATGCGCCAGTAATTGTGCGTCGCAGCTCCGCCACCCATGATGCGCCGCATTTACAATGCGGCGCAGCATTGGGCAAAAACAGCACAGATGCGTCACTCATCTGTGCCAAAAGATGACGCATTGCTGGAGTTGCGTCGCAAGCGGGATGCAGCTCCAGCAAAGCTCGAGGGTGCCCTATTCTTCCAATGCTGCGTCAAGCCTTACGCCTGCCTCAATCAGGCGCAGGGTTTTGACGCAGCATTGGCCTAAAAATGACTGAGTGAAATCTTGTAGATTTCACTCCGCCACTTTTAGGAGGCGTTCCTGCGCCGGAATGCCCCCCCCCCTGCGCAGGAACGCCTATATGTGGTCAGGGATTTACAATGTGACGCATCTCCCAGATGCATCACGTTGTAAGTACCCCACACCATGGGGCAGGATTTGTGTCGTCGCTGCGTCACAAAAGTGACGCAAATGTGGCGTAAATGAGGCGCAAGGGGGTTGTAAATCTACCACTATGTATGAAGCACTCAAGTTGTGCGAATTCCAATTAAGAAATTGCTAATTATTTTACAAATGCACTTTTTGGCATTTGTAAAGGTGCCATGTGGTGCACATACATGCCCTAAGGGCATGTATGTGCGCCATATGCACACGCATGTAAATTTCAGGGGTGCAGCATGGTGTCCTTTGGACACCCCTGCACCCTTCAAATTATTCTCAAATTGCGATTAGCAAATTGCGAATCGCAAATTGAGAATAACTTCCCATTCCTTGCTATGGGACTCCTGGTGAATAGGAAAGTATTTCTTATTTGCGAATTCGCAGTTTGCAAATTCGCAATTAAGGAATATTAAGAAATCGCCAAAAAAGACTGTTGCACCAGGCACCACCAGCACTGAAGTCGACTCTGGCTGGCTAGTTCACCAAAGGATGGCCAGAGTCTTGGAGTGCATTGACTTTGCAATAGCGAAAAAAGACAAGGGCTCTGAACACTGGGCCTGAATAGTCCTCTAAGTTATTTACAAAACATGATCAGAATCATTTACTTTATATCACAGTCCAGTGCCCCATCATTCATTAATTGAAGATAAAGATCACGTGGCAATAGTGAAGTGTTCCAACTCAAATACATTTTAAAAATGCTCATAAAACCACACTTTTCAGACACAAAAAGACTTAATTCAATAGCAGCATCATGTAAATACGTTTTTATGTAGAGAAAAGGTTAATTTACATTCAAAATATTTGGATAAATAAAGGGATATGGAGCTTTCCCTTCGAAATGTGCATCCTTTCTGCTGCTAGTATTTGTTTCTGTGAGCAATGTGTGTTTAAAATGCAAAGTGTGTTTAGGACTGCAGTACCACCTCCTGCCTACGGGGACAGAGCGAGCAAAAATATAAACACACTTTATGAAACACAGGTCCCCACAAGGCAATTTTTTCAAAAGTTGTAAAAATTTACATAGATGTTCCTGAAGTCATTTTTAATCATTTAGAAGACATTACCTTGTGGGGACCTGGGTTCAGGTCCCCACAGTGCAATCAAGTCCCCACAGCGTGAGTGTGTTATCATGCCCAAGTCCCCACAAGGATAGTAACACAAACCCACACACACACGCACACATGCACACACACACACAAACAGCTTAATAACCCTAAGTCTGAATCATTTTCCTCTGGAAATTATGTAAATTATAAATCTATCTATATATATCTATATCAATCGATAAATAATATATATATATCAGTGAGTTAATAGCCAATTCAGATCTCCAAATTCAGTTTCATAGAAATAGTGCTGGTCACTCGTAATAGATATTTTCAATCCTATGAGACATTGCCACTTAGAAAATGTTAACATCAGCTTATGAACATTGGAAGTTTGTGAAACACTCACTTTCTCAATAGGTATCAATACATAAGTCAATAATTCAATATTTGAATAACAGTTATCCATGTTCAAGTCTGCAATTATTAAACAGCTAGAAAAAGCACACTCGATCGATTAATAGGTTGTGTAATCTATTGTTCCTCTTTACTCGTTCATTTTCCTATTGTCCATAACATAAAAATATATGCTTTATAACATATTTAATCCATGTATGTACATCCCTGCCCAGACAATGGTCAGTTTATTATTCTATCTATAAAAAGATATATATACCAGTAGGTAGTTATTGTTAGGACCTAATTTCAATAGGCAAAGTATTATTTTCATTTGCCTATATCTTTGGCGACAGTCAACGAATCTTCAGAAAATGTTCCCAAAATAGTGACCCCTGGGTCCTATTGTGCATGTAAAGTTTTTGGGTGATCCATCCAGTGAGGGCCGGGGAAAAAGGGTGTGGACAAAAGAGTGTGTTTCCTATGTTAATTCCCATGGGTATTTTAGGCACAACTACAGCCCAAATGCTGAGCAGAATTATACTAAATGTGGCAGAAAGCTAGGTCTTGGTCCAGAAAGCATGCTTTTTGTGATTTGGATAAATCTGTTGAGTAGTTTTTGAGATATTAAAGGAAAAAACAAATTTGTATATGTAGGGACGGGAATACTTTGTGAATATTGATGATCTTGTTCAGAGATCTGATTGGCTACCAACAATTCAACCAGGAGTGTTGGCAGCCATTTTGGGACTCTGCATCAGCTGAGTCCCCAAACAAATTTAAAATAAAGAACAGGGGGCAGGGTAGGAATACCCTGACCCCCTAGCTCTGGTGCTGGGGTCCCCCAGAGACCCTGCCAGGGCAAACAAGCATTATTTTAAATTGTTGCTGCAAAATCACGAATATTCACTAATCTGCAGCAAAAATGGAAGAAAAAAAGCACTGTATCCCATGCTTGTTTACTGATTAGCCCCCTGGCTGGGCCAGGTCCCCGGAGCTTCTTTTTATATATTGAAGTAAAGGTAGGGGGCTGCTCAGCCCATCCTGGACTATGTACAGCCCTGGGGACCATCATCACCACGGAGCTAAGTACATAATAGAAGGAGGTGGCAGCTTGGCCCCCTCCAGGGCCATGGACAGCCCCAGGGACCACCACCTCCCAGGGTCATATATATAATAGAGGGAGGGGTGCTGCACAGCCCCCCTCCAGGCATGTACTGCTCCAGGGACCACTGCCTCCCCTGGGCTTTGTTATTTTTTAGAAGGTGAGTGGCCATGCGGCACCCCTCATGGGCCGTTCTTAGCCCCGGGGACCACAACCTAACCAGGGCAGGCCCTAAATGAACAAAATAGGGGGGAACAGCCCCCTTCCTGGAGCCACTAATGGCCCTGGGTACTGCCACCCCCCAGGGCAGGCTCCTTGTGTCCTGGGGTACCCACCCCCGGAACATAGTTGTTTGCTGTCACTTGGAGGGAGCTTTGACAGCCCATGCCAAGTGAGAGCAAACAGTTAGTTTGCTCTCAGCGGACAGGAGCAGGAAAACGGCTCCCGCTTGCTGGGAGCTGACTTTTCATCATTTTTCCTGCCCACTGTCAAGCAGGCAGGAAAACAGATGAAAGAATTGCTCCTGCACGCAGGGAACAGCATTTGTAGCTGCTTCTACTTGCAAGAGCAATGTCGGCTCCCGCTGGGGGTGGGGAGCAGGCAGGGACTGCAAGGACATTCGGGCTCCCCACACAGACCCTAGTGTTGCACACAGGGTGCCCTGGATGGGCTCCAGGGCACCCAGCATGAAGAGGCCGGGCCCCAGGGCATATGGTCCCCGGGCCAAAATAGGCCTGGGGAGGGGAACTGCATGGTCCCCATCCCAGGTAATTCTAGGCTGGGCCCCAAGGGATGGGGTCCTCGGGCCTTGTGGCTCCCATCCTCTTTTATAAAGGGTATTGACCCTGACTTCCTGGGCTTGGTGAAGGCAAAGCAAGTTTGTTTTCTTAGCAATTTGACATTGAAAAACAATCTGAAATCCTTGTTGGGGTTGAATGCATTGTTGATCTATTTGAGCGCAATCTTTAGAGACTGTGATGAGTGGGTTATTTCTTGTCCTTACCTGGTAAGAGCAGAGTTCATGGTTCTCCCTTTAAATTACTACAAGTATGCAAATGTGTAAATCACTTAGAAGCTTTGCTCTTTTGGCCCCACACGCCTTAGTATTATGCAAAGGTCTTCCCGCATTTTTCCAAGGAAGGTGTTCAGCTTAACAAGAGGCTCCCCAGCGTGTTTCCCGCCAATTTTGGTGAGCCGTTCCTGATGCCGCGGAATATGAGGACATCTCCACCAAAGAAGCACTTACTTCATAAAGGTAAGAAATAAGACCCTTGTTTAATGCTATTGACCTATTTGTAGTCTTGTTGTCTTCTCTAAAGGAAGAGCCAAGTTATAGCAAATTTCTGGATAAAGACACATGAGGATCAAACACATTGCCGAAATGCACACAAGGTCACTGGTGACATTTCCTCATTGTCCATTAGGCAGCAGTAGTGTAGAGTGCATCCTGACTTTTACCCAATGAGGTAGCACTTAGTAATTAACCAATAGAAATTACTCCACTTGGGTAGATATTTTGTGCAAAACTGTGGACTCTTGTTAGATAAAGGAGCAGATGCGGTTCCGTTGTAGCCCAGTCACTCACACAGCTACTGACACACCCACACAGCCACTTAGACACCCACTCACACACTAAAGCACTCACAGACCCACTGACAGACCCACTCAGACACTGATACACCCACTCACAGATCCAGTCAGACATTCGCACACCCACTCACAGACATACTCAGACACTCTCACACGGACTCAGAGATCCAGTCAGACACTCATTCATCCACTCACAGATGTAGGGAGACAATCTCACATCCACTCACAAACCCACTCAGGCACTCACGCACCCAATCACAAAACCACTCAGATACTCTCACAGCCACTCACAGACCCATTCAGGCACTCATGCACCCCCTCACAGACCCATTCAGACATGTACACCCATTCACAGACCCACTCAGACACTGATGCACCCACTTACAGGGCCACTCACAAGCTCTCACACAGACTCACAGACCTACTCAGACTCACGCAGCGACTAACAGACCCACTCAGAGACTCACACCCTCTCACAGACCCACTCAGAGACTCATGCACCCACTCACGGACCCACTCAGAGACTCACGCACCCACTCACGGACGCACTCAGAGATTCACGCACCCACTCACAGGCCCACTCAAAAACTCATGCACACGCTCACAGACTCATTCAGACATGCATGCACTCACTCACAGACTGACTCACAGACTCATGGAGGCACTCACAAACCCACACAGACGCTCTCACATCAATTTACAGACCCATTCAGACACTCACGCACCCAGTGAGACACTTATGCACCCACTCCCAGACCCACTCAGGCATTCACACACCCACTCACACACCCACTGAGACACTCATGCACTCACACACACACCTAGACACTCATGCCCTCACTCACATACTCACTCTCAACAGTTAATTTTGAAATAAAATAAACAAACCTTAGCAATTCACTAAAAAGACAACGATTACAGGGACGTTATAGGTAAGAAATAACATTAAAAAAACATAGAAATTCACTCCAAAAAGTTAAAGGTTACAGGGATGTTATAGTTAGGAAAAAACATTTAAAAAAAAGAAATTCACTGAAAAAACAAAGGTTACTGGGATGTTATAGTTAGGAAATATAATTTTTTTTAAACCTTAGAAATTCACTGAAAAAAAACAAAGGTTACACCAACTTTATAGTTAGGCTCAGATCTTGCTCATACAAAACCACTGAAATTCAGCAGTTATACTAACTATACATTACATCCTTCACACTGCACTGCTTATGACCTCACATATTACATCATGCATGACACGGAGCAGAGTTCACCACCCAGGCCCACCAACAATAAGGAAAGTGTTGGATTTCAAAGGGGTCAGATTTGCTAATCCTACTCCAATTTAAGCAGCAGTAGGGAAGGGGTCGGATAATCTAAGGAACAGTAAGGATGGTGTTGTACTTCAGAGGGGTTAGACTTACTATCCCAATGTCAATGTAAGCAACAGTAGAGTACGTGGTAGTTTTCTATGGGGTTAGATTTACTATTTCCACTTGAGTCTAAACCACAGTAGAGAAGTTTTTGTACTTCACAGGGGTTATGTTTACTATTTCCACTCCAATCCAAGCAAAATTAGGGAAGGTATTGGAGTTCAGAAGGGTTAGATTTACTATTCCCTTGGTAGTCTAAGCAACAGTTGAGAAGGGGTTGGATTTCGAAGGGGTTAGATTTACTATTCCTACTCCAGTCTGAGCAACAGTAGGGTGGGTGTCGCATTGCAGAGGGGTTAAACTTACTATCCCAACTCCAAGTTAAACAACAGTACAGAAATTGTTGGTCTTCGAGGGGTTAAACTTATGATTTCTGCTTGAGTCTAAGCAACAGTAGGAAAGGTGTTATACTTCACAGGGTATATATTTAATATCCCCACTCTGGGCCGGACTGGGAACCAAAACCGGCCCCGGCAAAGTGCTCGGCCGGGCCCCGGGGGGAGGTCTGAGCTTTTGGCCAGGGCTGGTTTTTGGCCGATTTTGTTGCAGGGCCAATTTTGCAGCTATGCTGCATAAACGGCCCTGTAACAAAACTGGCCCCCAGGGCCCCAAAACCAGCCCCCACCCTTGCGGCGCACCGGGGGATTGCCCGGTGCCCGCAACGGCCAGTCCGGGCCTGTCCCCACTCCAATCAAGTAATAGTAGGGATGGTGTTGGTCATCTGAGGGGTTATATTTACTATTCTCACTCCACTCTGAGCAACAGTAGTGAAAGTCTAAGACTTCGGAGTGGTTAGATTTACTATTCCTACTCCAATGTAAGCAATAGTAGGGAAAATGTAGAATTTCAGAGGGGTTAGATTTACTATTCCCATACCAGTCTAAGCAACAGTAGAAAATGGGTTGGACTTCAATTGGATTAGATGTACTATTCCTACTCCAGTTTAAGCAATAGTATGGAAGGTGTTGGACTTGGAAGGGGTTAGATTTACAATTCCCACTCTAGTCTAGGCAAACGTAGGGAAGGTACTGGACTTCGGAAAGGTTAGATTTTCTTTTGCTATTCCATTGTAAGAAACAATAGGGAAGTCTTTATCTTCGAAGGGATTACATATACCATTTCAACTCATTATCAGTTTATTAAAACCATTTCAACACCGAACCACATAACATTTTTGGAACAAATAAAAACAATAGATATATAAATTTCAAAAATATACATTTGAATCTAAAAATATCAAAACAATATCAAATCAAATAAATATTTTGACTGCATTTAAATAAAAATCACTTCCCTACTTACTACATAATAACATCACAAACACCCAAAATTTGAAATAATCAAAAAACATCAATAAAGTGAAACTATTGCGGAAATAATATAAATAAAATGAAAATATATATAAATACATGTTATCAATATTGTTTTTAATTACACTTGTCAAAATATTAATTGTTTTTAAATAATCAACTAAAAATTACATAATCAATTATTAATTAAGTATTTAAATAATACAAACATTATTTTCAAAACCATTTCAATTTAAATATCTTCCCACCCAATTCCTCTACAAAACCAGCAACCTGCTACTATAAGTTTCTAATTAAATTAGAAAAGAAAATACATACTAAAAATTCACATATTCAACTTACATAAATAAAATAACAATTAAACAATGTGCCTACTATAGCCAGATAGCTGTTTAATTTAATATAAAAAATGATTTAACATTAAAAATCAAAATAATATAATTTAATTAACTTCCCACCCTATTCCCTGCAAATCCAACAACCTATTACAATATTATATATTATTAATTAAATGTCAGAAAAAATCATTTAAGCAGATATATTCAACTATATTTAAAAAATGTATACCAATTATACTAATAAAATTAACACCTAAAATTACTATATGAACGAGTATATATTAAATTAATTAACAAATGATAGATATCACAACTAGATTAAATGATATTATACAATAATATTCTTAAAAAACATATTGAATAAAAAAAAATTATATTCTTGCCTTCAATAGTCTGCTCCAAAATATTTTTGTAGTCACAGTATTTTTCGTGCAATACTTATGTCAAAATATTTTGGAACTAATATTTGTGTCATTCACCAGGTTTGGCCTACCAGTAGCGGTGTGCAAAATTTGCCTAATTTGCATTTTCGTAATTATATTAAATTTAAAAAAAATTTAAGTGTAATTACGCATATTTACATGAAACGCAAATCCATCATTTAGGGCTATATTTTAGCATGAAATGAGTTCTCATGTCAATGGCTGACATGAAAATACATCTTGAACTGAAAAATAGGATGAAAAACACAGATGCTGTGAGCAACAGCTGCTCACGTTCTGGCTTTCTGGATCATTTTTTTTTATTTTTTTTTTTAAAAAGACCTTTATTGTCCAACATGTACAGTACACAGCACTTAGCTTACAACCCAGCCGGGCCAGCTGCGAGTAATGAATATTGTAACAAGTGTGGTAAAGGAACACAGCTTTGAGGCCGACAATCCTGGGGTTCGGCAGCGTATATCAACGTGTCATTACAGCGTACAATCATACAAGCATTCGATGTAATGAAAGTGAGGGTCTATGTTTTTTTTTCTCATTTTATCTGCGAACTCAGAGTTACAGCGTTAAGTTGGCACTCATCAGCGTCTTCAGTTGAGGCAAAGTCTATTATGACACTTGTGTATCGTTAGGAAGGGTATCAGTTGAGTTCGACCTTCAGCCGGGTATTGTGTTTCAGAAATGAGGGATGAGGCCGCTCAGTGTCCAAGTGTGTTGGTGAGCGCATATCTACTCAGTTCGCCCACCTTGACGAGAGTGACTGATGTATGTGTTGATACTCAGGTGAAACGACTAGGTCATAACTGCCATTCCCAAAGACCTCATAGTTCATGAAATGCAATACTCTATCTGCAAGGGTTTGGTCTAAAAGGAAATAAGACCAAAGTATCAATAAACCATAAAACCGTAACACAGGTAATACAAGGGATAGGTAGGGGTGGATGGGGGTAGAGATAGCCACGTGCTTGGGGAGGGAAATGTGGTGTTAGTGTGTCGGTTGCGGTCTAGTGTGTGGGCAGGTAGGAGACCGAGGGAGGGCAGTTATCTCGTATGTCAAGTGTACAAAGGGGGGGGAACTTCCCCATAAGGGTTCGTCGGGCGTAGCATTTCAACGCTATGTGGGAAGTGTTCAGTAGTTGGATCTATTGTTGTAGCGGTGTATGCGGGGACGTGGGTGTGGGAGGGGCAAGACACCCGCTATTGTTAAACGTTCAAGCAGGTGATACGCGGTGGGCAAGGCATGGTGGCTGGGTATGTAGTAATCGGTGCATTGTGTATGACTCAGAGTAACCATTACAGGGTGGGGAAGGGGGGGCAGCATGCAGTTCTTCACGTGATCCCCTGTTCCACACATTTCTGCTGGAAGGAGTGTAGGATGTCATCCCAGTGTTGTGCGATGGGAAATTTCCTGAGTCCCGCCGTCTCTTCTCGCCATAGGACAGTGCTCTCCGCCCGCGCCCAATTCACCAGCGATAGGCTCCAGTGCCGGATGTGGGGGGGTGTTGCAGCCTTCCACCGCTTGGTGAGCAGTCTCTTGGCCGTGATTAGTCCGAGATCCCAGTAACGGGCCTGGACTTTGTTTAGTCGTGTACGTTTATACAATCCCAGTATGCAGGCCTCCCATGTTTTTGGCACGTGTTCCTTGGTGCAATGTCGAAGTAACGTAGTCACCTCATCCCAATACTGCTGGAGGGCAGGACAGAGCCAGAGCATGTGGAGGAGGTCTGCTCCCAGTAGTGAACAGCGACCGCAGGCAGTATCAGTGACTGAAAAATATCTGTTTATCTTGTCCGGGGTGAGATATGTGCGATGCAATATGTAAAGTTGTATGATTTTGAAGCGAGGGTTGCGGGGGATGTTCACTGGACCAGCCAGGATCATAGCCCATTCTTTGTCCGTCCAGTCCCTCTCCCTGTCTGTCGCCCACTTCTCCCGTAATTGCACTGTTGTGGGATGAGTATGGAGAAGGAGTGCCTGTGCTAGCCAATGGATTATGTGCGTGCCATTGCTCATGACATGAAGGTATTGCATGAAGTGATGT